>NC_141917.1:18597500-19222500 GCF_057802395.1 Ceratotherium simum simum | reverse complement strand
ATGACTGAGTGTAAAGAGATTTCATGGGAGATGTATTTTCAAGAGTAGAATTAAAATTTTGAAAATAAACTGTTTGCTAATTAAAAAAAAGACAATAATCTTGAAAATTAAAAAAACCTGCATGTTACTAAAGATGTTCAGCAAATGTGAAAGGATAATTATCGTAGATTTTATTAGGATGTTATTGGCCTCTGAAGTCTCAGGACAAAAATAAATATTTGTATAAAAAATGTTTGTTAGTAACTGAAATGCTCCTTCTCATCCCCCACATTTGTCCCTGGGTCTCTCACAAAATCACATACTTGTCAGGTATTGAAATGAATTATAGAATAAAGAGAAAAAAAGGTATTATTTTCAATTCTGTCCTTATAACAAATATATTTAGAATATTTTGTTATGATTACATTTTACACTATTAATTTTTTTACAATTCCTCACCCTTATCTACCTATTTCTTTGTGTTTCCCTTCATGGGTGTCTCCCATTGAGACTTTGATAAGATAACATCCCCAATTCCCACACCTCTTTGCTTATCTTACCTAATACATTCTTTCCAAGAAAAATCACCAGTCTAATAATCTTTTTTTTTTTTTTTTTTTTTTTTTTTTAAATTTTTTGTTTATTGCAGTAACATTGGTTTATAACATTGTAAAAATTTCAGGTGTACATCATTGTACTTCTATTTCTGCATAGATTACATCATGTTCACCACCAAAATACTAATTACAACCCATCACCACACACATGTACCCAATTATCCCTTTCACCCTCCTCCCTCCCCCCTTCCCCTCTGGTAACCATCAATCCAATCTCTGTCCCTATGTGTTTGTTTATTGTTGTTATTATCTACTACTTAATGAAGGAAATCATACGGTATTTGACCTTCTCCCTCTGACTTATTTCACTTTGCATCATGCCCTCAATGTCCATCCAGTCTAATAATCTTAATGAACATGTGTATGCTAAATATTCTCAAATGGATGTAAAACCCTGTCCAATTCCTTGAACTTCAGACTTTGCTGAGAAATAAGAATGAAGCTGTGACTCCTATACTTCTATATTTATTCCCAATATTTACAAAAATATTAGCTAATTTTTTAAATGTTTAGTTAATGTCCGATACTATGCTAAGTACTTTCCATGTATTATCACAGTTAATACTCCAGTAACCCTCTGACCTACTACATTTCCATTTTACGTATGAAGACACCAAGTCTCTGAGTGAGAGAAATTTAATGGCAAGGTCACAAAACTATTAAGTGGAATAGCTGAGGCTGGAAGCCAATTGTGACTGATGCCAAAGCCCATCCTCTTAGGTATGATTTATACCTCCTCTATTTTTCACTGTAGTCAGTAATAACATCTTCCACCCAGTCATGCAAATCTATAACCTGGGAGTCTCCTTGTCCCTTTCTTCTCCTCCAATCCTCCACCTAATCAATCACCAAGACTAGATAAGTTAAATTCTAAATATCTCCCAAAGATATCCCTATTTACTATTGTTTTCATATGGGCTCTAATTATTTTTCCTGCCAAGTTAGCTGGTATCTTAACTGGTGGTCTTGTTTTCTGTTTTCATAACTCAACTTTTGAGATATAGCTAATGCAATCTCTCCAGGAGGAGTTGGCCATACCCCTTTCACTTGAGCTCCTCAATTTACTTTCTATCAGCTATAGAGTAAAGTTTGAGGGCCTAAAAGTGGTACCTAACATGTTCTACCCTCTACTTTTCCAGGCTTATTTGAAACAAACACTCACACACCCCTACATTTTTTTGCCTCTTCTAGTTCGTTTCTCAGGATGACTTCAATTTTCCTTTGATAACACACACTCATATTTGAATTCTCAATCATTTTCCTTGAGTTCTCTTCACCTGCAAAAAGAAGGGTGACATCATCTCTTTCTTTATGGACATCTATGATATCGATCTCCTTCACGTTATAATATTCAATTTATTGATTAGTCTCCCAACTTAGATTGTAAGTACTTGAAAGAATCAATAGATACTGACTCATCTTTGAATCACAGAATATGGTAGGTAATAATATGTTCACTTATGCTTGAACTGAACTAAAATATGCTACACCAATTGTATAAAATAGATTAAGGAAAATTCTATTGATATGGCTAATTAATGAAATGAAACATATTGATTTCATTTCTGCTTTTAGTATGTTTATTTTGGTTATTATTAATGTTAGATGTTAATCCTATACATTATATAGCAGTGATTCAGTAAAACATAGTACATACAAATTTTAGAGAGGAGTGGAGAATATATAAAGGATTTTAAAATTCTCTCTCTTTCTAATAGAATCCATTGAAACTAAATTAATATAAGATAAAATAATTGGACTTGGAATTTAAAATCAAATTTAAATATGTTTCACACTAAATTCAATTCTGGTGACAATTTGGAAAATCACAATCTCTGCTTTTCTTAGAATCATAGAAAATAATTAGAAAGATGAAATATAAGAAGGGCTGTATATAAACATAGAGCAAAGTTTTATGAGAAGGAAGAGAATTAACTGTTAGATTTGAACATGAAAGAGAACATTAAAAACAAAAAGTGACTCTTTATTAATTCTTTGTAATTGGATATTTTTTCAGAAATAATAGAGTATTAGGAGAAATAATCATCATATTTGAAAACATATAAGTAAATAACTCAAGTCAGAGATCTGATTAGGGTTCATTCGTACCATGGGGTAATATTCATGTGCTAGGCTGTAACAAGTTATTATAGATATCATATATATGTTCTATGTAAATTGCTAGTTTTAGAGTTTTTTAAACTACATAAATATTAATTATGCTATTTTTCACATACCTACTAGATAGAAATACATTAGATAAAACTTTTCCTAAACAATTTGTCTCATACTATATTTGAAATAGATGAAAATTTATGTTACAGATTCAAATGACAGAAACACGTGGTTCATCTTCCTTACCAGGCAATGATAGATAAAATAAATAGTCCATGCTTATTAAGCCTTTCAATAAAATTAAATGAGAAGGAAATTAATTTCATTTGCAGAATAAGGCTTTGATTAACATTTTTAAAAAAATAGTCAACCTTTAGTAGTGATATAATGACCATGTTATATGTCCTAATATTTGACACATGCATTCTATGCTGTTGTAAAATACAAAAGAAAAAAACTGTGATGTTATAGACCCCTTGGTTTTTCAAAATCATCCATATCAGTTGTCTACTGTCGTAATATTGCTGTACAAGGGACCAACCACAGCAAGCATTTATTTTCACGCTCATGTGTCTACCAATTGATTGTGATTTGCTCTATCAAGTCTGTCTTTCACTGGGCAACTCTGTTTCAGGTTCTAGTTAGCTAGGTTTAGGTCACTGTAAATGTATTCATCCTGGGGACCTGTAAGTGACCATGAATACTTGGGAAAAAATCTTCACATTATGACAACAGAAACAGAGGAGGGCCAAGCCAAACCAAATAAGAACATTTAGCATTTCTGCTCTGTTCAAGATTCCCATTGGCCAAGGGAGGCACATGGCCAACCCCAACTCAAGGTGTGGAAGAGAACATTCCTCCTGCCAGGAGGCCAAGACAAGGTTGTGGTTGTATAATTTTATTACAAGCAAGTAAATAACTGGGACCACTAATTCCATCTACCAAATCATTTCAGTATTTTGTGTAGGAAATTTAAAACACAGCCACCTCAGATTTCATATCTATAAAATGTTACATATCTTATAGGTGATGCAAAAACTGTGAGATATTGTGAATTATATGAGATAGTTTTTCAAATGTGTCAAATAGATCTGAGTTTACCTGACCCTGAAAATATCTGTTAGAACTACAGATAGTTAAACTAACTTCTCCAAAGTCTTCCGGCTAATAACAGACAGAAGCAGAATTTAAATCTACTTATGACTGATTAAAAATCTGTGCTTTTCCTTACTATAATATGCATCCTTCTTTTCCAATAACTTATCTATTATTAGAATTCCTTTTACAGCAAATGCATTATGAAATTGACCAAACTTCCTTTGATTCCTTCAATAACGAGAACCAAATTCTTCTTGAGGCTGCCGCTTTGACTTTCAGAAAAGTTGAAAATGATCTTCATCTAACTTCTTTTTGAAAGACCCTTGTTTTAGCCCTAGGAAAATATAGAAAAATAACTTTTTTTCCCATTGGAATATTTAGGTAATCAATAAAATACTTGTTAAGTAAATGAAAACGTATATATACGTACAGAGAACTACCAAATTCACCATTCTCAACTTTTTTTTTTTGTCCCTTTTTCTCCCCAAAGCTCCAGTAGATAGTTGTATGTCATAGTTGCACATCCTTCTAGTTGCTGTATGTGGGACGCCGCCTCAGCATGGCTGGACAAGCGGTGCCCGCCCGGGATCCGAACCCAGGCCGCCAGTAGCAGAGCGTGCGCACTTAACCACTGAGCCACAGGGATGGCCCCCCAACTTTTTAATCAATGCCTCAAATAACATAATCTTCACATACATGATTCTTATGTTGTATTGCTCTGTCTAAATTTACCTAAAGTTCTCTGTACCTGGAAAAACCTTTGGCTTTCTAGCACAGAATACAGTGAGAAGCGTATCTCCTCTATTCAAGATATTATTATCCAAATAATTTGCACTTGGATCATATTAGTTTATTTGGTAACCACAAATATTTATCCCTTCACCTACTACTCTTACTAATTTCTAAAATCTTTAGGTCTTTTCCACCACACTGTTATTGGATTCAGTCATTGAGATCAGCTTTTCAATTTATTTCAGGTTATGAACTATCGCTTCCTACTTCATGTCAACCAGAAGCATGTATATAACTTCTAACTTGGATATGTAGATTAGCATTTAAATAAAATAAAGTTGATGGCAGATCCCAGTGACATTCCAAAGAAAAGTCTATCAAATTTTTCTTTAACGAAAAATCAGCCTCATTTTGATAAGGCCATTTATTCAGACGGCGATTATCTAATTTTTAAAATATTGCCCATTATCTTTAAATTTTGTCCACTTATATATAACCTATAAGCTATAGAGAAAATATTTATAAACAGTTCTTTCTTTGCAGATCCCATAAGCTTCATGATATTTTTAGGGTAAACATTTACACTTATTTATGCTCACTGTCGTGAAATTGTTTTCTATTTTCTAATAAAATTCTTTGCCCTTTTCATAGGCTATAATTTCTTTTTTTGTGTGTGTGTGTGAGGAGGACCAGCCCTGAGCTAACATCCAATGCCAATCCTCCTCTTTTTTTTTGCTGAGGAAGAGTGGCCCTGGGCTAACATCCGTGCCCATCTTCCTCTACTTTATATGGGACGCCGCCACAGCATGGCTTAACAAGCGGTGTGTCGGTGCACGCCCGGGATCCGAACCTGCGAACCCCGGGCCGCCACAGCGGAGCGGGCGCACTTAACTGCTTGCGCCACCGGGCCGGCCCTATAATTTCTTTTTTATATTTGACTCCCACAATAGAATCACATAATCCAATTGTGGTAGGCTCCCTCAGAATGTAGGGTTTACTGGGTTTCATGAATGTGGAATTTCAGAATTCATACCCATGCAATTTTACTTTTACAATAGTTTTTATTAAATATTGAGTAGACACAAATGAATGTTTGTAAACTATATGTGAAACACAATGAATACAGACCCAAGGAAGATTTGTGTAAAGAATAAAATTAGCGTCATTAACTTGGAATTACCCTGGGCACCCTTTGCAGTTTCCTGCCCTCATTCTCCTTTTAACGGCAATTACTGTCCAGAACTATGAGTTTATCTTTCTCTTGCTTTCTTTATAGGCTTAGCAAACGTCTATTACCTTAAACAATATATTTTTTTACATTTAAAGTTTTTTCAATTTACAGTAATGATTGATGCTGTATGAACCCTCTTGAGGAGTGTGTTTACAATTCAGAAAGCTAGGAGATTTTAATGAACATAGACTCAGTAGGAAGACTGCCTAGGTTTGACTCCTGGCTCCTCTACTTATTAGCAAATTACTTAACATTTCTGCACCTCAGTATCCTAATCTATAAAATATGGAGAGTTAATGAAGCAGCTCATAATGTTAAGAGGAGTGAATAAGTTATGATATTTAACAAGTACAGAATAATGGCTGTCACATAGTAAACACTAAGAGATTTCTACTAGTTTCTTCTTTGAGGTGAATTCTACGTGCTTGAGTTTCATCCTGTTGATATATATAGCAGTGTTAGATAACCTGATTCTTGATATCTGTCAAGTCCCAACTTTGTGGTGTGTCTTTAGGAGTCTAATAGCTATTCTTAATACTTTACTCTTCCTTGTAAATTTTAGTTTTAGCTTGTCAAGTTCCAGATCAAAATCGAAAAGCAAAACAAAACAAAAACAGAAACAAAAAGACTCAAGTCTGTTGATTTATAGATCCTCTTGGGGAACATCAATAGTTTTTACCTGAGTCTCAGGTAAAAAATAATTTGTATTTCTTAATTTAAGATATCATTAATTTATCATAATAAAGATTATAATTTGTTCTTGTACATATTTTGTTAAATTTATTACTAGATATTTTCTTTATTCTAAATGGCATCTAAGTTTCAAGTATGTTTGCTAACTGTTGCTGATATGTAGAAACACAATTATTAAATATTAATTTAGTCCTTAGCAAACTTGCAAGATTCTCTTATCTCCATAATACATTTAGAATTATAATATTTCCTAAAAATGAATTGTATCATCTGTGAGTAATTAGTTTTTTGTCTTTACAGTGCTTATTAATTTTGCTTGCTTTCTGAGTTGACTAGAACCTATAGTACACAGGCCAATAGAAATGGTGACAGCAGGCTTCTTTGCTTCCTGACAGTACTTATATACTTACTGGTTATTGATTCTGTCTAGTTTATCAATCAGTGAATGAGATGTGCCTCACAAAATATAACCAGATTGACCAATTGTCATCATCTACTGATCAAGTCACCACTATCCTTTTTCTGGGTTTCTGCAATGTTCTCCCTTCTTCTGCCCTTTGTCACTTGTAATCTATCTTCAACACAGCTGCTAGATTGATCCTTCTAATATGAGAGTTAGGTCAGGTCACTATACCAGTCTGCTCAGAACTCTCCAGTGGCTTCACATCTCACTCAGAGTACAAGCCAATTGTCTAGAGAGGGCTTGCAATGGTTTAGAAGACTCTACATGATCTAGCCCTGCCCACTCTCCTCTCTGACCTAATCTCCTACCAATGATCTTGCCCTTACTCACTCATTCATTCATTGACTCACTCATTCTCCCACTTACTCACTTCTAGTTATATTGGCCTTTGCTGTTTCATAATTAAACCAGATAAACTCCCAGTTCGGGGCTTTTGTACTTGCTGTGCACTCTGCCAGGAACATATTTTCAGATATTTGCTTGGCTTACCCTTTAACCTTCTATTCAAATAGATATCTATTCAAACATTGTCTTCTCGCTCTATAAGACTTACCTTGATCACCCTATCTAAAATTGCAACCATAAACCGAAATCACTAAATCTTTCCCAGACATTACTCAATATATCTAGTTTATTGTCTCCGGCTTCCAAAAAATATCTATTTATATATACTTGCTTGTATGTGTGCCTGTACACACACACACCATAAAGACAGGTTTTTTTTCTATTTTATTTCTTCTTATATCATCAATGTCTAGAACTGTATATGGCTCCTAGTAAACATTAAAAATAACTGTTGAATAATGAAAAAAGAAATGAATGGATGAATGTATAATTGTAGATATATCTCTATCTTTTTGGAGTTGCCTGTTTTATATATTACTAGGTGCATGGAAAATTAGAGTTCAAAATATCTCAGGAGATGTAAAACTTTTCTTGCTGTGTAACTGCATATAATTTATTTAGCTATATTTTCTTGTTTATCAAAATTCTATTCAATTATATCTGAACTACTATTTAAAAAGCCCTTTTACTGTTGATTCAAATATATTATTTATATCTGAATATCTTATTTGTTCTTTAGTTTCGTGGCTTTCTCCTGTCTTTCATTGTTTATTCCTATTTTCTTTTCCCTTTTTATATCTTTAAAACATTGAACATGTATTTTATAAAGTATTTGATAGTTCTACATTTTTTATGTGTCTGATACTCTTGTTTGTGCTGGCTTATACACGTGGTGGTTTGTTTCCTTGTGGTGTATAGGTGTGTGTGTGATATTTTTTCTGTGATATCATATATCTTTCAATATTAAATGTAGGCTTTTTCTGAAGCCTGCATTGGGGTAACTTTACTCCAGAAGGAATTTGCATTTTCCTCTTCCAGGTGCCTAATGGAACTCTCAGCCCAGTCTATTTTAAGCAAATTCTCAATTTTAGATTTTTTGAACTACCCATTTTATCATGGGTGCAAACATATATAAAGGGTGCCTTTGGATACATCTTTTCAAAGGAAATTTCTTTCTTTCTTTCTTTCTTTTTTTTTTATGTCCACTCAGCACCGAGTCTCGAGACTGGGTTCACTGCTGACCTTGAAGTGTTGGGTTAATTTCCAGTTCACTTTCATGAACTTGTCGTTTTGTTCCTATCTGACTTGGCATCTTAGGCAGGACCACATTGTCACCTGTCCCTTTAGCTCTATGACCACGAAAAGCAGACTCAAGTTCTCAGAAATACTACCAGACTATATTCCTGCTTCAATTTTCTGCTTATATATCACTTAGTTCTTGGCTTTTGATTATTTTTTACTTTTTTTTTTCCAACTCACTGATTCATTTTTGAAAGATTTTAATCAAAACTTTTAAAAATATTAAGTGGGCTGGTCAGGATTCTTAGACTGCCATACTGCTATAAACAGATGATAAATAATTATCTTGAAACCAATCTCTTCTCTCACTAAACACATATTATTTCCCTCCAGTTGACAAAGTATACAAATAGGACTACTGAAAGCATATTTCTAGCCATATGTTAGCTCTTTGAAGCAACCAATGGATTCTATTTTCTAGGCATATTTCAGAAATAATGTCAAGCTACTTTAAAACCTCACCTGTGATCAAGTCTCTGATGGTAAAAGGAAATTATACTTGGTCAGACTTGTTTGATCTCTCCCAACCATTAAAATCATTGAAGGGCATAATTTTTGTAAGTTAAAGTACGGCATATTTACCAAGAATCATTGCTTTAAATATTTAGATTCTTAAGCAATAAGCGAAATAAGATTTTAATTTTAGATTTTATTTTTATTTCGAAGGATGTCCTTGCTTGCTCCTCTTCATGCCGCCATCCTGAGGAATAAGCAAATAGACTGCTAACATGGACATGTTCCTCCAACTTCAGCATCCCTTTCCATCTACCACACACACACCCACACCCACACCCCCCCACACACACACACGCACGCAAGTCATATAAGACCTGGAGAAGTTAGGCAGAGCTGTTTCAATAAAGAACATTTCTTGGAGGTGAGAGAAATAGAAAGAGGGAAGATGAGAATGAAGGATGGTGGTGATGGTGGGTTGGAGGGAAGCTTTGATGTATAATACACAATATGAAGCAAATGGAACCATTTATTAGTGAAACTATGATAGGGCAAAGTCTTACAGGAGAGTAGAGCTGACTAGGACTGAGAGAGAATGAGAGGCTGGGTCTGGACTTTGCAGTGGGTTTGAATGGCTGCCTTTATAGCGTATTCGTAAAGTCTCCCTAGGACAGCACGTCTAGTCTAATTGAAAATGTAACATAGGAAGGGACAAACTGCTATTTGCAGAAGGTCTTTGATTCTGGTCTAGTTTCCTGATATTTAAAAGGCATTGTTGAATATATACCACGCTTTGCGGCAGTTTGATTTTTATATTCTATTTTTAAGCACAACCCACATACTACACAATCCTTCCACTTTTCATTCTGCAATACCTTTCACTTTCCATGGTCCACAAAATCTATTTCAGGGTTTACTTGGAACGTAACTAACAGCATGCCTGCAGTGATTTTAAGATGAATAATACTAAGATTCAAGAATATCAAATTTGTGCTTTACAATTCCTTTTATACGTGAGTTATGATATTAGGCAATACAGTTTTACATTTTTATTGGATAAATGGTTAATAAACTATACTTATAAGGAACTTGTTCAGCATGGTATACAGCTATTTCTTCTTAAGTGGTTTTAAGTTTATTAAGGTCACATGACTTAAAAGTATATATAAAACTTTAAAAGTGGACCTCTGGTTAAAGTTATTAGAATTAAAACAGATGATTACTACTTAAGGGAATGCAGGAACATACAGAATATTCTGAATCAACTTATAAATAATAATGTTAAAATTAATTTTAGTTTATTAAAACTATTTGAAACATGTTAGATTAATTTGACACCTAGCATGTTTTGTATTTTTTTATTTAAAGATTTTTTTTTTTGTGAGGAAGATCAGCCCTGAGCTAATATCCATGCCAATCCTCCTCTTTTTGCCGAGGAAGACCGGCCCTGAGATAACATACATTGACAATCCTCCTCCTTTTTTTCCCTTTTTCTCCCCAAAGCCCCAGTAGATAGTTGCATGTCATAGTTGCACATCCTGCTAGTTGCTGTATGTGGGACGCCACCTCAGCATGACCCAACAAGTGGTGCATCGGTGCGCACCTGGCACCTGAACCCGGGCCACCAGTAGCGGAGCAAGCCCACTTAACCACTAAGCCACAGGGCTGGCACCGCATTTTTGGCTTTTTAATAAATTTTTCAGGAACAAATATATAGGCCCTCCCTTAAGATGATGAAATCCATAAAAGTAAATATTAGCACCTAGGACAGGTTAATGTGTATTTATTTGTTTAAATTCTAATACATATTTTATTTATTCAAATTCATATTTGTTTAAAATAAGGTTGTGATTTTTGTATTTATGTTTCTGTGTGTTAGCTAATATGGTGTATTATTTTTACAATTACAAAATATCAGAACTATGTTAAAGAGAAAGAAAACTGTTCAGAATAAAGTTTTTTCAGACTATTAACAGAGAAGCATCACAGAAATCACAGAAGTATTAGGTGAAATTTCTACCAATGCATATCTTTTATTGCTCTTTTATTGTTTTTATTCTCTTTAGATTCGGTGAATGTTAGCCCAGTCCTTGAAAGTTTTCTGCCAATGAATGGGTTCAACAAACTGTAAGGGCTTATATGAGATTCATGGAGTTATTCATGTCCCGTAACACAGTGATCACTAACATTAGTGTAACACTTAATAAACTGTATTATGTAGTCCTACCAACATTATAAATGGATCTAGCATTAATATCACCAAATGCGTGCATGAATAAATGGACAGGACACATTTGAAGGAAAACGAGAGGAGTGCTCTAAATTCCAAAGTATTTACTTGTTGTCTGATATGTTATTTTATAATTTTTATTTATGGACTTTTTGGTTATTATTTTCTGACTACAGATCTTACCTCTCTGCAGTAATGCATTGAGGATTCTTAAAGACATTAAGCCCTTTAATTTTTACAGCCAACGTATATTAGTCAAATAATTACTGGCTTGAGGAGATCTAAGGATTGCTGTTAAAATCATGACACACAGGTTTTATACTCTTTGCAATAAAGGACTTTGAAAGTCAAGATTGACTTTAGATTTTTGATTAGAGTCATAGATGGACTAGCTATATGATCAAATCAATATATCTCATTATAGACATTAAATGAATACATATATTCAACTACGATTAAAATGTCGACTAATATCTGCAATCTATATTTTTATAATTAACAGATGTTTTAATTAATTTTTTATGTAATTGAAATATTTGTGAGTCAGATTATTGAAATTTTTAATTTGAGAGTGTGTATGTTTCTGATAAATTTGAAGGAAACATTTGGACTTTTAAACTTAATTATATCATTTTATTGTCAAAAATTTTAAGTAGTAAATAAGGAGGCAGGTCCTATGTTACAGGTTTCTAATGTGAATAAACTAAATTTGGAAACCTGAGCAGAAATATTATGACGAGTAGTAGCATTTTCTTTGTGTAGAGACTACCCCAGTGGGAGGCTACTGGGAGGGAGAGGGAGATCAATTTAGATCTGAGTTAGATAAGTTTAGTTTGAAAAGAGAACTGTTCTTCCAAGTAGGAATGTTGAGCAGGCAGAAGAAAATAAATGATCAAATCTGTTATGAAAATATTCTCCTTAGAGGAACCATTAATTATATCTGTTTCTTTCCTATTTATGTGGCAAATACTTAGAGATACGCCTGACTTTTACACTAGTTTGTTATTGTAAAGAAAATCCTCCACTCAAATATCTGGAATGACATGACAGAAGTTTACCTCCCATTGACTTCAAGTGTGGGTTGGGAGGTGGCTGAAGGAGACCCTTCAGGGCCTCAGGCTGAAGAAGGCTCTGCCATAGCTGTATTAGCTAAAATTTTGTCACAAATTTGCTGTCTTGTGCTGCCTCTAATCAATGCTAAAAATGTTTGAAAAATTAGTATGTTAATTTATCTATTTTGCATGGCAGCAAGTAAATGATTTTACTCAATAGTAGCTATATTGGCTTAATCGTCCAAGAAAAGTAGATGTTTTCCTCTATGGTTCATGTCAAAACTGACAAATTGATCTTTCTTGGACTATTAGCTAAAATATTCCCATTTGCCTTTTCAGTCTCACTGATTAGGCAAGCTCTCTGCACTTAAGAAATCTAGCTATTATAAGGATTTCAAAAAGGAATTCTGCAGTCCAGGAAGAAATAAACACATAAGCTTTATGGACAAGCCCTTGATTTGAAACCTGCTGGACAACTTCCTCAGGAGAGTTGATTAACTTCCTTAGCCTCAATTTCTTCTGTTAATTGGGGATAGTAACAGAACAACCCATCACAAAGCAGCAAAATTCAATTTCGTTCAAGCTTCTCAACTTTGAGTCAATTTTAAAATAAGAAGGTAACTTTCAAGTAATGTTAGCAAGGGAAGAAAATGAATTTTACTTGCGGAAGCATGGTGCTGAAGATAAAGCTGATTTTATTCCTTATGAAAGATTTCTGATAAAATCAGATTAAAATCATCATATTCATCACAATGACATTGTTATTCCCCTTCCTGTTGTAAGCTCTGTCCATACAGGACTTCAGTCACGTCCGTTCACCCCTTTCATAATTTGCACATCGTTTTTTCCAAACCTAGAGCATAGTTAGTTTCTCCTCTAATACGGTAACCCATCTAAGGTCTTCTTGCCCTTTGGTGTCACAGCCTATTCAGGTTTTCCCCTCACAGGTTCTCTCCCCAGCAGGGTGTCTCCACGTATCCTGTTCTTATAGATCTCCCTATTTCCCCCCCTGTAGTCTTCATCATTCTTAATTGTAATTACTTGTTGAAATTTGTGTCTCCTCTCTCTGTTAGAATTTACATTAAGGGAAAGATTCCATCAGTCGTGTTCACTGTTGCATCTCTTGTTTCTGTGCTGAAACCTCTCAGATAGTAGACACTCAGATATAGGAGAGTGGCAAAAGGAAGAATAATTGATTTAATTTCTACATTACTAATTCTCCACAAATTTCACCACTGATTAAGATTGCCCTCTATGCAGTGGCCGGCCCCGTGGCTTAGCAGTTAAGTGCGCGCGCTCCACTACTGGTGGCCCGGGTTCAGAACCCCGGGCACACACCGACACACCGCTTCTCCAGCCATGCGGAGGCTGCGTCCCACATACAGCAACTAGAAGGATGTGCAACTATGACATACAACTATCTAATGGGGCTTTGGGGGAAAAAAAAAGGACGAGGATTGGCAGTGGATGTTAGCTCAGAGCTGGTCTTCCTCAGCAAAAAGAGGAGGATTAGCATGGATGTTAGCTCAGGGCTGATCTTCCTCACAAAGAAAAAAATAAATAAATAAGATTGCCCTCTATGCAACCAGCTTCGCTTATGATGAATTATGTATTGGCCCCTCCTGGGTGGACCAGAAGTTAAATGTGATCATCACCAACTTATTTCAGGATCTAATGCTAACCCTTCTCTACTTGGCTTTCATTTTCTCCTCCCTAAGCAAAAGTCAGACCCTCTTCTCTATGCCAAAAATACTAGGTATGCAGTTAATATTTTCTGACAAGCTTGATATTTCTAACATTTTATTTCTATATCCATTTTTCTCTCTCCTAAAATCAGCTGGCAGAAGATCATGTATAATTTGTAGAAGTTTTTGTGTTGTTTATCTTTAGAAAAACACTGCCTTTTTCATCAATACCACTCATTCATACATAAAATTTATTTTATTCATATATTTAAATGATCTATTAATCATTATGAGCAGTATGTTTTTAAATTAGACATGAGAAATTAAATACTAGATGTCTCGTTACACTAGGTGAAAAAATCTGAGAATGGCCAATGGCTGTATTCTGAAAACACAGTAATAACCACAGTAAACCAAAAAATTGCTGAAAAAATTATGCTTAGCTATGAATACTAAATTAACTTTAGATTTTTTCTTTTTCTGCAGTTTGTATTTCCCTTACATTATTCTTTAAGAAAGTTTGATTTTATATCTATTGAAATAAATTATTTGCTAAATAAGAGATCAATTAATTAATAAATGCACCATGGTGTTTATGAGTTGTCCTGTAAATGGCAAAGCAGAGATAGTCATAATCCTATGAATCTTTCTGTAATTTTCTTATCCTTATTCCTATAATTCTTGAAATAGAAAGCACTGAATTCTTAGTAACTATTTGTCTGTTTAATGTGTAGTTGTTATAAAAATTTCATTTTAAATTATCTTGGTGAGGCAGGCAAGGCATTTTAATGTGTGACTACAACATATATTTATTTTTGGCATTCCAAGTTGACTGATGGGACAATCTCTGGGTAGATCCCCATCTGGTACTCTCTGTGGGCCAAGCATCTATAATACTTAATGTACTTAGATTGTATAAGGAAATAAAATGTCTTCATTCCCTGACATACATTATTTTTATTGACCAAATCAACAAATACTCAAGCATTCCTTAATATCTTTGCAAACAGTTTAATGTGAAAAAATGGGCTTTTGTCAAGCATATATGTAATTTAGGAGAATGGGATTCTGACATTGTATTTATTGTCTATTACTCCTTAACAATATTACCACAGATTCAGAGGCTTAAAACAACACACACTTATTGTCTCAGAGTTTCTGTGAGTCAGGAGCCAGGGCATGGCTTAGTTGATTCCTCTGCTCCACGGTCTTAAAAAACTTCACTGAGGGTGTTGGTTGGGGCTTCATTTCTCATCTGAGGCTTGACTGGGAAAAGAGCCAATTCTAAGCTCACATGGTTATTAACAGCGTTCAGTTTCTTGTGGGATCTTTGACTTAGAGCCTCACTTTTTTCAGTTGAGCAGTTGACCAGAGTCTGCTCTCAGCTCCTTGCCGCATGGGCCACCCCAACATGGCTATTTGCTTCCTAAAGGCCAGAGAGGGAGAGTAACTCTCCTTAGAAAGATGGGTTGCAATCTTATGTAACGTTATTACAGAAATGACATCCTTCCTTGTACTCTATTGGTTAAAAGGAAGTCCCAGGTCTCACTCAAAGAGAGGAGATCATCAGAGATGTGAAAACCAGGATGCAGGGATCATGGGGACAACCTTAGTGTGTTTTTTCCACCACGGAGATAAAGAAGTAAGTTTTCATGGTGGTAAACATAAGAAGAAAGGACAACTTTTTTTTCCCCTTTATTTTCATTTAAAAACAAAATGTTTTTATTGATGTCATAATAGTTTATAACATTGTGAGATTCCAGTTGTACATTATTATTTGTCAGTCACCAAATAAATGCACCCCTTCACCCCTTGTGCCCACCCCAGATCTCCCTTGAATGGACAACTTTTTACAGCATAGATTCTAAAAGGTATAGGATGTTTCAAGACAGAGCATTTATTATTGTTTCAGTAATCCTGCAGCTTTTTCACAAGACTTTCACTTTACTTCCTGGCCATAATTAAAATTTGGAATCTCTTCATGTTTCTACAATTTTAGCTGTCCTTTGTAATGTAGGCTAATAATTGTCCCAGATCTCCCAGACCGCAGACCATTCATATGCTAGTAGCTCTGTTTACTCGTTTACAGTCTTACAAAAAACGATTTTTTATTAGGGTATGAATTCTTTCTCCTCGCCTCAATATTCCTGCTGGTCCCCCCTTGAATTTATAAAGAAATTGGGCACCTGAATCAGTCTTCCTCACTATGCCTAACCCAATTCCCAACTAGCTGAGGTCAGCCACCTTGTGATGGTGACCTCTTCCCCACATCTCCCCAGTCACAAGGATCATCTCTTCACCCTACCCTCTCAGTCCTTCAATCTCTTCAACCACACACATTCACTGTCAGTTGTCATCTTTGCTCTATTTCATTCAACTGCCTCTAGTTACAATTTTTTTTGACTTCACTTGGTACTACACACTCTTTGAAACAATGACATCGAAGTCCTATGATTTGACTATAAACTTTATTCCAGGGTTTGTTTTCCTCCTCAAGTTCCTCTGAGCCTGTTCTTCAACGTTATTGAGACCTCCAGTTCTTTGAATCCCTTTACTGCACTTTTCTCACACCCCCAAACATGAAGCTTTGATTTGGTTTAGTAACTTTTTCTTTCCAGCAAATTAGAGCCATAGATTCTAAATTTTGGTCTGCTAAATGGATTACCTTTTTTTAGTTTTTTTTTCTTTTTAATATTAGATATTTTTATCCACATCAGTCTGCCTATGTTCAATTTTGCTTAATGTTTTATTTAGATTGAGCATAGAATACATGAATATGTATATTTCTAAAATATATATACACATATTTAAAATTATTTTATTCAAGGAATGTGTATCTTATTTATATACATATATTTCTTTCTAGCATATGTCCTTTATAAGTTCCCCTTATTTTACATTTTTACACTGAATCATGTGCTTAGGGATGACAGAAATAACTATTCCTATTCTCTATAGAATTATCCTTTATTCAGAAGTCAAAATATACTGTGTCTGGTGTCATATAACTAACTCTTGTAATAGGAAAGAATAAACTTGTGTATCTTTCTCAAAATAGCAAGTGACAACTGGTATGCCTTAATGAATACAATATAACTAAAATTTCTTAAATATACTTCAGGCTGTACTTCAAATTAAAATTATTCGAGCTGTAGGAGACTCAGAATTATTTTTCTTTTTTCTTTTCTTTACCATTTCTTTGCTATTGGTTGGATTTGAAGAATTTACCTTACCTTATTGTTTAGGCATTTCTGTTTCTTTGTGACATATTTCTCAGCACAACTACTTGTTTCAAAAGAATCATCAAAACTAAGCCATTACGTATGTGCCTCAACCTGGAGTTGAATATTTTGCGAAGATTTACCAGTTAGTATATCTATGTAAGTTTTTGATATTTATAACAAAGTAACTAAGCTGCAGGCTATTCTCTTTACTCTTAGTTCCATAACATGTAATGATAAAAAAATATGCTAAAAGGAGTCTCTTACTTTTAAAGTAAGTCCATTAAAATCTCATTTAACTCTATTTTTTAATGTTCAAAAAAGTGAGCCTTTTAAAACCTCTGAAAAAGGACCATAAGGATATCATTCACCTTTCTTATTCATCAAGCGTGATTTGAATCTATTATAGTGTGTAATAAGTAGTTTGTAAAGCAGACAGTTTGGTCTCTAAAGTATCCTTTACCTCTGTTTTAAATGACTTCGTTGTGTTAACTAGACTGTTCAGTATTGAATAGGGAAACACGTGGAGAAGATAGCATGAATGTGACTAGTTCTTATAACATTCAAATGAATTCTTATGTAGATAATGGGGATCACTCTAAACAATTATACGATGTCTTTTATTTAATTCAGTTCTTTTGAAATTGTATTTTGTATACAAGCTGTGGCAGGATTTTTCAGTCTATTAAAGTTTAAATATTTGCATCAAGGAGGAAGCTTCCTCCATTATTATTTCTTATATTTGAGATTCATTTAATTGTATACGTTGTATGGATTAGTCTAAAAATATATAAACATTAATATGTGCATGTATGCACTCAGAAGAATACATATCTGAAATTTCAGAGAATAAATTAAAATAACATAAATGCCACCTGTCATCACATCACCCAAAGTTAATCACTCTTAAAATTCTGATATGTTTCCATGTTATTTTTCCTATGCATATCATAATTATATAAATATTTAACAGATTTGGCTTTATACTGCTATATACTCTTATGTTCAGCTCTTTTCACTCAAGACTTCCATCAATGAAAAGATTTTTTTTTTTTTTTTTTAAAGATTTTATTTATTTATTTTTCCCCCAAAGCCCCAGTAGATAGTTGTATGTCGTAGTTGCACATCCATTCTAGTTGCTGTATGTGGGACGCGGCCTCAGCATGGCCGGAGAAGCGGCGCGTCGGTGCTCGCCCGGGATCCGAACCCGGGCCGCCAGCAGCGGAGCGCGAGCACTTAACCGCTAAGCCACGGGGCCGGCCCTGAAAAGATTTTTAAAACACATTTTAGTCAAATAAATGCAATTGCTAAATTTTTTATGATTTTCATTTTAAAATATATTAACTATACCAAAGAGGACATAATAATATATAATAGATATATAATGATCACAAATTAAGCAACCAAATACCAGAAACTCACATTCAAGATAGAAACCAATAGTACCTTTTAAATTTTTGTCCTGCCATTTCTCAATTGCATTTTAGGTCCTCTCCTTTAGATATAGTTACTATTCTAATTTTTAAATAATCCCTTTTGGTGTTTATTATATTCTTAAGCTATATTATTTAACTTTGAATACATTTTTGTATAAATGGGATCATTCTGCAAATAGTCTGATTGTGAGGTCGATCACTTTGACGCATGAAACTATAACACATTCAATTTCACACTGTGTAGTACATTATTATACAAATATACCTCAATATTTGCACATGTCTGTCAATTTATATTTGATATTTCCTTTTGTTCTATTAACATAATGCTATGGAACAGTGTATATATACAAAGATTCTCTAGGAGTAGAAATTGTAACATCGTTGATTTGCACATCTTAAAATGTGTCAGATAATATTGAATTGTTTTCCCAAGTCATTATAGCATTTTACATTCCCACCAGCAGTGTATAGCATTCCTACTGCTTCATATTCTTGCCCATACTTGGTAGCTCTAACTGCTTCTAGGCGACCTTTTGATGTTCAGTGTTATAAAAAAACGAACAAGAAAGAAGGAAACCACACTTACTTTGCCATGCTTTACTCAGCAAGTTAAATTTCAATGGCTCATACAGTAGTGTATGTGCAATTTCATAATTATGTAGCACTTAATCTTATTCCATCTGTGACAGTTACTTCGAGGCTGTTGTACCCAGTTATTTAATCAATCATTAATTTAGTTATCTTTGTGAAGATACTTTGTAGATGTAGTTAACATCTACAATAAGTTGACTTGAAGTAAAGGAGATTATCTCTGATAATGTGTGTGGCTCTCATCCAATCATCTGAAGGTCTTAAGAGCAAAAACAGGTTTCACAGAGAAGAAATTCTATCTCAAGACTGCAGCATCAAATCTTGCCTGAGGTTCCAGTCTTCCAGCCTGCCCTACAAATTGGGTTACAGACTCAAGATTGCAACATCACTCCTTCCTTAGTTTCCAGCCTCCTGGCCTGCCCTACAGATTTTGGATTTGCCAGCCCCAGATGCATATGAGCCAGTTCCTGAAAATCTCTCTTTCTCTCACTCTCTCATACACACACACACACACACACACACACACACACACACACACAGACAGCTTTAATTTTCTTCTATTCAACAGAAGAGAAATAAGTTGGACAATAAACTTTGAAACATTATTAATATATGTGTAGAAAAATAATACTAAACATAGGAAAAATATATATGTCCAAATTCAAATGAAATTATAACATATTTCTCAGTCTTTGCTATAGTTATTTTGTTTCCCATTTAACGTCATCTGAATATCAGGAATAAAACAAAGTCTTTCTGAAGTATGATGAATTTAAATCAATTCATATAAACTTCAAACTATAGCAATATATACTTTTACTTTTCTATGCTTGAGTAAATTTCTTCATTGTTCAGAATATGCAAGCAATTCTTCCATTTTTAAGTAAATTGTTAAACAATAGCTCTTGATCATTTTTTCCATAAGCGACTTATGAACTAATAATAACTCAAATAACTCTCAGAATCATAGCAAAATTTACATCTTATAAATAGCCTTTTGCCAAATAAATACTTTGCTGCTCCATAGAAATGGCACAGATATCCACCCCAAATTTGATTTGGATGTCAAGACTGATGACATCACAGACACTCCACGGGGTTTTGAGGTTTATCGCTCACACTTGAGGCTTTCTGGGGAGAGCAGCGAGGATCTCAAGTGCATCCAAAATGGCTTGAGGGAACAAGGAAATGAGACAGGCTTGGGTTGTTTTGTTTTGTTTTGTTTTGTTTTATGGTAGCTAAGGAGTGTGGCCAGAGTGTGGATTATCTTGTGTGGGTTGAACTTCCAGCTGGTGCTCAAGAAGGGAGCATCGGAGCTTTGTTATCAGCTTTTCCAGATGTGAGGCGGAAGGGGAAGAGGGAGGGATGAGGCTTAAAAGCTCTCAATAGTCAAACATAAAAAAGCGTAGTCATACTCTTTATTACATATGTGTGGTAGGAATTAAGCAAAGGGTGAAGCCATTGTAATTTATTTTAGAGGGATTTTTCACTATCAATACTCCTTGTGGTCTTAGCTACTCTGGAGTAATTATAGTAGGAAAAAGAGAAGAAAGTTCTTATCAAGTTTTGGGAAATTTTACTGAACTTATGCCTATTTTTATCATTAGTAGGCCACTCACATTCTCAAGCACAGGTTAAAAGTAAAATTTTACAAATTGATTATTTAAATAAAATTATAACTTCTGTTACTGGAAATGTTAATAGATTAAATAACTTGAAATAATGAATGACAGAGACTTCTATAAATGTGGTCACTTAACATAAAAGAATATTTGGGGCCGGCCCAGTGGCATAGTGGTTAACTTCTCCTGTTCTACTTCGGCGGCCCAGGGTTTGCGGGTTCGGATCCTACGCACTGCTTATCAGGCCATGCTGTGGTGGCGTCCCATGTACAGTAGAGGAAGATGGGCATGGATGTTAGTCCAGGGCCAATCTTCCTCAGCAAAAAGAGGAGGATTGGCAAGAGATGTTAGCTCAGGGCTAATCTTCCTAAAAATAAGGAAAAGAATATTTGGAGCATAGAGAAAAACTTAAAAGGGGGAAAACACTTCCCCATTGATAAAAGCCATTTAGGGGGACATATGTGGGCAAGTTAATGATGCAGCTTCCTGTAGTAAGGGGTTGGGAGGAAATGCTGATCTTTGAAACCTAGAGGTTTGTGATTTTACACCCGCTTAAGGCTAAGACTGGATCTCTTTGAAGAATTACCATTTCAAGTTACACTTAAATTTGTAGCCTTGAAGCAACTGACAAATTAAGTGAAACCATAGACTAGAAATAAATTAAAAAATGTACCCTGTAGTATAAAATTCCGAACTCTTTGTTCTCAATGCACTCTGCTTAGAGAAAAAAGAAAATGTTTATCTTAAGAACTCAGACGATGGGGCCCGGCCCGGTGGCGCAAGTGGTTAAGTGCACGCGCTCTGCTGTGGCGGCCCGGGGTTCGCCGGTTCGGATCCCAGGCGCGCACTGACGCACCGCGTGTTAAAAGATGCTGTGGCGGCGTCCCATATACAGTAGAGGAAGATGGGCACAGATGTTAACCCAGGGCCAGTCTTCCTCAGTAAAAAAGAGGAGGATTGGTATTGGATGTTAGCTCAGGTCTGGTCTTCTTCACACACACAAAAAAGAACTCAGACCATGGATTTGTGTCTGTTGTATGTTTGGGATCCTAATTTACGTTACTTACCTAGTCTGGTAGAAACCAAGATCAGAAATTAACACAAAATTAATCTGAATTGATTATATTCCCAAAACGTCTGGTATAAGCAAATGAAAAGGTACTCTGAAAATATAAGACTCAACCTGGTATGAAGGGCTGCCCTCAGAATAAATCTGTTTAAATATTGCCTCACAATTCAAAATGACAAACATATGAGGATAGGAAAAAATGTTTTATGGTGACTGAGGGTCTATGACCCAGTAATCATAAATAATCTAATAATTTATGATTATAAAGAAATTTGAAACAACAACAAACTTTTTGGAATTAGAATTTAAAATTCAGTTTGACTAGCAAAATTAGACATAGGTGAAGAGCATATCAGTGAATTGAAGAAATAAGTCTAGGAGATGATATGCAACACAGTCTAGCAAGATTATGACATGGAAAACATAATGGATATTAAGGATAGAATTAGGGGCCGGCCCTGTGACTTAGCGGTTAAGTGCGCGCGCTCCGCTGCTGGATGCCCGGGTTCGGACCCGGGCGCACACCAACGCACCACTTCTCCGGCCATGCTGAGGCCGCGTCCCACATGCAGCAACTAGAAGGATGTGCAGCTATGACATACAACTATCTACTGGGGCTTTGGGGGAACAAAAATAAAAATTAAAAAAAAAAAAAAAGGATAGAATTAGATGCTACACATATAATTAAAAGAAATTTTAGAATGAAAATATCAAGAAAATGAGAAAGGTAGTATGGATAGAATAAATTAATAAGAACTTTTTAGAAATTAATTTTAAAATGGCCCAAGAAGAATTAATTAAGTAAATCCGCATCTAAACATGATAATGAGACTGCAGAAGAACAAAAAGAGAGGGCACTGAAAAAGCAGCTATTAAATAATAACAAGTCATATACACAGAATGACAATAGAATGATAGCGATCTTTTCAACAGCAGCAAATGCAGCAAATTGTGGCAAAGGTCAATGAAAACTATCTTCAGAATCTGAGAAATAATTGACAAAAATGTTCACATTCATAGCTAAATAATTCTTAAAAAATAGAGGGTGAAATAAAGGTTTTAAAATCAAATTCTGAGAGAAATTATAATCACCAAAGGTGAAAAAACTATTAAAGGGTATGCTTCAGAATTACAAAAAAGTGAATGCTGAAGAAAGGATAAAAGATTCAAGATATTTTGGTGAGCAAAGTTGATAAATATACAGGTAAATCTAAAGAGGTGATGGATATTGAAAACAACAGTAAAATGGAAAGTTAACGTTTCCCACTTTGCCATGTCTTGCACAGCTGCCCTGAAAACAATTTAATCCCCCTTCAAAAACATTTTCATGTAAAAAAAAAAAAAATGCCACAGAGCTTTGATATTTGAAACATCCCTCTTTTTAAAGGCAGGAATAACATTTAGAATCATAGGTCTTCTTCCCATTAAACATGTACAAGTCAGTAGATAAGATATATATTGTAAATATTGGGGAAGGTAATTCCATCTATGAACTAAACTCAGAACATGAAATATTGTTTGCTAAGATTAAAACAGAAGAAGGATATCAACAACACTGCAGAATGTTAAAAGACAATAAACTCACCAGCCAAAGGAAATCAAAGGGAATTGGAAAGCAGTATAAAATGAGCATAAAATATTCACTAAATTGAAAAAAAAAATCTCTTTTTAAATTTGATGACCTAAATAGCTCATCCAAAATCTCTTTAAGGCTTCCCAAAGCTGGCCTGTTGTTGCTCAGTTGATGAAGGCTGCCTTGTTAATCAATACCTTTGACCCATGAAGCTACCTGTGGGGCCCAGTCCTCTGATGAACTAAAGTATGGCAACTAAAAGTCTGTGGAAATCAAAACCAGGAGAAACCTGACAGTGACCAGTTCTAAACAGTAAGAAAGAAAACAAATTCCTTTAATCAAGAAATTTCAGGTTAGTTTGACCAACGATATATTTGTTGCTATCATTGCTGATGCTGCTATTGTTTTTCTGTTTTGGTAACAGCAGAAAAAATATACACGTCAAGATTGAAATTGGGGGCCGGCCCAGTAGCACAAGAGGTGAAGTGCGCCTGCTCCACTGCGGCGGCCCGGGGTTCGCCGGTGGGGATCCCGGGCGTGTACCAACGCACTGCTTGTTGAGCCATGCTGGGGCAGCGTCCCATATAAAGTGGAGGAAGATGGGCACAGATGTTAGCTCAGGGCCAGTCTTCCTCAGGAAAAAGAGGAGGATTGGCATGGATGTTAGCTCAGGGCTATCTTCCTCACACAGACACACAAAAAAATTGAAATTGTATTTAGAACAGGCAGTTTAAAAAGCACAAATATAGCTTCTCCAACAAGCTCTGAACCCTTGAGTCCTCCCGGCTGAATTAGCTACTGTCAGTGATTACCAAACCACTTCCTCAGACCGCTCTCCTAACTTACATCAGTGCGTAATTACTAGTATATGTGCTGTGTCTGACAATAAAGTCCATTCAAATATTATGAATCAAAACTTAATTACATTCAAATTTACTAAGAATAAATATTTATTATTAAGTAGTCTTCTAGTTTGTACAATTTTGATTAGATTTCCAGGAATAAAACTTTGAGAGCAGGAATTGTGCTTATTACTATGCATGTGTGTTGCTTTGTGTTTTGTAAATGTCTATATATTCTAGTGCTTCAAAGCATGACTATTATACATATATATTTCATAGCATAAAATAAGTGTTCACAGTGTTCACTAAATATTCATTAATGAATGTGCAGGAGTACTTTATGATTAATGGATATAATTATCTGTTGGAGATTTCAATAAGATAGTTGTTTGAAATTACAAGAAGTCAATTAAAGAGCAGAGGTGTTTAAAAAAGGTGTTCGATGTGAAAGTTCTCTCGCTGTAATATCTCATCATCCTTAGTTGAAAATAAAAGTTTAATGGCTATTCCTCTCTGCCCATTTTAGTGTATGACTTTCCAATCCATTAACAAGTTAATACAAACACGTTTATATATTAAAAAATACTAAAAGTGCTACATATTGTGAAGATAGAAATTATAAGATATTTGCAATGCATTTACATCAGCAACATTTGAACTAGAGTATTCATTTTAGGGAAGAACATATTTCATTACTGTATGATTTGTAATGTTCCTATAATATTTTTGTTTTCATAATCTATATTCTAAATGCTTTATCAAATGCTAGGAACTGTTCTCATTGCAAATCCATTTTCTACACAGAGAGGAGAACGCTTAAGTTAGTGATTCAATGAACCCAACATATGTAGACAGTTTATTTTAATAATCATGAAACTTTTAACTAAAAAATAAATAGCATTTAGAAAACATACTATATACAATTATATGAGAAAGAATTTCCATTATTAGAACAAAAATATTTATGCAAAATGTGTGAATCTACCACCTCGTGCAATAATATAAAATTAACTTTTAAATACATCGTTTATTAGGCTATCTTATGAATGCTTTTGAGGTTATTTTGTTAGGTTGGGGCCAGTATCATATTTTATATCCCTATTATTATTCAGAAACATATGTTTTATAATAAAGATCAAATTCAATGTATGTGTGTATGTATAAATAGTTATCTGTGATAATGTGTCTCTGTGTGTGTGTGTATATATATATATACATATATATTCGGATTTTAGAAAGTCCATCAATAAAGTAATGTATTTAAACTATTATAATTTTTATTAAGTAGCGCATATTTACCAGTGATATTTTCATCAAATTAGCTATCAGATCAGAGACCTCAGAGGAAATAGAAAGTTGAGGTAGCCAGATTTAGGTTAAAATTGAAGAGTAAGGAGATTGAATATAGGGGAATTATCTGAAGAAGACAGGACTAGATTAAACATTATAAGGTGGAACTGAGGATAATTTGTTGGATTTTTTGAGGGAGAGGATAACAATAATATAGAGTGTAAAATTAGAACCAAAGTAAGTGAGAGTAGGAAGATAGAAAAAGTCTATTTTTTTTATAGGTTTGCCAGAGGCTTCCTGAGTAAAACAAAGCTGGTAAGAAAATGTTCACTATTCAACAAGAAATAACACTGAAATAACAATATGCATAGTACTGTATTATGTCATTTGTTCCTCAAAAGCAACCCTATGAGCCAGGACTATTATTATTCCGATTTTATACATGAGAGAACAAAGACCTACATTTTCTAAAAATCATATTAAGGAACACAAAATTCCAAACCAGATATACTCATTTCTAATTAGAAATTATATTTCAGTAAAAGCTTAGGAATTAAAAGTTAAATGAGGTAAAATAGTAAAATCCTCTCATGTTTAATGCAAAGGGAATTTTCTTGATTACAAGCGTTGCTGAGAATCTTATTTCTATACAGATGAAAATTTCATGTCAAAATTTTCTCCAGTGACTTTCAGAAATCTATTTCGCTTATTCCTGTTTCTTGTTCTGCTTTTAGGAGTATATTCCAAGTATAATGTATCTAATTTCTTAACTTCACTCATGCAGTCTTTAATTATTAGACCTACAAGCCAATTAATAATAGAAAAGATGTTTCTTGCCTCGTGAAAAATACATACCTCCTCCAGGTGTCACATACTAACAGTCTTCTGTTTCCCCGATAGCCCCCTCGCCTGTTTCTCTGTCTAACATGGATAATTCCACTCCTTACTCACTCTTTGCAATGCGTTGTGTGATTAGACACAAGGTCAGTTTTAAATAAATAGTATTATTTTCCAAGACTTATTTCTTCTTTCGGGATATGTCTCCTCACTGAACTATTCCTTAAGACGTAAGGAGTAACAAGGGAATTAAGAACAGAGATAATCTCACTTAAAGTAAGGAATATAAATAAATAAATAAATATGGGTAAGAAGTATATCCATGGAAATCTGACAAAGTGATTAGTGTCAGATATAGAAAAATGTATTTCCTCAGAATTAAATCCAAATTTCATGTTGATAGGGAAATCAAGATAGCATGCAATTGTTAAAGTGTGCTTGGAAACATCCTCCCAGAGATGCTGTAATATTTACGTGGCTTAAATCTCTCAGTTTTCGATTTGACTTGTCTTTTTTTGTAGCTTTTCTTTCTCTGCCTACTGACAACACCTTACTGTGTTCTTTCCTCTCGCAAGGTTGCTAGTCAGCCAGTGTCTTCCTGTGTGGGTAGACCAGTTTTTTATCCTTATTGATTTTTGAGATTAAGCCGGCATCTGAGTATTGATGAATGTGGCTTAACTCTTGATACAGATTTTAAATGTAATTCTTTGTGTTACTTTTCTACTGTTTCTGTAACAAATTAACACAAATGTAGTGGCTTAAAACAACATACATTTACTACCTAACATTCTGGAAGTGAGAAGTCCTAAAATCAAGATACCAGTGTTCTGGCAGGTCAGAGTTCTAAAATCAAGGTTCATTCCTTCTGGATGTCTAGTGGAGAATCCGTTTCCCTGCCTTTTCTAGCTTCTAGAGGCCATCTGCGTTCTTTCGCTTGTGGCCCCTTTCTCCTATCCTCAAAGCTCATAACTGCCCTCTCTGCCTTATCACCTCTCTCACTTTGACTCTCTGGCCTCTCTCTTCTAAGAGCTCTTGTGATTACATGGCACCCACCAGGATAATCTTCTCGTCTCAAAATCTTTACCTTAATCACATCTGCAAAGTCACTTTTGCTTTGTAAGTAACATATTCACAGGCTCAGAGCATTAGGACATGGACATCTTTGCAAGTGTGTTTGTGAGGAGGTGTGGGGGGATAGTTATTCTGTTTACCACACCCTTATCTGTGTGTTTTTCCACATCTGTTTTTTTTTTTATTCTTTGTAAATCTTTGTCTCTTGCTGTGAATCTTATATTTAAAATCAAATTTTCAAAAAGTAGATTCTTAGGACCGGCCCCATGGTATAGTGGTTAAGTCTGGCACACTCCACTTCAGCGGCCCAGGATAGGGAGATCAGATCCTGGGTGCAGACCTACACCACTGTCAAGCCATGTTGTGGTGGCCACCCACATATAAAATAGAGGAAGATTGTCACAGATGTTAGCTCAGGGCTGATCTTCCTCAAGCAATAAAAGAGGAAGATTGGCAACAGATATTAGCTCAGAGGGACTCTTACTCACCAAAAAAAAAAAAAAGGCAAATTCTCTTTTTTTTTTAATAGAAAATGACTGGCCTTTTTATTCTCATTATTGAGTGGATTTCTCACACCAAGTCTCCTCATAGATAACAGGTCATCTTACAGATGGCCTATTTGACTCAGGACTCAGGCCCTGGTCCAGTTAAATTGTGGTCAGAGTTGACAGGTCACGTGATAGAAAGCATGTTAACCTGTATGCAGAATTATATTGGCTACTTTATTCTGATGGAGCTATGGATATGGCAGACATTCAGTGTCTAGTGGATTCTTTTCTAATACTCTAGTTTTTCTAGTTGTTGACAAAACTGGCCAGTCACCTCCTTCTCTGTTTGTCCAATTGCTTCTGGATAGGATGAGGATTGATTAGATGGGGAAGATTTCAGGCAGCAGGAATGCATGCAGGAAATCCAGGATGCATGAATAACATGGAGCTTTCTGGGACATGTGAACTGTTTGGTACAGTTGTCGTTTTGGAGTGTAGGTGATCATGGCCAGCCAGATATGGAGAATTTGAGAGCTAGACAGAAGTTAGGGCTAGAGAGACTGCGTGTTTTAGTATATTCTCTCCAGTGACACTCTGGAGTTAGTATATAAATGATGCACCATAGGAGGCATTAAGACCAGCTAGAAAACTCATGATGGTACTTGTAACAAACACAAATTGTCAAAACCAATGCATTGATAGTAATGGGAAATTCTTAGTAGGGTAACATGTTGTTAAGAAGGGGTATTGCCAGGGGCTGGCCCTATGGCGTAGTGCTTAGTTCAGCGCCCTCCACTTGGTTGGCCTGGATTCATGCATTCAGATCCCTGACACAGATGTTAGCTCAGGGCTAATCTTCCTCAAGCAAAAAAAAAGAGGAAGATTGACAACAGATGTTAGCTCAGGGTGAATCTTCCTCAGCAAAATAAATAAACAAAAATACCCAACAACAACAAAACACAAAAGAGCGATATTGACAGCATAGATTGCCCATGAAGGAGGGAGGAATTTCTGTAATCTTTATGCTTCTTTTTGGCGGATCCATAAAAGAGAACTGGACATGTACAAGAAAAGCAGTGAAAGGGTGAGGGCATATAATGAGTTCAGGTTTTATTACATTTCTTAGACTTCAGCAAGCATTTTTTTAAGACTATGTTGGAGCAGTTTACCCTCTTTTCAAACAAGAATGTTAGACAAATTGATCAAAGAAATGCAGTTGATTGATTTTGATCAAAACATTGATTATAAGATTCTGGAGACTAGGACACATAAATATGAACTTGATGATAAAAGCTATGGGTTTATAACTAGGTGAAGGGCAGTATACAATGGTGTTAGTCTAAAGTGAGAGTTCTAGCACATCCCTTCAGGATCTAAATTCAGTCCCATCCATTTCAGTAGTTTTAACCAACCAAGTTATAACTTGAAGTAATTATATAACTATCAAGTAGTTATAACCACCCAAATGAGTATTGCAAAAAACAGGGAGGCTTGGTACATTCTTTATATTGCAGGATAAAGAATCCACAATATTTGGACAACAAAGAGTGAAGGGCAAAAACTAAGAAGAAGCATTTTAGAGTGATAAATATAAGGTCTTGTCCTCAGGTCCAAAAAGCCACCCATAGAAAGGATGGAATCACTTAGCAATAGCATGTGTAAAAGAGAATGCAGATTTTACTCAACAGCGAGATCAATTTAAATCGATAGTGTGATGTAGCTCTAACAGAGCTAATGGGATCTTATGTTTCACGAACAGATTTATAGTAACAGATTGAAGAATTGGTAGGCGGGCCTTACGGGAGTCTTGTCAGTCCTGGGTACCATACTTTGAGATGGTTGGTGAAATTAGAATAAATTTAGAGAAGGACAACCTGAGAAATGAAAATAATTGTTGTTGAGGGCCGCCTAAGTACCTAACACTTCATAACTGCTTTACAGAAGTTACTTCCTTTATCTCAAAAAAAGAAAAATATGAAGTAGGTGATGACGAAGTATCTATGGGTAACATCAGGAGAAGTTATCTGCTTGGCACCCAAGGGGACTCTGGTACAATTATGCTGATGATCCAGCATCTGGTTCCTAGCCACACACCAGATTAGAGATTGGGTTTGATCAGCACAACAAAAATGGATATATCTCTCAAAGCTGATTCCAGATCACCAAGCTCACAAAAATGAGTTGTACCCAATTTGACAATTTAATAGTTCTGAGAGGGGAAAGAAAACAAACTACAACAATGGCAACTAAAACTGATAAGGGGCCAGGAATTTCTGTTTTCTGGCCATCATATTTTGCCACTGTATATGTGATACACCAAATCATAATTAGAAGCCAGTTATGCATCTATTGCCTTAACGGGTCTACATTTGACATAAAACCACATAAATAAACGCCCTGAGTCATGACATTCTCAGCTGTGAAAGATGCTTCTATGGGCACCACCATTGGTTTATATGATTAAAATTCAAGAAATGTCCCCAATTAACTCTAATACACCGTTGATTAGAAGATGCGTCTCAATTTTAGATATGTTGCAATGTAAACAAAATGGTGTGTCCTAGAATTGATGAAATATGTTACATATGGTCCTGCCAGCCTGAAGAAATATTTGTTCACGTTAAAGGGAATTTTCATATCTCAGCTCTAGAACATTAACTATAGATTGAACTCTCAGGCAGTATTGTTATTTGCCTGTATCTCTAAGGATGGATGTAGGCACCCTGTTCTTTTGTGGTAGGTAACCCAAATAGTGCCTAATGGCATTACTCTTTCTGTTTTATACCTGTAAAAGCTTAGACTTAGATAAAAAATCTTTTCCTTGGTAATAGGCTCACAATCCATTTTTTTCTGGCTCTGGACCTTCTGCTCTTGACTATCTCATATTGCTTTGTAGACTAGCAGGCAAGGAGGCGAGTCAAATGAAGCTTAGACTTATATTTTCAACAAGTTTTAAGGAGAATGTAATTGCAATGTCATTGATATATACTTTTTCCAAATGAAGTGTGCCAGGTAGCTCACATTCCTTTATGTTCCTTGACTAAAGTTAATTCAGGCCTATAACCACTATCCCAGAAGATTGAAGGGAAGCTCATCTTGGGCATCTTTGGAGCTCTCTCCTCCATAGGGTCACATAAGAATCTGAGACACTTATGTGGTAACTATTGAAGAAAGGAAGTCTTCAATATAAAGTCCCTTATATTTAGTCCATCATGGTTGCCATACATGTCCTCTCAGGAGAAGCTGGCATGATCCCTAAGGCAAGTGATTGTTTCTCCCATGCTAAACAGAACACACTGGGTCTATAACTGTCTTCCTGTCCAGTCCCAATAATCCTTGCCCCCAGGCAGTGGAACATGACCTCTGAACCTTCACATAATGGCTCAATTGATTTAGATATTCACAGAAGACAAGAGAAAATATGTTCAGGTAAGTTTGCTTAGGCCCTGCAAACTTCCTTACCCAAAAACTCTGGCTAATATTGTGAAATAGGATGTGGGGTGTAGGGAGTCAGAGATATAGTGCAGAGAAATCATTAAGTATCTCTGCAACATTTCCTTAAAATAGCATTCTTCAAATATTTGAAAAATTGCCAAGCAGAAGAAGGATTCATTTTTATTTCCCAGGAGTAATATGAAACCCATGGATAGATTTTCTTTAAAGACCTATCTTAGTTTATATAACAAAGAAATTTCTATGTTAAAAATCTCAGTAATGGGGTGATCTGGCACAGTAATGATTCCCAATCTTTGGATGTGATGAGAAGACCCCTCAAGATCAATTCTATAAGGTGAATTTAAGTATCAGATTCCATCATTCAACAAATATGTACAAATATGTATGAGTATCACTATGTATGAGGTACTGTTTTAGGTATGATGATTACAGCACTGAGAAAGCTTTGATAGGATGGAAGTTACATGGATCATTTTGCTAGATTATTATTCTAATTTATAAGTACTGATTTTTTATGAGTAGAAGCCTTGGACTAATCCATTTATAGGATGGCAAGTAGAATACCCTTAGAGAATTGTAAGAACTACTGGTTGGTATTGGCTTTCTTCTCAGAATAAAAATATCTAATTTATCTTTAACCTATCACTGATTCCATTATCTGTTTTGTTAATTACTGTCACTCCCCCCGCCCCACCTTAACTAGGCTTTTTCCTTCCTCTGTCCTTTCTTTTTTAATGGAAAGCCTATCTTCTCCTACATGTCACCTTCTCAACAGAACACATTTTTTTTCTTCTTTGCAATGAACTGACCAATCAATTTACATGAGTTTTAGCATCATTTGTAGTAATAATTTTTTTGAAATGTGTTCCTCTCTTATGAGCCACATTGTTACTTGACTTAAAAACAGGCTGTTGTCTCTGTATGTTAGTTATGTTTGTTAAAAGTTCAGGGACTGCTGTTGTGCCAATCAGCAAATATTTATGTCATTTTCGTATCTGTCTTATCTGTCTGATAGGAAAAGATAAGCATTCTTAAATTCTTGAGTATTTTGCTGTCTGAGGTATTATTGCGTTTTAAATATGTCCACTGAGTGGAAAAAAAAGTAAAATTGGAAAAGACTATTTAATATTTAATTTATATTTTATTCTTACTAATAAATATATATAGCATTATAGTTATGTTATCATTGGTAAAATGAACTCCCTTAAAGGTTCATATTTCATTTGAACCAACCAAACTTCCCTGTTATATTTAAAAAAGAAAATCTTTCAGTTTTAAAATTTCTGCAATTTGAGAATTTATCATCCAACAAAACTAGCCTGTTGTAAATCAGAGATATAAAATCACAAAGCCTATGAAAAGTTGTGTCAAGCATGAAATTAATACTTCTGAGACACTTTTATGAGAAATATATTAAATCTAATAAGTTGCTTTGTTCCAGAACCCTGCAGACTTTAGTGAAATAACTATAAATTTGTCTCTTTTAACTAAAAAAGAAATACTCATATTAACATTTGTATGCTGATAATAAGTTTTATTACACACAACTGCTACATTTTTAACCTCCAAACATGATAAATTTGTGTTTACAAATCTTGTTTTCCTGGGGTATTTACAATTACATCACATCTTATGATACAACCTTTTCGTACTTTATTATATCACTTGAATTCTTTTTTTTCGGTGAGGAAGATTCACCCTGAGCTAACATCTGTGATCTTCCTCTATTTTGTATGTGGGTCACTGCCACAGCATGGCTGATGAGTGGCGTAGGTCTGTGCCTGGGATCCAAACCCAGGAACCCCAGGCAGCCAAAGCAGCACGCACCAAGCTCAACCACTAAACCATGGGGAGTGGCGGCCCCTAATTCTTAAACTTCAAAGTGTTTCATTGTGCTGAACTTTAACTGTATACAATATGTGATTCACAGCTGTGTAAGAATCCATCCTGATTCTTTAACTGTAATATCAGATTCAAACTAAAATTCCCTGAAGTTTTCTTTTTGTCTCCTCTTTCTTTCATCCTTTTGTCTTTCGCTCCTTCCTCTCTTTCTTTCTCTACCTCTTATTTGGTAATTTTTTTCCTTTTTTCTTTTGTTTTCTTCCTTTGTCTCGCTCTCATATGCAAAGCAAGTGTTATAATTTATGACTTATTTTTTATTTTAGGCTCATTCCAGCAAATTTAAAATAAAATATGATATTCACTTATTCAGACAATGAATATTTATTGATTACCTGACATATGCACTGAAGACATAGTCCCTCGTTTGTATTTTTTAAAAAATGTTAGTTGAATTTTAAGAAATGGTATATACTTGATTCTATGTTTGAATCCATGTAGGAATGTATGATGGAGTTACAAATGTGGACTCTGTAACCAGACTCTCTGCGCTGAAATTCTAGTTCTGATAGGATGAATTTTATATATATGTATATATATATGTATGTAAAATATGTATACAGATTGTATATATGTATATATGTTTATGTGTGTGTATGTATATACTAAACATATGTAAGCTAAAACATATATACATATAATGTTTGTGTGTGTGTATTTATATCTGCCGAACATATGTAAGCTATAACAGTATAAAACAGTATACACACACACACACACACACACACACACACACACACTGTTTTAGCTTCATTATGTTTATTTTCTCTCTTCATATTGTGATAAGACTCTAAGTTGATCCTCAAAGACCCTTGCCTCCTGCCATCCGAGCCGTTGTTGAATTCCCGTTCCTTGGGTGTGGCTGAATTTACTGACTTGTCTCTAATGAATACAATACAGAAGAAGTGTTGATACGTCATTTCCTAGATTAGGTTACAAATGAGACTTAGGCTTCTGTCTTGCTTGCCTCCTTTTGCTCTTTCCTGCCCTGAGGGAAGCTGCCATGTTGTAAATTGGCCTATGGAGTTGCCCAAGTGGTAAGGACTGATGACTCTTGATATTAGCCAGTGAGGATCTGCCAACACTGTGTGAGTGAACTTGGAAGCAAATTCCCAGTTGGGCCTTGAAATGTCTGTAGTTATAGCTAACACCTTGATTGTAGCCTAGTGAGAGACCCTGAGCCAGAGGCACCCTTAGAAACTATGAAATAATAAATCTTTGTTGTTTTAAGCCAATATATTTTGGGGTAATTTGTTATACAGCAATGGATAACTAACATACTACTGCTATATGTCTTTCTTGGCATTGATTAAGACTCAAGTCTTTACAAAGGAAACATTCTGTGTGCTTTTTACAAATGATGTGAAAAATGTAAGGTAGATAGGTTAGGGTGACAGCTCAGTGGGCTAACAAGAATGGTGTCACATTAGTGAATCAGGAAATCAAGTAGTAGGACACAAATGGCTTTTAATTTAAATGTAATGGAATTGAGTGCATTAAAATTAAATTCATTAGAATAGGATGTTGTAGAATAGAATGCAATGGAAGAAAATAAAATAGGAGAGAACAGAATAGAAAATATCTATTTATTTTGGAAATAATCAGGATAAGTATTGGGGGTGTGTGTGTGTGTGTGTGTGTTAGTAGTCCTAAGAACAAGTGCACATTCAGTGATATGCTAGAAGGACTCAGTACTCAGAGACAGTTGTGCTCATAGCTGTATTTTATTAACAAAATCAACAGGGTAACAGATGGATTAGGCTGAGTCTGGAGGAATCCAGGCACAGACTTCCTTTGTTCCCCTCTACTCCCACTCCACACATGCAGAGAGCAGTCACACAGAATGCACTCCTTAATCTAGCAGCAAAATGCAACAACATGTGTACAGCCCGGGAAAGGCTGCTTGACACTCAGGGCCCAAGGTTTTTATTGGGCACTGGTCATGTAGGAGCAACAACCAGCCATGACTACTGACATTTCAGACTTCAAGAAGAAAAGCAGGTGTTCAGTGGCCCAGATTGGTAAAATGGCCAGGTACCAGCTGCCAGCCAAGGGCCAACGCCACGAATGGGCTTTGTTGAAGATAGCAACTTCAGGCCTGCTGGGTTAACTCTTTCCTGCGCAGTGTGTGTACACATTTGCAGATTTGAAAATGGCAGCCTTTCTCTTCATATCAAACCTGAAATAGAAAGACCGTTAATAATATTCATTCTTTAAGGACAAATCCATGTTTCGTCTCTGAACTTTTTCTTAATTTCTTCATCTGAACTTCTATACAGTATTACTTACACTTTGATAAGGGAATGTGTTAGATTCCTACAGCTATTATAATCACAGATGTTCATTCTTACCTGCCCTGCTAACCCCCTGCTCTGTGACAATAGGCGTTAGATTCATATCTGTCCAATACTTTGTTAGAGCAGACAGTATAGTCATATATGCTTTCCCTTTGAGTAGGTGTTGGCAAACTGTGGCTTGTGGGCTAAATTTGGACCATTGACTGCTTTTGTAAATAAAGTTTTAAAGGAACACAGCCACACCCATTTGTTTATATATCGTCAATGGCTGTTTTGCACTACAACCACAGAGTTGCTTAGTTGCAATGGAGACTTCATGGCCTGCAAAGCCAAAAACATTCCCTATCTGGCCCTTTAGGGAACAAAATTGCTAACCCCTGCATTAAAAAAGCAGAGTGGCTTGCACAATTGTTGAATAAATTATTTAATACCCTTAGAGAATAAAAGGAGATTGATAAAGAAAATAGACATGACAGTGATAGTAAAATTTTACTCCAGTATTGTTATTTATTTGTCCTCATAGGTGATATTTATCAAGCAATTATGATATAATAAGACTATGGTTTTTCTCAAAGCTTCCCAGGAATGTTAATGCTCATCTTGCATAGTATTTAGTTAAGCCTCTTCTAAACCTAAAGTCCTATTATCAGCAACCTTTATACTGTAATCACAAGAAATAGATATTAAGAGGACATAAGTAATAATATGTTAAGAATTATTTTCTCAGAAATTCTGTTAATCCAAATGTCAGAAAAGTATTTGGCAGACAGAAGTAGTAGAAAATAACAGATTTCGTGGGATGAAATTTCATTAGCACTGGTCTAGTCGATAATCAAGACTGTGCTCACCCTGTCACTGTCGTCTTATACTTAATAAATAACAAAAATTCAAAGTATGAATCAAGTTATAATTGGTGGCAATAACACGAATTGAGACTTGAAAATTAAAAAATTTCCAAAAGTAAGAATAAGCCATTCCTGAGGCAAAGAAAAATAATTAAAAGCTGTTTCTACTATGTAAGGATCATGGAATTTATCTTATAAGCCAGTGTTTCACAAACTGTTTACTGTCTTAACTATTATTTACATATTTTTTAAGTTTATTTAAATTTATATAAGGAAAAACTTTAAAAAATAACTTAACAGTACTGGGAATGTAAACTTCATATCACTTGGCATACATAGAAGGTGTACCCCAAAATGAACACACTGAAACAATATTTTACAATTTTAGTTAGGTATTGTTGCCTGCCAATGTGTCTGAGACTGAAAACATGCTTTTTGGTACAGCAGGAAAATAGAACAATAGAGTTGATCTGGGACTAGATTATAATAAGTCTAGTAAGGAGAATAGATTAGAATGAAGTAGGATGGAGTGGTAGATGGTGAGTTTTTAATCCAGGTAAGACATGAGAAGAATCTTTTAAAGAATAGTTTTAGTAGGAATTTGAGGAATATTTAGGAAAGAAAAATTAGTAGCACGTGGTGGTGATCAATTTAATTAGAATGAATTGGTGAGCAAGAGAGGAGAGTAGTTGGGTAGAGGAGTCTTTGTCCAAGGTAGGAAATATATGAAGTGGGGAAAGTTAAGGGGAAAGAGAAAGAGTGTAAATGTGAACTAGAAAGTGGCAAAATATAGTAAGAAACTGGAAATATAAGTCTTGGGGTCAGGACAGAGATTTGCTGTATCAAGAAAAGTACTAGACTATAGAGAGAAGCAGGTAGATTGTAATTAAGTCATAGCTGTAAATATCCTAGTGATGTAACACTATTTGTACAGGAAGATAATAAAGAAAAGTATAGGAGAAATTTTTACGAAAATTAGATGGTGTATCTTGTGAAAAAAAATAAATGGTAGTCAGACTAAATACCAATAGATATATTGACACTATATGAGTAAGAAATGTAAGATATAAATATTTAATTCTTAATAAAAATATAGAGAAAAAATAATCTAGTGACCCCCCTCCACCACCAAACACACACAAAACAGGAGAAAATCTTTCAGTGAATGACATATCAATACATATCGGTGATTTTAAAAGCATCTGTGGCGATTTGTCAATAGAGAACTTCTCTATTCTGATGGACAAAAGTAGGCAGGAGGCATACTATAGAATCACGAGATGATGTAGCTATCATTGTAGACACATTTTGCTTAATCAGATGAGGCTTTGAGACTCAACTTGTCAAATCGTGGTTCTCAAGAAGTCATTTGCTTCACATTATTTCACAGGCACATATGTTGTTTGAAGTTGTCTTATTTGGACCAGGACTTGTCACCATGGCTGCTTCTTTCCTTTCTTCTGTTCTTTTAGCAAATTAGACATATTTGTATAAATTTCTAATATTAAACTAATAATATTAACTATAGCAACAAGAACATAGGTTATTTTCATATTGTACTTTGTATTTTCCCAAGTAATTTCTGGAATAAAATCATCTGCCTTTATTCTCTAGAATTATGAGTTGGCAATTCTATAACTATGGAACACTTTTATTAATAGTATGATTTTTAACTCTTTTACCTGAGAAAACCTATTTTCAGTGAATCATCTGATTTTAATGAGGTCTGTCCTAACCCAGTTTTCTACGTGGGTTAATAAAACCAGAGTGAGTCATGGAACTCAGCAAATGTCTGAGAGAACTGAGCTGAACTCATTTCTATTAATCTCTAGTTATTCACAGCTTTGCCTTTACTTCAGGATAAAATTCCCTGGGATAATGTCTCAGATATTTATAAACAGAAATGAACTTTTCCATGGTATTTTATGAACATTACTCTTGATATAACATTTAAAGTGTCAGATGTGTATTTATGAATATATTTTAATGCTTAAAAGGTCCAAAATGTAGGCTTGATTTTGAACTTTGGTCCTAAAAGTAAAATCTAGTCATTTTCATATGATGATAAAATTCTGCCAATTTAATTTTTGCATCGTATTATAAAGTAGCCAAGTGGTATTCATTAATCTTTACAGTATAGAAAAATGACATCTAGATCTACCTCAATTTGATTTTATATCATACTTAGCAAAAGAAAAGATCCAGATGTAATTCTTTGTTAATGTAAGTGAGTGTTATTGGAGGAAGGTACACAGAAGAAGTAACTTGAGTTCCAATTCAATTTTGTGAATTAATGCTCCATGATTGAGTCCATTTGTTTGTTTCATTGTAAAGACTTAAAGTGTACTAACACATGATCTATACGTGCTGCTCCACCAAATCCAATCCATAGTTTCCACATAAGATTTCCAACTAAAAACAGACAAGAAACAAGCAAACAAATGAATTTTATATTTCATAGGAAGATATCATCAAATAGCATTCAAATTTCGGACTGCCAATGAATAGGTAACCTAGATCATAGATAAGAATCTCAAAGACACCCATTTCTTTTTGAACATACTCCTTCCAAAAAATCATCTTCACCATTTCCTCCAATTCCTAGAAACTCGAATCTCCTTCACGTCATTATTCTTCCTGCGGAAGTGTATTCTGGCTCAAAAAGCAGGGGAAATTAATAGGTTCAATTACTCTGGACTAAAGAGTACAGAGTCTATTAAGGGACAATTGCAGTCACTTATTTCCAAAGGAAAGCTGTCCATAGCTGCTGAGAATAACAGCTAACAAAGCTTTTCAATTGCAAGTTGGAGCTAAAATGAAGGAAAATAGGTCAGAAGAAGGGAAGAAATGAAAAATGAAGAGTCCATTGGTGGGAGGAGATTTGAATGTAAGCTTAGTAACTGCAGAGCCAAAGAAAGGAAATAGACCAGAAGGAAGAAGAAAGGATATATTGGCAAGAGCCTTATTGTATAAATAAATGACACTTACCCTGTGCCCCAAGCACTTTTCAGTTCCAATTCCTGTTGCTGAACCAGAAGATTCGTATTGATTCTAGGCCATGCAAAAATATTTAATCTTTGGAATGATTAATGAGATTGAATGTGACCATTCTTGCCACAATTTTGAGCAGCAAAGCTTTACTTGGAAAAATCAAGCTTCATTTTTTTCCTTTTTTGAGTGCGGCACTTTGCATAACATCTTACAAAATTGGAATGCACACTTTATATTTATAGAGGATTCAAAATATATTTAAAAATGCAACAACTTGAGTATGTGAAATAATCAGCTGACTGATCCTGATCACGAACAGTTCATCCAAATATTCACTCTTTTCATCAGTGTCACGTTTATAGTGAAGAGAGAGGATTTATAGTAAAAAATAAAGTTACATAGTATTTGCCTTGCCCAAAAAAATCTTACTGTGTCAGTAGTGATTGTGTTTAAGCTGACAGTGAGCTGTTCTATTGTTGCTAAAATTGCTATTTACAAGCTATGAAAGCAAATATTTCTACCAAAAGTCTATGGAAAAACCTTTTTATAAAAATTATAAATACATATTTATCCTTAGATCATATGTTTTAAAAGCCAAAAGCCAGCATTATAATTTGTCTATAAGCAAATTCTAATTTGTTATAGAGAGAAGATAGATTTTGACTATATAAATACAATACTTTAAAATATATTGATTGTGCATTATATACTAGGACCTAAATTCTGTGTGAGGCGCCAAGGATATAAAGATGAAAAACTAGTATGGTAGGGTTAATTATTGTCTTAAATTTTCATGATTTTTAAATATTTTAATGAAGTTCTCTGATCAAATGAGTGATGCAGAATTAAAAAAAGTGATTACATTTATTTTTCTACTTTATGTAACTGGGTACACATGACCTAAATCTCTGTTTAATTCCTTGCCAAACATAGGAAATATCCCTAGTGAAATGTATGCGTTTATAGTGAAAATATTTTCTCCCATATGTCTGAAACATTTAAACATAAATAATTTGGAGACAGCCATTTCTGCATTTTTTGCTCAGTACTTTTCAACTAGAAGGCTGTGATAAACACCAAAGTGCTACTGCTAAAAATGTAGAAACTTTTATATCCCAAGGTAGACAGTAATTTACTTGTACAAACTTCCTTCAGGATTGAAGCTCATACAAGTCTTTTAAAACTGAAACCATAAGACAAACCCCAACAATTGCATAATAGGTTTTTTTAAACCATCAAAATTACATTATATTATTTTAATGAAGAGAAATTCTAGACTAGATTTCTGTCTTTGGCTTTGAAGACAAACTCTTTTTTTAAATGTTTTTGTTCTAAACATAAAATTATAGTTTAGGGACCACCCAACAGTTGAAAGGCATGTTGTTAAGTAAAAAAATTGAACAGATTTAGGAATGTACTCTTCAGTACTTTAGTTTTTGAACTTTTGTTCTCTTTGGGAAAATGACATTGCAACCAAATTATTTCAATTCAGTAAAATATGTGAAAATGCAAGTTTTCTAGAGAATGATTAAAAAGTTTCAATCTGTGAGATTGATTTAGGAGTAGAGATCGATTTTACATGCTGAATAAAAATAGCCTAGCTTCTTGAATAAAAATAGAAATTAGAGAAATTTAAAGGTGATAAATATTTTCACTAAAAATAGATTACACTTGGGGCTGGCCTGGTGGCGCAAGCGGTTAAGTGCACGCGCTCCGCTGCAGTGGCCCGGGATTCGCCGGTTTGGATCCTGGGAACACACTGAAGCACCGCTTGGCAAGCCATACTGTGGTGGCATCCCATATAAAGTGGAGGAAGATGTTGGCACGGATGTTATCCAAGGGCCAGTCTTCCTCAGCAAAAAAAGAGGAGGATTGGCAGATGTTAGCACAGGGCTGATCTTCCTCACACACACACAAAAAAATAGATTACACTTGATGGATGTTAAACACTCTATGTTTATATAATTCAATCCACTTTTAATTTTTATTAGCTTTCATTATATGTTAATTTGTCGGGGGAGGAATACTGAGCCCCCTCTCCATGGAGTTAGACTTCTCTGAGATAATAAACCTGGCTTCTTGCCCACCCCACCTTCTCAACAAAGAAGGAATAATTCAAGGGTGGACCAGAATGAATCAAAAGGTGAGAGAAGGATATACAATTCTGTCTCAGCCATTTCCTCACATTCTTTTAGGAATATGTCTGCTTATAGCAATGTAAATTCCCTTTCTTCCTTGCTGTGAAGAGCAGGTCCCCATGAGAAGGGCCTTCATTTCGTGATCTCTTTCAGTGATTTTACTGTGTAAGCTGATTAGTGGGAGGATCGAGATAGAGCAAGCTCAAAAGGCTGAAAGACCTAAGTTACATTATTTCATCACAAAATCAACAACAGTAACAACCAACTCAATGAAAACACGTATTAATGTTTTTAAAATTTTGGAGTTGTGAAAATTTTTCCAAACGTAGTGAGACTCGTAGAGGAAGATATTTAATATCTTTATGGCAAAATAAAAATAAATAAATCCAACGGTAAAATAATCAGTTGAGGAAAATACATTTGCAACTCATATAGAATTAATGGTTTCCTTACACCCAAGAATTTCTTCCAAATGGAGGAAAAAATAATGCCATTCTTCCCTGAACCTCTACTCATTTAAAAAAAGAGTTTGTCTTCAAAGCCAATAATATAAACATTTCACAAAAAATAGGCACATGTCAAGCAAATGAAAGATGTTCACTCATAGCCACTGGAAATTTAATGCAATGATTTAAACAATTTAATTAAAATCATACTTAACTTGTATACATGTCTATATTTTAACAAGAATAACTTACCCCATAAAATCCTGACCCTAAATGAGAAGCAATTACATAAAAGAATATTTTAGTAATTCTAATGAGAAAAATTGTGTCTATCCTAACTAGTATACCTAAACAATCTCCACAGAAAAATATATCCATCGAGTAACAAAAAAAGTTTGTATAAGTAATAGACAACAATTTACAAATAAATAAATATAGGTGATACGTTAAATGTAATACATTGAAGGTTTACATTACCCACTAAAGGAGGAAGACTTGATGGGTAGTAGTTGGTGGAAGAAGGGGGGAGAGAATCATTCTTTAGAACATTTTTCCTCTTCCTGTACTATTTCTTCATCAGTTTTATCCTTTTCTGGACAATAGGGTAACTCATGGCTATGAAGCACTTACACTGTGCCTAAACACAAAGTTATCATCCCAAACACATTTAGGACAACACAAAGGCTAAGGACCAGAATACTTGGAAACATGGAAATCATGCATGTACACAAGAGACTAGGTGTGGTAGAAGATTCGAACTCTGCAACCTTTTCACTTGACGTACATATGTATGCTAAATTGCATGTTTAGGATTATCTGAGCGGGTTGGTGCATAATTCAAATGTGTTCCATGTGATATTTTTAACTAGAAACTATTATCTTAACTGGTGATTGTCAAAATATAATGTCAAAATATCATTTCTTTTAGCTCATCAATTTAGCATGTTTTGATGAAAATGCTAGTAAAAAAAAAAAAAAAAGAGCCATTTTGGCATAAAGCTATAAACTGGACAGTAGGTAAGTTTGTAATATATATACTAAATTCAACATACTGGTCAAAAATTATTTTCCTGACTTTAGATACTCTTTTTCACAGCTCTAAAATTTCTCACAACCCACTTATCATCCTTACTTTTTTCTAGAAAAGTCCTGCTCCTCTAACAATTTAGAATATACTTGTCTCTGAAAATCCTTCCTGATCTTAGAGTGTGGTTAGAAATATGTCCTTCAGTGCCTATAGAGCTCTGTGTAAGCAATTATCATAAGCAATAACATGTTGTGCTATAATTGCCCAGTACCAGCCTGTCTCAACTCTGCACACGTGAGCACATACACGCATGTACAAAGGCTGTGAGCTCCTTGCAGGGTGGACATGGATCATATATTCCTGTGTCACTAGTGTTTCCTAAGTAGTAGGTGCTAAACATTGATTTTGTTGAATTAATTATTAAACAATAAAAATGATCAAAAGATGTAATAAAGTGGTAGAGTACCCAAAGCTTTATTATTATTATATTTATTTTTTTTGTGGTGGATTTGTTAGCTTGTTCATTTGTTTTTTGTTTTTTTTAATAATTTTATTTATTTATTTATTTTTCCCCCAAAGCCCCAGTAGATAGTTGTATGTCATAGCTGCACATCCTTCTAGTCGCTGTGTGTGGGACGCGGCCTCAGCATGGCCGGAGAAGTGGTGCATGGGTGCGCCCCCGGGATCCGAACCCAGGCCGCAAGCAGCGGAGCACGGGCACTTAATCGCTAAGCCATGGGGCCGGCCCTGTTCATTTGTTTTTAACTAGTCCAAGATCTGGATAAATATTCTACCTTTTCTACTTACTTGCTGAGTGTCCATGAACTTAGCCTATCTAGAGATCAACACTCAGGGTAATTATTAAGAAGTAATGGGACTGGGCCCGTTCCGTGGCTTAGCAGTTAAGTGCGCGAGCTTCGGCCTGGGTTAGGATCCCGGGCACGCACTGACGCACCGCTTCTTCTCCAGCCATGCTGAGGCCGAGTCCCACATACAGCAACTAGAAAGATGTGCAGCTATTACATACAACTATCTACTGGGGCTTTGGGGTGGGGGAAAGGAGGAGGATTGGCAATAGATGTTAGCTCAGAGTCAGTCTTCTCAGCAAAAAGAGGAGGATTAGCACGGATGTTAGCTCAGGGCTGATCTTCCTCACAAAACAAACAAAAAAAAGAAGTAGTGATGGGACTATATAATAAACATGTATATATGTACTTTGTAGCACATGTAGAATATGCTACTTACGTTTTGGTTTACCTTCTCTTCCTTTCCAACCTCTGCACAGATCTCATGAAGCCAACTTACACAAAGTGTGCTAATCTCACCGAAAGGAAGAATATATAATGTTTACCTCAATGTTATTATTATCCACAGTTCTCTGTTACCCAAATATATTGGTTTTAGTCCACAATTATTCCTTTCATTATTTCAGTATTCTACTTCTCTGAATTAAATCAGAATGTACATATTAGAATAAATATATTAGATTGGTTAAAATACAGTTTTCAGTTTGGCTTAGCAGCATGGCCGACTCACGCATCTCCCCTGTTCCTAAAATGAGATTTTCAAGTATATCATTGTGAACCACCATGACCCCAGGGTAATTTTATGGACTGTGATTTTGTGTTGGTGATATATTGATTTCAGAAATGACACAAATCTAGTTTTGATTGTGGTATCCTTTAACCTGTAACTTCTATGTAGCAATGATAAATTTTAAGGTTATAATGTAACTCCTCCTGTCAAGGCTGATCCATCCAAGCACAACCAAGTAAGGATTTCACTTTACCTTGAGAAAAACCTGTGCTTTTTCCATTTAATTCATGGGAGTAATAATTACCCATTTTATATATATAAAATGGGTAATATATATATAATAGGTAGTATATATATATGAACATATATATATATGAATTCATATTATCTATACATGTGTTTGGATAGATAATGTATAGATAATATGTATATAGATACTAGATAGTATATATAATCTATTATCTATTATCTATTGTATACATCTATACATATGTGTGTGTGTATATGCAATATATAATTAATGGGCGATGTAATTAATTTTAATTAGTGTTTAACATTTTATTTGCAGATAGATTTTTGAGCTTGAATTCTCGTTGGAATCCACGCCATTATTAAAAACAAGTATCTTTAAGTGTCATTAGGCTGCTTTCCAGGTACTAGTATTTTTACAGTCATCATCAGAGCATTCTTAGTACTCCATGAAGTATTTTGAGATTGAGCTGTGGAACAAATTAGAACTTCAATAAACTCAGTACAGATCTCCTGGCTGTGGATCCTATGCATTAGTCAGGCATGATTTCTGCCCACCTTGCACGGCATTTGGCTCTCACGTATATTTCCCCCCTCAGCTAAATTTAGGTTCAGATTATCACAGAAATATGTGTAACTGGTTTATTAAAAGACCTAGGCTTTGTGAGATACAAGCAGAAATCAACTTTATTTTTCCGTTCTGGAAGGACTTCCTCTTCCACCTATTCTGAGGGTTGATCCCCTCTTGAGTGAAATCAGTGGAGTCCATGGCTTTTCTGTTCATTGCTGTCCTTATTTGGCCATTTTGAAATGAACCCCTAACCTTGACCCCTAGCTTCTGGCAGTCCACTCCACTTTTAAGGACACCTCGTTCTTCTGGGTGATCTTTCTGAAGGGGGTAAATTTTAGAGACCCCGGGACTTGCTTCTTTCCCAGCACTGTGAAACTAGAGCTCACTTCTAATTCCACTCTTTTCAGGCACTGTTACTTACTTGATGGAATACATTATTAATAACTCCTCACACTGCCTTCCTCTCCAAACTTATTCCCTCCCACCTTCACAGACTATCTTCTTATCAAGTCACCATGCCTTCTTGCTGTTCCTCAAGTACACATGACTCAGGACTTTGTGCTTGTAGTTCCCCATGCTGGAAATGATCCCTCAAAACTTCCCATGGCTAGTTTCATTTCTTACTTGAGGTCTCTAGTAAAATACCACTTCTTTAAATTGACTTTCTCTAATCATCCTACCTAAAGTGGCAGCCCTACCCTACAATATCACACATCATTTCCTTACACCTACTTTCTTTCTTACAATATTATCCATCACTAGTTAAAATTATGTTATGTAGGGATGTGTTTACCTGTTTGTATGACTCTGGAATTAATTAATTGTATCCCCTGTGTTAGAGTTCTCCAGAGAAACAGAACCAGTATATATATCATATACATGAATTTGCTCACGTGATTGTGGAGACTGACAGCTCCAAATCTACAGGGTAGGCCAACAGGAGATACCCAGGGAAGAGTTGATGTTTCAGCTTGAGTCCAAAGCCAGTCCAAACCATACAAAAACTGGCCAGAGTTTGCTGATCTCTGATAAGGATGTAGATATATTGCGTAAGAGCCTATTTTGTTACATAAATGAGAAATACAAATAATTGAAATTAAAATACTTTTACACAAATTTAAATTCATTTTGACTATAAGTAAATTGTAGTTCCTTCAGTTACAAATTGATGAATTTTTTATATATTTATTGTGGCAATAGCATTTTATATTATAATAAATAGAAATTTAAAAATTAGAAGAAAATATTTCTCACCTAAATTTTGAGGGTGATTAAGAGTTGGACTCTGATCAAATCATCTATCCTCCCCCTTCATCAGTTATCCCATCGGTAAATTGTGGACTAGATTATTTTTGTTTCTTAAAGATTTGATATAGTAGACTTTTGTATAAACACAGTGTCTTCTTTCAAATTTGCTATCCTTTCATTATAAAATGTGGGCACTAATCATTGTCAATGCCCAAAGACCTTCAGGAATACACTGTCAGCCAAAGACCTTAAGGAATACACTTGGCAAAGTTGGGTTTATTACATGCTGCAGCAAAAGAGACTACACACTCAGAAAACACTGGGTTTCTCAAAAAGAGGGATTTTTAGTGTTTAATATTTGTATAATTGGGGACATGGAGTGAGTCATAGAATTATCCTGCCAAGGATTTGACAGAATGAACCATGGTGTGTTTGGAACAGTCAGTAGTGTTATCATTGTATCAAATGGATTCATCTAGATTTACTTTTAGATATGTTTATGTAATATCTTAAAACATATGTTCTAAATCAACTTGTATTATTAACTTGTGTGCTAAGTTTGAGCTTAGATGATCTGTGATGGACACGATAACTTATTGTGGCATAGTCTATCTTTTTTGCAGCTCTAGTGCAGTTCAATTGGATAAGCTCCACCGGCAGACTGGCTACCAGCAGAGACATTTTTTACTTTATTGTTACAGTGCCGTAGGTTGTAAAAAATATTTAAAGATAAAATATGAGTAAAGCGCTTGCCCTATGGAAGGGCACACGATAAATATATCTATATGAAGTTTAGGCATTACTCACCAATTATCAAAAACAATATAATATTATATAGAATAGGATCACACAGTTAAACTGGACAATAAGACTATAAAATAAAATGGAGACTATATTCTAAAGCTAATAATCAACTGCTATCATATCATTAATTGCACCTTGTATGTATTTGTTTTAGAAGTCCTTTCTTCTCATGAAATGACACTGTGTGACTAAAGGGAGCAAACAGAAATTATCTTTAATATTCTTATTTAATCTAAGGGTATGTTAGCATTACCATGATGATCATTCCTGTATACCATAGGGAAATGTTGTCTACTTTATTTGTCTTTTGTAGTTGGAATGGGCCAAACCCCAATTCTACCCAAGTGAAGCCTAAAATAAATGTATAGATTCTCAAGCATGAGAAATCTATAGGAGTTGCTGACACAATCAAAACTTGATAAAAAGAGGAAGTCAGAGACTTAGTGCTGTGAGCCGTCTTTCTCTGTATGCCAACTCTGCTTTTGCTGTTCTTTACCTGTTGTCCTATGGTAGACCTCATGCACGTATGTTTATGAGAAACAGAGGCTTTAGCTTTCTTTCTCTCAATACTGTTTATGAGTCTCAGGGAAGGCTCTTCTGAGGTCAGCTGTTAGACTTTCCACAGTTCTCAGGAGGATGGCACACTTTAAAATCCGTGCCTGGGGGCATGTGAGAAACCGTGGAACCGTGGAGGAGTCACCTGTATTGATTGCCTGATTAAGACAGATGGAAAACCAACAGTCAGAGCAACCCAGCAAGTGTAGCATATTTTATATGAGGCCTGTTATAAAAAGTTGGGGGGTGTGTGTGTCTGTCTGTCTGTCTCTGTCTAAGCAAAGATTTCAGAGACACTGGCTTTCAGTTGTCTGAAGTATAAACCAAAGTAAAATGGGCCAGTAAATATACAAAATACTGGGTTTTCTTTCTACATTCAAAATTATCAAGAGTCCTGTCTTGGATTTCCATAAAATATCATAAGAGAATATTAGAATTTGTGGTTATTTATTTTATTTTATTTTTTTTTTTTTGCTGAGGAAGATTAGCCCTGAGCTAACATCTGTGCTAGTCTTGCTCTATTTAGTATGTGGGATGGCGCCACAGCACGGCTAATGAGCAGTATAAGTCTGCGCCTGGATCTGAACCTGTGAACCCAGACCGCTGAAGCAGAGTGTGCCAAACTTGAACCGCTCAGTCTCAGGGTCGGCCCCTAGAATTGTTTTGATGACTTATCATATCTATCTCAAAATCTATTCATTTGACAAGGATGTATCTAAGGAATTTGCTCATAATATTGCCTATTTAGCTCTTCATTTTCATCCTTTAAAGAAAAATTTAAAAAGAATAGCTTCCTGCCTGTGAGAATTAGTCAGAGGTAATGAGAAAAAAAGTAATAATTTTTTAGAAAAAACTTTAAGTTTTTTTTGTTATTGTTGGTTTGTTTTTTGGGGGTTGTTTTGCTGCAAGAGATAATATTGAGTGATGATGTCAAAACAGTCTAAGCAAAGAGAGGATGTATTTCTTTAACAAGTTATATTTTAAATGTTTTAGTTTTATTCTTTCTATAATTTTTTATCTCACTACAGAATAATGATATTAGAAGAGGAATATCTAATTACCTGAGTTGAGTTATTTATTTAATTTTAAACTGAGATTGTTTTCTCATAATTATAAGATGGCAGGTTGCCTACTCTGTCTTCTTCAGTTTATATCTAGACAATTAAAAGAAAATGAGGCCCAGAGAATGTACATGATTTTTCATGACTAAAGAGGAAGTCAGTGGCAGGAACTAAGATAGATCCCATGTACCCTGACTCCCTATGTTGGGATCATCCTGCCCATATTCTTGGGATTTCCCCTCTTCTCTTTATAGGTGAAGTTAAAGAACTGAATATAGCTTCTCTCAGTTTTACATTATTAAAATCTTAATGTTCTGAGTTCCAATCACCATTAATTCTCAGAAAACAAAACTTTATTTACTCTACAACTATGCTAATAAAAAATCACTACCATATGGAAAAATTACACTCTACACTTCAAACCCATTTAGATTATCAGTGCTTTAGGGCTGTTTCCATATCTTTTCAAAATTGTGTCCCTGTGTCTTGGCTCGATTCCTAGAACACAGTAAACACTCAATAACTGAATGTTTTTGAACAGAGCTTTTGAACTCAACGTCAATTCTATTTATTTTGGAATACATTATGATACATATTTAGTTTCCAGATGATAGCGTCATCTGACTACATTTTGCTTAGAATTGAATTAAGATTTTTTCCTTTCTCAATGTGGTCTTGACTACAAATTATAGAAGAAAATAGATTATATGAATCCTATAGTTCATGAGAAACATAACCTGAGATGAAGTAGTTAGAAGTTGAAAATTGGTTCGAGTTCAGTCTTTCTGCTATCTCCTAGAAATAGTAAGCAGAGTGAGATAACAATTCCAAACACTGAGATCAAATTTTTCTTGAATTTATTCACTGAATTTATAACTGCAATGCCTGATAATTACATTGAATTGTACAATCACCTTATTAAAAAATACTTCCCTTTCTTTAATCATAGACCATAGTTTAAATGTCTATGCTCTATACTGAAAATATGAGGTCAAAGAGAAATACTGCCTTTAAAAATGGCAATATTCTAAAGCCCCAGGTATAATTTATTATTTTTATGTAAAGCTTTGATATAAGGGGAAAATAATAACTTCTTTAACTATAGTAGATTGTCATTCCCCAGCCTCCAAACAATATATTTTTAGAGAAATTGTAGATATAATTTTGTTTAATGCTTCTCATTGCAGGTGGCTGAGTATAATTAGTATTACTAATTTGGTTCACAACTCCTTGCAATAAACAGAATAGGTATATTAAAAATCCATAAATAAATACTCTGTAGTGACTGTAACCTTCATATATTTAGGTTATTATTATATTATAAAATGTCCCTCCTTTTTTTCTTTTTAATAACTCTGATTTGAATGGATTGAGGTTGGCTTAATCTATTTTACCACTCAATGGACCTAATAGTCTCTTGAGATGACTGCATCTTGATTTAATTCATTTTCTCAGGTTTAGGTGAAAATGCAAACAGAACAGTTCTATGAAAAAAATTTTTTATGTTGAAATGCCAATGTAAAGGAGTCAATCAAAAATGACTATTGATTAGGAGCTGGCCCGGTGGCACAAGCTGTTAAGTGCGCACGCTCTGCTGCGGTGGCCCGGGGTTGGACAGTTCAACCCCGGGCGCGCACCGACACAATGCTTGTCAAGCCATGCCGTGGCAGTGTCCCATATAAAGTGGAGGAAGCTGGGCATGGATGTTAGCCCAGGGCCAGTCTTCCTCAGCAAAAAGAGGAGGATTGGCAGATGTTAGCTCAGGGCTGATCTTCCTCACAAAAAAATAAAAAAAAATGACTATTGATTAATAATCTAAGGCTTCTATCCAATTAAAGATATTCAACGTCCCAGCTAATTTTAGTCTTACACACCTTCGTAGGCCTCAAGAAAACTGGGTATTCATTTTGCCTTTTTACCATGCAATGGCTCAGTATTCAAAGGTCCTATGATTTTGTATAAATTATGTTAAAGATAAAATCAATTCCTAGACACAATGGATGTTTTTAAAAATTCACAAACGTTAGATTCAGTATAGTCTATTTTGCCAACATTCCAATCATAGTCAAATGCACACAATAAGTGTAACAGTATATAGGTATATTCTGAAATTTCTTAAACATATAAAATGACGCAAAGACTTTTAATGGGTACTGTGTACTCACCACCTATCTTAAGAAATAAAATAAGACATATTAACTTGAAGTCTCCTAAGTGCATATTCCATGTTTTATTTCTCTTCCATCCCATCAGAGTGTATTTCTAGAGTACTGTTGAGATATATTAAAGTTTACAAAATGGACTTATAATTTGCGAATCCTTTTACAATCTGATTTATCATTCTATGTAATACTCTAATAAAAATTGATCCACAGTTACAAATGTAGTTCAGTTTTACACATTCTGACTGCTGCACAGTTCCAGTGTGTGTATTCTAGTATTTATTTATCCATTCCCTTGTTGATTTAATTTTTTTCTAACTGCAAATGAAGTTGTAATAGTCTTTATGCATGTCGTTCTGCACTTGTGTAATCATTCTTTCTCAGGTATCTAGAAGTAGAATTTTGTATAAATGGTATGCACATATTAAATGCATGTATATTGAAATTATCCTCTAACTTGGGTATGCTGATTGACACTCTCACGAGTATTGTGTAAAGAGTTGCCTTTGCTCTGCATCCTTGCTCACAGTACTTGGAAATCAGATGGTTGTTTTGCCAGGATGATAGTTAAACTGTCTCCTCTTATGATTTTCACTTTCACTTCCTTGATTATGAGATTTAGCATTTTCTCAGAAGTTTATTGACAATTCTTGTTTACTTTTCTTAAATTACCTTCTTGTACTCTTTGTCCATTTTTTTTTTCAACTTTACTGTCAATCATTTCATTTTAGACTTGTAGGAATTCTTTATATATGTTTAATAATCCCTTATGCTAATGTTTAAACTTCAATGCAGTTGACTTTATGAGAGATTTTTTATGCTTCATGATCTGTGTATCTTGTTTAAATAATTATGCATACTCTAAGGACATAAATAAAATATATTATCTTTGCTTTTAAAAGTTTTGAAAATTTACTTTTATACACGTCTATCTTTGTACCCAGAAATTTAAGGGATTTATAATTGTAAGATAGAGTTTAAGAATCTATTACAGGTGAAATTATCTCATAAAATTTTTAAGAAATTAAAATAATTGATATCTGATGTGTTTATATCACAGTACATGCATCACCCGATTTTAAAATTATGAAATATGTCAGTAAAACATTTAACTATTTTCAACTATAGTACATGCAATAAACTAGCTATATATATATATATATATATATACATACACAGTATGTTTTGGTGAGAATGTATCTCTTGAGTGCATTTTGTTAAATTAGAACTTCTGTAAGATTTATGCATCAGAAGGCTCAAATTTCAAAACCAGTCCTCTTCTGACCTGTAATTTTACCTGGCCTGACTATGGAGAAAGGAAGTTATACATACACATACCCCCAAAGTGAAAACCAAGCTATTTTTAAAAAGGTAAGGGTTTGAATGGCAGGTAAAACATAGTTGATCTGACAACTTTCCGGTACTTTAATTAGTAAAACTGATCTACCCTAGAAGATACTGGTAATAGTCACTAACTCATGTCATATGGGACTGCAGGTCTCTCACAGTTTTCTATAAATTATGCAGACCAAAAACAGAGGGCTTTCATATTCAACCGGGTGATTGACTCTCTCCAATAGATCTGTGACAATGAAGACTTTCTCACACAATTAATTACTATGGTAGACTACACATATCATTCTCCTCTACAGCAGTCATACCCACTGGGAATCATACTGAAATTCTGTATTTAGTAGACATTTTAAAATTGACTCCTTAGGATATCATTAGTGTCACTCAGGTGCTTTATTTCTAAGGGTGTCCACCTTTTGTGTGGGCTTCTTTTACCCACGGTGAACATGAAGCAGTCAAAGACTCGGCGTTTAGGTGAGCAGAAATGGACCTCATTTACTAGCGTCCTCTGATGCTTGTCCATTGTCCTTAGTCATGGGAATCAAGAATAAAGTGATTATTCTTTAATGCGAGTTTGATTGCCATGCATCTTGTAATGCAATATTTTCATTAATGGTGATTTCTTTTTATTTAGTTTAAGGAAAAAGACAAGCAGAATTACCTTAGTATCAGTTTTTATGATATACCTGCAAAATACATGCTAATCCCTCCTTCCAAGATTCAATGCATTCAGTTGTCATATGTCTTCAATATCCTTTAATCTGTAACAATTTCTCAGACTTTCTTTGTCTTTCATGATCTTGTTATTTGCAAAGACTACAGGCAAGTTATTTGGTAGAATTTTCTACAATTTGAGTTTTCAGATACTTCCTCATGACTAGTTTCAGGTTAGGCATTTTAGGCAGGAAGACCATGGAATTGATGCTGTACCCTTCTCAGGGCATCAGATCAGGAGGACTGGGGTAACAATTTGTCCCATTTGTGGTGATGTTCACTTTGATCATTCATTAAGGTGGTTAAGGTGATGCTTGATTAATTTTTCTAGTATAGAGTCAGTATTTCACTTTATGTTTTAAAATTAATTTGGAGGAAGATTGAGATTATATAACATCACATTTTTTATTTCACCTTTACCTTGTAATTTCATTGTCCATTTTGACAATTTATTCGGCATTTGTTAGTTAGAATTCTACTGTAAGGAAAAACTGTGCCTCCTTCTCCTTCCTTCCGTCTTTCTTTCCCCCCTTCCTTCCTTCCCCCTTATTCCTACCCCCTTCCTCCCTTCCTCCCTTCCTCTCTCCCTCCCTCCTTTCTTCTTTCCTTCCTTCCCTCCCTCCTTCCTTCCTTCCTTCCTTCCATTATGTATTTATATAACCACGTTAGAGTAGTTTATATATATATAATATATATATGTATATAAATGGCAACAGTTGAATATAACTACAGATGGGATTTGGTAATTATTGATGAAAAATTCTTCCTTTATAATAACTGTAGAGTGGTTTTGTGTGAGAAAAACAACTAAAGAATTTAGAAGTACAGGCCCAAAATATCTTCAATTTACTCTTAACTATTTCAGTAAAAAATGCATTGAGTGTTGGACAGAAAGAGAGCACAAATGATAAAGAAAATGAGGCAAAATGTTAACAATTTAAGAATCTAGATAAAGAGTGTATCGAATTTTTTGAGGGTTATTCTTTCAACCGTTCAGTAAAATCAAATTATTTCAAAGTTAAATGTGAACATGATATGTGTATATATTTACATACTAAAATTTAATTGGATTCCTTTTGTAAACTTGTAAAGTTGGTACTATCTCAGCCTTTTATAAAATATAAAAAGGTGTTACACAATTTTATAAGCCACAGAGAAAGGGGCCCCAAGGACCCTGAGGTAAAATATCTGACTTTAATTATCTTATCAACGCATAGGGAAATTGGTTGAAGTTCTATATCTTGATTATTGTTCACTCCCAAACACTATGTCTTCTTTTTGGTTCTTAGAGATCATATTGTGTAAGTAGAGTTTACTGAATTTCACTTGGTGAATAAATGCAGGTAAAATTTAGAAATGAAATGGTCGCTCAGTGATCAGAAAGAAAATAATTAAATGTTATCGAATTTGGAACATCTCTAGCCACTGGCTTACCATTCTTGTGGCACAAGGGAAAAAGAGGCATATGGGTCCATCTTTCAAACTTTCTACTCTTACTTTTATAGTTTAGAAACCAAAAGGCTGAACAAGTCACTATGTAAAGGAGAAAATGGATTGACTGAACAAACTTGCAGAGATTTAAGTAGACAAATTTGTGAAACTCATGTGCAAGGACTGTTGGTAAATTTCATTTTTCACGTGTTTGTAGGAATTCACATTCAGGCATTTTCCATTTTTAACAGAATTGACCATATTTAATTATTTAAATATATTCAGTTATGTTTACAATTAAATTATAAGATATATGATAACTATTTTATTTTACATTATTTCACAAATTAATATGATAATCCAAATAAGAAGATACAAAAGTGAATTGTGCTTTCCTTTATGTTTTGATGTGGATAGCTTTGGGTCAATTGTGTAATTTGAACTAAAAGAAATATATATCACATAAAAATATGCTTTCACACTAAGTTACATAAACCACAAGGCAGATTTTTATCATTTTATAGATAAAGAAAGGTAAGGTCTAAGAAGCAGTTCTCAGATGTTTGTTCTTTTTGTAGACACATTTAGGTTATAAGAATGTTCAATTATTCAACGTATTTCTAAAGACATTCTTAGATTATTAGGTTGCAGCGCAGATAAAGAGTCAGTAGATTGTCAACTGTCAACTTTCCAAAAGACAATCAAAAAAATAACAATAAAGCCCAGTTTATTAGACTTATGGCAGTAAGGTAGAATATCAGCATGAAGATTCCTATTGATGCCTTAGAAGTATAGATATAAACATAGATATTTTTAGTGTTTGTGTTTCAGTATTTGGGGGTCTGGGTTCAAGTGGTTTAAGGAGGACACTGTGGTTGGGATTGACAAGTGGTTGGGATTGAGCGAAGTTCATAACATAATAGTTTGGAATTGACATGCAGGAAAAGGTATGGACCTTGAAGCAAGTTGCAATAACTAAACTGTTGGAAGAGAAAATTGTTTGCTCGGGTAAGATAACTAATGTCCTGATAAAATACTTGTTTGCCCAGATGAATAAAATCTGTCCAGATAAATTTGTTTACAGGAATTTCCTGAAGCAAACAGCAAAATTATTAGTTTATCCCTTATCTTCCTAGAAAAGGATATGCTAGCCAAAACAAATTATGTCAGTTTGACACAAATGATCTCCATTCTCAGTCCTGATCATTAAGCTATGTGGATTCAAGTAGTCTCAGCTCCATTTTCAAGGTTATAAAGGGTTCTCGTGCTAAAAAAGGTGATGATATAACTTTCTGCCACACTCAGGAAATGATATTGGAATGTAAATCATTGAAAGGGATAAATTACTCTAATTTTTTAACATAAAATGAATTCTTTGCCGGTGTTATTTTTTAATGAATAATGCTATTCTATCATATTATTTATTTTAAAAAAACTTAACACACAAAGATATAACACTCCTTTTAAGAACCACTGCCTGAGATTAAATCTAAATGCCAACAAGTTTGTATGACAAAATTAAAATTGCTCTTTTCTAATGCCAAGAGAAAGATTTGTTAGTAAGATCTATTAATTATTATTACGCCTTCTACATAAGAACCATGCACTTTAAAATACCTAATTTCTTTTATGTACATTTATCAAACAAATTTAGGGGGCCCAGCCCAGTGGTGTAGTGGTTAATTTCGCGCGCTCCGCCTCGGCAACCTGGGGTTCACAGGTTCGGATCCCGGATGTGGACCTACATACTGCTCATCAGGCCAGGCTGTGACGACATCCCACATACAAAATAGAGGAATATGGGTACAAATGTTAGCTTAGGGCCACTCTTCCTCACCAAAAAAACAAAAAAAGTAAGACTAACCACATGTACCCACACATAACACTCAGTACACACACACATTCAGTAATTAATGAGGTATAGTCTGGGTTTTGGAGTAAGATATAATTGACTTTGATTATCGGTTTAACCACTGACTAGTTGTTTGATCTGAACAATTAACTTCTGTGAGCATGCCATTTTTTCTGTCTGGAAGATTAAGGCATTGAAACCTATAATTTTTAAGATTCCTTTGTTACCCTTTGCGTGTTATAAGGCTAGATTGTGCTTGTGTGTGTGTGTTTGAAAAATTGTAAACTCTTAAACATTCTGTAGAAGACTAAGGCACAATTATCATTAAAACATGGTAAATCACATACAAATTATTGTTTGTATTTTAACAGCTGTTTTTTTTTTAACAGCTATTGTATTTGTAGTTTAACAGCTTTTTTAAAAAAAAAAGTTTTTAGTTTTTTAGTTTGTATTTTGACAGCTTTTTTTAAAAAAAAACTTTTTTTCTTTTTCTATTTATTATGAATTTTCTTTAGCATTAACTGTAAGTTCAACAGGAGAAATAATTAGCTGACATTTTTAATGACCAATTAAGACATCAATTTTACTGATAAAAGAGTTGCTTTCTCAGATGAGCAAACTCTTGGAATAGATAAATTGGTTTACAGGAATTCCCTGAATCAAACAGTAAAATATTTATTAGTTTGCACCCATATCTAATGTCCAGTATAAACAGAAAAGCTTATTCTGACTGGTAACTTCACAGGAGATTTGGCATATAAGGTACAGAGATGTTATTGTTTATATCCATATCATGGGCCTCTAGAACATTTCTTAATGTTCAGAGTGGAAGAACGATAAACCCAAAAAAATATCATTTCCTTGTGTAGTCAAAAGTACAGAAGTTTTCAGTACAGTGAGTCTTTTAAAATGTTTTCTAGGAGGTTTAACTCAATTTAACAAACACCTATGTAGCACTTAGTATTGTAGATAACAATTCATTTGTAATTACAGAGTCCTAGGTGGCATCCTAGGGTGCATGTCCTTCATAAAGCTGTGCAAGGGTACCCGTTAAGGGTCCAGGAAGTTTCAGTTCCTAACTGAAATAAGAAAAATGATAATGCAAAGTGAAATAAGTCAGAGGGAGAAGGTCAAATACCGTATGATTTCCTTCATTAAGTAGTAGATAATAACAACAATAAACAAACACATAGGGACAGAGATTGGATTGGTGGTTACCAGAGGGGAAGGGGGGAGGGAGGAGGGTGAAAGGGATAATTCGGTACATGTGTGTGGTGATGGGTTGTAATTAGTATTTGGGTGGTGAACATGATGTAATCTATGCAGAAATAGAAGTACAATGATGTACACCTGAAATTTTTACAATGTCTTAAACCAATGTTACTGCAATAAACAAAAAATTTAAAAAAAAACAACAACAAAAAAAAGAAAAATGAGTTGCTTTCAACATGGTTTCATAAAGATTTAAGAGATGACATATGTGAAAAATCTTTTAAATAGGAAATGCTATGAGTATAAAACCCAGGATATAAATCAAGAAGCAGAATACTTCCTCAATCTTCATGAACAAGATAGCATCAATCTGATGCTCGGGTATCTTTTGTCACCTGGAGCTTTTCGAGCTGGAGACCTGTGGATACAAATGATAAGTCTGGCATCTTGAAAGTGTCATTTATTAAGAAATGAGAGGCAATACTAAGGAGAAGTATGACAAAAAGACAACGACATGTAGGGGATAATAAAATGTTTGAGCTCTGTTTGTGAAACAACATAAGGATGCGAAACACCACCAAAGCAACTGATATTTGCATGAATAAAGAAGAGTTTTTAAAATTTAATTTCCCATATGGAACAAAGTGATTGTCAATTGTAATAAAAAAAGGATTGGATGCTTTCTGTGTGTGTTGTGAGCCTGGATATTACACACACATAGAGCTATGCTATAATTATATGCCTGGTATATATTGAATTTCAATTACTGAAATACAAGAGAGTTTCGACAGTACATATGTTTTAGAAAATGAGGTCATTTTGAAAATATAATCTCCTTCTCTACAAATAGTATACCAGAATATCTAACTTATTAATTTTTTTGACTCATTTATTTTTCAAGCATCTATTGAGTACCTGCTATTTGTCAGTCATTGTCTTAGGCACTGAGAATAATACAATTAACAAAACAGAAAAAACTCCCTTCCCTCATGAATCTTATCTTATATGTAGATTCTAGAGTCAACCAAGAAACTGGATTGTCTTCCTAGCTCTGACACTTCTACACAGGCCCAATGCTTGCAAGCAGTGTGTCAGCTGTCAACTTCTCAGAAAGACCACTAGAAAAATTGTTGATCAAGCAAAACTAAGTTTAATTTACTGCTGTAAGGGATGTGGTGGTTAACTTTATGTGTCAATTTGGCTAGGCCAAAGTACCCTTATATGTGTTGAAACATTTCTGGATGTTGCTATAAAGGTATTTTTTTGATGAGATTACTCCAAGTCTACTGATTTAAATGTTAAAGCAGATTATGCTCCATAATGTGGGAGAGCCTCACCCCAACAGTTAAAGGCCTTAAGAAATAGACTGATAGACCTCTTTTAAGTTTCAAATCCACTTGGACAAATTCATAGGACAACTTGTAGTTTTACATCTTGTAATTCGTAAGATTTAACCATAAAATAAAATGAAAAATTTTTCATGTCCTACAGTGGCTAGCTTTAAAAGATAATTGATATATCCATATGATGGAATATTATACAAATATTTTAAATCATGTTCAAGTGTATTGACTTACTTGTGAAATGTTAAATGGAAACAAGCCAGGATGTGTAACACCATATTCACTGTGATCACAAATATATGAGCTTGTATATGTGCATGTGTAGATGTTTGGGGTCTGGAGGTTCTGGAATGAAATCTACAAAAGTTTCACAGTGGTTATCTGTAGGTATGTATGATAGCAAATTTCTATTTTTCTATTTATGATTTTCTAAAATTTTGGAATTTTCTATGCTAAATATTAACATCTTTGTTATTTTACAATTGAGGAAAAAAATAATTTTGTAAATAACTATTGTCCTTCAAAGTAACTCTCTGGGAATCCACACAATTATTGCAATGATGCTACCCTTGTTCACTTTTGTAATTACCCCCAAATTCAGTCTATGGCCACAAATAAAAAGGAATGTTTTCACCTTAAAAAGAGAAAAAAAGAAAGTCTGATCTCCTGTGAGGAAGAGAGAATTTTGCCCGCAGGTTGCCTTTGGATTTGAACTATAACATCCTTTATTCTCTGGGTTTCTAGTTTGTTAGCCCATCCTGCAGATTTTGGACTTGCCAGCCTCCACAATCACGAGCCAAGTCCTTAAAATCAGTCTCTCTTTATATATGAACACACATCATATTTGTTCTGTTTCTCTAGAAAACCCTAATACAAGTGACAACGCTATCTTGACAGTGTCTTAGAGCATCTCAGAAGGGAGAAATCAGGGACAGATACATATAGAGTTTCATTAAAAATGATTTCTCAATAAATCTGGATAATTTTAAGTCAAGTCTTGCAATTCAAGGAACTAGTTTGGATTGGGCAGAGTCTATGACATAATAGCTCTGGATTGATGGATGTGTAGAGGATAGGATATTGAGGCAAGTACTGACAGACAAGCTGTTAGTCCTGATAAGTGTGCCATTTCAGTTGGTTTAAAGTCTTTAAAGAGCAAATATCTCCTGAGGCAAGCAGCAAAGTTATTTTGCTAATCCTAGTATATATTTTTTAGCACAAAAACAAGGAAAAAAGTTTTCCCAGAATTGCTTAGAACTGGGACAGGAAAATATATCATTTCATTCTAAGGTGTATATGTGTATATCAGAGGATGGAGAAAAAGAAATTAGGAAGAGTAAAACAAAGCTTTGGAAGAAAGAATCCATTTGTGGTGGCCTCTTTGAAATCAAGCTAAGTATTTTTTTTCTGAGATTGCAAAGCTGTCTCCTTGGTGAAATACCACTGGATCACAAGTCAGAAGTCCAATTTGCCAGGTCTAATTCCACTTCTCACTAACTTTAGGACTTAGTAAGCTTTTTGACTTCTCTGAGTTTACTCACCTTCCTGATGGTATCCTGGCTAGGATCTTACTCGGTTTTAAAGTCCTGTTATTTCCTTAATAGATAATAAAAATATAGAGTACGTAGTCTAAGACTCCTCAGAGGAAGCCTGATGGAATGATGATAGAAATGAAAATTTAGGACAAACTAGAGGATGATAGATTTCTCAATAAATAGTGACTGAAGTGTGTTGAATATAGAAATAATTATTTGAGCCATGCTATCTTTCTCATAGTATTTTAGTATACAATTTTGTAGCCCTTCTATTGACCACTATATGTAAGTAATAAAGTAAATAACTGACTAAATAATAAATAAAAACTGGGTTGTTGTAACCATGAAGATCTAGTCATTAAATGGATGAGCAAATCTTTACTATTGGAGAAGATGATGTCAAATTCTAGTGTTGTTAAAACAAACAAAGTTTACTCTGCTTGGCCAATGCTATTTAATTTTACCTAATAAGAGAATTCTTATTTTTGTGACAAGAAAGAGACCAAGTTCTGGCAAACAAACAAACAAACAAAAACCCTAAATATTAAATGGATGTTAGAAAATTTAATATCATGTTTAATCTTTACTTTCATAGTTCACAACTTCTATTTGTTCATCTAGGAATAATTTTTGTTTGTTTGATTGATTTTCTGTGGGGTAGGAAGCAGAGAAACACGCACACCACTGCTGCTGTGGGCGGTCTTATTTAGAGATGCTTTGCCAGAACCTTCTAAGATAGTTTCCAGAACAGTTTAAAGCGTTTTGGAAACAATCTTTTTTATTTTTGTTACATGCTAGGGAAATAAAACTCTATAATGTGTGCTATGAATAATGTACTTATTTAGTAAAATTAATGTTGCACTTTACAGTGTCCTTTACTTTCACAATTCCATGGCACTTGTGTGACAGGGAGTTCCTGCCATAAGTGGCAGCTGCCGCCTGTGCTATCTGTCTCCACCAGTGGTTCTGTTAATTATCTTGCCATAGTGTCTGAGGCAGATTGCAATCTCTCCTAAAGAGCAGACAGATTTAAAGAGGCAGAATTAATTAAAATTGATTCATACATTCTGCCATGTAGAGATCTGCCGGGAGCCTTTCTTTCATACACCCGTCCCCACTTGGTGATGTTGTGGAACATGATACAGGTGGGAATCTCTACCTTGGAATGCTAATTATGGAGCTTGAATGGAATTAGTCACAGTGATTGGCAGTGTGATGCAAGAAAGGATTTTACAATTTATTTCATTTAAGGGATTTCTTGAGGGACCAATTCTTTCGTCTAACTTTTGTAAGTGTTCATTGAGAGGTTGACAAAGCTAAAAATCCAAGGTCACTAAGGATTATCAGAAAACTTGAAAATGAATTACACATTTTGATTGTTAGTTGTTCAACATTGTATGCTTTGAAAAGGCAAGTGAAGTATTGAAAAGACAGATAACAGAAGTATAATGTATCAATGTATGTGAACAACCATTATTTTTCTTAAATGAAGGAGTTTGAATTATAGAATTTTACCAGAACGTGGGAAAATAGCTAATAAGAAAATAACTTGATAATCACATAAACGTTTTTATACTATATGTAACTAACCACTGCCAATTTCCATCAAAGAGTGAAACAATATTACCTTTAATCAAAACAATCTAATCTTGGATACCACGGGTTATGTTTTTCTTCACCAAGGAAAGGTATTAGTTGATGTCGTTCTAAGCTGCTCTAACAAAGATACCCTAAATATTTAAGCAAGATAAGTATTCTCTTTCATGTAACCAATCCAATATTTAAGCAACGTAAATATTATCTTTGATGTAACAGTTCAGAAGAGTGTGTTCCAGGGCTGGTAGTGTGCCATCTCCATCTCCAGCACAGCTTTTATCTATGAGTCCAGGTCCTATCATCACATCTGCAGGAAGAAGAAAAGTTACATATAGGAATATCACCTCCAGGAAGGAAGAAGGCATACTTCCTTACTTTTACAAATAAGACCCTGAACTTGTGAATATCACCTTTTGTTCATAAACCATTAACCAATCATTAGCCAAGTGCTGCTGCCAAGCTAAATTCCCCTACCATGAGGGAAACAGAGGATGGATATAAGAGAACAGCTGGCATCAGTAAGGAAGGCAAAAATAAAAGGAACAATGAAAATTAGCAAGTTGGAAAACTTAATAATGGCTTGAGTTTCTTTATATTTCTCATGATTTCACATTTTATATATTAAGAATCCTGGGCCGGCCCGGTGGCTTAGTGGTTAAGTGCGCATGCTCCACTGGTGGCCCAGGTTCGGATCCCGGGCGTGCACCGATGCACCACTTCTCCAGCCATGCTGAGGCCGCGTCCCACATACAGCAACTAGAAGGATGTGCAACTATGACATACAACTATCTACTGGGGCTTTGGTGAAAAAAAAAAAAAAAGGAGGAGAATTGGCAATGGATGTTAGCTCAGAGCGGGTCTTCCTCAGCAAAAAGAGGAAGATTAGCATGGATGTTAGCTCAGGGCTGATCTTCCTCACCAAAAAAAAAAAAAAAAAGAAGAATCCTTTTCAGAGTTAGAAATTTAATATGGAAGATAAATCATGATTTGGATAACAAAATACGTCTTTTGAAATATTCTTTCTTTTTTACATATTTAACAGATGTTAACAGATAATATTTTAAATCCAAAAGTAAAATATAGGAAGAAATAAAGATTGGAATAGAAAGTTAACAACCATTATGTGTATCTCTTCAAGTATTCTTGATGTCTTAAAATTGACTGAAATGCATCATTCTTTATAACCAAATGCAAGTTTTTAAAGAGAATGTATACCTCCTTGAAAGTTACAAATATCACGTGTAACAGTGTTGTTACTATCACATAATAGTGTATTAATCAGTATTTGCCATCTTAATATGTGTTTATTCTCTTAACAAACGTATATAGACCACCAAAAACGTGTGAATATGCTGTTAGAGACTTTGAGCAGTACACAGTGAAATGAAATAGGCAGGATCCATTATTTCAAAGCACTTACAAAATCTGTCATTTTTAAAGAAGGAATTTTCCAGAGGAGATTTATAGCATCAAGTTTTCTTTTTTTTTTTTTTAAGATTTTATTTATTTATTTTTTCCCCGAAAGCCCCAGTAGATAGTTGTATGTCATAGCTGCACATCCTTCTAGTTGCTGTATGTGGGACTCGGCCTCAGGATGGACGGAGAAGTGGTGCCTCGATGCGCACCCGGGATCCGAACCCGGGCCACCAGCATTGCAGCGCGCGCACTTAACCACCAAGCCACAGGGCCGGCCCGCATCAAGTTTTCTTAAGAAAGTTTTAGTGGAATTGTCCCAGTCAAGAATTAAAATGATAATAAAAGCAAAGGATGTAATATTACCTTATAGATACATTGCAGCTTTTTTTCACAATTCTCACTTGCTTCTCCAAACGTGTAGCATAACACTTTAGGACAAATTAAAATAATTAGAAAGTGTTGCCTTCTTTGATATTATTTGCAGGCTATATGTGAATGAGTATATACCAAAAAAATGAAAGTTAAAAAAGTCTTAAAACTTTAGAAATATAATCTTACTGAATTTCCTGTGTATAAATATAATCTCACTGAATTTCCTATGTATACATTTGGGTAAGCAAAGTTTAAATATATAAACTCTGAGTGTCCTCTGCTTAACACAGAAGGGGAATGATGTCAACATTGTTATGAATTAAAAGCTTTTCGTTTCTAACAAAAGTAGTTTTATTGCATGGATTAATATATATTGGCTTTATTTTGTAAAATTTTACTTCGTCTCTTTGTCTACTATATTTAGAATAAAAAAGATTTGATTATATCAATTTTTTAAGAAAGCCATGACTCAGAGAATGATAAAATTTGTATTTATACTCCCTTGCAAGTTGGAGAGCTGTCCCGAAGAAGAGATATGAAATAAGTCTATGTTTGTTAGCTTTTCCTCTAACTACTATTGTTTGAGGGAATTTACATACCCACATATACCCCTGACTTTGTTATCTCTGAAGCAAGGAAATTGACGGCTCTCTCTTCAAAGTAACTTGATGTGGAGACCAAAGATAAGGACAGATTAGTTATTCCACAGTATAGTGTTTGCAAGGTGCACAAATAGTTTTGAGGTAGAATCAATTGTAGTTGCAGAAATGTATGATTTGTAGCTCTGTGAATATGTGATTTGCAACTGTATTAATATATAAAGGCTGATTTTTCAAATTCACACATCATTTACACTTCTACCACTTCAAATTCATTACATAAAAACGTATTCCTTTTTTCCATAGTGGCTGCACCAGTTTGCACTCCCACCAGCAGTGTATGAGAGTTCCCTTCTCTCCACATCCTCTCCAACACATGTTGTTTCCTGTCTTGTTAATTATAGCCATTCTGACGCAAGTGAGGTGATATCTCATTGTAGTTTTGATTTGCATTTCCCTGATAGTTAATGATGTTGAACATCTTTTCATGTGTCTGTTGGCCATCTGTATATCTTCTTTGGAGAAATGTCTGTTCAGGTCTTTTGCCCATTTTTTAATTGGGTTGGTAGTTTTTTTGTTGTTGAGATGCATGTGTTCTAAGTGCCCATCAAGGGACGAATGGATAAAGAAGCTGTGGTATATATACACAATGGAATACTACTCAGCCATAAGAAACGATGAAATCAAGCCATTTGTGACAACATGGATGGACATTGAGGGTATTATGCAAAGTGAAATAAGTCAGAGGGAGAAGGTCAAATACCGTATGATTTCCTTCATTAAGTAGTAGATAATAACAACAATAAACACATAGAGACAGAGAGAAAAAAAAACATATTCTTTGATTATAACTGGTTAATAAATTTAAACAACTTAAAAGTAACAATTGTTTGTTTGAGTTTCACAAGTTGTATATTCCATAGCATACATTGAGCATATCATATAATATTTTTGGCTTAATAAGTGAGATATCAACCTTGAGAAGAGGAGGGCAATGCCTCTGTGATTTTGGATGAGGAAGAGGTAGAGGTAGTGTTTAGCAGCACTTGGGAATTAATTTTACTTTCTGGTCTCCCTGCGCCCACCCCACCCCCCATCAATATCTTGAGGATGTGGCTTCCCCGATGCAAACTGTGGATCAAGACCTAAGAATGCCTGACATCTCTAACATTCGCTAAATTGAGAAGACTCTATAGCAGAAACCTTCCTTAAGGGGGCATTACATCCCACAATGCCTATAAAAACTTACCCAATACCCAAATAAAAGTATGTTATTCTGTGATCGATACTGTTTTATATCATTTTTTATACAACTATGCTATGAAGTCATTTTACTTTTTTTAATCAGAAAAAATCATGTTTAAATTTTCTAGTTTGATATAACAACATTCTTATGTCACATTTGTAATTATTCTGATGATAGAACTGTAACATTAATGGTTTTAGTCCCATTACTATGTGAGAATATTACTGAAAAAGAATAATGATTTGATTAACTGAGAAAGAAATTTTTTAGGTATTCTGTGAAAATACTTAGTTCTTTCTACCATTTTTTTTAATTATGAGGAAGAATATCATAATTCGATCATTTATTTTTGTTAATGTTGAAATACGCCTTAAAGGCCACTGTTTCAGTAATGTACCCTCTTTTTAATGCTTGTGTTAGTTTTCTACTTGCTGCTGTAACAAATTACCACAAATCTAGTGGCTTACACCAACACAAATTATTTATTCTTACAGTTCTGTAGGTTAAAAGTCTGATGTGGGTCTCACTGTGTGAAAATCAAGACGCTGGCAGGGCTGTTTCCTTCTGGATGTTCTAGGGATGAATGTGTTTCCTTGACTTTTCAGCTTGTAGAGGCCTTCCACATTCCTGGGCTCACGGCCCTCTTCCTCTATCTTCAAACCGAGCAACATTGCACTCCTCTGTCCCAGCTCCCTCATCACAGCTCTGTCTCTGACCCTCCTCTTCTGCCTCACTCTTCCACTTGTACAGACCCTTGTGATTAGATTGGGTAGTAACCAGATAATCCAAGATAACCACACCATTATGAAGTCTTTAACTTGATCACACAGGCAAAATTCCCTTTTGCCATGTAAGGTAACATAATCACAGGTTCCAGGTAGTAGACTTTGGGCATTTTGGGGGGAGTAGGGGAGAATTAATTTGCTTACCTCCATGCTCATTGATTTTGTGTGTGTGTGTGTGTGTGTGTGAGGAAGATCAGCCCTGAGCTAACATCCACGCTAATCCTCCTCTTTTTGCTGAGGAAGACTGGCCCTGAGCTAACATCCTTCCCGTTCTTCCTCCACTTTATGTGGGACACCGCCGCAGCATGGCCTGATAGGTGGTGCATTGGTGCGTGCCCGGGATCTGAACCCAGGCCACCAGCAGCAGAGCACGTGCACTTAACTGCTGCGCCACAGGGCCAGCCCCTGATTTTTTGTTTTTAACCTAGACACCTTAGAAATTGTAGTAAGACATAAGAAAACAGATATTCAGGCTAGGAAGGAATAGTTGTTTGAATCTATTCCAATTCTATTATTATATTCAGATTATTCCTATCTTTTCTTTCTCTTTATGTCATTTTTGAATTATCGTCTGTTAGTTGTTCCTTGCTTTTACTGAAACAACACATAATTTAAAAGTTCAAAATACTTCACACATAGAAAAGCTGTTCCCTCATTCTTTTAGAAGCTAAACTTTATTTGAGACTATTATTCTTCCCACTGTTTTATAAAGATTAGATTTGAGATATATTTGAATTTTTTTAAGAATAATAAGTAATAAGTCCACCTTGCTAAATAAAATAATTTAAATGATGTGATTTTCTTTAAATAAAAATAATATGCATTAATGTACATAAATAAAGAATGCTTAAAAAGTATGTCAAAGTGCTGGGAAGAGAATATTCATGCATACTTTATTAATCAAAATAGAACTTGGAAGGTTTTATTTTTTTAAACTTTAAACAATAATATGACTAAAAAATCATGGATATTATGTTCAAAGCCAATGATTTTTACAAATTGTTTAGTAGCAAAAGAAAATAATTTATATTAATAGGACCAGGTATATGTTGGAATTATAATGGAACAAAATATTTACTGACCTCTATTTCATAAAAGGAATTTCCTTCAGCACCTTTCGTTCACCAATACAACAGCACTGTTGGTACCATTATTTTTCCAAATTACAAATGGAGAGGCTGAGGTTGAGAGCTGTTAACATATTTGTCCACGTTAATAATGGCTAATGAAGAATTAGGTCTGTATTTGCAAATTAGATGCTCTTGGTGATATTTCAAGTATATAAAATGTTTCACTTCTGCATACACCTCTCTACCTTCAAAATTTTTCACCATAAGCATGCGTTATTTTTCTCATTATTTTAAGAGTTACAAGATTGGAAGAAATATCACCCTAGTACAAAATTTAAACTGCAGCACACTTAAGATTTACTAAGAACCTCAGAATTTATTATAATCTTCATTTATTAGCTTCATAAAGTGGAAAAATTTACAACTCACAAGTTCTCTGTGACCTATCAGTTATGGGGAATGAACAAGATACAAAAACACCAAATACACCTTAACAAACACATGATATTTTGAATAAAAACTAGTAATTTTTATCTATAATGAAAAATGATATTAGAAAACTATATTAGGAAATTTTCATTTCAGATTTGTCACACATTAAATATTTTGTGAATGAAACTAGTACCTATAAAATTGGAATGGATAAAACTGATTTAAAGACTGTATGATACAAATACATTAAAAAAACGGTACTAGATACTGTACCTTAGATTCAGATTTTCTTATTCTTCCAGAAAGATCTAATTTCAAACCCAGCATTTTCTGGTAGAGATTGTCCTCTGTAAGTGAAATAGAAAAAATTTTGGTTAAAGAATAAGGGGCATTTATATTCCAAATGCAGAGAAAGGTCCCATGGGTCCTGTTCTCCTCCTCTCTCCATCTAATAGAAGGTCTCAAGTAAGACAATAAAATTTAAATATTCATATCGATATATAACAGTACTGCTGCAAACTCCTAACCAGTTTCTTTGACATCAGGCTTCTCCCCTCCAGTCTGCTGTCCACACTCCTGGCGGGCTTGTGTAGCTGTTATTTTCTAGTTTCGTTCCACTCTCCCACTCTCCTTCCCTCTATTCTCTTGTCCTTGATGATTCTGCTTCTCTTTCAGGTCTCGTCTTAGACTCACCACCACCTAGATTCATCCTCTTTCCATAGAAGATCCCATAGTCCTTGTTCTTCCCACCATCTGCAATGCTCATCATAGTATTTTGTTTTTGCCTATTCACTTGTCTAAATCCCCCTCTGGTCCATAATCTCTGTGAAGCCAGAGACATAGTTTTTGAGTTGTTACCCTAGTTTCTAGAACAAGCTACTACAAATATTCATTTAGCAGACACATTTCCTCTTGTCAACTGGTGCACAGTGTAATGGCTTTATTAGTCGATTTTCTAAAAACTTTCACATTGTTTTCTGTTATTTTTTACTGATTCAGTTGCTTCCATAAAATGGTCATCATTATTTTGGTTTGATAATGGATGATTGCCAGGTTATTTTTGTCATTGAGATGACTGTCATATTTAGTGCTTCTGACTTCAAATAGTCAATCTGGATGATTATATTTGAATTAGGCATCACAAGCTTAAGGACTGCTTAATAATAGACTTGAAGTTTATAAAAAGAATGTATGGATGATGGTAAACAGCTGTTCCCCTTTTCATTAAGAGGAAAAAATGAGGAAATAGGCATAATAATTGCAACAGAAGAGATTCAAGTTATATAATACTTGGAGATTTTAATTTCTCTGGACTTTTGTTAACAAAATAAATTGTTGCTGAAAATTTATAAGAACTAAGAGAATAGTAATATTTCTTAAAGTTAAAATTTAGAGGACCAAAAGAGAATCAATCCAGGAGGCTTATCTTATGCTCAACTACAAAAATATATATTTCAACTATTTCTTTCTCTTTCCATTCCTTCTGTTTCAACTCTACTCCAATACCCTGCAATACGGTTCTAGTAGCAATCTTGGCTTCTACACGTTCTCCTCTTCCATTTGTTTAACATGTATTGTCAAAAAATATTTATTTTTCTTTTAAAACATATTGGATCATCCCCCTGCTGCATATGTTCTAATGCCTTTGTTTTGCGTTTAGAATAAAATCCAAACTCTTCACCAAGGCTGACAAAGTCAATGTCATCTGCCCTTTGTCTATTTCACCAACTCATCTCCTACCTCACTCCCTTCATTCAGCATATTCAACCATTGCACTTCTTTCCCATCCTTGAATTTGTCAAGGTTGTTCACATCTTAGTCTTCATAATTGATGTTTATTCTGCCTGAGTGTGCACCCCTAGATCTTAACATGCCTGGCTCGCTATTGTCAGTCTAATCTCCACCAAAACCTTCACACAAGACATTTGATGACCATTCTATTCTTGCTGGGGCTGCCTTCTTCTGCATCCTATTACCACTTTCGTTTATTTTCGCCACGGAAATTAACACTACGCAAAATCATCATGTGTTTAGGTTTTGTGTGTTTACTGTTTTTCTTGTCTATTTTCTTCAGGATAATAGGAACTCCAGGAGAGATATCTTGTCTGTTTTCTGCACTGTATCCCCAGAACCTAAAACAAAGAGCAGGCAAATCTTGATAAATGAATACATACAGAAAGTCTCATATTTAGAGTACTGGTAGACTCAGGGAAACAAAAGCAGAAAGAAAAAGCATAATGTTTCATGAAAATAGTGTTAATAGAATTTTCACACTTTTTTGTTTCTTTGAAACCTAATTATTGAAGTCACTCTACTGTTAATTAATTTAGAACATGGTACATTAAGAGTTTTTTTTTTTCCTGTAATGCTCTATATTTACAAATATTAAAAGAATCTCTGTGGATATTTGAGTGCAACCATTTTCTCTAATGGGACTACCCATGGAGAAAATTTTATAAATCTATGCCTAAAACAATATTAATTGTACCTGCTGTGAAGCAAAAACAAAATAAATAGCAGCTGTTGCTGTAATTTAATACATTTAGTTTTTAATATCTAGTACTAGATTTGCTGCTTTTTCTTTTGAACATTTCTACATGGAAATGATAGCAATTAACTTAAACTATACAGCATATGTGAGCTGACTATGTTCAGTCTTGTATCTGATCACTTTTCCAAAAAACAGAGTATAGCATCTGCTGGCTAACTGTGTAGAGAATATCATCCAAATGGATTTTTATGCACCAATAGTCTTTTTTTTTTTTTTTTTTAAGATTTTATTTATTCATTTTCTTCCCCCCAAAGCCCCAGCAGATAGTTGTATGTCATAGGTTCACATCCTTCTAGTTGCTGCACCAATAGTCTTTAAACAGTGGTTATGAAATGTTTATGTACATATAATGACACTTTATTATCCCACAAATAATAAATGTGTATGGTAGCATCTTATCATAAGTGTTTCAAATAAAATATGATCAAAATATTACTGTGAAGTGTTGTAAGATTATTGGATGTGTTTTGCTAGCTGGCAACATACCCCAAACCGAATACTTTAGAGTTATCAGTAAGCACATGACGCTGGTTTGGCAGCGGATATATTTGAATGATCAACTGAAATTGCTTGCAGACACCTTCCAAATGGGTATCAGAAACAGTAATGTTCTATGTTATTTTTCTGTTCTATTTTAAGAAAGATGATAAATCTTCCAGAGGCTAACAACTAACTTTATCGGTAAAATAATAACAATTTATATGACATCTAGAGAAGCGATGTTAATTAGCTTAATATGTGAAAATAATCATGGATATAAAAGACTCTCAGCATTATATAGTCATGACCAAATACTAACTGAGACCTCGTATTCCGGGGAAGACAAGGTCAAGTACTTTAAAGGCATTGTATATCTTAGCCATGATGTAATAATTTTAACTTTGTGAATTTCTGTGTTAGTCAGATATTCTCAAAAAATGACCACTGGGCTCTCTTGATCTATCTTACAAACATTCTTAGATGAGTACCATCTTAAGAAAATTATATTCCTTTTATCTTACTTCCTTTTTAAGCTATGACCCAAATCTTTACTTTCCTTCAAATTAAAACAAATTAAATTCCTGCAAATGTATTTGTCTCTCCTTCCTTTACTTCTCTTTCCTTTCCAATACATTTGACTATTCTTAGCACCTCAATAAAGTCATTTAGTATCCCAACTTTCTGAAATTTAAAGGTTTATTTTAAATTCTTAGTTCTTATTCCAGAGTTATAAACCTGTCCTATTTTCTTTCCCTACCTTTTTTGAGTATATATTTCCCTAATGTTAAATATAAGCTAACTGTTAACCACCACAAATCTATATACTCAGTTGAAATGTTTCTTCTGAGCTGCAGAGCCACCCATCTAGGTGTTAAATGGCTTTACTTTCATATCCTGCAGATACTTCCCTATTATTTTGTTCAAAACCTAACTCTTTTTCTTCCCTTACTTCCCCAATCTACTTCTAAACATAAATTCTCTACTTTAACAGTATCATCAACATCCCAGATTAGAACTCTAGTATATTTTACATTATTCCATCTCTTATAGATTAGTCACTGCATAGTCATCTGCATAGATTAGTCACTAACTCCTCATTTTGCCCTAGAAATCTCTCTTTGGGTGTTGGCTCTTTCTTATATTTCCATTACCACATCTTGTGGCTTGTAATTTGTCTTGATCCTTTACTTCCATTCCATTGCTGTTATCTTAATTAGGTTATCCTATCCTCTTATCTGGACTACTGCCATGGTTTTCTAATTGGATTCTCTACCCATTGTTCTTCCCTATCCAATCCAATTACTTCTGTGATACAGAAAATAGATCGAGTTATACCCACAGTTTAAAGGCTTCAAATGGCTTGGCGTTACCTATAGCATAAAGTGCAATTTCCTTTACATGATATTCAGGGCTCTCCACAGTTGGAAGACAGTTTACCTCTTCAGTGACACCTCCCGTGGTCTTTTATGTGCCAGTCCCAGTTTAAATAGTACCCTCTACTGTTGCTTTCCTAATCTCTCCAGGGGGAAAAAAAATCCATGCCCCTACTAAAGTATCTACTTTGCTCCCGCAACTGAAATACAATACTTCTATTATAATATTTAAATATGCAATTGTAATACCATATGCATTTTTCTCCACAGGAAAAATTTGTGCACTAGGTTAAGAATGGTGTTTTATCAGAAGGATATGTTCAAGACATAAAATGTTTAAGGAGTGTGTGGTGAATGGAGGAGTGATAAATTGATAATTTTTTTTTTTTTTTTTTTTTTTTTTTTTAAAGATTTTATTTATTTTATTTTTTCCCCCCAAAGCCCCAGTGGATAGTTGTGTGTCGTAGCTGCACATCCTTCTAGTTGCTGTATGTGGGACTCGGCCTCAGGATGAACGGAGAAGTGGTGCCTCGATGCGCACCCGGGATCCGAACCCGGGCCGCCAGCATCGCAGCGCGCGCACTTAACCACCAAGCCACAGGGCCGGCCCTTAAATTGATAATTTTTATCAATAGGGAAATTGTATGTGTGTATAAGTGAGTATGTGTGTGTTTATGCAACTCATAAATACAATAACACACGATTAAGTGCTATTTGTGGTTGGGTGTGTGCGTATAGTAGGATGGAAGTATGCATTTCTGAACAAGTGTGGGTTGGAGAGGGCTACTTCTCAGCGTCCATTTTCATATTCTACCAGAATTCAGTTTTGCCTTTTTCATCCTAAATGTTTGGAGAAAAATAGATAGTGACATGCAAAGTAGATATTTAAAAACCTTTGCCTTTCTCAGTTAGATTTCCTGGGATATTAGATGTATTCTACTCATACAGTAATACAAATTTGATGTTACTTAAAAAAAAAAGTAATGATCTTATCTCTGTGTAGTAAATCTATAACATTTCTTCCTTGGTTTTATAATCTGGTCCCTCTTTTAGCATTTAGATCTGCAAGACCATTAAAATCATTCACTCAAAACTAAAGAGAACTTGGGGAAACATCCAATATTCCAATTATGTTATTTTACACTTCATCAAAGTTGAAAATGCTGCACCAGCTTTGCAAGGCATTCATTAGGCATTCTGTGAATCAAAGAAGTTCAAGACAATAGGAAATTTTCTAACATCGGGACCATGTGTCCCTTTCCAGACTCATTTCTCACCTAATCTTCAGACTTGTCTTTACCCTGGAAGGGTAAGTGCCCTGGAAGTGCCAGTCCCTCATGCCTCTCTGCTCTGGATCATGCTATCGCTTCTGCTTATAATTCCAACTTCTGCCGGCAAATTACAACTCACATGCCAACGTATCAGCTGTTTGCCCCAGGATGCTCACGGTGGCCAAATACTGCACAATTAATCTCTCCTTGCAAGTGTCTTAAAAGCATTGTGGTTAAAACCAAAGTCAGTATCTCGCCTTGCCTTTCCACATCAAGTTTGTCTTCATCAGACTCATTCTGTGCTACACCTCTTTGTTTGTCTCCTTAACGTGTGGATTTCAAGGGCAAGTGTTGTGGCTTGAACATATAGAACCGGGTATGAAGGCAATCAATAGTTGATGAACTGAAGTCAAGGAGCTCCTAATAACTCAATTCTCGAGAGAGATTATTTTTGTTTTATTTTCCATTAAAATGTAATGAAACAGTATTTCTAAAGAAGAGATTTGATGGGAGACATGGCAATGAAGTTAATCTTAAGATTTCATTACATCATTACAAAATCCACAATCTCTACTAATATTTCTCTAGGATTTCATTTCTGTACATACAATACTTGAAATTCAGCCTTTGATATACTCCAGAAACAGAGGTTGCTTTAGATCTTAAAAGTGTGCTTTTCTTTCTTTGAATTATGGAAGATAGCCTAAGTCTTTCATTAAGCTTCTGGAAACAGTGCCCAAAAGAAAACAAAATACATCTTTATTTTCATTCACACAATATTCTATACTAAGCAGGTCAACGTTTTGAGACTTTGCTTTTATCTTTAGCTTTTAGCTTTTTTTTTTCCCCTCCACTCAGTCCTCACAAATGTTTTATATGCGTTCCTATTTTCAGTGCTGCCAATGTTATCTATATTTTGGGAGCACTTTGCAGCATCCAATCTACCCATTTATGTCTCATGTATTCCATCATCTTCTTTTATATAGAACCACTTCCAGTAGTGAAGTGTTTGAGTACTATCTCCTATATTTCACTTAAAACTGAATGACGCCAGAAATCAGTTGATTCGGTTGTACACAGAAAATAGAACTTACGCTCATCAGCACATTTGTATCATTTTTTTAAAAAATTATTTATTTGTGTCTTGTGGTTTAGCTTTACCTCATTTTATTTGAAGACATTTTTCAAATAGTTGATTTCCTGAAAAAATTTTAAGCATTTATTTCTCAAAAGCCATCACAAATGCAAATATCTTCACTTTGGCATTTCATCAGTTCTGCTCTTAGTAATAATAGCATCCATGTGCTCTTTATGGGAAACGATTCTTCTCTACTCTAATTTATTTAGATGGAGACACATGTTTCTTGAATTACCAGCCTACAAGAATTTGAAAAATGTAAACATACCCTACTCCCACAGCCATTTACAACTTTATTACTGAATTAATTTTGAAAAATAAAAGACCCTAATTAATAAGAAGTTATTGATTCTATTTTATTACAAGGCAACGTTAGAAAAACTAGAAATTATAAATTATGATTTAGGAGAGTCACCCATTTTGTGATGCTCTTATTGAAGAAATTTTGAGCCACAAGAACTCAATACGCAACTCAGTTGACTGCTTATAAAGGAAGACAAAATACCCACTTGAGGACAAGATTAATTTATTTTGACATTTGCTTTGAATGTTTGAATATCACTGCTATTCTAAAAATCACAAGTTATTGACTGTAGATAGAGTCTTTCTGTAAAGGAAACTTACAATAAGAAACATATTTATCGTTTTTCTTATGTAGTAATTATTTATGTGGCCTGGCATTTTGTGTTTTAATTCATTCTGGCCCCATATTTAAGTTTTTAAAGGCACATTGTTTTCAAGATTTGGAAGCATTGAGGGAGATGAGCTAGGATCAGAATGAAGGTAGATATCAGGAGATAGAAGTGAAAATCATGTCACCTAGAGTCTCTCTCTACTTATGCAGTTCTCAATTTTTAAAGTTTCTATCAATGATTCTGTGTACAGCTGCATTTTAGAGGCTGCTACTATCTGTGTCAATCAGATAATTAATATATGCTTTTGTCTTTTTGTAGTCATAGTTTGAAGTGTAAAAATTCTAATGTAAATACCTGAAACTAAATTTTCTTATTTAAAAGCACTATAGAAATTTAAAAATGTATTTGGTGCAGAACTAGATAGCATGCTAATTTAATATATTATGTTAGGATGCTGGATTAAGAGATGTATAATAAATAACAACTTAATACATTGCAGTGACAGGTATTGAAAATTAAATGAAGAAGAGTAGACAAACATAATACTTATGCTTATTGAATTTCAAAACAATAGTATGTGGCTCTAAATATATTGCAGTTCTCTGACACAATTTGGCATAAATAAATAGATACACGCACACCTGTAATGTTTAACTGCTTTTGTTGTTAGTTTTCCAAATGCAAACAACTACAATAAAATCCCTACTTTGGCAAAATTAACACTGTATCCATATTTGTAGCTTTTTTGGACTAATCTCTGTTAAAACAGGTATAAACATAATAAAACAATGATATTTGCTCTGCTTTCTTTATGTCACTTTTTAGCAGTTCTCATTAGGAGAAAGAGAAGGTGACTTTATTTTTTTTTTAATTGTTGCTATTGTTGTGGGGTTTGGGGGATTGATAATTGGATATTTCGAAATAGCCTCTGAAGACCACTTAACGAAAAGAAGACATGCAACGTGCCCGTCTGTGTTTCAATTAAACGCCTACTTTAAGTGGTACTCAGTACAGCTACAACTTCCATATATACAAATTGTGTTCATGCTATCCTCATACACAGATTATACTTTGGAGGAATTAATTACTAAATGCTAAAATATTTTCTTTCAGTTGACAGATGAACCAATTATTATATTTTACACATGGACCAATTATTATATTTCACACACTGTAAATATTTTTGACCTTTTAAATTGCTCTATCATTATAAGAATACAACTTAGTTGCTAGAACAACAAATTAAGCATCACATTTTTAATTATATGACTTTGATGTTCCTGAGTGAAAAGATTTAATTTTGAAAACATGTCCAATCTTCACAAATTGATCTGTACCTTCAACACAATTACAATTAAAAACATCCCAATGGGATGCTTATTTGCGAGTTTGTTTGTTTAACTCTTCGTTTGAGAACTTGATATAATTGACACTAATATTCATCCCTAGAAGAGCGAGGAAGAGATATTTGAAGAAGAATGGCATGACATTCCTGACTTGATGATTTAGAGATATATCATACAGCAAAAATAAAGTTTCTTTCCAATGTAGGTATAGACAGGTCAAAGAGAGGTCAATTCCAGAAGAAGATTTAATATTTAGAAATATTTAATATTTATAATATATAGGTGTACTTAGCTAGCCAATAGTTAATTATTAAGTGTTAACTATGTTATCAGTTTCTTTTCCAGTTTTATTCATATATAGATTAATTTATTCTCATACCAACCCTATCGGGTATGTACTATTTTCCTTTCCATTTATAGATGAGGACACAGGGACCAAGCTCCTCTGAGCTTTCCCAGAGTCACACAGATAGAAAGGGGCAGAGCACTCTGTTTCTTGACCGTGTGCACTTACATATTATGATAAAGGGGATATTTCAAGTCCATGGTAAAAATAATCAAAGTAACAAGTATTTTTTAGTTTATTGCCAGATTTTTTTGGAAAAACAAAAATTAACTGCATACCTGATGGAATTGTGGAGATAGATGCTTGCTTAATTTAAGATTTAAACTACAAAACAGAAAAGAAAAAAAAGACCCAAACATATAGATGGCTATCTATAAAGTTTCTGGGAGAAGCATGGCTTTTAAGGTGACACACTATTAATCCCTTTAAATTATAAAAAGCTGTTACATGTTAATGGAAAAATAATGATTTCTCAGTAGAATAATTGGCTAAAGAGTATAAAAAGATGAATTTTAATTACCAATTAGAACTAATAATTAACCAAATTTAATTAATGAGTATTTTTAATGATAAAAATGGATCTGTATAATGTTAATAAAGAGCATTGGTCAGGATATGATGGCAAGGAGCATGTTCTATAATAGTGGTGTGATACAGGTGGTATATATTCTGGCAAGGCAATTTATCATTCTACGTCAAAAATATTAAAAAGTACACATACTCTTTGAACCATAAATTCTACTTCTAAGGAAGTATTACAACATGCATTTCAAATAATGAAATGTCCAACAGTATAAACCCGACTTAATAAACTACTGAATGTGACATACCACGTAAAAAATACTTCAGACAGTCAGAGACTGTTAGGCAGGAAGTTAGCTACCATTAGTGTGAAATAATGCCAGCCATTGAAGAGTTTGACTGTTTTAATACAGATTTTGTATTATTTTCATGAGGTAGAGATAAAAATTGCTATGCCAGAGAAGGATTTTTAAAAATGTATTGCTACCTTTAGTATGTTAAGATACATTTAATATAAAAAATGTAATAGAGTTAATATTTCAAAATATGTAACTACTCTGAACTATAAGTAAAATAATCAGTATAATGCTTCATGTATAATTGCCTTTAATAACTTATCTTCTCAAAAATATTAACCTGAACACACAACCTTAGAATAAGAGTGCTAAAATCCTAGATGAGTGCAACCTGAAGAGAAGAGTGTTTTGTGTTAATATATTAGCACTCATGAAGGACAAACATATCTGATCATTTTTGTGTCATCATTTCTGCTACAGTTTATCCTATCAATACTTCTTACACCCTCCAAGAGTATTCTGTCATAAGATTTTGTACTTAATAGCATGTATTAGTTGAGGTTCTCCAGAGAAACAGAAACAATCAGTTGTATTTATTTATATACATATACAGATTTAGTACAAGGAGTTGGCTCATGTGATTATGGAGGCTGACACCTCCTTGGATCTGCAGGGTGAGTCAACAAGCTGAAGATCGAGAGTCCAATGTGTAGTTGCAGTTTGAGTCCGAAGTCCTGAGAACCCGGGCAACTGATGGTGTAGTTCCGATCAGGCCTATAAGCTCGAGACCCAGAAAGAGCCTCCTCTCTCACTCAGAGGAGGGTCAGTCTCTTTGTTCTAGTCAGACCTTCAATTGATTGGATGATGCCCATCCCTACTAAGGTGAGTAATTTGCTCTACTCAGTCTACACATTTAAATATTAATCTCATCCAAAAATACCCTCACAAAAATAACCTGAACAATGTTTGACCAAATATCTGGGCACCCCATGGCCAAGTCAAATTGACACATAAAATTAATCATCTCATAAAAGAATGTGAATATGTGTGTGTCTGTATGTATGTAAAATAATATATATCATTTTATATAAAATATGTAAATGTCCTTTATTAATTGGGCAATAAATCCTAAAATGTCCATTCATATGCTTTTTTAATTAACTTGAGCAGCCTACTCTGTTGGTTTGGTAGTTCCTTTATCTGAATATCAGATAAATGTAGAAAATGGAGACTTCCTAAGTAGAAAAATTTCTGTAAGTTATCTGCTTTGGCTATCCTCTAGAGAGAAATGTCAGGGTACAGTCATGTGCTGCAAAATGACATTTTGGTCAATGACAGACTGCATATACAGTGGTGGTCCTGTAAAATTAGTACCGTACAGCCTAGGTGAGTAGTAGGCTATACCATCTAGGATTGTGTAAGTACATGCTATGATGTTTGTACAATGAGGAAATCACCTAACAACACATTTCTCAGAATCTATCCCCATCGTTAAGCGATGCATGACTGTAATCCATTTCTCCTCTACTCTTCCTTGAAGACAGTTTCACAGGCTTTCTGAAGATCAGGCCCTCTCTGATTCTTGATCAGCTTTCTATCTTAGAGCAAGCCATGTGAAACCATTTGCTTTCTTTTCTTATTATTCTTCTATCTTGGTTTTCTAGTTCCTTAAGACAGATGGCAGAGCACACTCATACCTCTCAGGTCCTTGGGACCTTGATTACATTGAAGATAAACCCTTTGTTTTGTCTGCTATTGTTGTTATTATTGTTAATATTCCTAAAGCATTTTACTCAAAATAAGGAAATTTTTGTATAGAGCTCTTAATAGTTGACTTTCCACTATCTATTCCAACCCAAATCATGGGAAGCCCATGCACCTGCTAGAGATTGATGTGTCTTTGAATATTTGACCCAATGCTGACCACTGTCCTGTAGAGAGATGAGTCCTGAGAGAGCTTCTGGGAAGGCTCACTGCTCCTGTGAAGGAGATATATAGAAATGGCGCTCTCTTCTTCCTCTAGACATAACCTTATCTGGATGTTACTCTTCCATCTGCTGGAGGCATCTTATGACACGGAGGGAGGCTAGCTTAACAACAAAGTCTTTTTACACGTTGAACATGAGACAGTGGAGGCCAAAAGGTGGCCTATGGAGCTATCAAGCTGCTGTATAACCCAATTCGGGAGCCCATCCTACATCTACTCATCATGCTTGGGAATACAAATGAATAAACAAAAATACGTACTGTTTAAGCCAGTTTGATTTGAAATTTTCTGATATTTGCCACTCCTGACTGCCAATAATGCTAATAATAGAAATAGCAAATATGGGAAATAACCTACTTGTTTTATGAAAATTTTACCTTGAATCTGTAGAAACACACATGATTAAATTAATAACATAAAAGCAAAGAATCTATCAGAGTCTCTACAGATTTTCAAAGTGTAGATATTCTCGAAGTGTTGCTAATCTTCGTGAGCATGTTTCATGAAAACTGCTCTTTTTCATTGAAAGTCCTCTGGAAATTTTCCTTCAAGTGGGCTTACCTTTAGGCAGAATGATACAACCCAAGGAAAATATTGGATGCCTCCTACCTTCAAATAGATAATTCATTCTTCTCAGAACCTTTCAGATTAAATATCTCTTGATTTACACTAGACATAAGTTTCAAATATTTTCTAAAGTCTCTTCTACATAACTAAGATGTTATATTGTAGGAGATTTTCAAATTAGAGCAAAGAAGGCACTTGAAATCCCTTATTGTTTCTGAAGTATACCATAGTTATATTTTGCATTTATAAAGAGGTATTTAACAGTATAACGATGTTTATTTAATGCATTATGTTTCAAATCATTGTCTTTCTTACAAGAGCTCCCAGATACTTTATTTAAGAGACCAAATTCCCATAGATAATACAATCTTAGCGTATTGAATGGTAACATAGAATTGTTCTTTGATTCACAAAACTAAAGCCCTCCCTTCCCAACTCTAGGACACCAAGAATTAAAACACCTGCAGACGGAATCAATAAGAGAGTCCAGAACGTGCATAATTCTGTTTGCCATATCTTTGCCACAGTTAGAATATATCCCAAATACGTCAGCTCTAAAAATACTTATAACAATTTATCTGGAGAAGCCATTTTATTGAATCCATACATATTATGTAATATTATGTTTATATATTTACATTTTTGCAAAAAATAGTCAAATTAATGGAAAATATTTCTATTAATATAAATATTATTATCCTGTCACTTTGAAATTTTCAGTTATACGCAATGTGTTATGTGGTTTTCATATCTGGTCTAGGTATCTTGTTTTGCTTCCTTAAGTTGCAAGGAAATCTACTACTTAGCACATTGAAAACATCAAGTAAATATTTAACAATGACTTTTAATAATCATTACCATAAACAAAATGAGAATCATATGCAGTAGCCTCTTGAACAATTCATCCTAAGACATAAACAGAGTTGAGTTTTTCTTGTACATAAGGAATATGTAAGTATAGAGGGTATATTCAGCATAACTACATGATTGTGTGTATATAAAAGAACAACATTGTGATCATGTAGGAAATGAGGTTAATGCTGACCAAATTAGTGAAGTAAATCAAGCAAAGAAAATCTCCTATAAGAATAGCTGAATGATATTATATTACATAATATAAATAAATGCTATAAAAAGGAATCAGAAGCTTCTTTTTCTGAGAAATACAGTGCTAGTTCAATTTCCAAGTATGTAAGACTACACTGCAATATAAGGAATCTGTATATAAATAAGGACATTCTGTTTTTTATTAAAGACTGGAAAGAATGTTAATATTAATTACATATGAACTTATTCCTGTTTGCCCAAAGCAAATTATTTAATATTCTAATTGAGAAATTGCAAATTCAGTTTAAAGTTGACGTCTTAAAATATATTAATTCATGATAAAGACATCCAATTTAGTGTCATTTATTCCTCCCTACATCAAGCAAAGTCTAGTGGCATAATGTACCCCTCCCTATTTTACATATTTGGAAGCTAAAGTTTAGGGAGCTTGCTTAAGGTCACAGAGAAAGTAATTTTCAGACTTAAGTTTGGAACCTAACTCTACACAATTCCATTTTACTAGTTCACACTAATGTTAATACTTAGTAATGGGGGCTAAAAAGGTTCTATTTTTTTGGAACCTAAAACAGTAAGTACAATTTGCAATGACAACCCCTTGGACAATTTGACCAATGTGATTTATATCCCTTAAATTACAATAAATTCAGTTGAGTATTAAAAAGGTTTCCTCCTAAAATATTTCTTCCATATAAAAATGGAAAAAATAAATCAGGTGTATAATAATTTGTACTCTAAAGTTGTTGTGAAGATTGAATTTTCAAGGTCTGACTGAACATATATTTAGTTATATCCCCCAAGAAACACTCTTGAGGCATCAAAAAAAAGAAATATTTCAAAATTTAAAAACAAAAACACACTGAGAGTGACAAGAGGGAAGAGCGGCTGAAGTCTTTGATGCATTTCAGGAAGACAGAACTCAGAGAAAACCACACTGATGGGTATATGGGAGCAAAGGGCACCACTCAGAGCATTTACAGGAGAAGGCTCTTCTATAGGCAGGAGCTATTTTTCATTGCAGAAAAAACCCTGGAATAGTTAAGTATGGACAACTAAACCTGGAAAAGGACAGAAATGAGTGATTTTCTAAAAGTCTTTGGAATGACCTCTTGCATGATATTTCTCCACACGTCTACCCCTGCCTTTCTCTTCACTCTGTGCACACAACGTGTGCTGTAGAATAACATGCCTCCAGATGAATCAGGGAAATACTTTCTTAATAAATTGATTCACATGCATGGGAGCAGGGAGGACTGCAGAATTGGAGATTGGAGCTTAATAGTGTAAACTTTATTTTAAATGGGAGAGGATGGAATGCTTTTCTGACTCCACCTCATATAAATATTCCAAAGTGGAGCCACTAAAACAATGCACATCATCAACATAAAAGCCTGACTATCACCCCTTTCCATCTGTGACAGAAGGCAATGATGATAGGTTAAAATGTTCCCCAATAAATATTTATTCACTATATAATTACGGAATTAAGGTTCATCAAAAAGAGGGAGAAAATTAGCACCAAGAAAAGATAATGAGGAGAGTGGAAGACAGATCTGATCGCTGAGGACGTAACTAATGCAAACAACAAAACAAGATCATAAAAAGATTTGAATAAGTGAGATTCAAGAAGATAGTCCAGCAATGAAATAAGAATATGCTATCTTGGAACAAAAAAATCAGAAAAAAAGAACTGTTCTTAGAAATTTATAGATATATCGATGGAGATAACTAACTATAGACGTAAATATCCTTAGATGGAATTATATAGATATAGATATTAGGTAGAGATGTGATTGCCAAAATTAAAAATAAAATTAAGCAAGAACTTTTAAAGAAAGAGGCAATCTTCAAATCCAAAGACTCATCCAACCTCGTGAAGGACAAAAGAAAATAAAATTTTTCAAAGAAATGCATCTCTTTGAAATTTCAGAACACATTAAATAATTGCACAAAGGACTTGAAGTAGGAGAAGAGGTATACTAGAGAATTCAGCTGGTGAAAATGATTTTAGTTGCTGATTTATTTTAAGGCTTAATCATCAATCAACTTGCTTTTAAACTCTTATAATGGCCTTTTATAACTTATTCAAAAGATGTATGAAAACAAAGCAAAACAAAAAACCTGGAGACCTGAATGAGCTCTTGATGTCTAGAGGTATCTTTGGAAGAGGTGATATTGTAACATGTTCAGGACTTAGTCTCTGATTCTTGCATGTTCTAGTCTCTCTCTGTCACTGGTGCGCCAGCCATTGTCCTGCAGGGATGCTTCTTCAGTCACTTTTGAAAAGTTGTCAGAAAAATTGTACCTAATTATTAAGGGATGACTTTGGAAAATCAATCTCTGCCATATTAATTAACTCTAGGAATATGAAGAAAACCATGACTACATGGCAGTATCACAGAACCATTTTAGTAATTTTTGAGAGAGCCATCTAAAGATATAATCCTTTTGTTTTTCAGTTAACACATAATATATATATATAATATCACCCATCTCTAACCTAATCTCCTTTTTGGATTCCGACTACTCCTTGACACCTATAGATGGGATTAGAGTGAGTGAAGAATAGACTAAGATAAATTACCTCCTGCCCACATTATTTGATATCGTATCTATGTATCTATATACGTATCTATGTATCTGTCAGCCAGCTATCTATCTATCTATCTATCTATCTATCTATCTATCTATCTATCTATCTATCTATCACTGTTCTAAAATTTAAGATTCTCCATATCCTGGTGGAGCAGAAATGTATCTTTTATATTAATCAGTCCAATATTTGGGTCTTTAAAACTCTCACTACTATATCAGTGATCTGTATATCTATCCTAAATACAGTGATATCCTGTCTTGATTACTTTCACTTTTTAGTAAGACTTGAAATTAGGAAGTGTGAGTTTTCCAATGTTATTGTACTTTTTCAAGGTTGATTTGGCTATTCTGAGTCCCTTGATTTTCCACAGGACATTTAGGGTCAGCTTGTCAATTTCTGTTAAAATGTCAGCTAGAATTTTAAAGAGAGTTCATTTAATCTGTAGATCAATTTGGAGAGTGTTGCCAACTTAATATTAAGTCATCCGATCCATGAACAGTGGGTTAATTTCCATATATTTAGGTTTTGTTTAATTTCTTTCAACACTGTTTTGTAATTTCTAGAGTACAAGTTTTGTACTTATTTTGTAAAATCATTCCTAGGTAAAGTATTATTCTTTTTGATGGTATTGTAAATGAAATTGTTTTCTTAGTTTCATTTTCAACTTATTCATTGCTATTGTATAGAAATACAATTGATATCTGTACAATGAGCTTACCGTATACATCTTACCAGAATCTACTTCAGATTGATTCCAGTGAGAATAGGAACTTTTCTCCTCTGTATCCTTATTCCCAATTTTATGTTATTGGTGTTATGGAAATTGTATCTATATATCTAAAAACTCAACAATACATTATTATAATAATTACTTTGTATAATTTTATATCTTTTTTTTAAAAACTGAAAAAATAAAGGAGAGCAATTAGTTATTTACAAAGTTTGTTATATTAACCTTCTTATTTACCATTTCTGGTTCTCTTCATTAGTTCCTGTGAATTGGAGTTACCATCTGGTGTTATTTCCTTACTCCAATACAGCTTTGATTATACCTACCTACTTTGTGCTATTATATTGTCAAATATAATGCATGTCTATATATTATTTATAGTCCCAACAATGTGGTTATATACACATGGTTTTATACAATTGCTTTTCAAATCAATTAAGACAAGAAATTAGAAGAAATATGCATGTATACTGCCTTCTATGATTACATAATCACCTATTCTGATTGCTTCTTCTGCTCTCATCAAATAAATCTCCATGTTTCCGCTCCAGAGATGGGTGTGGGGATAGTGCCATGCCCTTCTTGGAATGACAACCCTGCTTTATGAGCAAGAAGCTGAGTGAGGCAGGAGCCTCTGGTCTTCTTTTGTTGCCTCTACCAGGAGGGAACTTTCATGCTATGAGTGAGTTGGAGTGAGGGCCATCAGGTCCCCAGTATTCTCAGCCTGTTGCATATCAGGTGGAGCTTCCCCCTGCGAGATGGAGCGAGATGAGGGAAGAGATCCCAGACCTCTCAGCCACTCTTGCCTAGAATAGAGCCTCTGCTTGGGATAATAAGAAATGGCAATGCCCTGCCCCTCCTGGGGAGGTTCTGTAGCCCTGGATTAAAACCTAGGAGAAGATGAAGCCCTGTGTTCTTGGCTTTACACTCAAAATAGAGCTCCCCTTATGCTAAACTGGGAAGCCTGGGAGGGATGGGCAGATTGCAGCTCAAATGCCATAGACTCTTGCTTTGCTTACATAGATTTAATAGGTTTTCTGTCTTTCTTTTTTGGTGAGGAAGATTAGCCCTGAGCTAACATCTGTGCCAATCTTCCTCTTTTTGCTTAAGGAAGATTGGCCCTGTGCTAACATCTGTGCCAATCTTCCTCTATTTCGTATGTGGGACGCCACCAAAGCCTAGCTTGATGAGCAGTGTGTAAGTCCGCGCCCAGGATCTGAACCTGCAAACCCCAGGCTGCTGGAGTGGAATGCACAAACTTACCCACTGTGCTACCAGGCTGACCCAGTAGATTTTCTTGAATAAAAGTTTTTTTCACCTGATGTATGCCTTTGGGAAATTTTCCAGAGATTTTAGTTTTTTTAAAATTTTTTCACCAGTTATGGTTGTTTTGTTGGGGTGACGGTCCACAGAATTCCTCACATGACTATTCTGGCAGTCTGCGTTGTATTTCTATAATTAGATTGCCATGCAGAAGTTTTGTACTTGTTTCATCATATGTTTCTGGTTTTACTGTTCAGAAATATAGGGATATTTTCGTTTTCTCCTAAAATATCTATTTATAAAATGATAAATTAGATTCTTAAATATAATATTTGTCCAGGAAACAAAAAGTGGGAAATGGCTATTGATACAGATTTTAAATGTATTATGGGTCTCAGAATTTTTTTCTTTAAGTAAGAGAAAATAAAATTTCTGAAGTTCAAACAAAATGTAGTAAATATATTTATTTCATTGTAGTCAAAAATAAGTAGGGTGTAAAGAAGTTAGTTTTCTTCTTTTTACACATTAAATCTGCAATCTTTTTCATTAAAGTGATTATAAAATAAAATTACCAATAAAAATTCTTGTTTAGGGGCTGGCCCAGTGGCATAGTGGTTAAGTTCATGAGCTCTGCTTGGGTGGCCTGGGGTTTGCAGGTTTAGATCCCAGGCGTGGACCTATACGCCGCTCATCAAGTCGTGCTGTGGCAGGGTGCCACATACAAAATAGAAGAAGATTGGCACAGATCTTAGCTCAGGGACAATCTTCCTCACCAAAAATAGAAAATTCTTGTTTAATCAAAACCAACGTAACTGTCTTATATTTTTTCTTTTATTGACATTTGGTCTTTTGTTTTAATCTTGATTTCTATCTTAAAAGATATGTATGGAATAATAAATACCAATATATAATTTTTCTTATTTAAAACAAACAAGGGCGTACTAGAATTCATGAATGAATAGCAGAGCTATTCCAAAATTCACTACATTTGTCTATTGCAGTTGAGTAATATGCAAACTTTTATTATTACTCTTATAGGCTTGAGAAATCAATTAGAACTAGAAAAAAGTGAAGCTGTTATTATATTTAAACCAGAAACTTCATGCTCTCACATAGAGTAAAATGTGAATTCATAGCTTAACTGTTTTCATGTTGTACCCTCAAAGTAATATACATATTAGTAAATTAAATCCCTATCGTTGGTTGTGGAATTTTGTGGTTTTACTCAATTTGAGCTTATATTTTTTTAATGTTAGCACATTTATGGTAAAAAAATGCATTGTTCTTAAAGGAGTTGACACACTTTTAAACAACACATCCACTTAAAGTTGGACAGTTTTGCATATTTGTCATAATTGGAAAGATTACCATTCTCCAAAACCTCTGCAAGCTGTGGGAGCTAATGTCTTTCACTTTACTAAAATTTCTCTTACACGTCAGGTGTCTGCTTCATCACCGTGTGGGGGCAGAGGGGCAGATGAAAATGTTGTTCTTCATCTCCTCCAGCTCAGTTATTTAGGTATAACAATATCTAAGTAATAGAGTCAAGTCTGAGATATGGTCATTTTGCTCATTACCAAATCAGACGTCAATTTTGCTGCGTTTTAAGTTTAAGAAAATATTTTTTTCCTGAAATTTCCTAAGGCAAGCGTCTGTAACCACAGGATACAACAATAAATGGAACTGGAGCAAAGCAAATGTTAGACAAAGTAGGCTATTACCTTTGACCTTACATAATGTCATTCTGCTCTCCAGAAAGAGTCGTGAGAACCATAACCATGGGATCTGCTGATAGACCTTGCTGTGCTCCCTCTGTGGCTCTTTCCTACTCTGAACAGTTTCCAACTACTCAGTGTTTTAGGTTCTCACTTCTCACTGGGCCTTCCTGTGGTCTTAGTTGATGTATCCTGTCCTTGCAGTGCAATTTCCAGACACTCCAGAAATTCTGCATTTCTTCCCAGATGATCACAGTTAATGCCCTTTATATACTTTACCTGCTTCCCCAAGTGTTTCATTTTATCTAGAACTGGTTAAATGCTTTCTAATAACTTTAACTAAGCTGAATGTGGAGGGAGAAAATTAACATGAAAAAGACTACGATATGTTAAGTTACATTGTTGTTTGGCATTTGTATAATTTTGAATGGATTAAATGAATCTATGTAGTCTTCATTATTTGATCATTAATGTTCATTAAAAACATTTAATGGAATATGTCTGTATCCCGCCAAGAGTTCCAGGAGAGATTAGTTTTTTAAACAGTTAGTTATTATGTTTTAGGCATATAATACCATATTTTAAAATGCCTGTTCTTAAGATCTCATAAGTTTTTTGCTGATTTTTTCCTATATATTTTGTTTTCAGAGGTAGCTCTTTCTAAATAACTGAAGCTCATTCTCATTTATATTACATCTTCTACTGTACATATTTTATTTTCCTCTTTTTAAAGCTATGTCTTATTACCTCTTTTTCTCACTCAATAATTGTTTATTACACAAATATGTACTAGTTTGGGAATTAATGATACTAATAATTTTAATCAGTTAAATCAGTAAGTAAAAGAAGTTAAAGAACAAGTATTTCTGAAGTAAAACTAAATGTGGTCTTTTGAGTTTCATTACTACTTATGTTCTACAATGTGAAGATTTTGTTTGTTATTGTTTTTGTATTTATTTCTAGCAAAAGATTAGGTAGAGATCAGACTATGAAATTGGGTTGTATGTAACGTGATTAATTTCCTGATATGTCTTAAAGTGAAAATAGGGATATCAAAAGGTTAGAAGAACCTTGCCTATATGCAAAATTACACATATAAGATAAAATATACAATATTCACTGGTAAAAGAAGATATATAACGTGTGCTGCTTTATTATAAAAATCAGTGAAACGCCACTGAGAAATAAAAGAAAAAAGATTTAGTAAACCATTGGGATGATTCTAAAATATTGCTATGGGATACTTTTGTCTTTATGTCTCCTGGAAAGAAGCGAAAGTGTAGTCTTAACCATACATTATTCCATAAAGGTTGTATCACTAGAAATGTCCATAAATGATTATACTCTCTGAATCAAATTCCCAATCAAGTATTGCTTCTACTGAATATGGGCTGTATTAACAGTACCTTAAAGTTCTATATCAAATGCACACAGACCACATTCCCGTACTAGTTGGAACAACTCTACTGAGTTTTGAAAATTCTTCTTGTGAGGAAAAGGATAATATGAATATAGCAAGATTATGTTGCTATGACAACTATGACTTCTCTATTTCTAGCATTTAAACCTGCAGCCTTCGGGTTGTATTGCCATTTTTTTTTCCTCCTAATCTATCTGATACATATGTGAAAATGCTGACTAAAGTGTAACAAGGAAAAAATATTCATAGCACTTTTTGAAATATTATCCCTCAATAAAAAGTGCATTAAACTTTAAAGTAAAAAAAAAAAATGCTGACTCCAGCAGACCAAATACTTTATTTCTAATAATATCACAAATATGTATGTGTGTATAAGCAATGTTATTAAAAGTATACTCTTTTGTTAAAAATTTGAGTCTTAGAAAAAAGCAAAGGCAACGGCAAAATTAAATACAATAATATCTCTTGTAAATAAATTTACCAAATAACACAAGAAGTATTTTGTTGGATTCAACCAATGGATTATCTCATCTTATTTAAAAAATTAATATACATATATACATGCACACACGTCTATATGTACATATTAGGTAATTGACCTAAAATATCTTATTTGTGGAAAATATATATTTTTAAGTATAAATTATGTTGCTAGTAGTTTATACAAAGTGTCGTATATAATCTCTACAACTGTGCTTTGGATTAAAACTAATTATTCTCATTTTTTAGACAAGGAGAGTTGCAGACTCAGCAAGTTTAAATAATTTATATAATTTAAGTGAAATGATTTAATAATTGTTAGATAATAAAAAATGAGAATTTCAATCCATATATGTTTTGTAATTGTTCCCAAATAATATTTGCGTCAGAAACTTGGTCTAGTACTTCTGTTATTAATCTTTTAAAGATTAAACGATAACTTTTGGTATAAACATTTCTTCAGATTGTTTTGCAAAAACTTAACAAAAATGTTGGTACACTGAAACCTAAGCTCTCACATGAGTAATACATTCATTTTTCAAGTAAATTAAATATTTTCAGTTGTGGATGATTTAAATTCACTAATATTTAATCCATTGATTTTTTTACAGGGATAGATGGGTCAATTCCAGTTTCTTTAGAAGTTCTAAAAAGATTAGTTCTTTGATATAATTTGTAAAAAGAAAAATTCTTCTCTCTCATAAAGTGTGTGTGTTTGCCTATGTAAAAGACTACTCTAGAAATATACACAAACTACTCAAACTTACACAAGGAAAAATAGATAACATGAATAGCCCTATATCTCTTAAATAAATTTAAAATTAAAAACCTTACAAGTAAAGAAAGTAATAGACACAGAGGGTTTCAATGGTGAATTCTATGAAGCATTTAAAGGAAACATAATATCAATCTTCAACAATCTTTTTCAGAAAATAGAAGCAGAGAGAACACTTCCAAACTCACTCTATGAGGCCAGTGTTATTCTAATACCAAATCAGATAAAGGTCCTACAAGAAAAGAAAATTACAGACCAATATCTCATGATGCACTTAATTAGATAATGTATGAAAAACTGTGAACACAGGAATTAGTGTATATTTAGTTTCCTTTTTTTCCTCTAGATTAGGATTTCTCAACAGTTTTTGCAAATGTATACTTGTGAGTATAATTTATTTTTTTTCCATTTTTTAAAATTATTCTCTAAAAATGTTGGAAATTCAGAGGTCAAAAAATAACACCACTATTTACTATATGCAAATACTGAACAATTAAAAAGAACACAAAAGACCATCAGGTGACAGTCAGTAATAATGAATACTTATTGGATGCCAGACACTTTCCAAGCATGTCATTTGTTAGTGCATTTAAATTTTACAAAAAACTGGAAGAATGAGGTCATAGTGTCATTTTTATTTTAAATTTGAGGAAACTGAGAAACAATGTAGTTAAGAAACTTGTCTAAAATCACACAGCTAGTCAATATAGGAGCTCGGAATCACATCCAGTTAGTGTATTTTTAGAGATTTAACTTTATATCTGTGAAATCCTTGGCTAGAGAATGGGAAGCCAAATAAGTGTTGTCCAATGGACATACCAGCACTCTCCCAATCCAAAGCCTGGGAAAGGCCCTCTATTTCATCCCAGGATAGCAACTAGAATACACTTCTTCTGCAGGCTGGCCTATCCCGAAACAACCACAGAAGAGGCTGATTTAAGTGTTCCTTGGTTGCTTCTACTGATCTCTGTAATCAAATTCACTCTGGTCCAGGAAGGAACCCGTGGGGCCAGGTGTGTTTCTGGAAGAAAATTTTCTCCACAAGGAGATATGAGAAATTTGGAATGAATGCCCCCTTAATAAGTAAGAAGAACAGCTCATAACTTATTATTTTTATTTCATTGGTGATTTTGACCATGCTGCACCGTGTATTGTTTATTTTATAGACTTGGGGCTATGAGGGAAGAAGAGAGGCTGACTTTACATGGAAATGATGTATAGTTCATCAAAGTTTTATAATAGCAAAAATATGACATCATGGGTGCATATAAATGAACCAACACAGTGCTCATAGAAGTTAAAAGAGGAAAAAGTGGTGGGAGAAATGAATCACAAGATGATACACAGGAAGAAAATGCTGAACTAAAGAAAATAATGATTCATAAAGAAAATGACAGTTTAATTTCAGTAAAAGATCAAGGTTCATATAAATGTATATTTTTGAATTTTACTGGTTCTGTACATATTTCATTTGAAAATATGCTTCACATTATAAATGTGTAAAAACTAAAAATGAAGAAATTCATGCCACATTTTATTTTTGAAAATATTTAATTATCATAAAACTAATTATGTAAATAGTGATAACAAATGATATTTCTTTTTAGTCATTCAGTAGAATTCTGTAAATAACTCAGGAGTAAGGTAATTTTAATCTTAATTTGAAAGTATAATTAAGGCCAACTGGTATTTAAAATTGTGTTAATTATCTAATATTGGTTCTCAATAGGAATAACTTCAGCTATTTCCCAATGGTTCCCTAGTTTTGTCATGATATACCTAATACATAAGTTATTTCAGATAATTTTTTCATGATTTTCTCAAGTATTATAAAATTATTTTATTAAGTATTATAAGTATATGCATTTAAGTATTACTAAGTATTATTGTTAAGTATTATAAAATTATTTCATGATACACAAATTGTTTCAAATGATTTTTAATGATTTGCTTAAGTATTTATTTTAGAAAAATTAAACAAAACTTGTTTTATTTTAATCAATGTTGAAAGACTATTTCAAAAGAGGACATATTGGTCTCCTGGGGCTGCTGTAACAAAGAACCACAAACTAAATGGCTTAGAACAACAGAAATGTATTGTCTCCCAGTTCTGGAGACTGGAAGTCTGTGCTGAAGGTGTCAGCTGACTTGCTTCCTTTTAAGGGTTGTGATGGAGAATCTGTTCCACGACTCTCTACTAGCGCTCTGGTGGTTTGCTGCCAATCTTTGGTATTGCTTGGCTTGTAGATCCATTACCCTGATCTTTGTGTTCATTTTCTCTTAGGATTCTCCCTATGTGAGTGTCTGTATTCAAATTTCCCCTTTTTCTAAGGACACCAGTCACACTGGCTCAGACAATTACCCTACTCCAGTATGACCTCATCTTAACCAATTACATCTATAATAACCCTATTTTCAAATGAGGTCATATTCTGAGGCACTGCTGATTAGGACTTTGGGCTGAATTGTGTTCCCTCAAAGTTCATATGTTGACGTCATTAACATCCAGTACCTCAGAATGTGACTGTATTTGGAAAGAGGGCCTTTAAAGCAGTAATTAAGTTAAAATGAGGTTATTCGGGTGAACCCTAATCCGATATGATTGGTGTCCTTATAAGGAGAGGAGATTAGGGCACAGACTATACAAAAGAAAGACCATGTGAAGACACATGAAGACAGCCATCTACAAGTCAAGGAAAATGGCTTCAGAAGAAACCAACCCTGGCAAATACCTTGATCTCTTACTTCTAGCTCCAGAATTGAGAGAAAATAATTTCTGTTCTTTAAGCCACTCAGTCTGTGGTACTTTGTCATGACAATCCTAGCAAACTAATACAGACTTCAACAAATGACTTTTTGAAGAATACAATTTAACCCATAATAGGAGGTTAGCTTCTCTCAGATTTTATTTTTGTTTTCCCTTCAATATTGTTACTATGTATTTGATCAATTTTTCTAATTTGCCTTAAGTTATGATTAATATTAATTTCATGTTTAAAGCAAGTCACCTATAGCTTTTTAATTGTTTAAAAGGAAGCTATTTTTAGCTGAGCAACGTCATAGTTGTGTGTAAAAAACTGAAAGATGTTTAAATTAGAGTGCAATTCTTTTATTGTAAATTGAGCCATACAGCAAAAATAGAATCTGTTATTACAATTTAGAAGTCTATTTAAGTTCAATATAAAGAAAGACCTTCCAAGAATTAAACAGTCACAACTATATTGTCTATCACTTCCACAAGTAAACTTGAAATGTTCAGAGATCATTGAGTATTCATGAACAAAAGATGTTGAAGAATGCAACTGAGATTTTGCAGAAAGTTAAATTGGATTACACCCATTCACTCTCCAACTCAAAGATTTTAGCCTTTTGTCTTAAAATAAATGAAAAATGTGTATTTTAATTTCTATATTTTACTTGCCAGTGAGACATTGCTTTGTATATTTGACTTCCCATAGGAAATGAAAAGGAGGTATTTAATTTATATCAACGTTTACAAAAATCCTAATATCTTAATGACTATAATACACTCATTAATTTCATAATATGTAACATCCACATTAATTTTTTGGTTTTATTCTCATATTTTATATAGATTTGTCTTTCAAATACCACCTACATCTAACCTACAATAGCTCACAAAGCCCTGATTCTCAAACTTGGTTTCACATGAGGATCACTTGAGGATTTTATAAAAAATTGATGACTGGGTCATATCTCCAAGGATTCTGATTAATTAATCAGTATGAAGCTAGACATACGATATTTTAAAAATACCTCCTAAGGTTTCTAAAGTATGGTGAAATTAAGAACCACAGTCTTAAACGATGTTTTTGATGAAAATGAGACAGTGGAGGAAGAAGACTAAACACATCTAGGGCGAGAAAGTAATTGAGAACACTTGATTTAGGAGAAAACTTCCCAATTTTTAGCAACAGAATCATTGTAATATTTTAATTGTGTAATAGCTAACAAAAAGTGATAAATTTGACTACAGATATAAGACAAAAAACTTTTTAGGGACTTCTATTTCTTCTGTGTTTTAATTTTTGTCTGTGTCTATAAAATTATATTTTTCCTATAGGGAATTATTTTTATGTGTAAAAGGAAGAAGTTATTTCAATCCTAATGGAAAACTTTTAAATGACCAAAATTATGCAAATTATCATTCTTATATTTGATTTTCTCCCAGTGTTGGTTTCCACTCATGTAAACTCCAATTACTTAAACTTTAGAATTCTCAACTTTAAGATGAGCAAAGTATTTTGAACAGCTACATCTGTTCAAATCTCACAGATGGCCTTTTGTGCTTTTTTCTGAGTTCTTTATAATTATGGGTGACACTGTTCTTCTTTGAGAGTTGGTGTGAATGTACCGAAACATATATTTCAACTTGAATCCAAACATGTTCAACAAGGTTTGCAGTAAAAGCTGTAATCATATACTCTGTATATGTAGCTCTAGGGCTGAGATTAATTTTTATTACGTTGTCTTCTGCCTACTGCTGAAACATGTTTATAAAAGTATTGTCATAGGCTGAGAAAAACGTATGTAGCTCACTAAAGGCTGAGCCTAGGGCAAGACAATTTGTTTCATTTATGATAATAATTTTCTAAATATCTACTCTAGACTTTTAAGAATAATAAAGCCTAAAGAAAGAAAGGTTTAATTTTATTGTTGTTTCTTTTTTGTTTGTTTGCTTTTTATTTAAATATTTAGTTGTAACTTATCCTTAGGATTAATATGTACAATATACGATGAAGTCCACTATTTCTAAAGATGTATTTCCTTAGGGATTGAAACATAGATGAGTGGGCTGCTTTCCATTTTATTTGTTTTTTTAATACAAATACATTCTTCTAAAGTTTGATTAATAATAAAAGCTAACATTCTGAAAACTAACATTTACTGTAAAAGTTTTAGTGCTCTGTGACTTTTATACCTTCATTTACTTCTCACAATACTCCAGTATTTTAAGTAATGTGATTACAAATTAATAGATAAGAACACTGAATCATAGAAAAATGAAGAACTTTGTAGATAAAGTCATAGAGGAGTAAATGAAAACCTGGGATTTGAACCCACTCAGCCTATTACACAAGCTTACATTGTGACCCCCGCTGCTGTTAAAATGGAGAAAATTGCAAGACAAACTTTTAAAGCACTGAACAAAGCTTGATGAAGAGGATTTCTGCTTTCAGTAATGGCAGAGTAAGTATGAGTAAGTATTCAGGCCAATGTTTCAGCTGAGGGCAACCAGAAAAACTTGAAAAATATTAAAAAGAAAAAAAAATCTTCTTAAAAGTTTGAAACATGAAGATAATTCACCTGGCCTTCATTGGCCTGAGTCAGTTGTGGGGGGCTATGTGGAAGGTGTAAGAAGGAGATTACTTCTAGTAACAGCCAGTGAGTTTGGAAAGGATCCTGAGACTAAAATGAGAATCATAGCCCTTCCAACACCTTGTTTTTGGGTTATTGAGACCCTGAGAAAAAAATCATGCCATGCTGTGCCCCAACTTCTGACCTACAGAAACCTTGAGAAAATAAGTCTGTATTTTTAAGGTGCTAAGTGTGTGGTAAATTATTGTGACAGTGATAGAACATTGATACACAGAGCAAACATAGTAGTGAGGAACTGCTGGCCTAAAATTTAGAGAAACAATCCATCATTTGTGAATGCTTTTATCTTGGGGACATTTGCTAATCCAGAAGAGAAGACTGGGAGGCCAAGCAATGCAATGCCACCCTATATCCTAAGGAAAGCAAAAGTAGAGCCTAGATCCCAGCATGTTTGAGGGCTCTGGTAAGAATTTAAATTTTGGATGAGGGCCATGAAAGACTGTACCTTGGGTTTAAGACTAGAATAAGTAAAACAGCCATCATATGACTTCTAACATAGCTTCAGTCAATTTGGGAGTGCCCGTGAATCTCATTGCCTGAAATTGGGTTAAGCTAATGTATCTCAACTAGCGGTAATTTTTCCTCTAAGGGACATTTGGCAATCTCTTGAGATATTTACGGTTGTCACAACTAGGGAAAGGGGGATGCAATCAGTTTCTAATGAGTAGAGACCAGGGAGCCTGCTTAGTTCCCTACAATACATAGAACAGTCTCCCATGATAAATATTTATCTGTCCCCAAATGACAAAAATTCTACAGTTTATAAATCCTGTGTTAAGTTGATCCCCGATGGTTACTGCCTGCAGATGCGTAGGAGAAGCAAACGCAAATCTTCTCTGGAATAGTTTAATATTATGCAAGTTCTCAAGATATTAATACAGTTTTATGAATAAAATATCCATCATGAAATAAAAATTAATAAAACAGTTGAGAAGACAAGACAACACGAATGACAACAAAAAGAAATACAACAATCATAAGAGACCCAGAGAACTTCTGGATGAATAGAATCATCATAGACTTTAAATAAGTACCTTATTCTACTTGAAAGATGAATGGCAAGATTAAAATTTGTGGCAGAGAACTAGAAAATATAAAAAGTTGCATAGCATAATTGCCAAATAGAATAATAAGGTGTGAAATAGAATTACTAGAACTGAAAAAAAGGTACAATAACTGAAATTAAGAATCCAATAAATGGGTTTAAAAGTAGAGTAGATAAGATAAAGAGAGAATTAATGATGAGGAGGAACTGGATCAAAGAAGCACAGAAAGATAAAAAGATAGAAGATTTCATAAGAGATATAAAGAACATTGAAAGTAGAATTAGAACTTACATATTTATTTAGAATCTCACAAGGAGATAAGAAAACAAATGGGACAGTAGTTATGTTTGAAAAAATCATGAATAATATTTATTAGAAATAAAGGAAACAGTAATTTACAGATTCAAAATATTCAACATATTCAACAAAATATTCAACTTCTAATAAGGAAAAATTCAAGGAAATACACAACTACAGAACTACTACTAGCAGTGCAAGAATGTGGATAACAAAATTAAAAGATAATTTAAAAAATTACTTAGGAAAAATGATACACTACATTCAGAGGAACAATTGAGAACTGACTTCCAAAAAAAAAAAAAAAAACAATAGAAGCCACAAGATCATGGAATGTCTTCAATGTGATGAAAGAAATGGAAAAACTAATTGCCAACCTTAAATTCTCTATCTAGCTAAAATATCCTCCAAAAATAAAGCCAAAAAAATACATTTTCAGGTAAAACAAAAAGGAATTTCTTACCAGGAGACACAAACTTAAATAAACATCAAATGATTCTTCTAAAGGAATAGTAGGGTACATTTCAAAGATATTAGAAACAACAACAAGGCATGAAATGGTAACACGTGGGGAAATGTAAATGTGGGGAAATGTAAATGATACTGACTTGGATAAACAATGTCATATATAAATAAAATGCACAGAAAAATAGTATATAAGTTATGGATGCAGTAAATAGTGTTCTAATTTTCCTGTCTTTTCTGGCAGGATTGAGTTACAGTACCAAATAAACTAACTGGCACTATCTTCTTTTTTAGCTAATAATAAAGAAGAAATAGGGGTCACAAGTTAAATCTTCCAAATCTTCTTTTGAAAATATTTAATCGAGAGAAATATATACTAAAATAAACTGATCAACAGTCAAATAAGATAAGCAATTGATATCCTACTTAATATTTTATGTAGTTATACTTAGTACTGAATGGGAACATTTATGAAAGAACTGTTCAAGTTTATGTCCATTGAGTTTTCTATATTGTTCCTTGTTAATTGTAAGTTCCTTGTTAATTGTTAGTGACACATGAGATAGAGATCAAAGTGAAAAGCTGATGTTTATCCTTTATCTAATGATTACGAGCCTTAAACCACTAAGTTTTTAGATACAAACTGGTGATAACATCTCCAATTTATTCATTTCATCTCTTTGTAATAATTAATTAAATAGCATCTGAAAAATGCTTTGTGGATGCTAAAGAAAAGAAATGTATATTATTAGTATGATGTTATATATTTTTAGGAGAATAAGAATGCTTAAAAAACAAGAAAATGTATGAGCATTCTTTCAGTTTTTATTTTAATACATAATGTACTGCTCCAGCAATCACTGTAGGTCCTATTTGTACTGCTTATAGAATGAAGGTCTGAAAATCTTTGTTCTGGGAGAAAGTGAATTGTCAATCTCCCCAAGAATCTGTGCAATGGTATTGAAATAAGCGTAGAACATTTGTGAGCTTTGAAGTTTTCTCTGCTATAAAAAAATCACGCCCAGCTATCACTATGCACCCAGTAAGATGGCCAAAATTCAAAACACTGACAGCCCAAATGCTGAGGAGTATGTGAAGCAACAGGAACTCTCATTCATTGCTAGAAGGATTGCAAAATGGTGTGGCCACTTTGGGAGATAGTTTGCAGTTTCTTACAAAACTAAACATACTCTCACCATACAATCCAGCAATCATGCACTTTGGTATTTATGCAAATGAGTTGAAAACTTACCTCCATACAAAAACCAGCACATGGGTGTTTACAGCCGCTTTATTCAAAATTGCCAAAACCTGGAAGTAACCAAAATGTCTTTCAGTAGGGGAATGATAAATAAACTGGAATATATCCAGCAATGGAATAATATTCAGCGCTAAAAAGAAATGAGCTATTAAGCCATGAAAAAACATGGAGGAAACTTAGATACATATTATTAAGTGAAAGAAGCTGAGCTGAAAAAGCTACATACTGTATGACTCCAACTATATGACATTCTTGAAAAAGCAAAACTATGGAGACAGTAAAAGCAACCATGGTTGGCAGGGTTTAGAAAGGAGGAAGTGATCAATAGGATAAATAGGCCAAACCCACAGGATTTTTAGGGCAATGAAACTATTCTATATGATACTATAATAGTGTATACATGTCATTTTACATTTGCCAAAACCTACAGAATGTACAACACCAAGAGTGAACCTTAGTGAAACTATAGACTTTGGGTGATAATGATGTGTCAGTGTAGGTTCAATTGTAACAAATGTACCACTCTGGTGAGGAATGCTGATAGTGGGGGAGACTGTGTTGTGGGGCTGAGTAGGAGATGTATGAGAACTCAATTTTCCACTCAATTTTGCTGTGAACCTAAAACTACTATAAAAAATAAAATCTATTGAATAATAAAAGTAAATCATGTCTAAAATGAGTGTATGTTATAAAATACGTCTTTATGCTTTAAAAGAGGATCAAATTCTCTAGATCTCAATTTAGTTTCTGCTGTCTGCCTCATGACCCTAAAAGAATATAGACCTATTAATGTCCTTTCCTTTGGAAATATACGTTGTAGATTTGGCATATTATTTCATTAAACTCATCAAAATGAATAGGTCAGAGCCAAGGATAAAACAGAGATTGAGCTCCATTAACTTCAGAGCTATAATAAACAGTATCAGTCTTTTCAGAGCTTCCTATCTCATAGTAAAAAATATAATTCATCCATGGGGCTGGCCTGGTGGCAGAGTGGTTAAGTTCACATGCTCTGCTTTGGCAACCCAGGGTTCTCAAGTCTGCATCCCAGGTGCAGACCTATGCACCGCTACCAAGCCATGCTGTGGCAGGCTTCCCACATATAAAGTAGAGGAAGATGGGCACGGATGTTAGCCCAGGGCCAGTCTTCCTTAGCAAAAAGAGGAAGATTGGCAATGGATGTTAGCTCAGGGCTAATCTTCCTCACCAAAAAATAAAAAAAATATAATTCATCCATTCTTTATGTTTTCAACAGCTGATACCATAGGTTTGTATAGCACTTTACAGTTGAGAAAGCATGTTGACACTTTATTCCTTCTTTTTAACCACAGCCACTAAATTAGAGGGTGCAAGTCATAGACTTATTCAGTAGGTGAGAAAACGGAAGTTCAGAGAGAATTTATGTGTGATGTCATAGAGCTTGTAATTGTAAGAATTGCATTCAAATCTGGAGTTTCTTTTCTGTTTTATTATTGCGCTTCATAGAAACAATCAGCAGAGTTGACTTAAGACTCAGCAGAATTACCTTAAAGATCACAAAATCCCAACACACTAAAATTTTGGGTACTATTTTATATTACTGAGAATTTGATGATCTGAGTATTCTCATAGGCTCCTGATGAAAATAAAATTGCTAAAATCCTATTGGAATGCAATTTGAAAAATCTATAGAATGTTTTTTTAAGTTCAAAGTCATTAATTTAGTAACAAGATATCTATTCCAGCATTATCACAGCTGAATTCATGACAGCAAGAAAAAGGAAAAATTTTTAAAGTAGGGAAATGATTAGATGAACCATAATACCTCTAAAAGATGGATCATTATACCGCCATTTAAAATTGTGTTGTGAAGAATTTGTAGTGACATCAAAATACAAGTTTGGGGAAAAAATGTAAAGTATCGTGTTAACAGTGGGTAAGTCCATACTCTCCCTTGCAGTGATTATGAATTCAGACCCCAGTTCCAGAGTGCCTGAGATCACAGTCTGGACTTGGCAATTGCTACCAAGGAATTTACATCACCTTTCTGTGCCTCAGTTTGCTTAACTGTAACGTGGAGAAAATAGTAGCACATATTAATCACGTTGTTGAGAGAATTGAGGAAATAAAGAGCTTAGATGTGTTCAAGGACATAGCATACTTACTTGTTATTATTATCACCCTGTGAACTGAGAGTGTGGTTATTATATTTCTTCTCTGTCAGATTTTGTTTCAGAAACTGTACTTCAAGAAACCAGAGGAAATTACCCCTAAAATCATTTACCAGTTCCAAACAAACAGTTCAGGATTACTTTACCTCCTTCCCCTTTCCCACTTGTAATTACTCATATAAATCTTAAAAAAGAAAATAGGAAAAAATAAACTACTTTTTCTTAAAGTTACTGCCTCGAAGTTTAGAATCAACACTGAAGGTTCTGAAGGTACTGGGCTTCGAGAACAATGACTGTGCCAGGAAGAGTCCTGAAGTCTTAGGTCTTTGTCTGGTGTGAGGGAAATTTGTTGTGTTATCTGCCTGTGGGACCTTCACAACCATCTTGGCTTTTAGCCCCTGACTGAACTGCAGTTTTATATTTAGTATTCTGATAGATATTTTCTCTATCCACTATCAGACCCTAATTTAGAATTAACACTTTTAATTAATCTTCTGTCTTCTATTATTTTGGGGCAGTTTATAGAAATGCACATACATATAATCTAATAAAAGTTATTTGTTACTTGTTATACAAAATAGTACATATAATGTGCTTTGTTTTGCATAAAACATACCACTATGTATATTTGATTAAGAGGTGTGGGAAGCATGTGAATTTATTTTTTTTCCTCCAGCCCCTTTCTACCTTTTGTACCTTTGTGAGTTTTTGAAATTTTCTACAATGAGCCTGCCCTGCATTTGTAATAATAAAAAAGGCTATAAAATGAAAGCCTGATAAACCTTTTAGAGGAAAGAATTAGCAATTATCTTCTTTACAGTAGCATTATATTTTCGGATCTTCTTCAGAGTTACTATAGAGACGTGTTGAGTTATATTGCCCCTCGAATACAAAGTGTTTTTCAGTGTTTACAAGCTAAATTTAAGGGATGCCCCCAGTGAGATGCAACTTCATTTAGGGTGATATTTTATCATAACTCTCTTCCAGAATGATGCAACAGAAATAGAAAGACCAGAATTATACACTTTGCTAATATACAACTCAAGGTGCATAAACACATATGGGCAGAAACACAAATCTAGCATCAATTTTAGAGTTTCCCCTTAGAGAGCAGTTATTTCTTCTGTACGCTCATTCCTCTTTCATACTTGATGTGCAAGCACACACTATCTCCTGAGTGAATATGAATATACATCTGCTTCGAGGGGACATATGTATGAAGTAGCTCAAGACTGCAGCCATGTGTATTCATATTTGGCAAGACATCTGGGTGGATTTATTTTACCTAATTTAACTGCAAAACTTATGTGTTTCACTTGAATTTGTGAACATTTAAATCAATTGCAGGCTCTTGGTTCTGCCCTGACTTAGGATGTAAATGCCATTTTGCACTATTTATCATAGTTATAATTGAAAATATAAGGGGGAGTCGTTGTGTATTTTAACCGTATAAGTTTAAGGAAACATCTCTTATTTATAGTTAAAGACCATGGGCTTTAAAATAAAGAGTGGTTTCAACATAAAGAGTGTCACAATTTGGCTTCATTATATGACTCTGGGAGGGACTGAGTTGTAACTTGCATAAAGATGATCAAAATACCATCACATACTCTAAGTCTCCATGTTTCAAGTTATTTACTTTTTTCAGACAGAACCGTGCTGACTACCCTCCAGGCAATGTGATTTTTGCTGGGGATACGTTAGCGATTTCTAGGAGCTCACAGTGCAGGAGGGAAACAGATAAATAAATACAGCCCAATCTGGTAGCTTCTATAATACATGTTCCAACAGCATCACAAAGATGAGAGGAGATATCTGAGGGTGTAGTCAAGAGGCAAAGGGAGATGGACATATGTTACTAAAAACCTGTCCATGAAAGAGCCACTTTGGAGATGTCACAAAGGAAATTGTTCTATTCTACTTTTTTTTTTTTGGCAGATTTTAGTGCTGAGGCAGCAGCACGTAGATAGAGAAGAATACACATATTGCCCTGGTGTCTTAAGTGTTATTGAAGGTGCGATTGAGAGTCTTCTGGCTTGTTTCTGCCAAAGCAGGCCCTGAGAAGATTATATGAAGTTAGTATGTCTAAGAAGAAGCTCTAGCACTCAAGGAACTTGCTATCCATTGCAGGAAATACACATGTTTATAGGTTATTGTCATGTTGAGCAAAACTACTGAAGTCAAAATTATGCACAGAAGGCTGAGAGAAGCACAAAGAATGGAGTGGCTACCCTCATGGAGGTATTTCTCGAAGTATAGTTTAAATATATGAGGCATCTTGGTTTTAGACACAGTAATGTCAAAAAATAGATATCTTAGAATCGAAGAAGTTCTGAAATTACGAGTGTTCATAAAGAATGTAAAGAATCTTACCAGATATGGAGAAGGAAAGGTTTTCTGTGTGAGGGTAATTACATAAGCAAAATTGTGAAATCAAAGAAAGAATATGGACCTTCCTAAGAAAGAAAAATTTTTAATGGTTGCATTGGGGATACAGATTTACAATGTATTTTAAATGGTACACAGGCAGAATGATAAATATGATAGTTTCGTTATGAGGTCAAGGATTGTTAAGTCATATTAATATGTTTTCCCAGAAGAAAGTCATTTAATCATGTTATACATTAAATGTGTCCCTATTTAACTTGAAACATCTATGAGATAAATTTTTTTAATCATTTCAAGTATTTAAATTTAATCTCAATGTGGACATTTTCTGAATTAACATTGCACACAATACACCTAAGCATATTTTTATTATTTATTTTCATTTTGTGAAAATGAAAAATACATACATATATATATATCTCTCACAACTTCTTTATCCATTCATCTGTTGTTGGACACTAAGGTTGTTTCCATATGTTGGCTATTGTAAATAACGCTGAAATAACATGGGGGTGCAGATATCTCTTCAATATTCATTTTATATTTTAACCAAAAAAATATTCATTATAAGTACCAATTATAGGAATGTTTTGGGTAAGAACTAATTATTTAGGCTCCTCGCTCCCTATCATTCCATGATTTGAGTTACTGGAGGAAGTTTGCAATCTGAAGCCATTTCCTCTCATCCCAGAGTAAAGAGATAAGAAGAAAGGACACAATCAAAGAAGATGTCTTTTCAGAATGGGAAACCAGATTTCTTATAGTTGACAGAAGTAATAAAGCTAATATGTTGATAGGCATTATGTCATTTAATCCCCACAAAAGTTATCTGAAATAAATGTTAATACTGTCCATATGGACACGGACATGGAAACTAAGTCTAAGAGAGACTGAGTAATAAGTCCAAGGTCATACAACTAATAAATAGGGGAAGGAAGAATCTAAGATCTTTCTGGAAAGTATGTAGATTCTGCTAAGCCTTTAATGTGGAATAGTGAACGATATTTTAGAAACTATAAATTATTCTCCTTTTCTTTGTCTCGTACACCTCTCCCTCAAGCAAGGTGTCTAATGCCTTGCCTCCTCCTGCACTGCGCCAAGCAAATCCAGGAGGAATGTTATATGACTCCAGGTTGAGAGACCAGCGTTCCCAACACTGCCCTCCTTTCAGCCCCCAGCCATGAGTTTGGGGGTCCCAGGATCACCCTCACTCCAAATCAGCTGGCTACAAACTTGAGCGTCCCCACAACCACTCTCAGTTTTGATGATTCACTAGAACAACTCACAGAACTCAATGAAAACACTATATTTACATTTACAGTTTATTATAGTGAAAGGAAAGAAATTAAATTCAGCCGAGGGAGGAGACTTATAGGGCAGGATCCAGGGGGGCCGAATACTCAGCTTCCAGTCAGCTTCTCTCTGTGGAGTCATGTCAGGGTTTTCCTCTTTCTGACCTTGGTGTGTGACAGTATGTGCAGACAGTATTGCTAACCAGAGAAGACCACCCGCGCTTTTGGTGTCTAGAGTTTCAATTGGAGTGTGATCACATACGGCCCACTTTGGCTGATCTTTAGCCTCCAGCCTCTCCTGGAAGTTTGGCTAATACTTTAATCTCTAGATCTCTGTAGGTTAGAGCTGATATCCAGTGTCCCAAAGCCCCCAACAGAATTTACGTTGTTGGACTGTCTTGTTGCCAAAGTCCTACTAAAACAAAGACACTCCTATCAGGCAGGACATTACAGGAGTCTAGAGATCACCTCCTAGTAACTGAGGGCCTACATTCTCCACTACACAATGTCCCGTAAATTTAACTTAAGAAACTAGTATTTATAATGCTTTTTTAAAATTAATATTATATATATTACTTTCTAAAGATCTAAACTGATGCTCTTTTCAGGAAATGGAAATTGAGTACTTGATGAATTTGAGTAACTTTCACAATAAATGTGTATCTAATAAACATGTATTAGCTAAAACAGCCATTCTTAAAATGCAGGATGCAGTCAGAAGGTGAAAGCATTAGTTGTCTCTAGGGCTCTGCTTGTGAATTAAGCACACACATCCTTTATGAAAAGCCTGAATGATAGAAAATTCTCAATTAAAACAGAGCTCCTTCTGTGGAATATGCTTATTTTTCTTCACGGATATAGATACTAATCTTTTAGGCAATATCAGGAATCATGTTAATGTTTAGATAAAACGGTCTAGGTTAAAAAAATACTAGAGCACTGTATGGGGCGGGGCAGGAAGTCGTTCCCTGATTGCAAACCTCAGGCAACAATATGAAGCACTGTAGTAAACAGGTCTCCTTAGAACCAACCCACGTTTACCCACCTTCCTCCACACCTTAGCAGATAATCCAATTATTTATTCCAGAGACAGCACCTCTCTAAGAAGTGAATGCTGGAAAACAGGTTTTTTTTTCCGTGTTGTATATCCACCTACCTTTTCTACACTTGCCAGGCATTTTGGGTCACACTTGCACATCCTTTCTTCTTTAGGGCATATATTCCAGTTACCTGTGTCTTCATCCTGCCCTTCCCCAGTCTGTCAGTAAATGCTCGGCTCCTGTCTCCCCTCTGATTTCAATAGTATTGTGGTTTTCACTTCTAGTCTTCTGTTATCTCAGTGTTCTCCATTGGGTCATAGGTATTTTAATGAGTCAGTGCCTGTGCTCTGTTTTGAACTCTGAGAGGCAGGTGTTCGCTCTCATCCCTCTCCATCAGCTCCTACATCAGTCACTGTGTTTGGTACAGAGTCGCAACACAATAAGTGATTGATGAATCAATGAGTAAGTGAAATAACTAACACTTTCCAATAGATTTTTATCAAGGATGCAGATGCATTCCTCAGATGGAATTGATTTATGTTGTTCTTCAATAAGCTGAATAAATAATATAAAATTATCATTCCTGAAAATATGCTTAGGCAGCTGAGGTAATATAATCAAACTGTATTTTTCAGAAAAACTAAAAGGATGGATAATTAACAAGATTCTTAGATTTACTGATTAATACCAGATGACTCAAGTAATACTGTGATTTTAGGGTTGAATTGTTGACAAGCAGTCGAGTGCCAGAACTGCTGATTCGAGAGGAATTTTGATGCTCTAGATAATAGATGTGCAGGATGGCAAAGTTAAAGTTACGTTAACTGAAAGTTTGGAAACACAATTTGCACTTTGCCCAAATGGAAATCCCATTCTCTTATGCATGGGATAGACTTCTCACAGGTTGGTAGTTAGTGTTTCTTCTAAAAATGAGATTTGAATCTGTTCAAGCACTCAAAAAACTCCGAGTTAAACCCAGGAGTTTGATTCCAAATAGCATGGAAAATATCATTTTGGCCTGAGTACTTTTTTGGAACAGGTTTCCTGAAATAAATGAACCTCAATATGATTACTGAAGAACATCTGATTTAAAATATGATTGCAATATTAGGTGGGTCTATTGGGATACATTAGCTGTTAAATGTATGGTGTGGAGCTAATGAGTTCTTCAGTAGGGCAGGGTTATTTAAATATTTATGAAGTATCTAGGTTTTAAGTTAACATTAAATTTTTTTCTCTTTTTTCCCTCCTCTTCCTCCTCCTCCTTCTTCTTCTTTTTTCCTATCCATATCTAACAAAAAGGTCTAACTGCTTCTTAAATGGGCTCCTCATGACCTGTCATCAGATAACAGAGTTTATTTTATGATTATTTTGTTCAAATATATGTTATTACCATAATTGAAAGCCAGTAATATGCGGAAGCAACTGGGGGTCAAATGAGGAGAACTCTTCTTGCCCCATGGCACAGATATCCTGTTCCCATGAGATACCCACTCATGCCAGCCAAGGGAAAACTCTCCCATCATGCTGAAGCTACTCTGTTTAGGAAACACCCTAACAAATCCTTTGGAGAGAAGGCTCAGGCTCTGAGGACGTGGGTCAACTGGTGGCCTAGTTAGAACAAGGTACTTGAACTGCTCTACATTAGTAGAGAGAAGGATCTAGGGGATAGGAGGCCAAGCAAAAGAAGAACCAACCACTGTTTGCATGCTAGATCTCCAGGTGAAGGAATGGGTCAGGGCATTTTAGAAACAGTCATGTATAATATAAAATGATAAGTTGTTAGTGAGGCAGTTGGAGAATTGAAATAAAGGAGAAGGATTCCATTTTGTTTCTAGAATGACGTAACGTGGAGTAGACAACAATAATATGGTAAGTTGGTCCCAGCATTGAATGTATAAATAAGAATAGTGATTTAGAGCCATACATGAGAATGGGAAGATTGTATATCCCCAAACTTGAAGATTTGTTGGTGATGGCATTAGAATTGCCAGAAGCCATGAAATGAGTAGAACTTGGGTTATAAACGTCAGTATAAATAACCTGATTTCTGGGTAGCATGAGAAGTAGGCGGAGGATGTTGTAGGATTAACAACAGAATGAGATAATGTGTCTGATATTACAAACACACACACCCTGTCCCATCTTCTGTCTGTCTGTCTATCACAATTATACATATAGCCACTATCTTATTATACATATCCCTAGTATATAATTGATTGGAAACACTTTCAGAGTGGATATTGTGTGTTAGACATTTTTCCAAGCACTTTCCATATGTCAGCTCACTTAGTCTCATGAGCATGTGAGACCTGGCTGTTATTGTTCTCATTTTACAGTTGAGGAAACTAAGGCAAGGAGGCTAAAGAACTATCCTGAGGTCATATGACGAGAAAGTTATGGAGCAGGGATTTAGATTCAAAGTTGGGGATCTTAACTCTTCTCTGATGTGAACCAAGTGAACACAGTGACCTGTTGTAGGCAACTCTCGGCACTATTGTGGAGCTCATTACAAAGTAGATTGTAAATCCTCTACTTGAATTTAATAGAAATTTTAAAAGGAGCTTGTATGTGGGGTTCCAAATGTTTGATTATAGCTATTGAAATATGTTTTACAATATCCATTTCTTCCAAGGGTACATGTGGTATTGGAGAGGGTAGTATATTACTTATTCATTGGAAAAATTATTTCTGGAGAGTCAGAGTTTCTTTTTAAAAAATTCTGGTTCCACCTCTTATTAGCTTGGTGACTTTGACAGCGTCATGTAAACTTCATTATGTCTTAATGTTCCTATCTATAAAAAAAGCACTTTAATGGATACTTCATAGAGTTATTGTAAAGAATAAAATAATATATGTAAATTAAACTTTTAGAACAGCGTGTGCCACAGAGGCAGCCATCAAAACTATTACTTATTTTTATGCCATAGTTATTATAAAGTGGGAGAAATGTTTATAGTAGAGCTGGGGATAGAAGCATGGAAATTTTCACCAGGTCAGCCTATGAAATGACCCAGGAGCATCCAGACTGGTTGCCAAAAGGTCTTTGATTGATTAAAGCAAATGCAAAAAAAAAGAGGGTTTGATAACTAAACTTGAAAAATGTATTTTATATTTTTAATGAAATTAAAAGTCAAAAGTAAGAGGTATGAGACTCTCATAGCCAAACACATTTTTATCAGCACAAATAAATATATGAATTTTTGGGCATAAGTGTTTGAAATCAAATTTCTATGTCAAAGCATTTTTAAAAATAATTGTTTTTAGCATTTTAAAGTATCTTATCCACCCAAATTTCGTGGGAAAGAAGGAAACATGACTGTCTAGATCATCACATACCTACCTCACTTACTGAGTATTTACTATGTGTCTGGCACTGTGGAAAGTGATGTAGGTCAGGACATTGATGTAGACATAGACATAGGCGGATATGCACACCATATCTATGAGATAAAATTTAATTTGGGCTCAAAAATATCCTGCATACTAATGAAGTGAATATTAGAAAATGTGGACCTTAAATAATAGCTTTCAATTCAAAAACTGCAAGTTCACTTAAGTCTTGGATACATTATGAATTCAATTTTGTAACAAATGCCCTCAAGTATTCCTTTCAGAGAGTACAAAGTTATTATTCTGTACCATCAACACCTGGATTTCAAGTGTTTTTTAAAAAATTAATCAATCAACTATTAGTTTCTCCTTTGTTATTTCACAAACATTTATAGCTTTCCCTAAAGAATTAAGTTGACAAATTGTTTAGGAAAGTTAATAAAAAAAATTTCCCTAAGACTATGTGTATGGTAAATACCATACTCCGTTTGGTATAGATTCATTTGCTGAGAATTCTTAAATCTAAACATAGTACCAGATTTACATATTATTTTAATGATTTATGATAAGATCTGATAGTGAACTTACAGGAATACTTAAATGCAAAAACGAGTAAAACTGTATATTTTTTTCCAAGGATGAATTTTGTTTCATGAAGAACGAGATTCTTTTTGAAGTCTGTATGTTTTGACTGTGGAGTGCTGAACCTTCTAAAATGCTGTCACGTTACATATGGAGTGCCAAACACTCTATAGGACTATTTTCACAGCCTGTGATTTCATTTAACTCCCTGCTGTTTTGTTTAACCATTTAGTTTTCCACTGTGGTTTGCTGTCTAGAATCCATTGCAGAGTAATGTGAATACCCCAAGTCCCCAAATGTTCCCATTACCTTACTTTGATCTATCATATTTCATATGGCACTATGATATATGTTTATTTTTTTTATTATCTCTTTTATTGTAAGTTTTGTTCTTTATCATTCTCATTTTTGTCTGGATTTTCACAATTTTACAAATGGTTGGGAAAAAACTATGATAAAGAACACTGTGTGATACCCACAGGGATAAACAAACAATTTAAGATAAAGACCCTTAATTCTGGGCAGTGTAATTGACACAAGACATTCATGCATGATGCATAGTGACAAAATAGATATTAAGGAAATAGTATATGCACATAATTGTGCCAATGACTTTCACATACATCATTTCTTTTTAACCCTCATAACAATCCTGTGAAGTTACCATTAATCTATTTTTTTTTTTTAATGATGCCACGAGCAGGTCATTTTAAGTGGCAGAATCCAGTTGGCACAGTTTTTCTGACCACAACAACCATGCCATCTCCATTGAGGCCATCAGCTAGAATGGGCAAAATATCAGCTGATTGTGAGGAAGACTTTAAAAATTCTTCATTCTGTGATGGGAAGGTGTAAATAGTTGCCTGCTTCATTTCTGATTGTGCCTTCTCCTTTGCAAATTCCTAATATTGAATTGCATCTGAAGCCATAAAAGGCCATTATTATACTGTGTATATTAGGCAAAAATCCTTACCCCAAAAAGGCTGAGATAAATAATATTAAGAAGTAGTTTTGCAAAAAACAAGTCATTGGTCCTAAGTAGAAACCTTATTCTGAAAATCATCATGTAGTTCAATTGTCAACTGTCATGACCATCTTAGCTCCTCTGGCTGATCATGTCCTTTTTCCTATGTTAGAATCTGAACATCACACGTGCGGAAGGACAACTTTAAATGTGATGGATAAGAAATCGTTTTGAAAGTCAGCTCTTACTTTAAACAAACTTAAATATATTTTATTTATCTTTACTCAAATGCAGACTAGATTTAGAAGCAAAAACCAAGCATGAAATATAACATTAACTTCTCAAAGTCAAAACTAGGAGCTGAGTGTATCTGAGGTAGTCATTCTATATTTTTGAATTCAGTTTGAGTTCTTTACTGCTCAGGCAATAAACTTCACTATGAAATAGAAACACAAAATAATATAAATGATAATACATGAAAGATTATTTCTCTTTCGTGTAACAGTCTGGGTTTAAGCAATCCTGTAAAGCTAGTATTCAGGTACAGAATTGTCAGGAACCTGAGCTTCGTCCATTTCATTCTAGGGTATGACCTGTGTCCTCACTGTCTAGGGTAACTTACCTATGCCAAGTTCCCACTGCCCAGAAATCCTATGTATAGTCATACCTGAGCACAAGGGGGCTAGAAAATATAGACTCTACTCCAGTGTGGTTATGTACAAAGGAAAAGAAAAAGGATTGATGTTTCTCTGATTATTAAAGAAACACAACTCTCAGTCTCTGCCATAGGCTCAATGACCTGAGCTCTTAGTTTTGCTCAGAACAAATTGTATTTTAAACTTTGTGAATATTTTACTCCAACAGTAATCTATCAAAATTACATGGGTTTCTACCTTTTGATGGGTTATTCACTTTTAACTTACATCTCTTCTTTTCAGTGAAGGTGGTCTGTACATTACGTGAATTCTTTGAACTTTGTTGAGGAAGATTTATGACCTAATACAAAATTAATTTTCATAAATAGTTCATGTATACAAGAGAAGAATACGTAGTCCCTAATTATTTGGTACAGAAATGTACATTAGGTCAAGATTGTTAATTGTGCAGTTTAACTGGCACAAATTTAAATCTCTATCATTTTTTTTTCTGTTTGATTGAAAAATTAATGAGGGATAGATTATTAAATCTTCTGTTAAGATTAAGGATGGCTCAATTTCTCCCTGTAATTTCATCAATTTTTGTTCTACCTTTTTTCAAGCCACTCCTTAGGGGCATACCCAATTAAAATTTCTGTATATTTCTGCCCAGTTCTATGTATCCCCTTGTGGCAAAAATAGCTTTTTAAATTAAAGACTATTTGTCTTATTCCGGTTATTTTTTGCTTGAATTATCGTTTTCTCTTCTTTTTCTTTCCCAAATCTCGTGAGGACCGGCCTGTATTTAGGAATTCTCAGGGGTTTTGCCTGCTCCCTTTCTTCCCATCACCACATGGGACCTGGCAGAGGCTGACCAACTCTCTTGATTTCTCCTGTGTTGGTGGGAAAATTTTCCCCCATCTACCTTTTCATATTTGAGTATTCCTGTTTGTGTTTAGGTCTCAATTCAAGCTCCTGCTTACTGGTGCTAAAGAGCTGTCCCCTCTCCTCTAGTGACCCAGAGTCCAAGCTCCTTGTTTATGAATACAGGCGAGTGACCGCAGTGGTGACAGCAGTTTTGGCGGCAGGTTTCACATTAATTTTCAGCTCCTGCTCGCTTCATTTTGCCTCTTGAGGACTTCCCTGAATTTCTTGCTAATTCAGTTTTATAAACATATTTATCTAGCATTTCTAGGTGTTTTTATTTTCATCTCCAGGATATTTGATCCTTTTTGATGTCATAAACAGAAATCTCCCCAGATTACTTAGTGCTTTTGCTACTCTCTGATGATAGCAAACTATATTCTACATTTAGAATAACTACGCCTACGTTTATGATACATATTTTTCTTTTATTTATTTCACCTTAAATATCTCTTGTCTCCATCATTACTAAATTCTAAAAATAAACTTAGTATAGGTTTTGATATAGGATAACATCATCAAATCTAGCCTAAGTAACTCCAACCCCACATGCGTGGCCTCCACTACATATTGGGCCATGCTCTCTCTATGCTCCAAACACACTGGCCTGAAGATTGTCATGCTTCCTTCCATCATATTTTCTTTGCACATACCATACTGCTGTACCCTTGCCCAAGGATGCGTTTCCTTCCCTTTCACACAGTCCTCCAACCTCATTGTGATCAATACTTTCTCAAAAGAAACTTCTTTGACCTCCCTCACATTATCAATTCACAACTATACTTTCTCAGCACAGTTGTGGAGATCTTAGAATGGTTGTTAATTCACATTTATGTGGGCTTGGGAGAATGTGTTTCTCTGTGTGCCTGTGTTTGTTTTGAGTAAGAGTGTTGTGAAGCCATGGGTCCTGTGTGTCAGGGCTAACTTTATATCTCCCATATCACCACACTGCCTAATACAGAGTAAACTGCAAATGTATGTCAGTTTCATAAATGTGAAATACTTTATGAATAATCTACTTGAATGACAAAGTGAGAGAATAGGCCTTGATAATATTTTCCATTTGAATGCACAGCATTTTCTCTTCCTTTTTATTTGCTAAGGAAGATTTTCCCTGAGCTAACATCTATTGCCAATCTTCCTCTTTTTGCTGAGGAAGATTTGACCTGAGGTAACATCTGTCGCCAATCTTCCTCTTTTTGTATGTGAGCTGCTGCGACAGCACGGGAGCTGATAGATGAGTGGTGTAGGTCCACGCCTGGGAACCAAATGTGGGCCACCAAAGCAGAGCGCGCCGAACTTAACCACTAGGCCACCAGGGCAAGCCCTGAAGTCACAGTATTTTCTGAGATAGTGATGTGTTTATTTATAAGAGACTAGTTGTTACCATTTTTACCATTGCTATCTCAGCATAATTTTAGACCAGCCTCCAAATCACTTTATTGAGAATGGATTTGGCCTTATTGTATCAATGTTATACAGCCAGTTAAAAATTGAAGACTAGATTATTTTCCCAACTACCACAGTTTCCCTGAACTAGCGTATTTTTTTGAAACTGTTTGTTTCAGTGTCTTCCATACTCCTAGGATCAAAATATACCTCCAAAATAAACTAATTATTAATTTTAACTTAGAAGAAACCATGCTCTAATAATGTGACAGCAGAGAATGTAAAATTCAAGCAAATCTGCTGGTTTTTCATTTTAAAAAGGATGGTGCATTAGATTTCAGATTTGAGCCTAGAGTAAATGAATAAAATATCTCACATGTCATAATGGAGAAACCAATTGTTTCTGATGAAATTTCCAAAAAGATTGATTTCCTCACAAAACAGCAATTTTTTTGGAAGGGCTGCTCCATTTGACGGTTTTGTTGTTGATGTTTGATTGTTTCTGTCATTGTGAATGTCATTGATGATGGTACAAAGACTCAAATACACCATTTCTTCCTTTAGTGAACTTAAGGTCTAGAATATAGATGGGAGATGGTATACAGAAATGACTAAAAAAATGACATTGGAGGATATGGTTGAAATAAGGGTGCAATCTTAATTAAAGGTTAACTATCATTTCAATAGAGAAGATGTTTCTTTCCTATTAGTATTGCACAATGAAATTTCAGGAAAAAAATTTACAAAGAAGAATTTAATTTGCACAAATAATTACACTAGCACAGTTAAGGGACATTAACAATTAGTCTGGGGCCGGCCCTGTGGCTTGGTGGTTAAGTGCGCGCGCTGCGATGCTGGCGGCCCGGGTTCGGATCCCGGGTGCGCATCGAGGCACCACTTCTCTGTTCATCCTGAGGCCGAGTCCCACATGCAGCAACTAGAAGGATGTGCAGCTACGACACACAACTATCCACTGGGGCTTTGGGGGGAAAAAATAAAATAAATAAAATCTTTAAAAAAAAAAAAAAAAAAAAAAAAAACAATTAGTCTGTATGTTCAACATGAAAACCATCCTGCAGAGTTTTAATTGAAGGGATTTATGCATATGTAGGCTTAATGTTGTGTCTTCTTGAATCACTCTGCTGTTTAATGTGGGCACCGTGTGATTAGGTTGTAATAAGGCCAATTCACAGTGGTGCATCCAAAATGAGAGTCCAGATGTGTGATAAGTGCAAAGGGACACTACTGAAGAAAAATACTAAAGCTGCAGAAAAGACACCGGCATTTGGATCTAGGAGATATTCTTGAAATGGGCCTGCCTTGTTCTTGCTCCAGTTCATTTTGTTATGTAGAGCATAATGTGATATTAAAATGGGATTTTCCTCCCCTTTCAGAATAGTGGTGAAAAACAAAGGGATATAATGAGACAGCATATTATAAAGATGTTAAAACCTTGGTTTCTCTGGCTTTGATGCCTGGGAACAGCATTTAAAATGCCAATAACTTCTGGCTCAACAATTCAAATAATGGAACACTAATGTAATGAAAACTTATATACAGAGATACTCATTGTAGCAATATTTATAATAGTAATATATTCAAGGTAAGTATTTATCTATGGATGAAGGACTAACTAAACTATGATTATTAAAATAGTTGAACATTACACACTCCAAGATATATAACAGTCTTCTAATGCATGGGAGAACTTACTTTAAGTAAAAAGCTGAAATAGTAAATTGAATTTGGAATACAAAACCAAAGAAAACAAATAAATTATAGAAAAAATGAATAAGATATTAAAAAAATTTATATTTTATGTAACAAAGTATGATTTGTTATATATGATTTGCTTTCCTGCCTTGAACTTTTTATGCGTGTATATGTCCCATGATGACTCCATTTCTTTTATAATATGGAATATGAATTATAAATTATCAAATAAAACCAGAGGATATTTTTTAAATACTAAAACCGAAAACTATAAACATACATGTTATTTTTATTAAAGATAGTCAAGGGAATAATTATAAATTAAATCCATTTGATTCTTAATAGAAACATTTAAGAACACACTATGTAGATATATTTAAAAAGATACAAAATTTATATAGAAATTAAATGGGATGGGTGTCTGTACCTCCCAGCAAAATCTACTAATTTAGTTAATGCTCTAGAACTAAGTAGTCAGAGCCAACTACACTTTATCTCAAAAGTGTACACTTTATCTCTTGCCCAAAGCTTATTTAGTGCTTTAAGGTATCAATTCTGTAATGGACATTTCCCAGCTATCTGAAGCCTCTCCAAAATTAAATGGTGTAAATAAGACATGTTATATCAGGTTTTATGACAATTATTCAAGAAACAATGCAAGTAAACCATAATGTGGAAACAACTTCCTATTCACCTTATTATAGCATTTTGATAAAGTATACCATTAGGATAGGAAAAAAATGATGCTGAAGAAATTGTCATCATTTTTAGTCTTATTAACAAACACATAAAAGTAATGATTAAATACCAGACAATGTGCTAATGTTTTCTTTTTTTGTTTTTATTATATGTTTATCCCTCTGTGCATATTAAAAAGAAAAAAGTAATTATCGTCTCACTTGGTGGCATATGTAGCCTTATTTTTTCAGCTGTGCCATTTATTGAATTTGAGGAATGCTCTCTATTTTTTCCTCCCCAAAATAATCTTAAAAATGTTTTAATAATTTTCATTTTGAGTTTCATAATTTGGGAAACGTATATTATGTGTGAGTGTATGTGTTTGTGTGTTGTTTTCTTAATGAAACCTTTTTTTCCTCCCAAAAATTTGCTTTGAATTTGTACTATGAAATGGAAACTAGTGAGTTTATATTGCTACCAATTTCCAATAGAATCCGAAGTTCGGGGATATGATTTTGGATTTGTGATAGAAAAACAGTATGTTTTACTGACCTTGTTAATATCCTTGCTGCTCAACCATTCATTAGCTTTGTCGCCCTGAGCAAGGATATTTAAACTTTCTGCATCTCAATGTCTTCTTCTGTATTTTGGGGAAATACAAATTACTACCTCAAAGAACTAATGTCAGGTAGATACATATATATTTTTCCCTTAATTTATGCATATAAAGATGGCCAGAGCCATACAGTATACAGAGATGATTAGTAATTTATTCAATTAGATTTTTGTTGTATAAACCAAGGAGAAGACCTATCTTCATTTCTAACATTATGTTGTTTATTTATGATGGAAGGAGAGTGAAATTTTATGAACCAAACCTGAATGTGTGAGGCAAAATAAAACCGATTATAATGGGTGCCTCAGAAAATTCAGCTCTCCAAAAGGTGAAAGCCACAGCATAAATACCACTCACATGATAGTGTAGATTCAACATCTGCCTAAAAAAACTTGGGGTCATAGTACTCTAAAGAGCATAAAGGAGGTGGATGACCTTATCAATAATGGTAAATATTATTTATAACTTTTTCCTGAATATTAAATATGTTATAGTCTCTCCTCTGAGCTTAGGTAGTTCTGAATTTCCTACAATTATCATTAGATGTTATAAATATCCTAAAAATTCGTTTGTAAGCTGCCACACATATTAATACTTAGTTACACAAAATGGACCCTTAAAGTAAGGTTTACTCCTTCACAGTTTCTTGCCTGTGAATTTCTTGCTGGGCCTTTGGGACTTCAGTGACATAACCTTAATACTGTATGTAATTTCCCTTGGGAGTATTTCAAAATAGTTTTGGCTTAGCTGAAAAAACATTTGGTTGCAAATAACAGAAAGTCACTTGAGCTGGGTTATGCAAATGGATTTTATTACAAGCCTACAGGGCTATTTTAAGGTCTCTAAGGCAGTAGTACCCTTTAGCCAGACAGTACTCTCCCCATTTCTCTGCACGCTACTTTTAGCATTATCTTTGGAAGCTTCTCTTTCTGCTGATTTTACTACCTCTCCATATACACATGAGAAGATGACCACAGAAAGTTTCCAAGTTGTAACAACTTTGAAATCTAATTGTCTCTGTAAAATATTGTCAAATTTCTCATGGAGAAAATTTAAATATCATAAGTTAAAACCCAAGTCAGTGATGTGCAGAGCACATGGTACAAAGAAAAAAATTTTGGGAACCAACTAGATGCCGCTTTTTGGTGGGAGAACAGCTCTCAAAGAAAAAAGTTTGTTTTATACTGGGCAGCCACTCTAGACTACTTCAGCTATATTACCCTTGATTATTTGTCTGTAAGTCTTAATAAAAACACCATATATACACACTATATTGACTTTATTTTCTTTGTGAAGAGCCACTAATAAGACAAGGGAATATTTGGGATGGAAAACTAGCTCCAACATTTCCTATTAAAATTATATTTTAAAGTGTCATTGTCTTTTCTATGATTCTCAGTTCCATTATTTCTTTTATACATATTTTATTTTGACTTATTGACATACAGAAGAATACCAAATTAACCCCATGGGGAGGAAAAAGTATAAAGGTAAAGTTCAGAGAATGATGAGGATATTTAAATTTTTTTTGCCACATTTCCTTTAGCTCATGACTATCATTTTGGGGTTAGCACTCCTTATTTGGCATCTCACTTCACAATTACAGGGCCTTGATTAAACTTTTCACTTAGATACTCATTCTGTCAATAATTAATTTTGCGTACCTACTCTTTTTGGAGAAAAAGGTGCTAAGTATTGTAAAATATTGTTTTAAATAGTTTTCTATGAACAAGGAGTCAACAAACTCAGATGACGGACAGTTGTCATGGGATAATGTCATACAGATGATGTAGGATGTTAGTACAAATCAAATTCAGAGAAAAGTAAAATCTCGTAGAGCTATATTGCTTGGAAAGGGAAAGATGACATTTCGGCTGAGAGTTTAGACAGATAAGGATGCTGTGGTATCCAAGTTGGAGAAGAGATTACCTGAAGACACACACAAAGAGCACGATGTCTGTTGGTTTGTAGCAGAAAGATCCCCTTGACTGTAACAGAAGTGCTTTCACACAAACCGAGGAAAGAAAAGTTGGAAATGTTAGTGAGGATGAAAGCGTGCGTAGATATGTGGTTTTAAATGGCAAAGAGTGGGAGATTATCCTTCAGGAAAAGGAAAGCTACTGAAGATTTGTGGACAAGAGAGCGAAACAGAAGGAGGAGAGACAGTAAAATTCACCTTTGTTCTTTGGCAAATTGAGTTGAATTGGGGAAGGGGAAATGAGGAGGAAAAGATTGCTTATTGCAGAAAAATTCATTTATTCATTTAACAAAGTTTTTATTATTACTGCAAACTAGGTGGTAGGTTTTGGGGAAAAGATGATGAAGTTTAGAGCACTATTGGGTAATATTATGTCAAGGGACCAGGTGTCTCTCAACCCAACCCAGATGAGATTCAAACTGCTCCAAAGATTTATACAAGAAGCATACACAGGGGAAAAATCAGCAAAGAAAAGTGAAGGTTGCTTTCTTTAGTTATCAAGCTTGTGTTCTAATATGCACGGTATTGAGCTTTGATAGGCTAGGTTGGGAGACATGACCAAGTCAGAGGGAAAGAAAACTGTTTTCTTTATCATTAGCCCATCCTCAATTGTGAGAAGGTGTTATATTCTTACCAGCTACATGAGAAGTCAAAATAGATCAACAGATCAAAGAGAGAGAGAGAGAGTGCTTGATTGAGAAAGAGAGGGAGATTTTCTCAGGCCATTGTACCACTGAGTTCTCATAGGTGTAAAGAAAAGAGAAAACATTAGAGAAGGAGGTGGCTGAACGGTGGAAGAACTTGACCACAGCAGAGGCAGGGATTACAATCTGAGTGGTGGGAGATTGTCAGAAACTGCCTTGCATCAATTGTTCCTATCAATATATGGGTAAGGGAAGCTGAAGTTCCTAAATACCTTGCTTGTGATTGCCAGTGGGTGCAGGCCTCCTAACTAGGAAAAGGACCTGGAAGTCTTTCTACTTAGGCTGGATAAAATGAATGACTAATAAAATAATTTTCAAAATACATGGATCAATTAGTGTCTGCTAAGCACTGGTCTAATGGGAACTCATGCAATCTTTACAGCAGTGCTGTGATAGATAATGTTATTATTATCATTAAGCATATGGGAACATTGAGGAAAATAACAGTTAAGTAATTTTCCATACATCACAAAGTTAGTTAGTGGAAAAGGCAGGATTCAAGGGCAGGTCCCGTTGCCCAAGAATGTGTACTTAACCATGGTATTTTACTACCTTGCCAAGAAAGAAGTGGAAAAAAACACCTTAAAACAAACTGTATAGTATTTAAGAAACACTGAAGCCAAACACAAGGCTTCATTGTCAAGTCAATATCAAAGAAATTAATAATTCATATATACTTACATTCATGATGCTTGTTACCTTCCATTATCTTTAAACTGAAGATACTACAATGATTTAGATAAGCCAATTTCTTGTTCTCAGAGAATTTATATTCTAGAAGGAAGAAGGCCAAAATTAAATGTTAACAAGATTATTTCGAGTGTTATGTACTATGAATAAAACAAGGATTTTGTTCATTTATTTAAAAATATTTATTGATCATCTGCTACGTTCTAGACACTCTCCGATAGTGATGATACAACAGTGAACAAAACAACAAAATCCAGCCCTCAAGTAGCTTCAAGTCTTGTGCGAGAAGGTCTGCAATGAACACATAATAAATGTTATGTCAGATATCAGTAAGTTAAATGGAGAAAAGTGAAATAGGGAGATTTGGGGAAAGATGGGATTGAAGTGAGTGAGTTGATATTTTAAACAACATTGCCCATCAAGGCTCCACTAAAAACATAACATTTGCTTGGTGACCTCTGAGGTTTGAAACATTACACAAATTTGTATAGCCGATGTTATAGAGAATACTGGGAAGAGAAAATTTTAGATTGAATAGTAAGGGAAAACCTTTTCAGAAGATAATGTTTGAACTGAGATTGTAATAAAAAACCTGGCAGGTAAGATCTGGGAGTAAAAGCTTCTTCCGGATTGACATAAAATAAGCAAGAAAAGGCAAAGCTTTAGGACATGATAGGTATTAGAGATCTAGAGCAAATCCAGAGTGGTTGGATTTTACTTAGGGAGGATGAATGTAGTTTTAGTTGAGGTCAGAGTGGTAGGCAAAGCCAGCTTATGTAGGATTTTCCATGATATGGAAAGAAGTTCAATTTTATTTTCAGGGCAATGAAAAGTCATTGAAAATTTTAAGCTGGGGAATGACAATCTGATTTTGATTTTTAAAACCCTATTGCTCTAGGCACCGGCCTGGTTGCATAGTGGTTAAGATCGTGTGCTCTGCTTCATGGGCCCAGGGTTCGCCGGTTTGGATCCCGGGCATGGACCTACACACTGTTCATCAGGCCATGCTGTGGTGGCATCTCATATACAAAATAGATGAAGATTAGCACACATGTTAGCTGAGGGCTAATCTTCCTCACTAAAAAAAAAAAGAAAAGAAACCTATTGCTTTAGAATAGGGATAAGATGATGGTGCTCAAGACAAAGATTGTAGCATTTCAAGACTAAGGATTTAAAGAGCATTAGGATGGTTTAGGTTATGACTGGAGATAGTGCTGTTCATGGATTATAAATCAAAGAGGGTGTAATTTACTAATGAGCGAAATATTGGGAGAACTTGCAGAGTAAGAATCAATGTATTATATATGATCACTTTGAGAAAACTATCAGACATACAAATGGTATGTCAACTGGGCAGTTGGTTATGGACGTCAGGACCCTCTAGAGAGGTCCTTTTGGAGAAGTAAATTTGGAAGTTTTAGGCATATAGATAGAGTTAAAGCTATGAGATCTGATCAGATTAACCATAGAAAGAGTGTGGACAGGAAAGGAAGTGGGTTAATGACTGACTGAAGAGAAACTGATAAAACGGATGAAAGAAAGAATATTCAGAGGAAAAGGAAGAAATCCAGGCTACATTTTTCCTCTATTAGTAGAAACAAGCAGGAAAATGTGAAGAGGGATGTCCTGAGAATATCTTACAACTCTCTGTTCCTTAAAAAGTGTGTTCCACTGTAATATAAATACAACTTTAGCTTGACTCATAGTTAAGAGCTAGTTTATGTCTCTGGTACCTGAGTATTCAGATGTAGAGAGGCCATTAGGATTACTGAATTCAATAGCTGAATGATGTCATCAATAATCTAGGTTATTTTCCTTTCTGTTTGCTACCACCAATATTCACTCTGTCCTTTAAGTAGTAAAAAGATGGCTTGTAAGACAATAGCTGTAGCTGTCCTACTATAATATCCAGATTCAACAATACTTATAGGGAAAAAAATACCTTCTCTTCTCTTAGTTTCCACTTAGAGATCCAGAGCAAATCCAGAGTGACTAGATACAAGAAGATATATATAGCAGATAAGAAACTTTGCCAAAAGTCACTCAACCTATTTCACTATGTATTTGATAAGCCAGAGTTAAATGATATAAACATGTTTGAACTAATCACTGGCAATAGACAAAGCACTACACCAAGGGCAAACCAGGTCCTGTTTGAGCTGGGACTGCAGTCAGCCACCCCAAACACATTCCTGTGTGGTATAGAGGAGTATTCCTAAATAAAATTGGAGTTCTGACAGGAAATAAGAATGTGGGAAAAGATGCTAGGCAACCAATAGCATTCAATACAAATCATTTGTCCAATGATGTTTGAAGGGGAAGAGAAAAAGAAACATGTTAATAGGGGAAGAGCCTGGAGGATATCTCACAGAGAGTTTTAATTTGTCAGCATGTCGTTAGCACTCCCCAGATAAAAAGCATACACCAGTAGGTATGTTCTTTTAGTTTGTGTGGATGCATGAGATTAGCATAATATAATGACAATGGACATTAATATGATTCATCCAATTCTTCCTATTTTGACTTGAATTTAAGTTCATTGGGCAATCTTCTGATTGTACTGTGGCTTTTCATTTGAATATATCTATAGGAAGGGAACATTCTGTCCAAAATAAAACCATCTGTATCTCTTCTGCCTTATATCTACATTTACACTTGTGAGTTTGTTTAACATGTATTAATTCTCATATGATTGATCGTATTTGTATATTTTGGTAAAACATCTGTGGTACCTTCTCAGACCAGTTCTATACAGCCCTCCTTAGTATCCAACATGCATTCCCTAGGAGCCACTGTCCTCCTGTTTGGCGGGGTATTTTAATGCTACAATTCATATGTACTTTAGAGGTTTTGTATAGTAAAGCCTGCTTCAATATTTTAATACATCAGTAAATCTTAGATAGGACCTGTGGGAAACACTTTCACACTAAATTCCACCTTCTAGAGAATTGAGTTAACACACATTTATAGCTATCCTTTTTAAATAATTGTTCTAAACTGAACCCCATATGACAAAGATAACCACAACTTTAAAGATATATTTTCAATTATTAAATCGCTAATGAGTAATAGGATCTAGAAGATAAATAAGAGTGGATGATCTTAGAACTCTTTTGTGTTAATGAAAAACACACACCAGATGTATAAATAAGTCTGAATCATCTCCTTTTATTGCTCTTTTAGCTTTTGATGCACACGAGAAGAAATATGTAAGTGCTCACAGCCTTTTATTTCTTTCTGGTTCGCATCACTGCTTTAGAGGCAATACAACAAATTATTTTTCAGATCAGTACACCCTCATGCATTCTGTTCACAGAATACACAACTTACTTTTCTGTCTTAACAAGAAATGCACATCAAACACAAAGAAATACAGGTATCACAGCTACAACTATCTGAGAATCTTAGGACATTATTCCTGTTCTCTCGTACTGTTTATATCTGTACTTTTTATATTCTCAAGAAAGAGAGGAGCTACCTCTAACTACAGATTGATAAAACTCACCTCTCTTCTCCCACCATAAAGCATGTATATGAGAATTATTTAGTTTTTATCCTTGAATTACTCTAATAATTGTCTAATTCTCCCTCCCTCTCTCTCTCTCACATACATACACATACACACAATACATCTGGGGATTGCGTGAAACTATATATAACGCTTTTCACTAACACACTTTGTAGGTGAGAATGGCATTGATTAAAACTTCTGTGATTGACACCCTTAGGCAGGTTCATCCTTTCAGTCATCCACGAAAAAGACATGCTTGTGATTTTTCATATAAATATCACAAGGTATTTTCAGGCTTTAGTGAGTTACCATGACTAAGAGAGTCTAAGATGATGTAAGTCAGTAAAGCCGTGCTTTCCTAGTAAAATGCCTTCATTTATGTGGTCATTCAGAGTGTTGTTACTGGCCACAAACACAGATTCATTTTACCTGCCACACAAGAGGGGCCAAAAACTAAAAAAACTGGAATGCCAGGCTTATGGCAAGGAAAGGAGCTTTTATTACTATCAAAAGGCAACCAGACAAGGAGATGGGAGCTAAAACTCAAACCTACCTCATTGAAGGAAAAAAAGGTAGCGATTTTTATTTGAGGTTTTAGGTTGGGGAGGGGGAGCATGTGGCCTTACAGGTTGGTTCTTTCCCACCGGCCTGAGTTTGGCCTTGTGAGGCTGCTTGCAGGGAGGGAGATGGTGAGATGGGGAATCCACAGGTAGGTGTCCTTGGTTGTCTGCCTCCATGATGGGTGGTGGATTCTGGCACCACGAAGCCCAGGAGTTGGGACTGGGAAGCTTCAGCTTCTTGATATTCTCTGGACATCAGTTTCCCTGTAATAAACTTCAAGGACCAGTAATTAGCTGAAACTTTAGTGTGAGCCCAGCCTGAGGCCACCTGGACTTTAACATTTGTAACTTCTATTTCCCTTGTGAAGCTCAGCTATACAAAAGTTAAAGAAACTGATATTTACATCTGAATGTAACTAGAGAAGCAGACAAAGGAGTGGATGCTTTTGGTTTTAACCCCATATATGCTTGGTTTAATGTAGGGGAACAGATATCAGAACCAGTATCACTGTGACCTATGTGATAGTTTCCAAAATACAAAGTGAGTCCGAATATATTAGTCTGCTCAAATTGCCATAACAAAATACCACAGACCATATGGCTTAAACAACAGAAATTCATTTTTTCACAGTTGTGGAGGCTGAAAGTCCAGGATCAATGTGCCATCAGGACTGATTTCTGGTGAGGCTGCTCTTCCTGGCTTGTGAATGGTTGCCTCTCTCTATCCTCACACAGCCTCTTCCTCTTGGCATAAGAACACCAGTCCTGTTGGAGTAGTGTCTCACCCTTGTGACCTAATTACCTTCTTAAAGGCCTTATCTCCAATGACAGTCACATTGGCGGTTAGTGCTTTGACATGTGAATTTGGGCAGAGGGGGCATAATTCAGTCCATGACACCAATGTTTTGCCAAAGCAATTGAGACCTATTTAAGAATGAGTAGTTGAATAGGTGAAATGCATGCTCCTCAGAATATACTTATGTTTCCTTCTATATAAAGCAGGGTCTAACTCTGAACTTAACTTGCAACATCTTTGCATCAAAGCCCTTTCCACTGTCACCTGAAAACCTCCCTTCTCTATAATTTAATATAATTTGCTTTAGCGTTCCATGTGATAAAAGACTACAGTAGCATGATGTGTCATCAAATAACTGTTTTTTTAATAGTACCCTAAAGAAATTCCTTGGGTGAACTGCCATATGGAACTCACCTTGGGATCAGAATTGGTAGAAAACTCCAAATTTTCTAATGGGAATTTCTTCTTAAATTACTTCAATCTGTGTTACAAGATAGAAATTATTTTTAAGATTTTATTTTCTTTGAAAGTTATGTACTTGGTTTGAGTGCCACAGAGACAAGGGATGTGCTATAGGCTTGCTGCTAGTTTGTTTTCATAGCAATGGAATTCTTGGCATTTCAACCTTGTGATATTACGGAGCATATTAAGTAAAAGACTGCATGCATAACTATTTTAAAAACACTAAGATGAGATACTGACACTGTTGGAATGTGAAGTGAAATATTTATTGGTGTCACAGGAGGGACAACACAAAAAGTCATTGTAGCCAATAGAAAGCTACACCTTAAACGAAACTTTTCTTATTAAGAAACATTGTTACTATTAAGTTACCTACGGTTATGTGAGTAGAAAATATGTACTAATCTATATGCTGATGAATGTAAAAAGAAGAATGAGGATGTGTAAAAAATATATATTAGCTTATGAAAAGGACTTAATAGGAAAAACATATATTAACACAAAATAAGTGCTAAAATGTATTTGACAGAATTTAATGTCTATTTCTGACAAAAATAGAGAATTTGTGTTCTCACAATAAAGTCAATATGCTATTTTACTTTGATGCAAAGGGAAATAAAAGTGAAATTAAGGGGAAAAATTATATTTTTAAAGGACTGACACTGATATCAAATTTTTTGGTGGGGGTTAGAGACAAATATGATTTACAAATAAGTTTATATAATTTAAAAACCAACAAAAGAACCAGTGTTGACTAAGATTGTTGGATACAAAATTAATATTCATAATTATAATTATATTTTTAATATAATTTCATTATAGCCAATTAAAATAGTGAATGGACAAATTTAAATCATAATGTCCTCCTTGAGAAAATGGGGGGGAATATTTTTCTAAGAAATATATAGAACATACAGGAAAAATATATAAAATCTTCCTGAAGAACAATAAAGACAGCTTGAATATATGGATACTAAGTTTTACATGTCACTAGAAAATACTATCCCAATTTCAAATATTGCAGATTTAATCTTTAAATTCCAAATAATTTCAATTAAAACTATCCAAAAAATTATTGATATTATTTATTTAAAAAAATAAACAAAAGTTTTCAGGAAGAAAATAGAAAACTTAGAATTGTAATGAAGATTTAGTACTGTATTATAAATAATTTAAAAATATCCCATGGTAATGAAAGATATTAATAATAGGGGAATTGGGTGAGGAGTATAAAGAAATTGTCCTATCTTTGCAAATATAAAATAATTCCCAAAGAAGTTTATTTGAAAATGTATTATAATTCTTTAATAATTACATAATAAATGTATCATCTAGAGAAATAGAGAAACAACAGTATATTTAGTAATTATGTTAAGCAATTAATTATTTGGAATTAATTGGAGAAATATTCTCACTCTCTTAACATATCAAAATTAATTTTAAAAGAAATTTAAAATCCTGGTATAGAAATGAGACCATATCAACAGCATAATCAATTAGAGGTAAAATTTTGTTAGGTTTTGTGATGTGGAAGGATTTTCTAAGGGGAAAAATCATGGATGGAGGTTGTAAAGAAAGTGAAACCATTCTCAAAAGCAATTTGTCATTTTATGTCAAAGCTTTAACAATGTTTCTTCTCATTTATCCAGTAATTCTAATTTTGATATTTATCCTAAGGTTAAAATATCCATCATATAATTATTTCATGTCAATGAAATAACTAAGCATTTTAAAATAGTGGGCTAGAAAAGTAAATCACGAAACAGTGGACTATTATGCAATCATCAAATTAATAGTCAAAAGATGTATTTCATAACAAAGCAAACACACAAAATTTGTATAGGTATACATATAATATATATATTATATAGCTTCAATAAATATATTTTGATTGGTAAAATATATAGCATAAAGCTTGTGTTTTACTTAATATGACATTCTATTAAGTAAAATACTTTTTATTTTGTATAATTTATATACATATAAATTTATATACATACTGTATAATATGTACTATCTATACAATATTTGAATATTATATGTGCAAACCATATATGCATATGTTCATATATAATGTTTTAATTGAACAAAATGTTGAGTTTATGAATGGTTTATGAATAATGGCAATTTATTCTTTTTACTTATTATTGTTTTTTGTAAAGGAAAATAACACAAAATATAGAATATGTCGTTAAACTTTGAAATCATTCTACAGGAGCATCCTTTGTTGTTATTCTTTTTTTTGAGCTGACATGTAAAATCTATTTGCCAACTTTGATGTTTATTTCTTTTTTTCCAAACTCTTTTAATACTGTGCACCTGACATTCCCTTGTACTGGGGTGACAAGGTTGAATTAAATAGAAGTCCCACCTTCAATGGCCTCAAGATCTATTAAGTCAGGAGGCCAAGGAAACAATTAGCTGAAATGCCATATAAGGAATGATATTGTTATCGTGATAGACAAAGTGAAAAGAGAGAGAGAAAGAGCATTTATTTTTTCCATCCTTCCTTCCTTTTTATTTGTCTTTTTTTCCTGTGATTCCATTTGTAGTTTCTATTAATATTTAGTGAAAGTTTCCAGTGTGTCAGGAACTATGCTAGGTTTTAAGAGAAAAGAGACATCTGTGCTGAGGGTGGGGAAGACAAACAAAAGGGTGATGTTTCAACTTTATCTTTAAGGAAAAAGTGAATCACAAAAGATCTCAAATGGCTTCTGTCTGGAGCATTCTAGACCCAGGTGATGGTGTTTACAAAAGTCTTGAGGCCTGAATGGTATGGCTTCTTTGAGGAAATATTATGAGTATCTACTATACTCTGTGGAAGGGAAATCATTACATTAAAAGTTTAAAATGTTTTTACTCTATACTCAAACCTTCAATTAGGTATTGTGATACAGTTTTTTAAATTTTTTTGTTTATTGCAGTAACATTGGTTTATAACATTGTATAAATTTCATGTGTACATCATTATACATCATATACATTATGCTGCATGGATTGCATCATATTCTCATGTTCACCACCCAAATACTAATTACAACCCATCACCACACACATGTGCCTGATTATCCCTTTCGCCCTCCTCCCACCCCCCTTCCCCTCTGGTAACCACCAATCCAATCTCTGTCTCTATGTGCTTGTTTGTTGTTGTTATTATCTACTACTTAATGAGTGAGATCATACAGTATTTGACCTTCTCCCTCTGACTTATTTCACTCTGCATAATATCAATTAGGTATTATGATACAATTTTAAACAGGACTAAAAGATGATTCAAAGAAGTTGTATTCATATTGGCATTGCCAATGCCAAGTGGCAGAGCCATAGTCCAAATCCAAAGTCTTAGATTTCCCCATTATATCAGATCCCAGGTGCTGTGAAGAGCTGTGCTATTATACTTGGGGAGGGACTTCTCACCATATCTTGGTCAAAGCATAGTGAATTATGAGCTAGATTATAACTATTAGTTAACATGGTCTCTAGTGGGTTTGACAGGAACTGAAGAACATAGATCGATGTAAAAAATTAGTAATGCTCAGTTGAAGTGTGTGTTTTTCTCTGTCCTGGTCAAAAAATGCATGCATAGCTTTTTATATTCCCATTTAAAATGTTATACGTTTAGCTGTACAACTGTATTTAAAACATTCCATGACCCTGTTGAATTTCCTACAAGTTATACAAGAGCTGTTGCTAAGGAAAGAAATCAAACAAAAACCTAAGTCAGTCCTAAGTGGTTTAAACAAAATATCGTTTCTAGCTAAAGAGAGATGACACTCTGCGCTGATCAGTCCATCTGTGGTGTTGAGTTTAGTTCTGGGCATCACAATCTGAAAGACGTTAGCAATGGTATCCAATGGAGAACTGAAAGGATGTTGCCTGATCTGGAAACTGTCCCATGAGAAATGGTGAAGAGACTGAAACTGTGTAACTGGAAAGGACAGTATCATGGGGAAGAGTGTACAGAGAGAATAATAAAATCTTAAATACTGAAAACAACTAAAAAATACCAGCCAATGATTTTTAATCAGAACTTAGAATTTTATAATGCCACTAGAGGTAAATATCAAGCACAGAGTGTTACGGAACCAGGCCCGTCTTGCCCATTGCACAGTATGCCAATCATTGAGATGATGGGTTTTGCAGCACAGAAAGGGTTTATTCACAAGGCAACCAAGTGAGGAGATGAACAAGTCTCAAATCCGCCTCCACAAAAATGAGGATTAAGGATACTTATTAAAGGGGCAGAGTGGTCTGAAGTGTGGGGATAGATGATTGGCGGTAAGGAGAAGTGAGGTAATCGATGATCTGTGCAAGTGTTGTCAAGCTTCATGGCTCTTCACAGGATGCATGTTCACAAAATGGTGGTGTCAGCATGATCTGAGAGTGGGGTTTTCAGCCCACTGACATCGAAGGGTCACCTATCGGATACCTGCACAGGCCCAGTTGATGGGTCAGTGGTCTCAACTGGCCTGAAGTAGACAAGGAATTGACTCTCAGTTCCTGAAAAACAACTTAAGCACCCATTACCATGGTGACGCAAGAGTCAGAGATGTACCTAGTGGGAGTGGGATAATATATTGCTTATCTACCTGGGTTTTAACAATAAGCAGCACCGCTAACATTGGGTGGGCAAACAACTAAAGGCTACGATTAATAACAGCCCGGAAAAAAAAATTTAGTTACTAGCTACCTAATCATTAATGGCTATCTGCCCACTGGTTTCAAGAGGGATTAAGTCACTTTCCAAGTGGCACAAAAGAAAAGTGATTTTTCTCATCTTACAAAAGGGTTTTGCAGATTGTGTATCTTTGGACTCAGCCCATTTCTCTTTCACCACACTATTCTTGTTCTTATGATACATTCTTCTGTCCCTGACTCATTCACACACACACACATATATATATAGTCATACAATATACATGAGTTAAAATAATTTCCTTTGCAGCTCCAGAAGGAAGACATAGATTTTGTCAGGGAGTCAGTAGAAGACTTAATTTAATGAAAAACTTGCTAACAATTAGAATTTTTCAATTATGCCATTGACTTCTTTAACATGTTGTGAATACTTTTTCATTTGAAGTGTGCGATAAAAACTGGTGGGCATTTTCTGGGCTAAAGTTCAAAACTCTCCTACCGGATATTGTGAATAGATAATGTTTAAGATCACTTCAAATTCCCATACTCTGATTTACGATTGAGTTAATATCAGGATAATTTAGTGGATTCACTAAAACCAAGGAAAACTAAAGACAGACAAAAAAAGTTTCATGGACTATAACATGTAGTTTTATACAATCAACTGACTTCCATTAATATAGCACTTTGCTACTTCTTCATACTTCTCTTTCTGGAAATCTTATCTTAGTAGTACAGGGAAAAAAATTCTAGTCACATTTGATTTTCATTTTCCAGTACTTCCAGGAAAGTAATTCCTCCTTTTTATGTATAGCTGTCTAAATCTCACTCAATCTTTGAGAACCAGGTGGAATGCTGTTTTCTCTGTGATGTCTGCCTTTCAAAATTCAGGTTCAGAATGAATAATTTCCACCTCTTTCTTTTAAGTGTTTTGTTTATAGCTAAATTACATGTCTCAGGCTGCTATAACAATATATCATAGACTGAGTGACTTAAACAACAGATATTTATTTTTCAGTTTTGAAGGCTGGGAATTCCAAGATCAAGGTGCTGGCAGGTTTGGTTCCTGGTGAGAGCCCACTTCCTGGGTTGCAAAGGGCGACCATCTCACTGTATGCTCACATGATCTCTTCTTTATGGGGGCACACAGAAATGAAGATCTCTTGGTTCTTCCCCTTCTTATAAGGGCACTAATCCCATCGTGAGGGCACCACCCTCTTGATATCATCTAACCTAATCTCCCAAATGCCCCACCTCTAAATACCATCACATTGCGGGTTAGGGTTGCAAATATAAATTTTGTCAAGACATACATTTTCAGTCCATAACATTCCACCCCTGGCCCCCCAAAATTCCTGTCCTTCTTCATGCTATATATATTCATTCCATCCGAATTTCCCCAAAAGTCTTAACTTGTTCCAGCATCAACTCTAAAGTCTAAAGTCTCATCTAAATATCATCTAAATCAGATACGGGTGAGACTCAGGGTACAATTCATCCTGAGGCAAAATTCCTCTCCAGCTGGGAACCTGTGAAACCAGGTAAGTTATGCACTTCCAAAATACAATGGTGTGACAGGTGTAAGATAGACATTCCCATTCCAAAAGGGAGAATAAGAAGGAAGAAAGTGGCAATGAGCCCCAAGCAAATCCAAAATCAAAATACTATGCAATTTTAAGGCTCAAGAATAATCCCTTTTGGTTCAAGTCTCTGTCTACTGGACCTACTGGGGTAACAGGGTCACCACCATGGCTCAGCAGGGTGGCCCTGCCGCTTTGACCCCACAAGCCACTGCCCACAGGACTCCCTGCAGAAGCCCCATACACAGCCCCACCTTAGTTTTCTCCTCCAAACATACTTGCTGATTTTTGCAATATGGTTAGACTGAGAATTTTCTAAATCTTTAAGTTCTGGTTATTTTTTGCTTGACAATTCCATCTTCAATTCATTTCTCTCTTCTCATATTTTATTATAAGCAGTCAGGAGGAACCAAACTCCTTCAACAGTTTGCTTAGAAATCTCGTCAGCTAAATATCTAATTTCATTGCTTGCAAGTCCTACCTTCCACAAAACAGTAGAACATTAACACAATTCAGTGGAATTCTTAGCCATTTTATAACAAGGATTGACTTTTCTCCATTGTCCAATTACATATTCTTCATTTTCATCTGACACATCATCAGAATGGCCTTTATTGTCCATATTTCTACCAACATTTTATTCATGATTATTTACATATTCTCATAAATGATTTTATTTTGTGAAAAAGAAGATGGAAGCTTTCTCTATAGCTCTCCTCTTCACTTTCTGAGGGTCCACCAGAATCACTTTTAGAATCCCTTTATGGCAATCGTGGCTCCTTGTAGCATGTACCTCAAAACTCTTCCAGCCTCTAACCATTACTCAGGTCCAGAGCTGCTTCCAGATTTTGGGTATTTGTTATAGTAGTGCCCCAATCCTGGTACCAAAATCGGTATAGTCAGAGTTCTCCAGAGAAACAGACCTGTAAGTCTCTCTCTATACATAGGTCTGTTTCTGTTTCTCTGGAGAACCCTGACTATACAGAGAGAGAGAGAGAGAGAGAGAGAGAGAGAGAGAGACAAGGAAGGAAGGAAGGAAAAAAGGGAGGAGGAAGGAAGGGAAAGAGGAAGAAAGGGAGGAAAGGAGGGAGGGAGGAAGAGAGTGAGGGAGAAAGGAAGGAATGAAGAAAGGAAAGAAGGAAGGGAGGGAGAGGAGAGAGGGAGGGAAGAAGGAAGGAAGGAAGGAAGGAGAGAGAAAGAGATTATGAGGAGTTGACTTATGTGATTATGGAGGCTGAGAAGTCCCGTGACTTGCCTTCTTTAAGCTGGAGACGGACAAAAAGCTGGTGGGTGTAGCTCCAGTCTGAGTCTGATGGCCTGAGAAACAGGAGAGCCAATGGTGCAAGTCCCATTCTGAGGGCAGGAGGAGACTAATGTCCCAGCTCCAGTGATCAGATAGAGATAATTCTCCCTTTCTCTGCCTTTTTGTTTTGTTCAGGCCTTCAATGGACTGGATGACGCCCACAGGATTGAGAAACAATCTGCTTAACTCAGTCTATCAATTCAAATGCTAATTTCTTCTGGAAACACTCATACAGATACACCCAGAAATAATGTTTAACCAGATATCTGGGTATACCATGGCCAAGTCAAGCTGACATATAAAATTAACCATCACGTTATAGAATTTAATAAAATGTATTTTATTATATTTATTTGTACCCATGACTTTGCCCATGGTCTGCGTGATACTGAGGAATAAAGACCACATTGTATTTCCACTTTGATGCAAATCTCCAAACCCCATCATTTCAACTTAACTCCTAATCTATGGACAGTATTTTTATTAAATATTATTTGAATAGAACTGAATATTTGGAAACTAAATGGAATTATTGACATGTAGCTGTCCAGTTTGAACCTGATATATTATCCTAATCAATTCAATTTTGTTTTGCCTGTAAATATCTTGCAATTTATAAGAATAAATGCTTTTGGAGACAAAAATATGAGTAGAATTCTTAGTTATGTATTTCCACTTAATGTGAGTAAAGTATCTTCCAATTTTAATCACTTTTATTTTGCTATTTATAACTATTTCATTGTAATGTTAGAAAAAGACCTCAAAGATTTACTCTGCATACTGTGTAAACTGTTCCACATATGTCATCTTTGTAAGGGTTCTAAGAACAAGTATTTTTTTGGTACATGGCATGCACCTTTCTACTATTAGCTGAGGACAAAATATATCATGATGGCTATGTGGATACTACTTAAGCCCAACATCTCCCACCACTCCATTCCTTATACAAGTATTTTCTTTCCGCGTTATGTGCCCATACCAGAGTCTCTGTAATTCCAAAAGTTTGAAACCAGGACATTTTGCAAGTTCTTTTAGAATATTGCTGAATATTCTGAAGGGAAGATATGTATTGCTGATACATACTAGAATACTAGAGATCATCCATGGTTTTAATATAACTATGTACAGAGTTGTTGTTGTTATTTTTTACTGGTATCTAGACCACTCCCTCCTCTTTTTTTTTTTTTCTGAACACTTAGTTTAGGCTGTGAATATTTTTCACAGCTCTAGTTACAAAGCAGACTATATTAATGCACTTTGAAATCAATCATTTAACACCTGTTCAGAAGTAAATAGATGTTAATTGGCAGTTTTGTTATCATTCAAAACACCCTCTTTGTAATTAATTCAGAGTGAGATTCTCAGTCATCATCCAGTTCTAACCAAAGTGCCAAGAGCCTTAAAAATACGAGATTTCAGTAATTAATAACATAGAGCATTATGCCTCCATTGATAATGTTTGTGTTTATGTGTTGTGGTTTTACATAAAATTATACAACATCTCATCATTTTGGGCACTTTTTTCATCCAATGCAACAAGACTAAGTTTCTTCCGTTTGCTCTTCTTGAGAAATTCCCTTTCAGTGGGATAATGACACACTCCTCTGATTTTCAATGATGAGAAACACACTCAGGTTGGCAGATGGTATTATTGGTTATTGAGAAAGGAATATAATAGAAATGTTCCATTACTGCAGGATCCACTATTAGTTGACCAATGGATCCAAAAATCTGCACCAGATGAATTCAAAGTGAGGAAAAAAGAGTTCCTAGTTCAAATAATTCACTATTACTTTTATTTGAAAGCTGTGAGAATAATTTGAATATACATGCAATTCTACAATCAGTTTATATTTGTATCATTATATCCATAAAACCTCTTAGGATATTTTAGGCATTTAAAAAAATAATCATTATTTTTACCTTCCCCAAAATTTAATTCTAAATTATCTCTACTTTTCTCTCTCAAATTGGAATTAACTTGCAAATTAACCTTTATCTAGTGCTTTACATCTTGAGAGCATTTCCACATACACTATCTCATTTAATTCTCATGAAATTCCTGAGAGCTGTTGTTACTCTCATGCAACAAAATGGGCAAGTGTATGTGGGAGAAAACAATCGTCAAGGTCACAGAGCTGGTAACTTGCAAGGTTACCTGTACCTTTGATTGAGTCATCTGTACTTCTGATTGAACAGTTGTAAATCAAGGGTTCCTAGGACTCCCTCCTCAAGTTTTTAATTTGCTAGAATATCTCACAGAACTCAGGAAAGTACTTCATGTACTGTCACCAGTTTATTGAAAAGGATACAACACAGGAATAGCCAAATGGAAAAGATGCAAAGAGCAAGACGTGGTGGGGAGCTTCCGTGCACCCAGCAGGACCTCCAGGTGTTCACCAACCTAGAAGCTCTATGAATCCAGTTGTTTATGGGGCTTTAAAAAGATTTAGTTACAAAGGCATGATTGCTTAATTCATTGGCCCTTGGTGATTAGCTTAATCTCCAGCCCTTTCCTCCTCCTCTGCAGAAGTTAGGATGGTGGAGCTGAAAGTTCTAAGCTTCTAATCTTCTTTCTGGTGACCAGTCTTCATCTTGAAGCTATCTAGGGGCCCACCAAGAGTTGCCTCATTAAAACAAAGGCTGCTCCTATCACCCTTATCACCCTGGAAATTCCAAGGGTTTTAGGAGCTCTATGCCAGGAACCAGGACAAAGACCAAATATCTTTCTCATTATAGCACAATAAGGGGCATTTGTCATTTAGGAGGTTTCAATACACAAGTGAATAATGTTAATAAATGTTGGGGTACTGTATCTGTGTCTACATGGAAGCAATATAATTCCATTAAAGAATAGCAATTTTAAATATGAATTACCTCATCAGAAATTTTTCAAGTGGTGCCTGAGTGAGTCACATGGAGAAAATTTTATTTATTTACTTATCTGGCTAACGGAGGGAATAAGGAAAATGAGAATATTTTCAGAATAAAATTCTTACCAGAACAGCAGATGTCTAATGAAAAGACTTACTGTAGGGCATAGAAATAGGTAAAGATACCCTATGGAGATCTATTAAGAGCTAAAATGCAAGTACAATGTGCTAAATATGATATTAGAAATTTTATATGTATTACTGAACACAATCCTGAAAAGAATGCAGTGAATTAGGCACTTGTATCTCTCACCCCCATCCTACTAATGAAAACACTGAGGCAAGTATCTTATTTGGTATTATTAAAAAAATAGCTAAATAGACTCTTCAACAAACGGTGCTGGGGTAACTGGATATCCACATGCAATATATAAACTTGGATGCTTCCTCAAAACACTCAAAAAATTAACTCAAAATAGATTATAGACCAAAATGTAGGACGTACATATTATAAAGCTCTTAGAAGAAAACAGGAGCAAATCTTCATGACCTTGGGTTAGGCAAAGACTTCCTAGACTTGATACCAAAGGGAGAAACAACAAAAGGAAAATTAGATAAATTGACTGTTGTAAGGGTTAAAAATATTTGTGTATCAAAGGATACTATCAAGAAAGTAAAAGTTAACTCACAATATGGGAGAAATATTTTCAAGCCAAATATATAAGTATATGCAGAATATAAAAATAATTCCTACAACTCAAAAGACAACCCAATCTAAAAATGGGCAAAAGATCCAAAGAAGATATACAAATGCTCAAAAGCATATAAATAGTGTTCAATATTATTAGTCATTAAGGAAATTCAAATCAAAACCATAATAAGATACTACTTCTCAGACACTAGGATGATATAATAGCAAGTGTTGTGAGGATTTGGAAAGATTGGAATCCTCACGTATTGCTGATGGAAATGCAAAATAGTCCAGCTGCTTTGGAAACACTTTTGTAGTTCCTCAAAATGTTAAATATAGTGTTACCATATGACCCAGAGATTCTACTCCTGTATGTACTTAATAGAAATGAAAACATATGTCCACACAAAAACTAGTTCACAATTATTCATAACAGCATTATTCCCAATATTCCAAGAGTGGAAACAACCCAAATGCCCACCAACTGATAAATGGAGCAAAAAAATGTGTTGTATCCACACAATGGAATATTATTTGGCACTATGAGGGAGTGAAGTACTGATGCATTCCACAAGGATGAACCTTAAAAATATGCTAAATGAAATAAACCAGTAAAAAAAGACCACATATTATATGATTCTATTTATATAAACTATCCAGAGTAGAGAAACTTATAGAAACAGAAAATAAATTAATAGTTGGCCCGTCACTGGGGATGAGGTGTAGGGATAGGGAGTGAGTGCTAATGAGAATGGCGTTTTATTTTGGATGATGAAAATGTTCTAAAATTGTGTTATGGTGATGGTTTCACAATGCTATGAATATATTAAACCCATAGAATTATACATTTTAAATTGGTAAATTGTATATTATATGAATTATATTTAATAAAGCTATTTAAAAAATTAATAGGATAGGAATCCAAGAAGTTTAACTTCCAATAACCAGATAAGACATATATGTAAATTGTCCACCAAACCTTTATATTTACTGTCAAAGGTAGAAACCTTCCCCTTGGCAAAATTAATTTTGGACTGGACTTTTTGAGCCTATCAGCAAAAAAAAAAGAACTCTAGTATTATTAACTGAGAAACACTGTTTGGTATTGATTTGATTGAAGGTTAAGATGTAGTTTGGTATTGATTCTGACTGAAGATTAAAAGCCATTGATTCAAGATGTGTGTGTATTTAGGCACACACGTGGGCATGTGAGCTGTTTAATGTATGTAGAAGTCTAACTTGAAGGGAAGCTCAGACATAATTCTTAGAAGCCCAATGCCAATGATTGTAGCCCTTTTATATAAATTCCTTCAGTAATGGGACAGAGAGAAAGTTTTCATATTACAAATGCATTGACATTGCTTTGAGATGTTTAGTCAGTCCAGATTCTTCCAAGGTTTTTGTAAACCTAATAAACAAGTTGTGGCGCATAGGTTATATTCTATGTGTAATTATATCATAATAAGTAAAGGTATCAGCAGCTCTCACTTTGACTACACAAATCACTATAGCAACAGTGCTCACAATGAGTGTATGTCCAGAACCTCAGCTTTTACCTCAAAAGCATTTCTGCTTTCCCTTACTATATTATTTAGACTCAGGTTTTAATTAATAAATTAATTTTGCTAATCCAAAGCCAGGGACCTCAGACAAACAATGTATATCAGAATGTTTGTAATTGTTTCTTGTTTAGAAATCATTGGGACAGTGGGAAGCAAGACTATTAGTGAAATACGTATTGGAAGATGCACATTAACGTCCATCATATTGTCTTTAACTACAGTTATATCTTTGCCTTTTATTGATATTGGCTTTATGTTAACAAAGAAGGATTAAATTGAATGACTAGAGAGTACTTATTCTACACATTCCTCATGTAGGCCTTAGGGCAAAGGGATCTCAAGGTTACTTCTCATGGCTCCCTGCTTTGCATCGTTTCAGGGGAAGCCAGCATCCCTAGAGCTTGGGTAGCATGTGTAATGTTGGAACTCTGTATGCTTGTAGGGTATTATCCTAAATGAAACCTTTTCCCTACTTTAAATCTGTCTCGTACAAGTTTCATTCCTAGTTATTTGTCCAATTTCTTCTTTAGCAAGGAAGGTGATATAAACTAAAGAAAGGAGGGAAAGATACTGATTTATTTCAGGCACTTAGCTCAATTTGCTTTTTACTTGTTTGGGAAATTGCTTTTTCAATGCAGAAAAATATGTTGCAGTGAAGTAATTCCATGGGTTTGATGACACTGCAGTGTGTTTTCCCCTCTATCTGTTACCAGTGTAAATGAAATGCACGGACAGCAGGATTACCATTATTTACTCCCTTTTAATGCCTCTCTCTCTAACCTACTAGATTACATGTGTATTAACTGAAGTTACTGTTTACACTTATTTAACAGTATTGACTGAAATAACCCTGAATCTCCTCCAGTGAGGACTGATTTAGCTACAAATCACTGTTCCAGCTCTGAAATCATTAATCAGCCTTAGGCAAGATCCATTATGTGGGATTTCAGCATAGAAGAAATATTAACAGCTCCCTGGAAGAAACGTTACCTTCACATTGGCTGCAGCTCCCTGCTGGAGCAGCAAATTACCCTCAAGTAATAATTATAACACATTAGTAGAGGTTTAATTTCCAATAAGTGCTGTCTGTTTAAGAAATGGCAAGCTCACCGTGGCTCAGAGAACAATAGATCATGTTATCAGCAAGAATAAACCTACATGGAATTAAAAGAAAGATAATAAAAAATTCATTACAGTTTGAAAACTGTAGAAAAAGAGAAGCCAATGTGAATTTCTCAGTTGCATTTTTATAGAAAAACTTCATGTTTATAGATCATTTCACTGGATGATATTGGCTTTGGCTGTGAATTTTTCTTCTCTAGTTGATAGCAAAATTGTTCATTTACTAGTTAACATCTACTATGACAAGTTAGTAATAGCTTTTTTCTGAGGGACGGAAGTTACTGAAAAGAGGAATAGAACTTTAGAGAAAATTCATTCTTTAGTTAACTCTACAGTGACCCACTTTTTGCATCCAAATTAAAAATTCCAGTAAAAATTTTCAAAAGTATAGAAAAATTAGAATTTTATAGGAGAAATTCTTACTGAGATAATTCCACTTCAGACAATAGAATATTTCTATGAAGTTAGGCCTGTAAATGGTTTAGAAAGATAACTGATTTTTATGAAGTTTTAGAATAATCTAAGTTCCAAGAAGGCTGTAAATCTCCACTTAAAACTGTGACTAGAACCTCTATTGTGTACAGGGTACCATAGTAGAGACTTGTATAGTGTATGTTGCATTCTGTCTACCATTTTGTGTGAAGTGTAAAACTTGCATACATATATTAGTAAGACTTGCTTAATTTTAAGTGTTGTGAATTTTATTCATAATGCTTTTTAAGTTTTACCAAACTATTTCTTCCAAAATTATTAAATATCTAGGAAATGTTTACAAATATTGATGTAATAACAGAGATACTCTGAAGTTTTGATGTTTGGAAGTTTCTTGGACTTAAGGGGTCTGTACTGTAAAGGCATTTTTATTTTAACAGCTGAGCTCAGCTCTCATATTGAACAAGTTCTAGCCCACTGCATCAACCAGATTATGTATGTGCCAGTGTTTGAAAATTGTTCTGCAGATTCAGTGAACAATTGATTTAAGGAATTCAAGGTGATTCCATTACTGGGTAAAGAGATTCATATTTTCTTAACACTGTAGAGTTTGTAGTTTGATTTATGTGTCCATGAATGTATATATTTGGAGATTTTTTCCTTCTGTTTTACTGTTTGATGGATTTCATGTCATGCTGTCAGATACAGAAACCCAAATAAAACAAAACTGTCATAAGTAGGCTCTGCCCCCATTCTATAGTGAACAATGCATCACAATTGAATTTGTGCAAAATTTATCAAAAACAAACAAATAAAAACCCTCCTAATTCTATCTACAAATCACATTGGAAACCCAGCATAAGAAATGATCATATTTCTCAACATCTGAAACAATTGCGATGTTTCAAAGCTTATTATATTTAGCAACATTTTTGAAAATATATTGTGTCTGTAGTTATGGGGGGGATGACCAGAATCATTTAGATAATTTAAAAAGTTGAAGTCAGTCTTTAGCTCTAAAACACCCACAAATTGCCCCTTTTATAGTTAAACATGCAGCAACCCTCAAAAATGACTCCCTAAATTCGTTAAAACGAAAGTGATGTGACAGATCACGATTTTGCAGCCCCTATTTCACACAGGATGCAATGAGATCCACTAATTACCTGAGAAAATATGAGTCAGGCATGCAATTTATCAAAATGTTTTTATACTATCAGATTTTTTTCTTAGGTTAGAAGGAGATGAAACACAATTAAAAATGAACTTTCTTGCTTCATGCTCATTGTTAAAATATTCCATTTGGTAATAAGAAAGAAATATCTATGGGGCATTATATATATATATATATATATATATATATATATATATATATATTTCTTTTTTTTTACATAAGTAGATACCTAAGGGCTTAATCACTTTGCTTAACAGTTATTGCTGTTGTAACACAGAGTAGTACAAAAATGTATAATTTCATAGCACTCCTGCATTAAAGTCTAATTTTAGAGGTTGTCTATTTAGAAATAATGCAAGTGGTTTAATCATGAGGTAATTAATTAAAATTAGTGGATTTCTCAGACACCTTCCTCTTGAGTGCACAGCGCATAAGCGTATATTTACACGAGTAACAAAATATCAACCTAAGAATTTTAAAATACATTTTTATAATTTAATGAGTGTAAAGTAGTCATGCTTCTCATAGATGAGTATTGAAATACTTGTGGATCAGAGAAGGTATACAACATTTGGTGTATCCTAAATGTATAGTGATGTGATCTCAAGATGAAATCTTGAGAGATCTCAAGGGTACAGAGGGTGAGGGTTAGTGAAGAGTCCATTACAGAAAGAATGAGAAAGAGATAAGATGTCAATAAGAACATAAGTGAAGAGTGAGCAGTACATCCTATTTAACTCTAAGTGGCTCTGTCCCAAGTGTGTCTTGTGGGAATAGCTGAGTCAGCCAATGTTATAATCCACATATCCTAATATTGGTTGTCAGGGACTCATGCTATCACAGGGTTCAGTTACGGCTATTGAAAGAGTGGTAAACATAAACAACTGGATTTCATTCTAGACTCTGCCATTTTTCAGCTTTGTGTCTTCAAGCAATCCATCTAAGTGCTCTGAGCTTGTTTCTTCACTTTTTACATGGAGTAATTATACTTGACCTGAAACAGACTCATAGACACAGAGAAAAAACTGGTGGTTGCCAGTGAGGGGACAGGGTGAAGTAGGTGAAGGGGATCCAGAGGTAAAAACCTCCAGTTATAAAATAAGTAAGTCGTGGGGATGTAATGTACAGCATAGGGAATATAGTCAATAATACTGTAATAATGTATGGTGACAAATGATATCTAGACTCAGCATGGTGGTCATTTTGTAATGTATAAAAATATCAAATCACTATGTTATACACTTGAAACTAATATAATATCATATGTCAATTATACTTCAATAACAAAAAAGTAATAATAGTATTTGACCTGATGGCTACCTGTTATTTTTTTAAAAATCAAAAGAGAAGGCATATTGCATTAGTAATAATATGAATCATAATAATATCAGAGATAGTGATCAACAATAGTAATAGCAACAGGGTTTCTTTAGCGCTTATTGAGTCAGTATGCTAAGTGCTGTTCATGTATTTCATTCATTACCTTACCACAACCATGTGAGATGATTAATATTACTGTCTCCACTTTAGAGCGAAGAAAATAGAGAAAGATTAAATTATTTACCCAGGTCTTAAAGTTAGTAAATGAGGCAGGTACATTCTGGTCTGTTCAACTCCAGAATCTAAGCTGGTAGTTAAACAGTCTAGGTTGCCTTCTCTGCTCCCTGTTGCTTGGGAATTATTTACATACTTCTAAGATAAACCTTATAGGACAGTGTTGTTACCAGTTTACTGGCTGCTACTGAGAAGTTTGCCTTCCAGTTCACTGTCCAATAAACATCAAGTGGAGTAAATGAGGCAGTGAATTCTCAGAACCTATACAGACATTGGTCTGGTGTTGTACTGGACCTCTACATGGTAAATTCAGAAAAAGATGTTTTTTGTCTTAAGTGTAAACAGCTTATTTAACAAAAATAGTTCTTCTCATTTTAATTCTTATATGGTAAGTGGATGGGTCTTCATGATTTTACCTGTATTAACATCATTATGCAGTCTCCTCCAGACAGTAGCATCTAGAAAATATATTGCCATCTGGAATAATTAGAGAGTAGAGGGGCAAATGATTATACTTCATATACCTCCATGATTTTAAGTTATTATAATTATCAATTAAACTAAAATTTGAATTAAATGATATATTCTATGTTCAATTTCTTTTACTATCCAAATAATTCACCCAGGAGATCTGCCCTATGCCAAAAGCAACACAATTACTATGAATAGAAAGACCCAATTAACGTCTTAGTAGAAACTTAGCATCATAGATAATCTACATAAAGACTGACCCCTGGTCATGCATCTTTTTTTCTCTAATTGAGAATCTTAGAGAAGACAAACCAAATGTTTAAATCATTCATATTGTTATAATTATGTAGTGAGAGAAAGAACAATAAATTTCTTCAAATTGCAGTCTCTTTTAGAGAAGAGAAGAAGGAGAAGGAGATGTTTTTGTTGTATGTGAAATTCCCAATTCTTTTTTCATGAATGTGAGATTTCATCCTGGTAGGAATGTACATACATAATAATTCTGTTGACAAATTTTCCAATTTTATTTAACAATAAATGTATTTGCTAAAATTATACCTAGTAGTTCGGAGTATAAGAATGATGACATCATTGTATTCATTTAGAAAATGAATTATTGTCATGCTTTTAGTAGGCCTGGAGGCATATATTTTAAGATATTGTAGTTATAGATTTTCATTGCAATACATAGCTGGCGATTACTGTGAATATGCCTTATCTGATTGCCCTATGGATAACCTCAAATACACTTCCATAAACTTGGAAGGTTAACAGAGATATATCGATTTCTTAATTTAGTGGAAAATGTCTGTGTAATATAAAATAATGGATTCATTTAATGTGGTTACACCTAGGAATACAGATCTCTAAAACTCATGCCTTACATGTACTTGAAGTGATTAATAATCAAACAAAAGGAGAGCGCTTTCTCAGTTGATGCTGTTTGGTAAGACTGAAAGAATTAGCTCAGAACATTTGGAATTCCTAACTCCCAAAAATATACAAGCACATTTTTTATTATCCTTCGTTTGAAAATATCTAGTTCTCAATAAGCTCAAACATTAGAAAAATACTTTTGGTTTTTACTTTTGTATTACCTCCTTTTATTACTAAGTAATAAAAGCAAAAGTTTTTAAGGTGAATGCAAAGTACACTAGTGCCCCCTTATCCATGGTTTCTCTTTCTGCGGTTTCAGTTACCTGCAGTCAACTGAGGTCCAAGAATATTAAATGGAGAATTCCAGAAATAAACAACTCATAAGTTTTAAATTGCATGCTGTTCTGAGTAGCATGATGAAATCTCGAGTGCCGACCAGCTCCACACCTCCCAGGACGTGAATCATCCCCTTGTCCAGCGGATCCACACGGTATATGCTACCTGCCCATTAGTCACTTAGTAACCATCTGGGTTATCAGATCAACTGTCGCGGTGTCACAGTGCTCGTGTTCAAGTCACCCTTATTTTACTTAATAAGGACCTCAAAGTGCAAGAGTAGTGATGCTGGCAATTCGGATATGCCAGTGAGAAGCCGTAAAGTGATTTCTTTAAGTAAAAAGGTGAAAATTCTCTACTTAATAAGGAAAGAAAAAAAATCGTAGGCTGAGGTTGCTAAAATCTACAGTAAGAACAAATCTTCTATCTGTGGAATTGCGAAAGAAAAAGGAATTTGTGCTAGTTTTGCTATCGCACCTCAAATATGTGTGTGTAAGAGAAAACATAGTATATACAGGGTTCGGGACTATCTGCAGTTCCAGGCATCCACTGGGGGTCTTGGAAGGTACCCCTGCAGACAAGGGGGGATTGCTGTACCTTTTCTGGTTTAATTTTAGTCATTTCTTTCACTATCACCTACAATGGGCATATATTGAATGATTTCTGAGGATAGAGCTGATGTTCTTATCATACATCATCAAATTCATTCCTTATGAATCATTGATTCATGTGATCTACAGAGATGGGGAGTAAAGAGAATGAATTTGTTTTAATCATTAAAAAAACTGAAACACTTTTAATCTTGAAAAATTTTATCTTTTTATTAGTTTTATAATATCATTAAAGTTATTATTTCTGTGGTTCTTGATGGTAACACAGCTTCATTAAGCGCTTTTGTAACATTTCATTGCTAAAAACACTCCCCCCAAAAATGTCTGTGCATAGAAGGTGCTTCTATGGACGCTAAGAGTTTCACATCTAAGAAACACATTTAATATTGGGTTTTTTTTGTACAATAAATGTTGGTTTATTGAAGATTTTTCTAAACCAGGTATATCTATTAAGATTGGTTCAGGATTAAATGATAATACATAGTGATTGTGGCTAACTGAAGAAACAATAATGTATACGTGTTTTCAGGAAGAAAGAGAGAGTTTTACAAGCAGCCTTTGGGAGACACAGCTTCATGGCCACATCAACAGTTGCTGTTGAGGGCCCACTTAATACAGCTCTCTCGCTTGTCTATGCATCTCCTTTGAAGTTTTCCCAGTCGCTCATTAGCCTAAATTGAGTCAGGGGCCTGAACTTTGGCTCAGACATTTATGGTTATGGGACAGAGTCAGGAGCATCAATAAAACCAATCCATAAATAAATAAATACTTGTCACACAGCTTAACTTGTGTTTGCATCAGCCAGCAGCATTCAACTGCCACTTAGGCACTTTTTTTGTCAGAATTTCTTCTTTTGATCAGTGTCCTGATCCACATCAAAATTATTAAGGCGGGGGAAACTATTGATTATCTAATCTATATCATGATATCTGATAGGTTGTATAGATGCACATACTATTGATGAGTCTAGTCTCTCAATGAGAGAAGCATTATTTATAATTAAAAATAAGTAAAATATACACCTAACCATTAGTAGAATTAGGTTTTTTCCCCCCTGAAAGAGGTCATGCACTTTTATTTTTCTTATTTCCTAAAAGGAAATTATTAAATTCAACAAAGTATTCTCATAACATGCACATAGCTACTCTCATAACATGCACATAATATACTATGGATATTTATTTCACTTGCTTACCTTCCAGAGTCTAGAGCAAGATCTACATTTGAAGACAGTCTCTATTATCTTCTTTATACTTCTAGTACTTAGCAAAGTGCTTGACGGTATGGTAGAATCCCATCCCCTTGTTGAAAGGTTAGTGTTCAAAATGGTTTGTATCTGGCCAACATCGTCATTGAGTAGGATATTCTTTATTCAGTAGACATATTCTGAGTGACAAGTCTGTATAAGACCCTGTGTTGGGGATACAATGGGAAGCAAATGGGTATGGCCCATGCCCTTAAAGCTAGTGGGGGACACAGTCATGAGGTCCTGCAAGTAAGTGGGAAATTAGAGCTATATATTCTCTGAAGAAAAGATACATCATGCTGTGAGCATTCATGAGAGGGTCTTTGCAGTTGTCACCTAGTGATTTCCTAGCAATAGTAAACATATTGCTTATAGTACTTTAATTTTCTGGTGAGTTTTGCCTCAATAATATTTACTCACCATTTCATATTACCTTATTTATCCTAGATTATAAAAATTGCATACCTGATGTTACAACCACACAAACAACATAGTACTGGGGACATATTATTTTATGAGTGTGTGAATTTGTTGGGAATAATTACCAATTCAAAAGTTTGTGTAAAATAATTTATGAAAATAGTGTTATCTCGAAATATTTTCTGTTCAATGGTTATGATACCTTGAACTGCTTTGCTGCTTTCCATGTTCTTTAATGAATCTGAAGGCCCTGCTTTAATAATAAAGTTTTAGAATATAAAATTCAGTAAAATTATAAGAATTTAGTCTCAATATTCCCAAAGCATGTAAACTTGCTTGCTTGAATTTTAGCACTGATGTTATTTGATTACAAAGAAGTGAGTCTTTAATAGTCTACAGGTATTTACCTCTCTATGTTCCTGGAATCACACAGAATTGTTGTTATTTTCTTCTGTTTTTCTGTTATGCCTCTATGAGGAGGAAATTTCTCAAAAGAGTTTTCTGCTACGTAGACATGTTCTCCCAGATCTGATAATGTTGGATAAGGAGATTTTGTTCTAAAGGATCTTACATTTTTCTTTATTTGATATGAACTTGCTTACCCATTTGAGTGCATTGTTTAGAGGTATCTATATGATAATTGACCTTTTCGTTATCAGTTTCAGATTGTGAGTATGGAATAACTCTTTTTCCTTGTTACCATTAATCTTCAAAATGACCTTTATAGGCATGTGTTCAACTTCATTGTAGGAAGGTGATGCGAGAACTCTGGAAATGGAGTTCATGTTCACTTACATAAATAATTTCTAAAGGCACCATTAATAAGTGCACTTAATTATCTATGGTTTAGGGGCATCTGGTGAACTTTGGTGAATTAGATACCCAGGTAATCTACACATCTCATTTTTCCTTATGGTTAGAAGTAAGCTGCCTAGCAAAAACTCTGTGGGCCCCATTATTTGCAGTAAAATCAATTTCATTAAAAGTATATTAATATGAAATCTATGTTAAAATTGCTGCTGGATGCCAAATTTGCCATTACTCAATGAAGAAATAAAAAGATACAAAGTTAATATTAGTCAAGTAAGCAATAGTACAGGAAGCATATTAACCAAGGACAGGCTTTTTAAGACCACAATCTTTCACAAACCAACAAGAAAAGAATTAAGTGCAAATAATTTATATTCATTAAGTATTCCAGGAAGAACCTTTATTTTGCCAAAAGTTGTTACTGTACTTAAAATTATGATAGGCATTTGGGAACAATGTAATTGCATTTCTTTAAAAATAATCAAGTTTATTTCTAGTGAAAATGTTATGAAATGTTCTTAAAAAGGAATTATCCTACTGACAGTATAAAATCAAATTACATATTGCATGATTTACACTCTAAGTACACTTATTATTTCAGAAGAACTGGAGGTAGCTCAATGAGAGCTGGAGTACTGATAATTGGTTTCTTGTATAAGGGGTTTCTGAAATATGAAAGGCTGGTTTATAATGAAGATTATATGAGTCCAAGGGGGAAAATAAAACAATGTCCAGAGTCAGAAAAATGAAGATTGCAGCTATCATGGAGAGAAATTAGAAGGAAGAGTGGGTTTTTAGGCAGTGCTCAGAAACGAAAGTAGATATGGAATATGATGCAACATTTTGGAATACCTTGAGAACTTGGGAAATAAATTGATAGATTTTATCCATACAATTAAAACTGTGTTTTAGTAAGCAGTAAAGGAATATGGCAAAATTCAGACCCCACATATTTAAACTGGACATTAATCCAATCATTCCCAATCTAATATGTATTACTTCCAATGCATGATTGAAAAGATTTATCTATCTTTATTGACTAAAGACAATCGTTGGTTATGGTAATAGGCAGACAATGATTGATAGCGTAAGATTTTAAAAAATCAATAGTAATCACTTGTCTAGCTTCATTTGTTGGAGTGGAAAACTCTTCCACCTGTGTGTATAAAACCGTCTCAGTGAAAGTGGTATAATGCAGAGGAAGCATGCTAGGTGGAAACTACAAAGTGGGGAGAGGCAGGGCTTAGGGCAAAATATGCACAGAGCAGAAGTTACGTTTTTTTTCCCGCCTAAGAAATACCAACATGTATATATACACAATGGAATAGTATTCAGCCATAAGAAACGATGAAATCCAGCCATTTATGACAACATGGATGGACATTGAGGGTATTATGCAAAGTGAAATAAGTCAGAGGGAGAAGGTCAAATACCGCATGATTTCCTTCATTAAGTAGCAGATAACGACAACAATAAACAAACACATAGAGACAGAGATTGGATTGGTGGTTACCAGAGGGGAAGGTGGGGAGGGAGGAGGGCGAAAGGGATAATTCAGCACATGTGTGTGGTGATGGGTTGTAATTAGTATTTGGGTGGTGAACATGATGTAATCTATGCAGAAATAGAAGTATAATGATGTACACCTGAAATTTATACAATGTTATAAACCAATGTTACTGCAATAAACAAAAAACTAAAAAAAAAAAAAAAGAAAGAAATACCAACATGTACCCAAAAAAGAAAAAAATATTGGGGAAATTAAAATCATTGTGTAATAGTCACAGAGACTTCCTGTGATTGATCAAACACTTTTTCTCTGTTTCCTTGACTCACAGTTAGCTTACCTTTCTTAGCCTTTCTCTCTGTGGATGTTGCTTCATGGCTGAATTTTAGCCAGTGGAATATAAGAGCGATAAGCACTATTTCTAGGCTTGGCCCATAAACATCTTCCCCTATGATAGTGCTTCTCAACCTGGGCAGATTTTGCTCCATAGGGGACATTTGGCAAAATATGGAAACATTGTTGATTGTTACACTGCGATGTGAGCGACTTGTATCTAGTTGGTAGAGGCCAAGGATGCTGCTAAACATCCTACAATACACAGGACCATCCCCACAACAAAGAATAATCTGATCCAAAATGCCAGTAGTACTAAGGCTGAAAAACCCTACTCTATTCTGTTTTCCATATTGCTCCCAATATGTGTAATATTTAGAAAAACCTTGGAAGCCAGATGTTAACAAATTTGTGAGAAAAAAGTAAATTTCTCTTATGGTTCTATCATTACACATTTTAAAAATATTTTGATTATAGTAGTAATCTTAACATAACTAATAGAGAAATATATTAACTTATTGGTGTGCACATGAGTATCATAAGGTACTTCTTCCAGTGGAAGGTGGCTGGAGGAAGAAATTTTTTTTTTTTTGGCCCTGAGCTAACGTCTGTGCCAATCTTCCTCTACTTTATATATGGGATGTCACTGCAGCATGGCTTGATGAGCTGTGTGTAGGTCCACTACCGCGATCAGAACTTGCGAACCCCAACCCGCCGAAGTAGAGTGCATGAACTTAACCACTATCCCACCAGGCTGGCCCCAGGAAGAAAATTTTAAAAGGAAAAAAAATGTAAACCTGCTACAACACAAAGTAAAGATTCCACTTGATTCACAACATTGACAATTTTAATTTTGAATGATATTTGGAGTATTGTAATGAGAAGTGGAAGGAAAAAACACCCACATTACTGAGGTAAGTGCAAATTAACATAGAAGGTCTACGGTTTATTTTAAAAATAAATCAAAATGTTAAAAAGATGTGTAGCCTAGTTGGAATTGATATCAAGGAAAGATTTATGAACTCTGTCTTAGTATTTACCATAGGGAATGCCTGTAAAGCACCATATTTTCTGAAAATAAGATAGTTTAATAACCCCCTGTGGTATATATCAATATGATGAAATATTTTCAACCATTAAATATCATTGGTATTTAAAATTAGCCTATCATATTCTATAGAAATATATACAAGACAGCTAGAAATGATTTATAATCCAAGAAGAGAGCAGTGGTTATTTCTAGCTGGTGGAACAGTGAGTTTTGTGTTTTTTTTTAAATCTTATCTTTATATTCTAAATGTTATAAAAATGTTATTTGGGTAATCATAAAATCTTACTATAGAAAAATAGGCTTTAAAAAGATGCTGAGTTTATATCCTGTTCAAAGTATGGAGCCTCAGAAAACTGCTGCAGGACCTTCCTGCAGTGCCACCCACCAATGTTTATTTCCTGTTGGAACTTTTTCCTGCATTTTGCCTTTTGCTTAACTCTTAACACAGAAACCCTGCTGGTGGTCATATTAAAAAACCAAGAAAAATGACTTAATAATGAAAATCAATGCATGGAAAAATTGGAGAGGTGTTATAACCAAATATATAATGTACAGTCTCATACACTACTTCATAATTCTGACCTCTTTCTACACCATAACAAAATTATTGTATATTAGGAACAGACAGAACTGCTCCTAACACCTCCTAACACAAGACCCAAATCACAGTGGCTCAGACAATAAATAATATATTTTGTTCATATAAGAAGAAATCTTGTTCATCTGTGTTGTCACAAATGGCAGGATGTCCTTCTTTTTTAAGGCTGAATAATACTCCATTGTGTGTATGTGTATATATTGTGTGTGTGTATGTATATATATATATATATATATATATATATATACTGCATTTTCTATATCCATTCATCTGTTGATGGATAGTTGGGTTGTTTCCATATCTTGGCTATTGTAAATAATGCTGCAATGTACATGGGAGTGCAACTATCTCTCTGAGATTCTGATTTCAATTCTTTTGGATATATACTCAGAAGTGATATTATTAGATCATATGGTAGTTCTGTTTAAAAATTTTTAGGCACCTCCATGCAGTTTTCCACAGCTGCTGCACCATTTCACATCCTACCAACAGGGTGCAAGGGTTCCAATTTCTCCACATCCTTGTGAACACTTATCCTAAGTGAAATAAGCCAGTCACAGAAGAATGAATACTGCATGATTCTACCTCTATGAAGTATCTAAAATAGACAAACTCATAGAAGCAGAGAATACAATAGTGATTGCCAGGGGTTGAGGGTGGGGTGGGGAGAATGGAGAGTTGTTGTTCAATAGGTATAAAGGTTCATTTATGCTAGTTGAAGAAGGTCTAGAGATTGACTGTACAACACAGTGCTTATGGTCAGCAATACATATGGTGCGCTTCAAAATTTGTTAAAAGGGTAAATCTCATCTTAAGTGTTCTTACTTAAAACACAAAAAGCAAAAACAAAAAAACAAAACAAAAACAAAAAGCAAAGGGACTCCAGGACACTTTGGGAAGTGTTGGATATGTTTATTATCTTGATGATGATGATGGTATCACATGTGTTTGCATATGTCCAAACTCATGAGTTTGTACATCTTAAATATGTGCAGTTCTTTGTGTATCAGTTATACAACAATAAAGTTGTTAAAAAAAGGAGAAGGAGGAAGAGAAGGAGTAGGAGAAATCTAGAAGGAGAAATCTGGAAGGATATGGTGATCCTGTTTTAGTTCTAGCCTACACGTTGAAATGAAGGACCAGCAATGTCCATCATGTTTTTACCCTTATGATTGATTCCCCAGTATCAACTCTTACATTGCAATCAATCTTCAGGTGATAAGAAGAAGGGCAAAAGGCAAAAGCTTCTTGCAGAATGAGTTTATGCCGTTTAGAAAAGCCTTGCTGGGAACAAGACCCGGTGACTTCCTTTTATATTTCGTTGGTCAGACCTGGGTCACATGGCCACCTCTAGTTGCAAGAAAGACCAGGAAATGTAGCTTTTTTGTTGTATATATTGCCACTCCTAAACTATCTTAGTAAGGAAGGAGGGAATGTATTTTGGGTGGGCAACTAGCTGTGTCTGCCACAAATACATATACTCTGAATCTCCAACACTTTCTCTTTTCTCAGTAGTCTTCTCCCCGTCTAGCTCTACTATTATAGCATCTCTAATTTTGAATCTGCATGTGTATTTAAACATTGAAAACTATTAGTGTTTCCATCAGTTTTCAATGAGAGAGGGTTCATCTAGCACTAGCTCCTAGATTGAAGTTTATCATACAGGCTACAAAAATAACTGTATTTTGACCAATCCACAAATCTGTTTAAGGAGAAAGTAAATTAGTATGCTGTGTTTGAGAACGGATTCTTAATGAAGAATGGCTAGAGGGGAAAATGTAATTTTATTTTCATCAGCGCAAGGAAAAGAGCAAGCATTATGATAACACATTTGAAGACCCATACCAGCAATGAATCCTGGTGCCTCAAGTTCAACTAAATTCTGGCATTATTGAGAAATGTAGAGGTACCTAAAAAACAGAAGTACAAAATCAAACTATGAGAGAGAGAGAGATTGAAGAAACAAGAGAGTGGAGATACAGCAGAGATGACAGAGAAAGACAGAAAAATCAACAGAGGCTTTAACGTAGAGACAAAGGAGAAGACTGGGGAAAGAATGTCTTCAAGGAGAATGAAAAAACTAATTATAGAAGTAAAGTTAGATAAAATACAAAGGTTTACTTTTTCTATAAAGTATAAGCTGATAATAAAATAAATTAAAAAGGCTAAATGGCACAATTTAAATGAGAAATAAAGGAGAAATGTTCAATTTTTATTGAAAAAAAGACAAAATAGTGTTTCATATTTGCTAATCTTGATGGATTTTTAAAACCAGGGAGGATTTGAGGAATTAGAATGACTTTTTTTCTTAATATAATCTAAATGTTCTCTCTTATAATATACAGAATGAAATAATCACTTTGATGTTATGTGCATTTCTTTCTAATTTCTTGATACAACCTTAAGGTACATTTGAATGGGAAAAGAAGCAAAAGCAAATGAGGTGAATTACTGGCAGTGATTATGGTCAGTATGGGCATCAGGCATGGGACATATTTATTTATCCTTAGACTATTCTTCAAATCTTCGGAGCAAACAGGTAAATAGGTTCTTAAACTTCTATGAAGCTTTTAACCTTACATTGGAGGTCTTGATAAAAATCAGTTCATTCTAGATACCCTGGCACTCATCCAGCTAAGAAGATAACTGTTCACAATCACCTAGTTATGGGTGATTAGGTATCACTTTGACCCTTAAAGCAGAAACCACAGTAATGTAGATCAGAATAGATAATTCTGAACACACGTAGCCTCAAGTTTCAGCAGGTGGACCAAAAGAGCTCAGAGCCCAATAGGGCTACACCACATCACTGGCAGGCTGCTTATTCCTAACTATGGGTGCTGAAAACTGTTGCCAAAAAGAGTCTCATATTAATCTCACTGCCTAAGGTAACTGACTACTTAGAATACAATTGCAATATGTCTTCTTGTTAGTATATACTTCCAACTCACACACAAACACGAAGCCTAGAATGCAGAAATTGAAGAAGAAAATGGAGGGTGATCATTCATTGAGAATTCACAAAAGGAAGTCTGAGTTAACACAGCTAAAACCCTACTAAAGAGAATTTGTTCCTAAGTAAAATGCCAAGACATATAAGTATGATTCTTTTCTTTAGAGAAACACAAAGTCCTCCTCGAAGTGCTATACAAAACAGAGAAAGTGCATATTATTTAATTCTGAAGTATCCATTGCACATTCCCTGTAGAAGGACCTCTGTGTGCAAGCTCCGTGATATACAAGTTAGTGAAAGAAAGGTGACATGTGGCCAATGCACAGAAGGGATAATTAGCTGAAGTGCAGATTGAGGCAGGAAGTCCGAGGTGTTTGGAGTCAGAGAAAAGAACAGAATATGCAGGGTCTTGTAGGCCATACTAAGCATTTTGTCATTTATCTTTAAGAGCCACAGCAAATTATAAACTGTTAAGATATGACCAAAAGGAGTAATTGCTCAGTTAGTTTGGGGTTTTATACGTAATCATGTTATTTGCAAAATATTAAATAGCCAAAACCCTACACACACAAAAATTGAATGTGATAGCTTTAACTTTTTTATCCTGGAAATTTGCTATAATGAATAATTCTTAAAAGTCAATAACTTCAAATAATAACAAATAATTCTCTTTTAGTAATGTTTTATGTGCTTGCCACTGTTTGCTTTATACGTGTTATTTCTAATTCTCCTATCACCACTGTTGAGGTTGAACTTAGTCTCTCTCTCTGTCTCTCTCTCGCTCTCCCACCATCCCTGGCCTTTTCCTACAAAAGTACCCAAATATTTTTTTTTTTTTTGCCTTCTTTCAGCCAGATTTCTACAAACAATATCCAAAATATTTGAGCATATCTGATTTCAATTTGTTTAATGTTATAATATTAAATTCTTTACTGAGTTAAAAGCAATTATTCTTATGACATAGCATGGCTCATTATGTATGATCCAAAAATTTATGTGGATGAAATTAGGACTTCAGCAGAATTACAGGCTAAAGCTAAAGGAAGCCCGCTGAGCTTTTATTACATTAAAGCAGGTGAACTGTCATTTCACCGAATATTCTAAATCTGCAAATGTTATTAAAATGAAACAAAGCGTTACTACAGTGAATACTCACATAAGGCACAAAACATTCTCAAAATAAGTACTTTTACTTGTAAAGAGTAATTTGCTTTAGAGAATGTAGATTATTTACTATTCTTCATAATAGCCTAGGGCAACATATAGAATATTTAAATTTATGATAAAAAATATTCAGTGATATAAAAAAGATAAACTATAAGAATAATGAAGTATATGATTTTAGGACATAAATGGTCTGTCATTATTATTGGTTGCATGCCTTTGTCGTCAATCACCGTGGCAACTAGCTGTCTTATTTGCAAAATGCACAGTCTAATATTCAGGTAGTCTTTGGGAGCAGTATGTGAGGTTTTCGTGTGGGAGATGGAATGATTGAATGAAAGTTTTCTGGAATATATATGACCCTCTGAGAAATATTTGATTCTTTCTCTTCTATTTTGTGTCTTTTAACTGGTTCTCATAATTTAGTTAAACATGCTATAATTTTTTGTTTAGGTCATCTCCAGTTTTTTATTATAAAGTTGAAATGAACATATTTGTGCATAAAATCTTTTTTCTATACTTAGATTTCTCTGGGTAGGTTCACAGAGTACAAACTTGATCCCAGGTGTATAAATATTTTCAGGATTTTTATTATAATTATATATTACTTGTTATGTATCAATGGGAGAGGAGATTATTATTGGTAAAATTTTAGAGCCAAGACTAAGTTTTTGGTTATTTTCCCTGACCTTGCAAAGTATTTTAAAATCTGAGTGTTCTCCCTGTTGGAGAAGAGTGACTATCTAGTTATAATTATACAAATATTGGCAGCAATCAGGGTTGTTCTTCCTTTTTCACCCGGCAATCTGACTGCAACATTATTAACAGACACTTCCCAGTGAAAAGATATGGAATCCTGTGCCAGAATTGCATCTACAGGGAACAGCTGACAACAATTTCATCAAAACTTTTTTTAGGGCTCACTACAAATTATCAACATTAAAATAACCTATTAATATCCTGGCTGTATGCCATTGGTATACAAATGAAGTGTCATTGTGGATGGACGGATTTTATTTTTCCCCTTTCTGACAGTTTGATTTATTTTTTAACAAAGTATTGTCCAAAATATGTCACTGTTTCTTTTACAGAACTCATGCTAAGGTGCTAATGTCTGCCTTCTCTTTTATTTCATATGTCTCCTTGGTTGTGTATTCCATTCCTACAAAAATACATTCCCCACTTTCCTCTGTCTACACGTTTCTTTCACATGAAGTTGTCCAGGCAGCTCCCACACCTCTCTCTCTCCCAGTTTATCTTTCCCTCAATTAAACCTTGGTATCATATGCCTTAACCCCCTAAGACTCAGTCTTCCCTGAGTCCAAATGACAATTTCTTTCTAGATGATGATGGCAAGACATGGTTTAGCATCCCTTAGACATAAGTTTTAATATTTTAAAGATAATCTCTCATTCCTTAACTCAGAGGACTGAGTAATACAGATAATTGATTCCATGGTGATTTTCAGCTTTTTTCACGATCCATACTCAGGATCAAACTAAAGAAACACCTGTGAAAAGACCGTAATAAGTATTATAGTTTATTCTCTTTTTGTGAATGAATGATTGTTGTTAAATATATTTTCTTTTAAATGTTCATTTCTGACTTGTATAAATTGAAGCAATTTACAAATACTAGTAATTGAGTTTAGGGAAAGATGTTGGGGAGAGTCAGCGTGTTGTTGTAGAAATGAGTCTGTCCTGGGACTACAGGAATCTAAATTTCTGGCCAGTATTTTTATACTAAATGGCAGAGTGGCCTAATTCTGTGTTTTGGTTCCTTGATCTATAAATTGACGAATGGGGTTACATGAGTACTAAAATTATTTAAAGATCTTAAATCTAGGGCTAGTGCATATTGGAAAGCAAAATCTGTCTTAACTAATATTTAAAATAAAAAACTTACTATTGCATAGTTGACAATGAACCACAATATTTCCAAAAAAAATATTATCTGCATGCAGAAAAAATGTTTATTTGGAGATTTTCTCATAATTCTGTGTTGGAGTAGCACTAAAAAGAATAATCCCTCCCGAAACCTTTAAAGGAAATGAAGTGGATGCTTTTAAAAGAGGGACCAGCACTGATAATGAGGTTCTAGCATTGAACCTAGGTCATAAAAAGACAAACAGGAGTGAAGCTAATTTTGTTGAGGATATTCACTTGGCTGCAGCTAATTCTTTGTTAGGAATTAGATTAAGTGGTGCAGTTGTAGCTCTGAAATGATCATGTATTCACATTGATTGTACCATCTCATTAGCTTTCTGTTTGTATAAACAAAGTTTCTTTGCTTGCTCTAATTGCACATTAGAAGTATCAGGCTCTACTGGGAAGCAGAAATCCAAATTCTAATACAAGGTCTACAGAGATGTAATTGCAAAGAATTCAGAAGTTGCCCGATTCAGACCCCTCACTTGCTTAATGTAGTGTAATGAAAACTTGGAGCTGGGTGTTTTTTGTTTGTATATTTGCTTTTCCTCTTGAGAAAGCAATGTGTATTTAATCACTACACTTTTAAATGTTATTACTAGATCAAAATCATATTTAATTTTTAAACGGCCACTACAAACCAGTGGTATTACTTAAAACCTCACATTTTAAAAATATCTAAACGGAATCATCGTATTAAGTCCATGAGTAAATGAGGTGCAAATTATGTTTAAGAATTAAGACAATTAACAAAACAGTGAATTAATGGTAGTATTGGAGCCTGAAGGAGAAAATCCCCTCTTCATAACTTTTTGAGGTAGCAAACAAATTGGTTACATTTTGTTGGATTTTTTTCTGGCTTGAAACGTTATTTTCCCAATGCAAATATTATCTTAGAACTTCTAGTATCTTGGTTGATGGTCCTAGGACAAAATTGGTCAATATCTGTTGTAGGTAATATGTATAATTTCTAACATAGCTGACTGATATGCGAGAATTAAAAGTAATAATTACTGCCAGTCAGGTATTAATCTCCAAATAGGAAACTGGGTTGAAGTTTTAATGTAGTGAAGAGAGTGAATTCTTGTCCTGTTACACATCCTGCTGTATGACTTAACTGTCAATGCAAAGCAATAAATGATTGGGCCTAAGCCAAGCTTTACAGTTAGAGTAACCCTGAAATAGAGCAACTTTCCTAAATACGTTTTGTGTCTATTTTTGTTTGTAGTGTATGTGTATTTGCACATAAATATGTGCTCGCTTTATTTATCCAGTTTTGATGTTAGTGATTGTAAAATGAGTTCCAAAGACCTCCATCTTTGTCAATGCTTTTGAGGAATGTATGTAATATAATCCATTATCTTTTCTCTGCAAGAGAGAAATGAACTCATTTAATTCCAGAGCATTTTTTTTTTCTTTTACATTTACACTGGATTAGATCCTGGTCAGCAATAAATTGCTATAAAGACAATTATTGGAATGCACAATAAAATTTCATGATAAAATATTAATATTAACTTAGATAATAGTGTGATATCATACTAAATTTCCTGATTTTCATAATTGCACAATTGTGGTTATATAAGGTAATATTTCTATTTTTAGAAAATGACTGAAGTATTTAGGGATAAGTATGAATGACGTCTGTAACTTAAATTTCAGTAGCTCTAAAAAATACCCTGTGTGTATACATTTGTGTATGCATGTATATATCGAGAGACAGTATCTATAGTGTGTATACATACATATCTATCCATCTATCCATCTGTCTGTCTATCTATCTATCTATCTATCTATGAGTGAGAGAGACAGAGAGAGAGAGACTATGATAAAGCAAACTGTGCAAAAGTTAGCAGTCGGTGAAAATGTACAATGATAAAGTGTATACAGGTGTTCTTCCATTTAAGCAATGTTTTTGTTTAGTTTTGAAATGATTGAAAAACTTACATATATGTGTGTAAATATACAAGTATTTTTTTTTTCTGACTCAGTCTTTCAGACAAGGTATGCATGGAGCTAGAAAATTCGACTGGAACTTTCTCTTAAGTATGAAATTTCCTTCCATTAACACCAAATAAAATCCATACTATCACACTGCTCTCTAATTTGCTAAGTGTTTTTCATACAACGTTGTGAGTTAGATATTATATCCTCTAGTTACATGTAATGATCCAAGCTTTGAGTTGTAGGTAATTTTTCTAAGCCAATAAACAGCAGAAGCAGACTTGATAGACAAGTGTAGATTCCCAAATCCTGTGTTTGTTTGTTTGTTTCCATGTGTATATATACATTATCAAACTTCCACTTCAAACAGTACAATTAAAACATGGCTGACCTGGAGGGTATTATGAGAAGCGAAATAAGTCAGACAGAGAAAGACAAATACTGTATGATTTCACTTATATGTAGAATCTAAAAAACAAAACAAACAAACACACAAAATAGAAACAGACTCACAGATACAGAGAACAAGCTGGTGGTTGCCAGAGGGGAGGGGTGTGGGAGGTTGGGCGAAATAGGTGAAGAGGATTAAGAGGTACAAACTTCCAGTTATAGAAAAAATAAGTCACGAGGATGTAATATACAGTATGGGGAATATATTCTATAATATAGTAATATCTTTCTATGGTAACAGATGGTTACTAGACTTATCATGGTGATCATTTCATAATATATAATTGTCAAATCACTGTGTTGTACACCTGAAACTAATAATAGTGTATGTTAAAACTATACTTCAATTAAAAAAAAAAAAAACATGGCTGAGATTTGCTCCATTCAACATATGGAAAAAATTTCTGTTTCATAATGTGCACACAGAAAATTAAATAGATTTAGATCTTTCTTTAAATCCTTCATTCCATTTTTATTCCTAGTGACATTTTAATTCCAGGACCTAATGTGAAAATTGCCCCTTTGGGTACTAAAGAAGCTAGATAAATTATCTGTTACCCCAATTGATGATTTTACTAATAGAGATATATTTGAACTGTTGAACTCCATATGAAAAATACAAAATAATCACCTCTCAAAAGCCTTTACTTCGTAGAAAATAAAAGTATCACGGAAAACAGCTTCCTTCAGTGAAATGTACCTAATTTATGGAGAAAAGCAGTCCTCAGTTTTGCTACGTTGCAAGATTTTTTTTGGTTTATTTCTGACTCTGACTCGTTCAGCGGATCTTGACAGAACAACAAAGGAGTTTTATTAAGGGGTTGGGCAATAAAGATTCAATAGAACTCTTGAGACATGATGATTTTTTTCTTATGTGGGAGGATGCCTTCTTTCTTAGAGACTATGACCAGCTGGGATTATCTTATTTGCTGTCTTTGCATTACCTCCAAGACAAGCATAAACTAAAATGAAAGATTGGTGAGAATTGCTTTATTTCTTCCAGAATAAGAACACTTGTTTTATTATAGCTGATTTCTTGTCGTGCTCTCTTTTAGTCAGAACTGTAAATTCCATCGAAGTTAAATAGATATCTAGAATATATCAACTTTCTATGCACATACTACAGAAGAGAATATGCAACTTTTTCTATTAAAATCATAGACCAAAATTATATGTGCAAAATGAGTGTATACATAAGCTGTATTTGCTTTGATTCAGTGGTACAGAACACCTGATTCAGGGCGGACTTAAATCCAAGGGTAATGCCAATAAAAAAAATACTTAGCAAGGGCTCCTGTGCTCCTCATTAATCCACAAATAAGCAGGGAATTCTGAAATAGGAGCAGGCTCTCCTAGGGGGTCTCTGGCACTAATGGAGTCTCTAGAACATCACTTACGCTGTGCTTATGTTGTTTACATGGCTATGTCTAATCTTTTTTAAACCTAATTTGGGTCTCAAGAGAAGTAAAGAAACTTGAGTTATGAGGCCTTGAAATTCATTATGGAGGCAAAGAATTGAGGTTTTTGTTCTTAAAGAAAAACAAAAAGAAAATTATATTTAAGATGTAAAAAAAAAAATACTCATGGAAAGCAAATTAGTAAGGGTTTCTAACCTAAACAGAAGATTCTGGAGATTGCCTAAGTGTCTTAAATTCTTGTTAGTGGTTGTAAAATTTTATCCAATTAGATCTGGTACTAAAGATTTCCACTCACTTGACCTCCAGATATGATCAAGATCTTTGAGGATAGAGCCTAAATCTTTTACTAATGAAGTAAAAGAGTGCAAAGTGAAAAAAAGTGTGATTTTATCTTTAGAAACAACATTTATACAAATGTTTTACCATCAACAATGTTCTCACAGAATATCTACAAGTTAGGTAAAGCTATTTGTATTATTCCATTTTTAAACAAGGAAAATAAAACACTGAGTTTAAGGAATATTTTGCAGTGATTCAGGGTTTTCGTTCATTTATTTATCTGAAAACACACCATGCACCCACTGGGGCAGATACAAGGAAGAGTAAGAGATGGATCCTTTCCTCAAGGCATAAATCGCAGACCAGGGACTAGAGTTGAGATAATCCTTCCTAATCTAATGTTCCTTCTTCCAGAGTCACAGCTTCCTGTTTTGAGTGGAAGTTTTCACTAAATGATCTCTATTGTGCTTCTCAACTCAGATTCTTTTCTTCTTTGAAATTTTATCAACATTGCACTTAGGGAAAGTAGCATGAACTAATGCTATTACTTTTGAACCTAAAATGATTTCTCCGTTGCTTCCATACATATAACACCTATTCTTGTATTAGCCTAGGTGCATGTTGCTATTTCTTTGCCACCCTCTGAAGCTCTCATTCTTTTAAAGTGTGGTACCAAACTGAATGAAATATGTCGTTGCTTGTGTTCTGGATAACTGTATTTCTGATTATGGCAGCTGAACATAAGATTAGCTTTTTGGCAGCCACATCAAATTCTAAGCATATATTAGTCCTACTATGGACTAAAACATCCATGTATGTATAAATGCATGAATACATGTAAGCTGTGTCTCTTGATATGTCTTAATGAAATTTTATAAATTTCATCTGGGCACAAAACGCTGCCTAGCAATTACCCAACATTTTCCTGCAGACTCCTCTCTAGATAACTGCTTTACATCTTCATTCTTCTGATATCTCCAATTCTTTCTTCTCCATTCTCATTTTCAACCAATTACCTTCCTGACTATTTTATCATAGAAATTAAATCCATCAGGATAGATTAACATATCTACCCACTTCACTGCTATCTCTATCCAACTCCTCTGTTGTCTCTTTTGTTGCTATAGATGAACCTTCAGATCTTTCACCTGGGGCTGACCTCTCATATGTTTGAAAAGGCCAACACTCTTACATACTCAAGGACATTGTTCCAACAATTTATTTCTTTCTCAATAATTTTTCTCTTTTTGCCGGATGATTTCATTATTCACTTATTTAGAAAAATAAAATAAATTATAAATGAAATAAAATAAAACAAAATAAACTTTTCTTTTCCTATCAGCTGCCACTGCATTTCTTCCAGGTCAGCAAGAAATCTCCTAAAAATAGTTGCTTTTACAGATTCCATTCCATTCCTCTCCTCTCATGTTTTTCTTAAACTACTTTTAATTGGCTTTCTTCTCCCCAGTCCACTGAAATTACTCCTGTGAAGGATATCGTAGTTTTCCACTAAATGCGATGATCAGTTCTCAGCGTTCATCTTACTCGGCCAATGAAACAGCTGACCACTTCTCATCCTGACCCGCAGTCTTCGCTTAGCTTCCAGGTCACCACAGCCTCTTGGTTTCACTTCTACTCACTTGCAGAGCTCTCTAATCTCTTGTGTTGATCCCTTCCTCCTCTTTGATCTGCTAACATTATAGAACCTCAAGACTTGGTCCTTGGTCCTATTCTGTTTTCTGTTTAGACTTTCTTTATTGGTGATCGCATCCAGTTTCCAGGCTTTAAACACCATCTGACCTAGATGATTCTTATATAGTATATAAGGATAAGATATATTCTTATTATATATGTGGATATATACCTTATATATAATAGTATAACATACAATATATTATATTATATTATGATATAATGTATATCTTATATATATTTATATTCCCAGCCAGAGTGTCTACCCTGATCTTCAGCCCCATGCATTCAATGGCTTATATACAGTATCACTTAGATGCCAAAGAAATACTTCAAAATTAATATGTGTGTGGTATGCAAAACAATGACCCCCAAAATGCCCATGTCTTAATCCCCAGAATCTGTGGATATGTTACCTTACATGGAAAAAGGGATTTTGCCGATGGGTATAAGCTAAGCACTTTGATGGGGAGGTTATTCTGGATTATTTAGATAAGTCCTATATTAAATCATATGGGTTCTGAAAAGTGGAGAACCTTTCCAAGCCTCATCGAGGTCTGTCTACTGATGAATGATCAGAGAGATGCAGCTTTGCTGAATTTGAAGATGGAAGGAGCCACAAGCCAAAGAATGAGAGTATGCTCTGAAAGTTAAAAAAGGCTAGAAAATGAATTCTTCCCTAGAGCCTCCAGAAAGGAAAGCAGACCTACTGACACCTTGACATCCCAACTAGTTCTGGAGGTCTTCTCCCCTCCATAACTCTCAGATAATAAATTTGTATCATTTAAGTCATGAAGTTTGTGGTAATTTGTTATGAGAACCATAGAATACTAATATGATATATAAAATTAAAACCTTACCCACAACTTGCTACTGGAATCAGTGACAGGTGAGATGACTCATTTGCAAATTCTACCCTGAAATATCAGCATGTATGTTTGTTATTTTCAGACCAGGAGATTTGAATTTATTTAAAGAAGCTGGGTGCTCTTTCAGCTCCTGAGCTTTCATTGTTTATGTTTCTAATTTGTAAGCAATAAATGCCCTTCAAAATCATGTTTAATCAATAACCTTTCTTTTCAATCCAGAAGTCATTGTACTTGAAGGACAAGTTAAGAGAAAAATTGAACATAATGTTTCTTGCTTTATTTTTCATCAAATATCATTACTCTCTCTCCTCCAATTATTATTTTATTCTTTCTCATGTTTAATTTGCTTTATTTTGAATGAACTTGAGCCTGTACTTGGGAAAATTCTGTTATAAGGCATTATGGAATAAATTTAGAAATATAATTCATTTGTTGGTTGTAACTGTCACCATAGAAATATTTCCCTATCAAATTAGTTTAAAAATGTGGACTAGCTAAATCATAATACTGTGAATAATAGAGTAATAAAAGTTCATGTACCTGTAGTAATTAACCGGAAGCCCCAGAGGGCTTCACTGGTAAGTAACGTAAAATTGTGTGACACAAGAACCAATGATTTCTGTGCCTTAAAAGAGATTTGTTTTATGTGTGTTTACTATTACCAAGTTTCCTTTATATACAATGAAGCACACAAATCCAAATGAACCATCGATGATTGTTACATAGGTATAAACTCATGTAATCAGTCTCTAGACTACGGTATAGAACCGCCACACCCCTGAAGCACCGCACGTGGTCATTTCCAGTTAATACTTGCACACACTTCTCCACTCAATATAATCATTATTCTTATTTTATTTTTGTCTAGTTTTTAAAATTTCATATAAGTGGAATCCTAAGTACACCATCTTTTCTCTCTGGAACTTTCACTTAACAGTTTCATCTATAATTGTTTTATCTAGAACTTGTTTATTTTATTTCTGTGTAATATTTAATTGTTTAAGAACATAAAAGTGTTCATCACAGCATTATTCACAATAGCCAAGATGTGGAAGCAACCCAAGTGCCCATCAAGGGGTGAATGGATAATGAAGATGTGCTATATATATATATAAGGTAATACTACTCTGCCATAAAAAAAAAGACAAAATCATGCCATTTGCAACAACATGGATGGACCTTGAGGATACTATGCTAAGTGAAATAAGTCAAACAGAGTAAGGAAAATACCATATGACTTCACTCCTATGGGGAAGACCTACAAACACGTAGATAAGAGAACAGATTGGCAGTTACCCGAAGGGAAGGGTGGGCGGAGGGTGAAAGGGGTAAAAGGGCGCATAGGTATGGTGACAGATAAAAACTAGACTATTGGTGGTGAACACAATGTAGTCTGTACAGAAGCTGAAATATAATAATATACACCTGAAATTTACACAATGGTAATAATAAATATTACCTCAATAAAATAATTTTTTAAAAAAAGAATATAAAAATGTATACACTCAATCTATTGTTAATGGACATTTTTGGTTATTTCTAGTTTTGTCAATTGTAAATAAATCTTATATGAACATTTTTATATATGTCTTTTTTGTGCACATATGCACTGAATTCTCTTAGATTTATACTAGGAATAGAATTGCTGGGTCATAGGGTAGGCTTACGGTTAGCTTTGATAGATACTGCCAAACATCTTCTCAAAGTGATTTTTTTAACCACTTTACACTCCTATTAGCTATGTGTGCAGGGGTCTGGCACAGTGGTTTAGTGGTTAAGTTCACGTGCTCCGCTTCAACAGACAGGGTTTGAGGGTTCGGGTCCTGGGTGCAGACCTACACACCACTCATCAAGCCATGCTGTGGCGGCGTCCCATATACAAAATAGAGAAAGATTGCCACAGATGTTAGCTTGGGGCCAATCTTCCTCACCAAAAAAAAAAAAAAAAAAAGCATAAAAGCATGTGCGCAAGTTCCAGTTGTTTACTTATTTCCTGACATTTGATATTGAGAGTCTTTTTTTTTATTTTACTATCAGCTACTCTTGTGGTCATGTAATAATATCTCCTTGTGTTTTTAATTTACATTTTCCTGATGATTCAGTGATGTTGGGCACATTTTCATATGCTTATTGGCCATTTGGAAATTTTCTCTTGTGAATTGCCCATTTGTGTCTTTTGCACATTTTTAAAGCAGGTGGCCTATTTTGAATACATCTTAAAAAGAAATATCCAATTTGAGCTCAGCTTTTTTCCTCCCAAATAGTGAGAGGTTATAGAAATATTCACTTTTTTAGTTCAAAATTATGCAGAGCAAATATACAGAACATTACAGTTGGATTATTATAACAAAAGAAAACTCCTGAAATGCAAATACTATAATACAAAAAAAAAAACATAGAATGTAGGAGAGCCATGGATTTTGAGGAAAAAACATCACATATACACACACACACGTGTTTTTATCAGCAGAGACCTTAACACTAAACTCCAGCATATACAGCAAAAATAAATTTGACTTGCCTTGATTGAAGTCTGAGGATGGTGTAGATTGCGTTTCCTTGACTTCTCTTCCACTGCAGTGACACTTGAGAAACTTTCAAACCAGTACTCTGTGTCTTGGTGATTGGTATATTTGTCATCACTGTAATGCCCTGTATAAAAGTAATTAAGTTTAGTTAAGCCACCTACAAGAGATATAGCTTTGGTTAGACTTAGTTGAGATTCTAGTTCTCATGCAGAGCATCTTCAAGAATTTGGGTGTGGCTGAAGGAAGGGAATTGTGAGATGAGAGATGATACTGAGCATAAATAAAGGTAAATAACAGATCATGTAGATCATGTAACCCATAGCAAGGACTTTCACTGTAATTCCTCGGTTAGAAATGCAAAAATAATTTCAAATATGGGGTCCTTCTTGAAAGATAGAGTAACATATACAAAGGCAAAATGGATCTTGTTTGCTTGGAGAAGCTCAGTAGGGCAAAGACATTAGTGGAATATGGAGGGGAGATTGTAAGCAAAGTAATCATGTATTAAGTAGTGAATGTTTTGAATGCTATGCTAGGTGTATTTAATTTTTTTTAGGAAGGCAATATAAACAAGTACCATTGAAAGGTTTTTTTGCAAGGAAGTGACAGTCTCTCCATTGCATTTTAGAATGGTCACATTGGAGTGGCTTGGATGATAGCAGATCTGGAGGTAGGGATATTGGTGAGGAAGCTGTTGCTAGCATCTAAGCAAGAAGTAATATTGAATTAGTCCAGGGTGTTGTCAGTTAGGATGGAAAGAACCAGATTAAATTGAGATATATTTATGAATTAAAATTGGCTAAACTTAGTGATTGATTGATTGATTGATTGGATAAAGGCAATTGACATAAGCAGTTGGGTTAATAATGGTGCTAGTCAATGAAAATGAAGAATTTTTGGCAAGATGAGGAGAAATGAGAGGGAATGAGTTAATTTTTTAAAGCTTTCAAGAGCAATTGCTTATTAGAAATTGGATATTGTAATCTGGAGCTTAAAAGAGAGGTATGGGATGGAAATAGAAACTTAGAAATAATACATTGGAGATATTTCAAACCATGAGAGTGGATGAAAGTATCTAGGAGAAATTGTATGTATGTATGTATGTATGTGTATGTATGTATGTATGTATGTGTTTAGTACATAATGACAATATGTTGAGAATAAATTCAGCATGTTGAAGAAATAGCATGCTCAGAGTGGAATGTGGCCAGTAAAGTGGGCCAAGAGCTTGGATAAGTAGGATGCAACCTGCTCACAAGCTACCTGTGGACCACGGTATGGATTTTGGATTTTATCCAGACGATGTTGTGGGAAGCTATTGGAAGATTAGAAGCAGGATTCTGACAGAATCTAATTTGCATTTCTAAACAGTTATTCTGGCTCCAGCTGCTTTGTGGAGCACTGGAAGCTGCATTACAGGTATCTTAGGAAGGTGTTGCTATACCCTAAGTGAAGGATGACAATGGATGACAAAGAGGTTGGTAGTGGAAATGATATGAGGTTCAGAATATATTACAAAGGTAGAGCTGATAGGACTTGCTGATAGACGTATTATGGCATTTGTGAGAAAAATAGAAATCAACAGTGAAGTTTTGCTCAGAGTTACTATGTAAATGGTGGCTGCACTGGGGGGCCTTAAGAAGAGCAGAGTTGTTTGGAAGGTGGTATAATTAACAATTTAATTTTTAAATTCCTATTTTTCGCCTAAGTGAAGATATTAAAAACTGGTTGAATATATACAAATCTAGAACTTATCAATGAGCTCAAGGGTGATGATACTAATTAGAGACTACGTTTAGGAGTTATTTAAAGCCGTGGGTCTGGGCAAGGTGACCTAGGTAATGAATATGTATAGAGATGAGAATAGGCATATAGCTCTGGTGAAGAGAATGATGATGATTATGACAATGGTATTTATTATTTATAGGTTATGGAAAAACGTCTACCCATCTGACTAAAATATACCACTCTTTCGAATATCTATAATTAAGACCTATTTTCTGAATATTTGTGGGTTTACAGGAAGTGAATACATTGCAATGTGTTTAGCGTTCCCCGTAAAATTTCCATCTAATATCTGGTTCCACTCTACATTTTCTTTGAGCATACAGCCATTCAGACCCCTTCCCCTGGCCATTTCTATTATGAAATCACCAGTCTCAGTGCTGTCACATCCAGAAGTTTCTGGGTAGTTCTCAGGAAGATTCAAATTTCTTGCTAGTTATTTCTTTTCCCCCTAAAGCAGTTTATCTAATTGTTCCTTGCAAAAACATACATTTTTGAAGAACGCTTGTATATTTTTATATACAAAAAAATATTTTAACTAAATATAGACCTGATTTTTGTTCTGATTTGTACTTGTTAAATCCTATATTTGGTATCAGTTATGTAATGGACATATAAAGTTTAAAAATTAAATCTAATGAAATTTAATTTTAATACTGCATTTAATACTGCGTTAGTACCAGATGAATTTATAGAAAATGCTGAGGGAAGAGGTGATAAAAGGCATAGCAGGTTCTATGGAATCATGAAGTTGTTGAAGTGGAGTTGATTTGAAATGCAGCTACTCAAAATATTGTCCCATAATTCAAGAACTGGTTTAGAGCATGTAACCCTGTTTGACTGATGGGTCTGGTGATACGCTTCACTTACTCTGTGAGAACAGTAGGCTGAAGAATGTCAAGAAGGAGACACCCTTTTTTAATATATCTCATATAATTTTAACTCTGGAAAACACTGGTGTTGATTACCATTGTGCTCTGTGGTTGTATGTTATTCTTATCTCTTAAGTGCAGTACAGGAGTTCATTTACATAATAAACTCACTCACCTACTCATTCTAAGTCCTCATTACATTGTTACGTTGTTACTCTCTTGTCTCAGAATATCTATTACATCCTGTCTTCATTACCTTACCTTGGCCATATTTCACATTTTAATTTTTCACTATTTCATCATTACTATATATATAAATATGCTAGATATATGAATATATAAATGTATGTATATGTGGATTCCATCCTAGAAGTATTGAACAGCTATTCAGAGCCTAGATTTGAATCATCTGCTGTATTTGGACTGTATCTTATCTTCACTGTTGTAGTTCTACTTGATTTTTAGTTTTTAGAATTCTAATTGCTGTGGACTGAATGTTTGTGCCCTTCCCCCCCACCACCCCGCACCAAATTTGTATCTTGAAACCCAAATCCCCAATGTGATGGTATTTGGAGATGGAGCCAATGGGAGGTAATTAGGTCATGAAGGTGAAGACCTCATGATGGGATTAGTGCCCTTATAAGGGATACTAGAGAGCTTGCTAAACTGTTCTTTCCACCAGATAAGGATACAAAGAGAAACCAAGGAAGAGTGCCCTCACCAGACACTGCATTTGCCAGTGCTTTGATCTTGGACTTCCAAACCTCCAGAACTATGAGAAATAAATCTTTGTTGTTTAAGCCACCCAGTCTATGATATTTTTGTTATAGCAGCCCAAACTGACCAAGACACAAATGCTAATGCTTCAGTATTGGAAAGAAAACTCCCCTGTGATCTCCAGGACTTGGAACTTAGACATTAGAGAGATTTGTTCTTTCATAATCTTTTTTTTTTTAACAACTTTACTGAGATATAACTCATGTACCATACCATTCATTTAAAAGCATACACTTACAAGTGTACAAGTACCATTTAAAAGTGTACGATTCAGTGGCTTTTAATATATTCACAAAGTTGTGCTTCCGTCATCACAATCAATTTTAGAATATTTTCTTTGCCCCAAAAAAGAACCCTGTACCCCATAGCCATCTGGTATTTTAAATACGTGAAAAGTAAAGCTGAGAAGGGATACAGAAGTGGGGTTTGTGTGGGGAGAGGCAGTGTGCCATTATAAATGGAGTTGTCAAGGAAGGCTGAGGAGGTAACTTTTAAGTCAAGAACTGAAAGAGGTGAAATAGTCATGGCTTTTACTTAGAGGGAGGTGGGCTTTCAAAGCCCTCCTTCATAATCTTTTAAAAGTATTTGTGGTGTGGTGGCACTTGATGTAAAGGGCTAAGTCCCTCTCCTTATACTGTGAGTAAGACATCTTATAATTGGCATTTTCTGCTCTAGAAAGACTTTTCTTACATTACATATGAAAATCCACCAAATCAAAATATTAATCTCAGTGATAAAAGTAAAAACATACAATGTGGCTGTTAGCAGTTCTCCTCATCTGTTTCCATGAAAGACTCTCACCACAGACTGTCAAGATTCCCATTCAAATCGGCTAACATCACAATGCTAGTTCTGCTTGTACTCCACTTGCAGCGGCTCATAAGAACCTGCCATTTCCCTTCTTAGTAACTTTTGATATTGATGTTGTAAAGTGGATCTGTGATGGGTAGCATGCGGAGAGAGATGCTTCATAACCCCAGATCATCTCATACTTGTTACCCCTCTCTCATGCACAAAAGGAAAGAGGTTAACAGGCACAAAATGCCCTGGGAAATGTAGTTCAGTGCTTAATGAGCAGAGTATTCCTTTTCCTCTAACTTCTAAATGTCTGGAGCAGTTATGTCATCTTTCTAGTCATTCTCTTGCAAATGTACACATACAATTTTGTGCGCGAAGAACATTTCTACAGGAGAAAGTAATTGATAAGCAGTTGTCCCTGTAAATAGGGGACCATGATTACTTTCTACATGTTCAGTTTAAAGGTCTCTAATATTTCCAAGCACTGCTTGATTGTTTATACGATGCTATCACACAATATGCATTCAAAGATTAGATATATGTAGCTCAAAAAATTAATAAAAGGAACAGGCTTATACCCAGCACCAAGCTTAAGAGGTAAAACAAATCCTTCCCTTTGAAGGTCCCTGTGTGCCTCTTCACAAAGATTTTATTTTCCTGTCCCCTCAGTGGTAACCGCTAATCCTGAATGTTTTATTAATCACTGTTAAGCATTTCTTCATAATTTTATCATGTGGGTGTATCACTAAGCAATATACTGTTTCTTTCTTTTTTTTTTTGTTTTAACCTTTATATAATTGGAGTCATACTCAAAGTATCGTTTTATGATTAATTTTATACACATTGTCTTGACATTTATGTATGTTTTATAGATATACACACACATATATATACAAACTGTCGGGAGAGAGGGAGAATCTCCCTCTGCCCTTTTCCTTAAGGTTCTTATGGCTGGCCAAATAATTAACAAGACAGGTTAGCAGGAGAAAATAATACCAAGTTTAATAACATGTATACATGGGAGAAAGCAGGGACACTGCGTTTCTCAACACGATAGCAGAAATTCTCGTCTTAAATACCATGTTCAGCCAATGACCAAGGAGGATGTTGGGGGTGGGGGGAGTCAGTTACAGGAGATTACCGCTAAAGCACAGTAAACAAGAGTAAGGTTATTATGCAGATTTAAGGCCTCACCTTCCACATTGATAAGCCTCTAGAAATGAGGCCATCCCCCCCTCTTCCCAAAACAGAGAAGGAGATACCTTTGCAAATGGAGATTTCCCTTATAAATGTAAATGTTTGTCTGGCAACTCCTTGCAGGGCCATCCAGAGAATGTGGCCAGAGAGATAGAACTTCTGATAAGATGGGCTTGTTGCTGCCTTTCCTATTGTAACGTTTATCCTACATTATCTTTACAGCCATCATGATAGAAGATCTGTTCCAGGAAGGAGCCACCATGTCAAATTCTTTAGGCAGTTAGTGGAGGAGGTCAAATGTCCCTCAGAGAAAACAATCAAGGTAAAGAGATATATTTTAGGGTGGCCAAATCTTGATCTCCCACATTGTAAACACTGGAAATACTGTATTCACAAGCCTGGCAGAGTGCCTGGTACATTTCAGGCAGTTAATAAAAGGTAGTTAACATTTTTATTCTGGGGACTTCATATCCAAGACCTTAGTTCTCATTTTACCCTCTAAGATTTTTTTGACAATCTCTTTTCTCATTGTCCTTCATTGACCAGTTTTACTTTACCCTTCTACAAATAGATTGTAATTGAGTACATTTTTCATGTTAAAGATTAAAAATGTCATATTTTAATAATTGACATTTCATTGAACTATGTATTTGCAGCCTAAATCCCAATGTTTTTACATTTTTCTTTCTTTTTCTGACTCACAGATTTTTTGTTAAGCTAAAGTAATTGGCAGGAAAAAATTCTCATTTTAAAATGAGGAAGATATCATGGATATGTTACATAATTCTGGGAAGGATAAAAGACAATTGTCAGGATTTACCTTTTATTATTGCATAAATAGTGGGCATTACATTGAAATGATAGATAAAATAAGACCCTCAAAAAACAGCTCAGAGTTATAAACTTGGCCTCTAGATCCATTGATCACTGTGTTTGGTGCAAATCACATGCCCTCACTCGTGTCTACAGGAAATTAAATCACACTACCAGTTTCCAGTTATACCTGAGCATGTGTGAAAACCTGGTGGGAAGGGTTGTGAAAAGGCATTGGTACAGGCATCTCCTAGAAGATAATCTAGCCAAATTTTTATAAGCTAAAGACAATGATCTCACAAGAGCATCAAACTCTAGTCATTGGGGTAGAGTGAAATTGCTGGTAGTCAACTCAGTCTGGTGCCCAGACCCTTTAATGTCTATTTAGGTTATGAGGTAACAGAGCTGACCAAGAAGTATATAAGAACTTACCTACTTAATGTGTCAATTACCATACTAGATATTGTTCTGTGGTCTTGCAGATGTCAAAGCTCTACTCCACAGAACAGTAGGACTGAGTATGATGGTAGGAAAGCAGCTGATGAGATCACTGGGTGAGGAATTGTGATAGTTCAGTTAGATGTGTCTGACTTGCTAACACCCAGGGATGCTTGGAAGAGAGTATGCTTCTAGGATACCAGAAGTTCTCATTAGCAAGTGGATGCAATGAGCTAATTAAATTTCAGTTTTAAAAGTAACTGGATTTCTATATATAATGGAGTCTAAGAAAATTCGGGTTGAACTGCACTATAAAGATTAGTGGCATATTATAATATATTTAGCCAAGTCGTATATAATTAAAGGTCAGTGGTTACACTACTATTTCTGTCATACAATTCTGTATTTTAGGTGAACAGTTACACTGAAAATAAAAACATCCACTTGCATCAGCACATGTCAAATTTATCCTCTGGTTCTACATTAGAGTGGAAGGTGAAATAAGCTTCTTAAGAACCACATCAGATTATAATAAAGGGAATTATTGGCAATTCACAAATGCTTAGTTAAGAATTCGGAGTTAGAAATGAGCTTTCAAAAATATTGATTAATCAGAGATTGTGATATGCTTAAAGTCTATTTTTCCAAAAAATTTCATATTGGGTCATTTTCCACTTAGAAGAAAGGAAACATTTATGAGACAATATTAAGTGAGAACTTCTATAGAAATATGAGTTCAGGGATTGCCTAGGAATGAATTTTGATAGAATGTTAGTCCAGAAGTAGTTGACAAATAAATATGGTAATTATAATAGAAAATAATAATGTCAGCAATAGAAAATTTAAGAGGAACTTGATATGGACTGAATTGTGTCCCTCCCAAATTCATATGTTGAAACTCTAACCCCCAATGTGACTGTCTTTGGAGATAGAGTCTTTAGGATGTAGTTAAGGTTAAATGAGGTCATAATGGTAGGGAATCTAATCCAATAGAACTGGTGTCCTTATAAGAGGAGGAGGAAACCTCAGACTGCTCTCTCTCTAGGCCATGTGAGGACACAGGGAGAATGTAGCAGTCTGTAAGCCACAAAGAGAGCCTTCATCAGAAACCAACTGTACTGGTACCTTGAACTTGGACTTCCTAAACTCCAAAACTCTGAGAAATAAATTTCTATTGTTTAAGCCACCCAGTCCATAGTACTTTGTTATGGCAGCCCAAGCAGACTAATACAAAACTAAATTATTGTAGAGAATAAAATAAAAATGTTTTCATAATGGAAAATGTTATAGGATTTAAATATTAATAATATACACCTCTATTGAATTTTAATCATCCTCCAGTCACTACCTCCTACATGAGGTAACACTATTATTTTTCCCATTTGCCTGATGGGGGAGTCTGAGGTCCAGAGAAGATAACTTGTCCAAAATCAGTAACACAATGGAATGTGAGAGAGCCAAGGTTCTAAGTTGGCAATTTGGCTCAGGAATCCATGTTCTCAATAGTTACAAGTGAATGAAGGCCTTTACATTATTTGTTTTATGAAGTTATTCCCTCAGTAATGCTTCCTTTATGTGAGTATATTTTTGTGGAATCGTCTCTTGGGTTAACTGAAAAGACAAAATCTTCAGAGTAGTTTGTGAGTTATGACTTTCAGAAAATTAGTTTCACTACTTCTCCTAAATGACCAATTATTTGTAATACTAGACTGAATGTGTGACTGGTTTTTAAAGTGTTCTATTTTTTATTAAGAATATAAACCATTCCATGTCATGGGTATTATGCTAATTTTATAAGCAGTGTTCTCTAAATGCATCTGGCAAAGAAATGCCATTTCTTAAGTTTTAGTGTGGTATAAAGCCATCTAACTAGAAATTAGGAGACTCGTATTGTTCTGCATTCATCTCACTAACTAATCTTGTGCCTTGAGCCCCAACTTTAAGTATTATAGGGTTTTTTTTGAATGTATAACATTACGCTAATATTTGCTCTGATTGTTACCAGTATGTTGAGAATCAAAGGAGAGGAGCAATTATCCCATACATTTTAGCATTCTGTTGTTGAAAGATACTATTTAAATCAAGTAGTTAACCATCTCCTTGGGAATGAGGAAAGTGAGGCTGAGTATTGGTGTAACGTATTTACATAGCTAACCACTATAAGAGTATGATTATAACTCAGAACTTCTTATTGCTCATGTGGTTTTTCTTCAGGAATTGAAATTATACCCAATTTATGCCTGAGTTCTAACCTACCACTTAATTCTTAGAGCATATATAAGAAGTAACAGAATGATTGATTAATTAGTTGACTGATTCATTTTCAGCAGTTTTATTTCCACTTACCCCATTCCTCCTATTTGAGAGAAAAGAAAAGAAAGCACACTCTTATGTGGAATATTTCCACCTCCATGATTCAATATCTTTTGTTTTTATCCCTGGGTGCATAAAGACACATGCGAGTGGTCTCCTTGACTTTGTCTGGGTATGGCAGCCTATTGCTTCTTTTAAACCTGGAAGGTTTTTTAGTCTATTTCTTTGATCTATTTCTTTTAACAAGTTTGCAGAAGCTATTTCAATTCTTAGCATGGTTAACATGCTCAACTTTAAATTGGCAAGATCTTAGCATTAACTTGTTTATAACATTACCAATAATGTGCCGAATAAGAGTCGGCATGATATTACCCACAATTCCTTGCCAAACAGAACCTAGATTTCGTGTATTTTCGCAAAAACACTAGGAGAGATTTAGAGTAATTCTCTTTTCCCTTCATATGAGCTATTTTACAGATTCATTGAAATATAGTGTTTGCAGCAAAAGGAAACTTTCTTTTTAATCAATGATAGGCACACAAAATTCAGGAGCTCCATTGAGACCTTAAAAAAGTAAATCATGATAATAAGTAGACATTAATGTGAAACCAGATAACTTCCTAGAGCGAATGATCAACGTGATTACAATATAGACTTATGGGCTGAGAAAACGATTGGGAGTTGCCATTAAATGCTAGATCTATTTCATCAAGTCTTAACATTATTAAATATTTTCAGTCCCTTTCAATATTCCTTGCACTTTTTGTTTTTCTTAATGCTAGGAGAGTTAGGTATCTCTGTGACCTTACTTTAATTTGATTTAAGCATCAATACAAAAGCTTCATAGGCACATTGTGAAGTAAAGTGATTTATTTTTCCATTATTACCTCTGGGAATTATGGGGCATCCTGGACATAAATTCCAATGAAAGCCCCGTTCACTAGCACAGTAACAAAAAGAAAAGTCAATTCTAGAGACAAAAACTTGAATAGTAAGGTAAGGATTAAATTGGATTGTGTATAACCATTATCCCTTTCAATGTAGAATTTTTATTTGTACTTATTTTTATGTAATTGTTTCACTTTAACTTTGGAAAGTTTAGTAAATAGATGTTTTCTAGTGACCCTTAAAAGACAATATTTTGATGATGTGAATCTTAGTAAACTACATTCATTGCAAGAATTGCTTTTAATAAAATATAACAAAATGATCAGGTTTTTTGACTAACCCCGTTATTACTACAACTTGTGTTCTGGCATTTTCATTTTCATACTATTATGCCCACAAATAAGACTAACCTGGTACCATAAATATTATGAACTTTATTCCTTTCTTTTTATATTTTTTAGTATTTTTTATTTTATTTATTTATTTATTTATTTATTTATTTATTTTTTGTGAGGAAGATCAGCCCTGAGCTAACATCCATGCTAATCCTCCTCTTTTTGCTGAGGAAGACCGGCTCTGAGCTAACATCTATTGCCAATCCTCCTCCTTTTTTTTTTTTTCCAGAGCTCCAGTAGATAGTTGTATGTCATACTTGCACATCCTTCTAGTTGCTGTATGTGGGACGCAGCCTCAGCATGGCTGGAGAAACGGTGCGTCGGTGTGCGCCCAGGATGCGAACCTGGGCCGCCAGCAGCTGAAGGTGCGCACTTAACCGCTAAGCCACAGGGCTGGCCCCATGAACTTTATTCTTTTATGATCCACCTACATTTTTTTAATGTGAAGGTCATGGATTTCGCTCCTAAACCCATCTGACTCTTTTTCAAAGGAATGTCATCCCAAGGTCATAGGGAAGACAAAATATATGAGTCACAGAAAATCAGAGCAAACGAAAGAGAAACACTTAGAGCCTAAACAAGCTGCCCCAAAGGCTTTATCCTCATGCCAATGAGCAAATTGTGTTATTCTAGTAGCCTAAGGACATGAAATATTTATATATCATTTAACTCAAGAGGAAACTCTGAATGTTAAATTACTTATTTTTTCATATAGTATTTCATTTATGAGTGGGGGAAGGGTAAACTACAAATTATCATTTCTGTAGAAAAGTATTTGAAATTATTTGCATTATTTTGCTCTGTTAGGCTAGCAATAGAGGTTGCTGTAAAAATAACTAAGATCCATTCATTCCCCAAAAACATGTATTGAGTTCCTCCTATGTCAGGCGTTATTCAAGGCACTGGAAATACAGCAATGAACAAGGCCCTCTCTCCTGGGTTTCTATTTTAGTGTGGGGAAACTGATTAACAAATAAAAACAAATTTTAAAACACAAGAAACTAGATCATGTGGTTTTGGGTAGACTTCTTTGTGGAGATGTTGCTTTGGCTGATATTAAATGGTAAAAGGAGCCAGCCATGTAAGGATCAGTGAGAAAAGCATCTTAACAGAAGCCTTGGTTAGTGCAGAGGGCCTAAGGCAAATCTAGTGTGGCTAAGGCAGAGCAGGTGATGGCGAAATACAGTGGCAGAGGTGGGCAGGGGATATATCAGAAAGGCCTTTAGAATAAAAGATTTTTATTGAATTTTAAATGGAGGTTGCACCTTTAAAGGACTTTAAATCTGGGAGTGAAATGATTAGTCTACATTCTACTGAGATGATTCTGGTGGCTGGTAGAGGGTGTGTGAATGGTGGCAAGAGAAGAATCAGGGAAACTATTACAGTTGTCCAAGTGAGATGTAACATTGCTTGGATAACGGTAAAAAGTTTTGTGTGTTTTGCTCATTGATGAGATGTGGGTGTGGGAGGTAAAGGCAAGGTAAAAAAAAAACATAGTATAATATTTTTCAATGTTGGCATAGTAAGGAATGATCAATTGATTCTCTATGAGGAATATAAAAACACATTTCACAGAGAAAATGACAACTGGACTGTTGAAAGTTCACTAGCAGCAAAAAATGGGATGTTAAATTATAGGTACGGGAATGAGCTAAGGATGTAGATATCATGTCAGATAATTCTGGGTATGCCAATGTGATTAGAATAAAGAAGTAAAGAAGAAAGGGACAAACAATGTAATTAGGACTATATTGTGAATGTGCTAAGTAGTTTGGACATAGCCTGTAGGAAATGGGAACAGAGAGAATATATGTTTTAAGATTATTAAAATAATACATGACAAAATAATATTAGGTTTTCTGTAACTATTTGTAGTTTTCAAAGGCTTTTTTTTTTTTTTTTTTTGGTGAGGAAGATTAGCCCTGAGCTAACATCTGTTGTCAATCCTCCTCTTTTTGATGAGGAAGAGTGGCCCTGGGCTAACATCCATGCCCATCTTCCTCTACTTTAATATGTGGGATGCCTGGCACAGCATGCCTTGATAAGTGGTGCATAGGTCCACACCTGGGATCCGAAGAACCTGCAAACTTCGAGCTGCCGAAGCAGAGCAGGTGAACTTAACCACTACACCACTGGGCTGGCCCCTCAAAGGCTTTTTTTTAATACTATTTCTTTGGGTCATGCTGTGGAATCAGAGAAAAAAAGATATGTCACCCTCTCTCCCAAGGGACACCAGCAAAAGGAGAAACTGTCATGGAGATTGGCAAAACTATAATGAATTTCTGGGCAAAATGTGATGGAAAGGATCCACATCAATAGAATCAAATACGGATATGTTTTCAGTGTATGGCTGTTAACAGCAAAATAGCATAACATTCAGGGATATTTTGTTACAACTTCCTGTATTATTTATTTTTGTCTCTGCTTCCCCTTTCCACTAGAATATAAGCTAAAGATGGTGGAGGGTTTTGTCCACTTTGTTCACAGATTTATTCCATGCATCAAGAACAGTACTTGACATCAAATTGGTACTCAATATATTTGTTAAATTAATTAATGTCTTTTTTAAAAATTAATGAAGAAAAAGCAGGGAAAATAGTTTTATTTGAAGAAATGAAGTAAAAGATTTTCCTCAGTTATATCTTCCAGATTAATGGGTTGACTACATATGAGTCACTGGTGACCCTGAAACAATATATAGATTTGGGGGCTGACCCTCAAAATTCTCACTCAGCTGTATTGAGGTGAATTGGATTTAAATGTCTCATGTTCTAGTCCTGAGGTAGGTCGTCATGGGCACCAAAGAGCTAACCAGCACGGAGCTAATAAGTGAAGAGAGAATCAAAAAACTGAGTTTAATAGGTGAATGAAAATGAGATGGTCTTTTCATTTACAAAGACTTTAGTCCTTGGAAACTGGAGAGCAAACGTGATTTCTAAATCTCATAAACTAGCATATACAGAGCACTTGATAGCCTGATGATGGCCTGAGTCCCTGCTGGTTGCAGTTCAGTTCAGGGTGGTCTGCAGGTTGGCTTATGGTCATTGTGGGCAGTGGCAAGATGGCTACATTCAGACAGCGATTTGCAATTCAATCAATGGGAATTTGAAAGAAAGGTTAGATGTCATTTCAGAAAGATTAAAAAATTCACCCAACCATATTAGTGATTATTGGCAGGGTTGGGACAAAGACTCAGGTTATGCCACTGTATATAACTGTGGGAGTAAGAATTGACACGACGTGTACTGCCTGCACTGTTCTCTCCTTCATGCCAGGACGCTGGGTTGCTTGTAATTCTTCTTTACATACATCATGTTACTGCTCAACCTTCTACTTTGGTTCATGCTATCTTCACTCCATGAAATGCCCTTTCCACTAGTCTTCATTTTCTTCATAGCTAACTACTACCCATTCATGGGCAGTTTAGCTGAGATATCTCCTTCTCTAGGTAACCTTATCTGACAATCATCAATCCTGGCAGGGTGGGTGTTCAGCACTTTGCGTTGTGTAACTTTCTGAGCATACCTCTGGCGTCAAGATTTAATATTTGCTTGTGTATTAAGCTCCCCTGCTAGACTCTCAGTTGTTTGATGATTGTTGTATAGGCTATTCTCAACTCAGAACTTAATATAGTTCCTGACACATAGAAACTGATCCATGATTTATTTTTATTATTTTTGTGTGTGTGTGAATCAATCTGAGCCCTACTCTTTCATTCTCCCATCAGGTCTTCATTCTTAAATTACAATATTTTCTGTCAGATGCATTTTCAGGAAAAAAATAATAGCAATAGCATAATAATAGTAACAACTCAAAACTGAAGAAGTAGTACTATACAGAATCTCTATTTGGTTTACAAAGTTGATATTGCTAATTCTTATTTTTTTCTCCCTGAAAAAAATTACCATAGTAAATAATCAGAGAGGAATAAGTTTTAGCTAATATATTAAATATACTTTGATGATTGAGACTTCTAACCAATTACAATTAAGAGGATAAACATCTCATGTCAACTAAAAAGAAACAAAACCTACCATTTGTTGATATATTGCAAGAAGCTTTAAAGAGACCATGCTCCTTAATCATCTGCTGATGGCAAGAGAGGAAGCGCAATCTGCGCCATTTTGATGTTCTGGCTGAGCAATTTACTCTACTTTATTCCCTGACAGTGAAATTGAATACTTTTGTCCCATGCTTATGCTGTGCTTTGTAGCATCTGCTTGTTATAGTGGATGTTTTGGTTTCCAGTTCTCCTTTCTTTTTCTTTAAAGTGATTATCACAAATGTGAGGAAGGATTTTTCAGAGTTAATATGTAGCTGGTAACACGTGGTTAACACCCACCTCAAGGGTGGTGGGTGGTTGGTATTGCCTGGAGATGAGATTAGCACAAAGAGTTCTCTGAGCATGTTTGAAATAGAGTGTCACTTAAAAGAAAAGTTGACATTATCAGTAATATCAACGTTTATAAATGTTCTTTTGAAGTTAATGTAACCTTACATTGTGTTACTCTCAATAATGGGCAGTGCGTGTCTTAGTATCCCTTTTTTGGTATAACATAATTATAATTTTTTGTGACTCAAACACTGTATGTTGATATTTTTTAAGGAAAATGGAAATGTAATGTGCTATTTTAAATATTGCTGAACATCTAAAGAATACCCTATTTTGTGTTCATAAGCTGAAATTGTACACATGAATATAATACGTGAAAGGGTTAACGAATATTTTTATTAATAGATATATGATTGCTGCCTGTCAGAGTAGCTTAAAAAAGAAACATCAGTGCTGTCCGGATTACCTTAGTGACCTTCTTCCCCATAGCCAATCAATCAACCAGTGTTGTAGCTTTGATTGTTACTCTTTCCTTAGCATCTCCAGCCTAAGCAAAACCAATATCAACTTACTGAAATATCCATCCAACTGCTCCTCTGTATTCAACTTGTCCTCTTCCAGTGCTCCACAAAATGCCAATACATTTATTTATTTACTTTTTGAAACATCTTTATTGAGATATAATTCACATACCATAAAATTCAACCACGTAAAGTGTATAATTTAATAGTTTTTTGTATATTCATAGAGTTGTGTAACTATCACCACAATTTAAGAATATTTTCATCACGTCCTCCCAAAAAAGGGCACCCATTAGCGGTCACTCTACATCTGACCCTCCCTCCAGCCTTTAGTATCCACTAATTTTATTTCTATCTTTAAATGTTTGCCTATTCTGGACATTTCATATAAATGTATTCCTACAGTATATGACTTTTTTTTTTTTTGGTGAAGAAGAATAGCCCTGAGTTAACATCCATTGCCAATGCTCCTCTTTTTGATGAGGAAGATTGGCCCTGGGCTAACATCCATGCCCATCTTCCTCTACTTTATATGTGGGATGCCTGCCACAGCATGGCTTGATAAGCAGTGCATAGGTCCTCGCCTGAGATCAGAACCCATGAACCCTGGGCTGCCCAAGTGGAGTGCATGAAATTAACCACTATGCCACTGGGCTGGCCCCACTACAATATTTGACTTTTTATGACTGGCTTCTTTCACTTAGCCTAATGTTTTCAAGGTTCATCCATATTGTAGCCTGTATTAATACTTCATTTATTATTGCTGAATAATATTCCATTGTATGGATACACAGCACCATATTTACCCATTCATCAGTTTTTTTTGACATTTGGGTAGTTTCTACATCTGAGCTATTATGAATGATTTTAATATGAACATTCATATTCAAGTTTTTATTTGTATATATGTTCGCATTTCTTTTGCATGCACATTTAGGAGTGCAATTTGCTAGGTCATACGATAACTCTATTTTTAACATATTAGGGACTTCCAAAATGTGTTCCAAAGCAGCTGCACCATTTTACATTCCCATTAGAAATATATAAGGGTATCAATTTCTCCATATCCTCACCACACTTGTCATGATCTGTCTTTTTGAGTAAATCACTTAATGAGTGTGAAGTGGTTTTGATTTGTGTTACCTAAATACTAGCGGTGTTGAGCATATTTTTATATGCTTATTGACCAATCGTATATTTTCTTTGGAGAAACGCCTATTCAAGTCCTTTGTCAGTTCTTTCTTTCATTGGGTTATTTTTCTTTTTATTATTGAGATGGAAAATTTTTTTATATATTTTAGATAATATCCCCATATCAGATATATAATTTGAAAACATTATCTCCCATTCTCTGGGTTGACTTTTCACTTTCTTGATGATTTCCTTGGGCACAAAGCTTTTAATGTTGGTGAAAACCAAATTATCTATTTTTCCTTTTTTTTTTTTTTTGCTTGTGTTTTGGTGTCCTATTTAAGAAACCATGCCTAATCTAAATTTGCAAAGATTTACTCCTGCATTTAGTTCTATAAGTTTATAATTTTAGCTCTTCTATTTACATCTATGATCTACTTTGAGTAGTTTTTGGGTATGGTTTGAAGAAAGAGTCCAACTTCATTCCTTTGAATGTGGATCTCCAGTCGTCCCAGTATCATTTGTTGAAACAACATCTGACCCCACTGAACTGTCTTAGCATCCTTGCCAAACTCAGTTAACCATAAATGTAAAGGTTTATTTCTAGACTCTTAATTTTATTCCATTGGTCTATATGTTTATTCTTATGATAGTACCATGCTGTCTTGTTTACTGCACTGAATGGTAAGTTGTGAAATTGGGAAGTGTGAGTCCTCCAGCTGTCTTCCCCCTTTCCAAGACTGTTTTGTCTATTCTGAGCCTTGGGTTACATGATCATCTTGACAAAAAAACAAGGCAGCTGAGATTTTGGTAGGGATTATGTTACATATATAGATCAGTTTAGAGAGTATTATAATCTTAACCATAGTAAGTCTTCTGATCTATGACCAAGAGATGTCTTTCAGTTTACTTAGGTCTTCTGTAATATCTTTCAATAATATTTTATAGTTTTCAGTGTATAAATTTTGCACTTCTTTTGGTAAGATTATTCCCATGGAATTTTATTCTTTTTGATGTTATTAGAATGCAATTTTCTTAATTAGATTTTCAAATTGTTCATTGTGAGTGTGTAGAAATTCAATTGATTTTTGTATGCTGATCTTGTATCCTATAAACTTACCAAACTTGTTTATCAGTTCTAATAGATATGTGTGTGTATATGTGCATTCCTTCAGATTTTCTAGATAAAAGATCATGCCATTTGTGAATAAAGATAGTTTTAAATCTTCTTTACAATCTGAATGTCTTAGATTTCTTTTTCTTGCCTAATTGTCCTGGCTGGACCTTCCAGTACAATATTTCATAGAAGTGGTGAGAGTGAATATCTTTGTCTTATTCCTGATTTTAGGGCAAAGCTGTCAGTCCTTACCATTAAATATAACGCTAACTGTTTTTTTTCATTGATATCAGATTGAAAATTTCCCTTCTAGTCCTAATTTATTCAGTGTTTTTATAATGAAAGAGTGTTGGATTTTGTCAAATGCTTTCTGCATATATTGAGAGGATCATTTTTTTTTTTTTATTGTAGTTAATAATATTGGGTTGACTGATTTTCAGATGTTAAACTAACATTGCATCTCCTGCATAAATCCCACATAGTCATGGTATACAGTCCTTTTTATATGTTGCTAGATTCATTTTGCTAGTATTTCATTGATAATTTGTGCATCTATATTCAGAAGGGATATTTGTCTGTAGTTTTCTTTTCTTGCAGTGGCTTTGTCTGATTTTGCTGTCAAGGTAATATTGGCCTCACAGAAAGAGTTGGAAAATGTTGTCTCTCATTCTTTTGAAAACTTTGAGAAGGATTCATATTACTTCTTTAAATCTTTGTTAGAATTCAATAGTAAAATGATCTGAAATTGGACTTTTCTTTGTAGAAAATATTAAAATTGCTAATTCATACCTTTACTTGTTACAGGTTAATTCCTATTTTCTTTTTTATGTTGAATCAGTTTTGGTAGTTTGTGGGTTTCTAGAAAATTTTCCATTTCATTGAGTTTATTTACTTTATTGGTATACAGTTATTTATAGTGTTCTGTTGTAAACCTTTTTACTTCTGTAAGGTCAGTAGTGATGTCCCATATTTTCTTCTTTACTTGGAATTTTGAGACTTTTCTCTTATTTTTCTTTGTCAATCTAGCTAAAAGCTTGTCAACTTTATTGATCTTTTCAAAGAAAAACTTTTGGTTTTATTGATTTCTCTCTTTTTAAAAATTGTCCGTTTTATTTGTCTCCTCTTTAATCTTTAATATGTCCTTCTTTCTGCTAGCCTTGGCTTTAATTGGCTTTTCTTTTTCTAATATCTAAAGATAGATGATTAGGTTATTGAATTGTGACCTTTCATTATTTTTAATATAGGCATTCTTGGCTATAAATTTCCTTCTGATCATGGCTTTAACTATATCCCATAAGAGTGGATATGATGATTTTATTTTGATTCATCTCAAAGTGTTTTCTAATTTTCCTTGTGATTTCTTCTTTTATCTACTGTATATTTAGGAGTAGACTGTTAATTTTCTCATATTTGTGAATTTTCTATTATTGATTCCTACTTTTAGTATGTTGTTGTGGAAGAATGTACTTTGTATAGTTTTTATGCTTTTAAATTGATAGAGATTTTCTTTAGGACCTAGCATATGGTCTATCCTGGAGAACGTTCTATGTACACTTGTGAAGAATATACATTCTATTTTTGTTGGGTAAAGTGTTGTATAGATGTCTGTTAGGTCTAGTTGGTTTATGGTATTGTTCAAGTTTTCTATTTCCTTGTTGATCTTCTGCTTAGTTGTTTATCAATTACTGAAAGTGCGTTATTGAAGTTTTCAGCTATTATTCTTGAATTGTCTATTTCCCCTTTCAGTTCTGTCAGTTTTTGCTTCATATATTTTGGGGCTGTGTTGCAGCTCCAACATAATTGTTATGTTTTCCTGATGAATTGATACTTTTATCATCATATTATATCCTTCTTTGTCTCAGTAAAAATTTTTTTCTTAAAATATATTTTGTCTTTTATTAGTATAGCCGCTCTGCTCTCTTCTTCTCTTCTGGTTCCTATTGGCATGGCATATTTTTTTCCATCCTGTTACATTGAACCTCTTTGTTTCTTTAAAGCAATTGTGTCTCTTGTAAATAACATAGAACATATAAAAGCATCTTTTTTTTTTTAATCTACTCTGTTAATTTCTGCCTATCTGCCTTTAGATTGGAAGGTTTAATCAATCTATACTTAAAGTAATTACTAATAATGTAGTATTTACTTCTGTCATTTTGGTCTTTGTATTCTATATTTCTTAGGTCTTTTTTGTTCTCTTTTTCCGTTACTACTATCTTTTGTATTAAATATATAATTTCTAGTGTACCATTTTGATTCCATTTTACTATATTTTTAATGTTAATTTTCATAGTGGTTGGCCTAGTAATTATAACAACCATTTTAACTTAAAGCAATCTTGTTCAAATTCATGCAAACTTAATTTAATAGTATACGAAAGCTTTACTCCAATAAAGCCCCTTCCCTCCCTCTTCTTATGTGGGATTATCGTCAAATTATGATTATATATTATAAGCCCATCCAAAGATTTTAGCAATCTTTTTCAAATAATATAAGAGAAGAAAAGATTTATAAACCAAAATACACTTGTACAGCTTTTATATCTATCTATGTAGTTACCTTTACTGTGTTCTTTATTACTTTTTGTATAGTCAAGTTACTATCTAGTGATCTTTGATTTATGCCTGAATCATTCCCTTTAGATTTTTTTCATAGAGCAAGTTAATTAACAATGAATTCTCACTGCTTTTGTTTACCTGGGAATTTATTAATCTCTTCATTTTTAAAGGTTAGTTTTACTATATATGAAATTCTTGATTAACTGCCCTTTTCTTCATTCATTTTTGAATATGTCCTACCACTGATTTCTGGTTTCCATCCTTTCTGATGAGAATTCAGCTCTTAACTTAATTGAGGATTCCTTGTATGTGATGAGTCTCCCTCTCTCTCTCCTTCTTTCTCTCTCCTGCTTTCAAGAATTGTCTTTTATCTTTGCCTTTCAAAACTGATGATGGTGCATTTAGGTCTAGGAATGAATCTCTTTGAGTTTTTTGTTTTGGGGGTTCATTGAGTTTCTTGGATGTGTAGATTAATGTTTCATCAAATTTGGGAATATTTTCGCCATTGTTTATGTATTCTTTCTGATCCTTTCTCTCTTCTCAAACTGAGACTCCCATTAGGAATTTGTTAGTACAGCTGATGGTGCCCCACAAGTTTCTGAGGCTCTGTTCATTTTCTTCATTACTTTTTTTCATCTGTTCCTTACCCTGAATAATCTCAATTGACTTGTGTTCATGTTCATGGAGTCTTTTTTCTACCAGCTCAAAACTACTTTTCAACCTCCTCAGTAAATTTTTTATTTAGTTATTGTACTTTTCAACTCTAGGATTTTATTTTCTTCCTTTTTTAAAAAAATAATTTATTGTTATTGTCTCTTTGATGGGACATTGTTTACAAACTGTCCTTTATTTCTTTAAGTATATTTTTCTTTAGTTCTTTGGACATATTTATAATAGCTAATTTGAAATATTTGTCTAATAAGCCCATTATCTCATCATTTTCCAACCATGTTAAATGATGGTATTTTTCCATATTTAAGGGTTCCCCCACTGAATTTTACTGATCTTTCTAACTTCTTATGCAAATATGTAGTCTTGCATAAATTTTTTCTTGGAGTTAGAATTCACTTGGACATGATGCCTTGTTTTTAAATACATTTCCAGATTTGGTTTGATACTAAATACAAAAATCTTAACAAATGTATTCCTGACTGAGACTAGCCTGCAATTTTGCTTTCTTAAAATCATGTGGCTACCATTTTTTGAAGCTTACAGCCAATAACTAGAGATAAAACACTCTTTTTCTTTTCTATAGAAGTGTTGTATAGGCTAAATTATTTAAACCTTGAATCTTTGGTAAAATTTAATTGAAAATGATTGAATAAGCATCTGATTTTTTGTGTGTGTGTGAGTCGGGGAGCAGCTTTTCTATTGATCCTGTTTATTTACCATCTGCAAGACTATTCACATTTTATAATTATCTAGAATAAATTTTGGTAAGCTGTATTTTTTGAGTAATATATTGATTCTAAATTTTCAAATTCACTATTATAAGGTTGTTCATGAGTGTAATCTACAGCAATTGTAGTATGTCCCTTTTTTTATTCCTTATGTTTTCTTTTCTTTCTTTTTTTTTTTTTGTGAGGAAGATCAGCCCTGAGCTAACACCCATGCTAATCCTGCTCTTTTTGCTGAGGAAGACCGGCTCTGAGCTAACACCTATTGCCAATCCTCCTCCTTTTTTTTTGTTCCCCAAAGCCCCAGTAGATAGTTGTACGTCACAGTTGCACATCCTTCTAGTTGCTGTATGTGGGACGCGGCCTCAGCATGGCCGGAGAAGCGGTGCGTTGGTGCGCGCCCGGATCCCAACGCTGGCTGCCAATAGCGGAGCGCGCGCACTTAACTGCTAAGCCACAGGGCCAGCCCCTCCTTATGTTTTCTAATACATTCTCTATTTTCTTGATTAATTTTGTCAAAGGACTTTGCATTTTATTAATTTGTTCAGAGAAATGCTTGTCTTGCTCAGCTTTTTTTGCTGTCTTTCTATATTACAATGTCTTTTTTTTTTTCATAATTTTAAACTAGTATTTCATGCCTCTTAATTTCTTTAGGTTAATTCTATAGTTCTTTCTAAGATTTCTCAGGTTGCATGTTCAGCTCACTAATTTTGAGCTTTTCTTACTTTCTAATGTAGACATTTATAGGTCTAACCTTGAATACTGCTTGTGGTAGGCAGGATAATAGCACCCAAAAGACCTCCAAATACTAATTCCTGATACTTCTGAATATGTTATCTTATGTGACAAAAGGGACTTCACAGGTGTCGTTAAATTAAAGACCTTGATATACGAAGATCATCTTGTATTATCTGATTTGATCCAATGTAATCACAAAGGTATTATAAGTAGAAAACAGAAGCAGCGATTCAGAGATTTGAATATGCCGTGCTGCTCACTTTGAAGATGAAGGAAGGGGCCACAAACCAAAGAATGCAAGTCGCCTGTAGTAACGGGAAAAGTCAAGGAAAAAGATTCTCTCTGGGAGCTTCCAGAAGGAAAGCAGCTCTGCTGATACATTGATTTTATCCCAGTAAAGCCCATTTCAGAATTCTGATCTGTAGAACTGTAAGATAATAAATCTGTATTGTTTAAGCCAATAGGTTTGTGGTAATTTGTTACAGCAGCAATAGGAAACTACAGTACAATTGCTGCATCCAAAAATCATGTAGTTTTACAATGATGACTTTTAAATATTTTGGAATATCCATTAAAATGTCTTCTTTTCGCTATAAATTTTTTAGAGGTTTATTTTTTTTGTTTGATTTAATGTCCAAATGAATGTTTTTTTAACATAATTAGATTATGGTTAAATGATGGGGCCTACATGACACTAATCCTAATGACTCATATGGCCTATTACTTGATCATTTATTGTAAATTTTATGTTTTATCTACTGGGAACATAGAATATTGCACTCTGAAATAGGAAGGATACAATATTCTATAAACTAGAAGTACATCAAGTTGTTAGTATTTGCTATAAATTTGTTGATCTACTAATTTTTGTTTGTTTGTTTTTGTGCTCAAATAAATGCTGAGAGAGTGTGGTAAACTCTTTTCACATAACAATTATTTTTGTATGTGATTTTGTGTTTGTGTTTCAGGTCTATTTTTAGACAATTATTAAGTGCATACACATTTAGAACAGCTATGTCTTCCTAATAAATTAAAATTTTAATCATTATATAGAGCAACTCTCTTTATTTTTCACTTATTTTTACTCATTACAGGTCCTCATTACAATTTTCCCTCCTTTGTAACTTCAGTGATATATTTTAAAAGTTGTTTCTTATATTTCGGTATCTAACTTGTAGTTTCATGTGGAATGGCCATTCTGGGTATCTATGCTTCCATAATGATGAAATGAAAACTATAATTAGTATCTTGCATTCTGACAATCTAATTTTATTTCATATCTCTAAACAACTATAATTAAAAAAAAACACTGGTTAATATTGTATTCACCAAAATCTTTAAAGAATATGAAAATTATCGTGAGTAAAATGATGATTTCCTGGGTTCTCTCTACTTAAAAATAATATGATTCCATTCAATATCCATGTTGTAAAGATGACTATATGGAAAGGATTTTGCTTCCATTTTAAATTTACACAGTAAAATAAAATAATCTTAATTTACTTTGATTTTCTTGACAAAATAACAAGTGCTTGCCTAGAGCATCCACGATGCAAGCACGAGTCAGTGTACAATGTTGATAAAGCAATCCTGTATACATTCACTAGGGAGAAACAGAACACTAGTAAACAGCAGAGAAATTGTTTCTTTAGAAAATATGGAATTAATTTGCAATAGGTCTTAATGTATTAAGGGAGATCTCACTCCAAAGGAGAATCAAAGCCCAGGTATTGGTGAGAAGCATAGAAAAAAGGGTGAAAATTTGGCATTATATACAATTCAAATGAGTTGAAGTGTATATATGTTGGTATCATAGAAAAACGGACAGATCAGGTAAAAGATTCAAATACCAAAAGAGGAATTGTACAATTCCTGAATAATTTGTACAAGATACAAAGTGCAAAATTGTTAACTAGAAATGTGTATTCAGGATTCAGAGACAAAATCATAAAAGTATAATGGAAAAGCCAGATGCCCGTGTAGTGAGGACTCTAGTCAGTGTTTAATATAAAATCAGCAGGAGCCAACATCCATTTGGATCAAAGTAACAGAACTTGCTGTGAGGTCTTGGCAATTTGCTTAGATGAGTTCTCACAGAATTGTGCCCCTTTTTTAAACAATTATGCTGAATTTTGGAGTAATGTTCAACTTATAAAATATATAGCCTTTCTTCTTCTGAAAAGCAGTACAGCATATGAAAGGCATGGAGATGAAAACAAATAAACAAAAGAAACCCTCACCCGAATAAATGAGTCTTTTCTGAGTCTACCAATAGCAATCTGGCTCATACAAATATGAGCCAGATAGGAAGAAGAAATAATAGAAAGTGAGAAGGGCTTTAGAATTTCATGCCCAAGATGTTTTTTAAAACATGTCTTTGAATAACCCATAGAAGCAAGCATTACCCCTCAGCTACTGACCCCTGACTTAGCTATTCAGGAAATGTGAGACTTTTTCAATACTTAGGGTGATATTCAGACAGCAAAGAACTCTGTGCTGAGCCCTGCTGCCAATTAAGGTCAGCACACGATTCCAAGTTCAGGCACAGCGCAACAAGGGCTTTCTAAAGAATGCCCTGGGTATTGACAGAAGCTTCCTGGAGCTCCCAAGTGTAAACCCAGGCCTATGTCTACAATTGCCATTGCAGGCACATCCCTGACTAAGGCTGCTATGGGTTTCTGCAGTGTTGATCATAGAGGATCCCTGGCCTTGGGGCCCAGGCCTCTGGAAACATGCTGAGAAACGCCCACAATAGCCTGAGGATGTAGCTTTTCTCAACTTGCAGTTGTAACAGAAAAAGAAAAAATCCACATAATACAGTGAATTCATTTATGTTCTGGAAATCATGTTGCAATCGTTATTCTAATGGGAAATGATACGTAATACTGACTTCTGAAAACTAAATATCGTCCTAACAAAATAAAATTTGTGTTGTAAAGAAAAGTGTATTAATTTTGGAGGCAGAGAAAGCTGAAATAAAAAATGCTTCTCAGGTAGTTTTTAGCAAATTGACCTTGGGCAGTTGGGTGACTTCTGATTCTCAGTTTTTGCATTTGTGAAATGGGCATGATTTATCTCATACATTCAGCTCAGCATCAGTACCATATTAATTGCTAATGAATAGTATTAGCTAGTGTTATCACCCCTAGATTCTATATTTGGCAATTTCTGGGGAACAGAGAGAGAGATTTCCTGCTCTTGTAAAACTATAGTATTGAGCAGCAGAAGCCTACGCTTTAGAAAATACATTTTACACCCGAGTTTGCAAGTTATCCTGTAAATTAGATTGGAATCAGCCACTTCTTTCTGTTGTTCTCCTTGCTTGAAATGAATTAGTTTCTAAGTTCACACCGAAGCAAACAAGAGCAGAGTCTATTTAGTGGACATTCATGAAGAATCTGGTCAATATCAGGTTAAGGAGTGGAAACTGGAAGTTCTGAAAATAATATCTGGTGCTGAGAAGATATAACAGGAATGGGCAAGGAGTCAAACCGTAGGGACAAAGCAGAATGTGGTAATGGGCAGACCTCAAATGCAAAGATTCTTAACACTTATGGACCAAGGCCTTATGAAAGACGTTAGGTATTATAAAGCAATGTGCAGTTTTCCTTAAACATATGCTATTCCCTTTCTTTCCTTTCCCTTCCCTTCCCTTTCCTGCTTTCCTTCTTTTTTTCACACTCATAAGAAATAGTTAATTATTATCGATATTCTTTGAAAATATCTTTATATTTTTTCACTCTGAAAAACCTCAAATATACAGAAAAGTAAAGAGAAAATATAAAGAAATTATAAAAATTATTTTACAATACTATTATCAGATAGTAGCTAGATAAATCTAATGCTTCATTGATTTTCCCTAAAGAATTTTAAATGCAATCACAGACATCTTGATATTTCAGTCTCAAATACTTCAGTATTCACCTGTAGAAAATGAGGATGGTCTCCTATATTTCACTATTGCATTTTAACTCTAATTCCCTAATCCCATCTAATTCATAGTCCATATTGAAGCATCCCCTATTTTCTCTAAAATATCTTTTATACATTCTTTGTTTAAAACAAGACATAACCTAGGATTACAGAGTACATTTTGTTCTTATGACTCAATTTTTTCTCCCCATTTTTTTCATAACATTGACTTGTTGAAGAGAGCAGTGCAGTTGACATATAGGTGTTGACTCAGTACAGTTTAAATAACTTTGACGTTCATACTTCACAAGTGATGCTGTGTACTGCCTATTATTTCAAATCAGAAGGCATCCAATTCATTGGTCATCCCACCCATAACATCACCAAGACTAACCATCCATTCAAGGCAGCAACATCCAGATCCCTGTAAAGTCTTGCCTCTCAAAAAACATATCATCTGTGAGCTAATAGGTCGATGGCACGTGAATATCTAGTTGTCCATTAATCCTTTACCTAGAGATTTCAGTATGTGTGGATGATGTACTTCCTCAGAGGCTAAAAATTAATTTCCAACCCAGCCATTCACCATATTTTCGTTATCTGGTATTCTTATGTAAAGATCTTTTCCTCATCAATGAGGCTATTTGATTAATTTAAAGTTAGTTTCTACAGGAAAGGCAGGATAATAACTTTATTTTGGTTTATAAATTTTTAGAGTAAGAAAATGAATATAATAGTCGTCTCTAATTGCGGCTTCTTCTTTTTCTTTTTGGCTCTTTTGTTAGTTTATCTTGTTTTGGCTCTCTCTTTCCCTTTAATTCTTAGCAGGATACAAGTTTTTTTTAACAGAGATCTCAAAGAATAGCGTAAGCATCCAATCATGAAATCCTTGCTAGTATCTAAAATTTCTCAAGAACTAGAAACCTTTCTTTTCCCAATATTTCCAAATATAAAAGTGAAAAAAGATTTTGGTAATTTTTTATACACTGTGGGTGATTATTTCCTTTAGGTAGATATAGAAACAATTTAGCACTACAGAAGCATTTCACCTGAGCCTAACAGAAATATTGAAGCAAAAAATATATTGTTTTCAGTGATTAATTATGGTTAAAAACAAAAAACCATGATTAGCTAATTTGACTCACATTCAAGACTAATATAAAGACCTAATCAAATAAAGACAATGAGGGAGTCATGGAATTCTTGTTGTTGCACATGATTAGAGTTTTAGTTTCACACTTTATCTAAATGAAATTCTGTCATGAATTAGATGGGAAAGGAAGCGCAAATACTCAAAATGCCCACAACCCAGTATCCTACCACACAATCTGGCCTTTTCTGACATCTCTGTCTACTCCTTTTGATAATACTCTCCTTCACACTTAAAACATGCTGACATGTTTTTGATTTCCCTAAATTAACTAGTATCTTTCCAATTGGATTTCCATAAATTAACTTATCTCTTTGCAATGCTGTTTTCTCCCTTCAGATAATGTTTCCAAGTCCCTTTCCCACTGTCTTCTTTACCCACTTGATCTGCTCATCCATGATAACTCAGCTCAAAATAGCTCCAAGTAGGGAAATCTTTCTTGATCCCTCAGGTACGGTCAGGTTCTCAGCTTTATTAATAGCTTGCAATTCTCCTGCATGGCATCTATGCAGAGCATGCAATTGCATAGTTGTTAGTACATTTGAATAACGTGAGTCTGCCTCTCCCAGGTCTCAGAGGGCAGAGTATGTGTTGATTTCTCTCTACCATTGTTTTGCAAGAAGCCCAAAAGAGAGCCTGGTGTATCATAGACATGTAATAAATGTTTGTTGAATACATTAGTGAAACCTGATCTTTCATCTCTACTAATTGCATCTATATTGATTCCTGCCTTATGATTTATACTTTATAAGATGAGGCATCTGTATACAGCAAAATATATGGAGAGCGAGACAGGAGAGGAGACAGACTCTCACTTCCCATATGTCTGCTTTAGACTGCTTAAATCAAGAAATATACCCTTTTTGTAATTAAAATGTGAAATAAATCTAATAAAAGATGTTGAACCAAGCAGTTTCATAGCTATTCTCTAACATTCTGGGAATCTATTTATTTCCATATATGCGATAGACATGATTCCCAGTGAATGAAAAGAAAATATTTAGCCACAATATTCCTCTACCCTTAGTCAAAGCAATCGCCTCTCCATATCACTCAGCATTGCATTCACACTCATCCTTGCCAAGTTATATTTTATTTTGTCGCTTATGTATTTTGATCACATTTAATCCTTTCTAGAACAAGTCAAGACATGCATAAATACATACCTAACACTTTGGAAACAGCATGTTAAGATGTTCTGGCAATTGCAGATCTATACTGAATATTTTCGAATATATAGGTTAAAGCACTGGTTTATTTACTATGTACTGAAAGAGATTTGTGTCTCATAAATCATCACAACCTTGTCAGGGCACTTGAGCATTTTGACTTTCAATGTATCTATGAAAGCTTGCAGAAGATGCCCACTGTGTGGTTTCACAGGGTTACAATGATCTAAAAATAATATTTACATATATTTCTATATATATTGTAAGATTCAATAAAGATGCATTAAAGTCAATATCAATATTTATATCCACTACATTTAAAAATATTACCATCCCTTTATCTGATGATTCAGTTTGCACCTTAACCAAAACTTATTTTTGTTTGAAGTCGTCACATTTCAATCTGCCAGGGTCAAGAGTGATAGATGTTTCAGGCTTTCCATTTCCATCTCCTATTTACAGAGGTTCATAATTCAAATGGAAAATTAGCTCTTGGATGAAATGTGACATGTAGATTTTATGGATGCCATCATATTAAGATGCTTATCACTCGCTTCCCCTTTTTTACCTCACCTAAACCTGCAAGAATATGAATGATGTGGAAGAGGCTTCAGATAAATTGAATAAGGAAACAATCCCATCCTGCCATACTCGATCTTCATTATCTGTAGCCTTTTCTAATTTCATTTCTACCAAGTTATTTCTCTGCCTTAAACTGACCAATATTTTGGTCATCTAACCTTCAAATAAAATCTTTAGGAAATATGTCAAGTTTGAGGAGTAAATTTTATGCCTCAATTGCTTCCAGAAAAGTCTATGGATGTTATAGAGTTGCACTGGAAGAGCTCACACATACGCAGAGGAGAAGGTCAAAAAAGGACAGAGATCTACTTAGATAATACGATATAGTGGAGAACACACCAGACAGTCAGAAATACTAGTTATACTCTTGATTCAAATACCAAAATATGCATCAGAGTGAACATGTAATTTAAATTCACAGCACCTTAACTTCATAATACAAAATGGGGAGGCTCAACCAAGTGAAATTTATATTTGCATCCACCTCTAGCATCACGTGATTCCATAAGAAAAGGAAAGTAATGAAGACAGAGAGACAGAAAATTTTGTAAGTGAAAATAAATGTATTTAGAAAGATACAGAATCATCAATAATTGTGACAATGTCTTTGTTTTCTTAGTTTCATCCAACCATCATATTTCTGAACATATGTATCAATTACAAGATACCTCACAATTATTAACAGAGAGAGTTACCAAATTCAACCAGCACAAAGTATAGATATCACAGATATGCATACACTACACTGCAGTAAAACAGGTGTTAACCTGTATGAAGACTTAAAGAAATGTAAATGGTAAACATCAATTTTTGCTGAAAACTGATGGAGGTTTCACAGAAAAATGAATTTTGAGCAAGGTGTTAAAGAGAGAAAGGGAGCTAACCAGAAACAGGGTAATAATATAATAACATGACTATTTAAAATAGCATGGTTTTAGATCATAGAGTGAGGGGTATAACAAATAAATAGGGGCCAAATTTTAAAGAGTCTTATACACATGACTAAATATTTTGTAGTTATCTCTGAAGATGCAAGGATTCCATTCAAAATTTGATGCTACAGAAAATGAAAATCAGATTTTCAATTCTGAAAGAATACATTGGTTTAACCTGGAATGCAAAATTAGCAGCTAAGGCAGAAATTAGGAAAAGGGATGATGAGAACCCAAGCAAGGGTACATCGTCCATTTGCCGTTCCAGATCCACTCTTCACCATTCTATGTCTTGATCTTTTCCCTAGAAGGCGGAGCTAAGTGGATTGCACTCTGTTGCCCTCTGATTTCTAATCAGATTCTGGGTTCAGCCAATGGGAAGTAGTGTCAGGAGACTGGACATTAGGCACAGAGTCAGCTGAATATAATTATTCATTTGGCTGTATCCCTCCTGAGTCATTTCTTTTGCAAAGACCACATCTCCTGTCAAGCCACCATGTGCATATTAATAGCCCCTCTGGTTTCTGGTAACTGTTCTCTCCTTCTCCTTTCAAGCTGAGTAGCAGTAAGGGCTACTCCAATATTGACAGTCCAGGGGTACTGCATTGTCTGTGATGACATCCCTAAACCTGGCCCTACAAGTAGTACCTGTATTAAACATTCAAAATTTAGCAGATTTAGTGAAGCATCCTGTTTCCCTTTGACACCTGTCCTCATAGAGATCAGGGTGAAAGGGTGACACCAACAAGGATTAAAGAGCCAGAATTGGCAGAACTTGCTGCTTATTCAATATGGGGAGTGAAATAAATGAGTTGAAGGTGATTGTCAAGTTTGAGACTTAATTGACAAAGTGAATGGTTTTGCAATTGATTCAAGGTTAAATACAGAAGGATTGAAAAGTATAAATATGTATAACATGAGTTCAGCTTTGGAATAAGTTTGTGTTGCCACAGTAGCCTCCATATACCAATATCTAGGAGACAGTTAGAAATATGGATCTGAAAGACAGAAGAGATATCTAGGATAAAATGTGGGTTTTCATATCATTAGAATATAACATGTAATGTTAGGAGAGCAATGAAATTTCCCAGCAATAATCAGCAGAACATAGTGGTTGAAGATACTGAAGAGACTGACAGATACTACAGCTTAAATTAAAGAGCTTGGGTAAGAAGTCAGAGAGTTAGGTTTGAATTCTGTATCACGTTGGGGAAATTAGTCATTGCTTCCTATATACCCTCATCTCTCAAATGGAATAGCATGCAGAATTGCGATAATATTCATATGAAATAATTAACGCAGAATTACTTGCCAGAGTATCTGAATCATAGAAAGTGGTCAAAAAATCATTTTTTTTTTCTTCATATTGAAGGCAAATTGGGTCTGATTATTAACAAAGTTTATTAAGAGCATATTTGATATACTAGCATATCAAAATATATGAGAAAAACTACAATGAATGCTAAAATAAGACATTAAAAATTAAGATTAAGAACCTAATGTTTCATTGAACTGATTGCAATTACAAAGATAAGGAAAACTTTAATTTCTACACTAAAAATAGTAAATAAGGGGCTTTATTCTCTTTACTTAAATGAATATTTATTAGATATCTGGAGATCACACAAAATATGAGAAGATCAATTGAGAATTGTTGACATAATTAAAATGCAGAGTAGTATATAAACTGCATTCTCATACATCCATATGACCTAATACATTTTTACTAGGTGGTTGGTTTTTTTAATTGACTATTTTCCTTATATGCGTTAATACTGAAATCTTGAATATCTGTGAACCTCCCTAAATATTCTAGATGTATGCTGACCCAGATGAAATAAAAATTTATTTCTTGCTTCCCTGAAATCTAAGATAGATGTTCCATTTGGTGGGTGGTTATCCTCCAAGATGTGATGAAAGAACCTATTCTCCTTCCATCTTTTATCAGCATGGACTTTTCATATATTTTCCAAATTTGCTGTGCTTGTCTGCATCAAGCCAGCAGCAAAAGCAAAGAGTAAATAGAATCACCGTGAGAAGTTTACATTGACCCAAAGAGGTCTGGAAGTTCACATTATTTTGGATAGAACTTGGACACATGAACAAACTCACAAGGTGTGTTTGGAGAATTGAAGTTTAGCAATTTGCCCAGGAGAAAGAGGAAATCAGATTAATGAACATGGAGGCAATGTCTACCACAGGTGGGATTAGAGAAGTCCACAGGTTTTCTCATCCACCCTATTTCCAAGTTTCTTTTACTTCTGACCATTTATAGAATTTGGCTACTTTATTTGACTTCCATAAAAACAGAATAGAACAAACAGCAATCAAACAAAAACACGAATAGACAGCTTTGAGTCAATGGCACACTTTACTGAAGACTTAGGTAATTTCCTGCATATTTCTTAAGTAGAACTGATTAACTGTATTTTTTTCTTTTTTCCTTCCAACCTTCAGCACTATACCTTGCATTCAAAAACAGCTTATCAAAGCATTTTCTTAAACAAAGATAGTTTCCTTCTTGAAAGAAATTCTGATTTCAGTTACTTAGATTTTAGTATTCATTGCCACTGTATCTGTGTGATGACATACACATGTATTTTTGCACATGTAGAATTTTGCAGGCATTTTGAACTTTTATATTCTGAGCAATGAGCTAAGAATTGGAGATATAAAGATATATAATATATAATAGCTATTTTTAAAGTCTAGCAGAGAGGGCAAAAACTTAGGCCAGAAATTTTAGTACATATTATAAGTGCTACAACAGAAGTGTGTTATAAGTGCTATAGGAATACAAAGAGGGAGCTTACATATTAGTGGTGATTTCCAGGATGCCAAGAGGAGGAAAAGGTTTCCCAAATTAAGGCGTAACATGAGTGAAGCATTAAAATACTTTATGTGCATATGTATGAGCAAATGGTTGAGAAGGCCTGTATTGTATTGGGGTGCATGGCTGAAAGGAGACTTTAAAGACTGTAATAAAAAAGATGTTGACACTTTGGAGAGAGTAAGAGTTGAGTGCGTCTTCAAAGCTGAGAGGAGGCCACCACCACACCTATCTTGGTGGTTCCTCTAGGATTTGTATGGGCCAGATATCCATCTTGATCCTACGGCAGTGCCCCTCCTGGCTCCCTTGGCGTTCCCTGATTTGGAGTGGTGTGCCATGGCTGAGAGAGCACAGGAGCTCACCTGGATGGGGCAGGGTACTTCATGTACTCCAAGCTCCTGGTATCTCCCAGGGCTTCAGTAGTACCTCAAACAGCTCATGATCACATGGGTCCTGAGGGTCCAACCAGAGGACCAGATCTTGTCCCTGAATTCCAGGGAGCTGGTGTTCTGGGTGACCTGACGAAGGACGGCCATCTTCAACTACTGCTGCAAGACCCTGTGGAGCAGGTGCAAGATGCCGCTCATGTGGCTGTTGATGGCCCACACCAGTGCTGGGAGTCCTTTCTGCTCTTGCAGGCCACTGAGAAGCCCTTCTGCCCCCAGACCACCATGGAGGAAGGCATCAGCTACAGTGCACACTGATCCTCAACTGGATCTACCACTCTCCAAGGCCCCTCCCAGAGGACCTGTCCTTCACCTGTGGCCTGCAGTAGCTCCTGCCGACAGCTGCTCCCTTGGAGTTCCAGTTCTTGCTGGTCAGCTTATTGGTCAAAGGCATGGCCGTGATGGGGTGGAGAAGCAAACCATTGCTGATGTCTGCTTTCTCAGGTGCCAGAATGAACCTGGCCTTGCCAAGCTCGTGCTTGGACCCAACCTGATGCACATGGGCTTCACGTGCTGGCCTCTTTGCTGTAGAATGCCCAAAGAGAAGATGACTAAAGAACCCGCCAAGGTCCTCCTGGAGCTGTACATCAAAGAGGCTGAGTGCAGCCACAGCCACCAGGACTTCTGGCTTGAGGAGAAACAGCCCAGCCTTTCCTCTGTACTCATCAGGCCTGCAGGGAACAGGAAAGGAGCTACCAGTGCACCCCGGCCAGGTCACAGCCTCGCCTGGGGTGGAGGACTCACCTGAGGCTGATTTACCTTCTACCAGGCTTCACCTTGGCCTTCACATCTCCCCTTCAGGGGTGGGAGATTGGAGAGAGTTCCGGAGGAGCCCTTTTCATCTTTGTGTTCAAGAGAGACAGCACAGAGAATGTAGTTGTGTGGCCCTCAAGAACACTGTAGTAGACGTGAGACCTTGGCCTCCCTGTGCAACCCCAGGACAGAGAGACAGAAGCTTCTTGAGCTCCACATGAGGAAAACCACCACACACTGACCAGATGTTCAAGGAGCCCAGAAGAGAGAGGGATGTCCTCACCTCCAGCCCCTCTCCTGCATGTTACTGGCCAGAGATGATGGTGGAGGAAAGTGAGCCAGGGTCAGTGGTCTTGCTAGATACATTTGTGCCCTTGGAGTGAGCGAGAGCCCTCGGGAGCAAGGTGTGCATTCTGCCACATTTAAACCCATGAAGCAAGGTGGGTAGGCACAGTGGGGTACCCCTCTGCCACAGGGCCCCCAAAGCATCACAGGCCAAGTTAGGAGACCCTTGGCACGCAACACGAGAGCATCTTGATGGTTTTACCTTTTTCAAAGGTTTTTTTAAAATACAATATTTTTATTTAATACTTTGTTTTAAACACATACTGCACTTTTGTTTTAATGATGGTGATTTTGCTTTTTGTAATGCTTTTTCTCTTAAGTTTTTTTTTTTTTTGGTAATGCTTTTCCCTTTTAAAGTGTACTTTTGCTGATTGCTCATCTGGGGAAGAGGAGCAGCAGTTACTTCTGACAGGTTGGGATTTTTTGTAGCTGCATGTGTGGCCCAGGACAGTTTGCTGTGTGTGGGTTCCAGGTTAAAAAGTATGTGGGGTTAAGAATCAGAGCTTTGTGAAAATGGACAGAGCCCTGGCAGTTCTGGTCCTCTGAGCCGTGAGTACTGGGCTCGGGGAACCCATTAAATAGCATATGCATAAAAAATAGCTGATATTTACCAGCTGTGAAAATTTACCACCTATTGGTAACTTTATAAACATTATTTGTTGTCCTCACCGTAACCTGGCAGGATGCGTGCTATGTGTCTGATCCACACTCTGAGTTTCCTATATTCTAGGACATGGCCTGCGTACTCCTCCTTCTGTCCCATAGCTATATTGAATCACCTGTGTTCCCAGGTGAGGCCAGATGCTCTACCTGTGAACTAATTTCTCTTGCCTTTCAGCTACTCAAGGACCTCACTTTAGCACCTGCCCTCTCTTTCCTGCCTCACCAATATTATCCCTCTGTGGATCATTCCCATTAGCATAAAATCCCTCTCATAAAGCTGTTTCCCAATTGACCAAGCAGATCATTTCTTGCTCCATTTTATAGGAAAGCTCCTTCAAAGTGTTGTCTGTCTCTAATATGTATCGCTGTTCATCTCCCATTCTCTTTTGAGCTCTATACCATCATCCTTTCATACTCATTACTTCACCAAACCCATTTTTATTAAAGTCACACTGTGAAACCAGGAGGCTCAGTTCTGCAATCCTTTTATTTGTCTCCCAGCAGCATCTTAAATATTACATTACTCTCTTCTCCTTAGAGCATTGGCCGTCTGGGTCACCACACTTGCCTAGATTTTCCTTTACCTCAGTTCTCACTCCTGCTCAGTTTTTATTGCTGATACATCTGATTTCCATGATATTCACTATCATAACGCCCTGCCACTCCGTGTTAGTCTTCCTCTCTTTTGTAGCTATGTGTGTGATACATGTATTTCCACTTTCCACCTCAACACTGAGCAAGATTATTTATTTCTTCTGCCTTTGGGCATTTTTACTTGGGTGTTTCATTGGCATCTCAAACTTAACATTTCCCAAACTGAAGCTCTCATTTGTACCAACATCTTAGCAGTGATTATTTTAGTGCAGTAAAGTGTTATTTGTGTGTCTTTTTTTGAAATAGTTATTTTCAAAAATATTTTGAATTTTGAATATTTTGAAATAGTTCTTTTTTTCTTGGCCACCCCACCCATTCCTGCCTTTATCTATGAGAGATTTCTGGCTCTCTGTATTTCTTATGCCCTGCTTCTGTGTAAGCTTCTTATCTGAAGATATTTTTCTGTTTCTAAAGTGGACTAGATGATCTATAATCCTTTAATTCACAGGCAGACAGAACTTTCACTCAAGTCAATAGAAGCTGTGCTTGAGTAAGGAGAAAGTGATCAGCCTCTTACATCCAAACTTTGTTTTCTAAGTTGAGTGTATGTTTCTTCCGGAGCTAGTATTACGTCAATGAAGACTCGGAGTCAATTATCTTCAAACAAGATCCTTTCTCCAATCAATAAAGAACGTTTTCCTATTTCAATTGGCAAACGTGAGTTAAATGTTGGCACAGCATTAAAATACTTATCACTATTAATGATGGTATTATTTTTTTGTAATCCCAAAGGAACTGATATGAAAGTGCCAGCTATAATATAGCGTATCATGAGTGACAAGTGCTTTTAGCTAGCAGTAATTGTAATGAACAGTTATTGATATGAGAATATATTACCTGTCAGCTCATAAGGAACAATATATTTTGGAAAAAAATATATTATTCTGGTTAATTCCTTTTTGATCATTTTATGTACAATATTCTCTCACCTGGCACTTTTCTTGAATCTCCTGCATGACTTTTATAGTTTCATTCCATGCAAAGCTTGACTATTACATTAGGAAAACAATGAATAGCTGATAAGTTGACTTGAATCTGGAGCTAGTGATGAACCAAGAAGCAAGAGTCATTTTGCTTTCCTTTTTTTCAGAACTCGTTTTAGTTCTTTATAAGGTAATGATACTTTTCCTTAATTGTTGAATTATTCTGACATGCCTGGCTCATTTTATTTAACATGGTTAATCTCAGCAGAATAGCAAGATTAAGCAGAACACTGAGTCTGTCATCCTGGTGGTTATAAGAAACAAATTCTTGGTTGAATGGAACCGTCTGGCATTTATTGAATCAACATTACGAAAGCAAGTCATGGGTGAGGGAAGTTTTGCTCTTTCACTAATAACACAAAATTTCTCCTCTCTGACAGCTAATTATATTGGCCTACATCAGTAAATTATGAATTCTCTAATAGGTGGAAATAATTAGGAGTTATTTTAGATCACCATCATATTCAAATATTAAATACAAAATGCATACTTTGAATCTTTACTTAATGGGTGATTTGCGTATGTAGTTATTTTCCTTTGAATGTGTCTTAGAGGTCTTATATACTGATTGTCCAGTTGGTGTACGGTTGCCATCTAGATCTATAGATTTTTTTTGAGGAAACTTCTAATAATAGTGAGGGCACTGCATTTCAGGATAGTATATCCAGTTTTCTCCTTTCAAACGAAAAAAATCATTACTTCAAAGTGAGGTCAACCTGCATTTTAACCTCATCACTGTCCCTCAGTAGCAACCTCTTTGAGAGGTAAATCTGGAATCTCTAGCCTCATTTGTCTTTTCACAGCTGTTGAATGTAATAACTCCACATCTGGGAGATGTAAGGATTAAATGTGAGCCCACATATAAAGAAAGTGTCCAGTAAAGTGACTTAAAAATAATTGGCTGGCAAAAGACAATATTTTTCTTTTAAAATGGGAGAAAAGGTCCCCAAAAATGGTTAAAATTTTTGGCGAGTGAAGCCATAATGATGTGTGATTAGTTCAATCACTTGGCATGCCAGGAGACATTGGTCCTATCTAATATTTCATATTGTATTACATTTATACTTTAGTATTGCTTCTTTCTTTACTACTTTTTTATTATCTCTGCACACTCTCATTTCAGAACTTCCAAACAGAGTCAATCTTCTGTCTCTTAAATTTATATATTTTTTTCTTAGTGTTGGACTGAATGTGTCTGCTATTTCAATAGAAATAAAACACTTAACAATATCTGCCCAGAAAAGTTTCTGTCACAATGTAGATTCACAATAAAAATTCTTCAGGATATATCTATCCTGATAATATCTTCATTTTTAAATGTCAATTATAAATAACTCTCATATTGTGTATGTTAAGTTTTACATGTTTCATATTATTAAAGGGAAGCCTTTATGAACCTATTAGATATATAATTGTCTCTGTGTGAATCTACTAGAATTCTAGAATTGAAGTATTTAAAAGTCCAAATTTTTTTTGAGGACGATTGGCCCTGAGCTAACATCTGTTTCCGATCTTCCTCCTTTTCTTTTTTCTCCTCAAAGCCCCGGCACATAGTTGTATATCCTAGTTGTAGGGCCTTCTAGTTCTATGTGGGACGCTCCCTCTGCATGGGTTGATGAGTGGTGAGTAGGTCCGCGCCCAGGATCTGAACCTGTGAACTCCGGGCCGCTGAAGTGGAATGCACAAACGTAACCTCTATGCCACCGGACCAGCCCCCTCCAAATGTTTGAAGTAGATATGAATCCTGCATACTACAGGTTGTGTTTTCCAAATATATCAAGCAATAATTGACCTCCTGCTTAGTCCATTAAAACATAGAGTTATATAAAGGACGTAATAAAAAGGTGAAGAACAAAATAAACCAACCTAAAAATTACCACAACAAAGCTAGCATTATTAACATAATTATTTTGAAAATAGCAATAAAACAAAATGTGTATTCATAAGAGAATGGAAAATTAATTTATGTTATAATGACACCTGAAGTAACAATATAAAATGAATAAGCTCCAACTATATCAATGCTGGAGATAATGTTAGAAATGCAGTATTGAGTGGCAAGAAAAGCTGTCAAACTACATACCATTAATGCACCATTTTTACAGAACTCAAAAAGTGAAAAAAATATACATATACCTGTTATAACATATCTGCTGAGATTGTAAAAATGAAGACGAAATTAAAAACAGATTTTGTTACAGTGGTCACTCTTCGGGGTGGAGTGGAAGCCGGTGGATGGAATAGTAGAACAGCAGAGAGGTAGATGCCACTGCAGCATCAGTGCTAAGAGCAGACATTTAATAACAGTGTGCCAGACACTGTTTAAGTGCTTCACCAAGAGTAACTCACCTAACGCTCATAATCGTCTTATAGAACAGGTACCACTGTCACTCCCATCCACAGATGAAGCAAGTGAAAGATTCTGCCCAACTTTATGCAGCTATTACCACAAAGTCCAGATTTCAGCCCAAATTTCTGTGTCCAGAGGCTGTGTTCTTCATTATTGAGACAAACTTTGATGTCTATATGGTATTCAAGTTACTTTTATTATGCTAGTTTTAAAAAAAATGAATGTCAGAACCAAGAACATAATATGTTCCTGGAAGCTACCAAAATCCACATCAATAACAGTGGCCGTTGTCCAAGGTGTTCTTCTTTGAGAAAAGAATTTACAACTGATAATTCTATTGGGATCTCTTTGTTTACCGGTTAAGAACAAAAGACTGTAAATATCCTAATGATAATGAAAAATATACATTTCATTAAATATTTGTGTAAGTATATTTATTAATGTTCTAATGAACTAATGTTCACTTGACCAATTTTTAAGCTTTCTTCTTGGGAAGTTTTATCAAATATTTTATATAATCCAGTGGTATTTGACTCTAAACTGCTATGTTTCACAATGTTTTAATAATCCAGAAGTAATTTCATTTTATAGAGCCAGTAGAAGTGAAAATACTGTCTATATCCATGGACACAAAATTCCAGTGATAAGCTATGTAGGCAAATTTTTTAAAAGGATATATTTTTACTGTGTTTACCAAAATATACCATGAGAATTCATTGGAGAATGGCCAGGGGACATCATTTCCGGGCTAGAAATCAAATATGAAATATTTGATAAAATTTTTTTTGATGCTTCACAGTATGTTTTTACGTGGTAAAGTTATTCTTATGAAAGAGATAATTCTCTACATGGTACAGAAAATGCATAGTTTTCTGCCCAGTGATTTTACAGTTACCCAGACTGGAAATTCTCAAAAAGAAAAATTATCAGTTAAGAACAGAGGGATGTTTACTATCCTTTCTTTTGTTTAATTTTCCACCCACTCAAGTACTTGCTTTGGTACTCTCTACTAGGAACTCGGCACATTACTAAATCTTATCAGTATTCTTTCCTCCATCCAAGATTGATTAGATGGTATAAAGGATGACTGTCAAGTTTTCAGTTCAGGCAACTGCATAATGAATGGTGTCATTTTCTGTGCCAGGGGATATGTTTAAAGAACTTATCTTTAAGATAAAGAATGACATGTTCAGAAATATTGAACCATAGGTAGTTGTAGAATATCCAACTGACAATATCCAGTAGGCAGTTGGATATGTGGGTCCAAATCTTATGAGAGAGATCTCAAACATCAGACTCTGAATTTTGGCATCCAAGTTTAAGCACAAATGAGAGCAGATAAGGCATAATTGAGTTGCAGAGAGATCCAGTACAAAGGAGGAAATAGCATTGATATTATCATTTAGAATATTGACTTAGTCAAAAAAGGTCAATGACTGCTAGCTGTGTACACTTCAGAGAATCATTCAAGTTTTCTAAACATCAATTATCTTCCTGTGGGGGACGCAAAGGTGGGAAAGGGGAAATGTAAGGATGATACCATCTCTGATTATACATAGGACTATGTATACATGTATATAGTTGTGAGAGTCAATTAAGATTATATAGGTGAGAGTACCTTGTAAATTGCTAACTAAAGTATAAATTATACCTAAAGTGTTATAGAAATGAGATATTACTATAATTCTCATGAAATATAGGTTATCGGCAAGTTTTATCTACTTCGCAAAAATACAGAGGAATTTATGAATTTACTGGGCAGTACATATTTATCTTTGTATTCACTGGGGAATGCCAAAGTTATCTTTTCTTCCTGAAGTCCATTTCATTCACAGACCCTTAAAGTTGAAGTGGAACTTTAGGATTACATCATCCAAGTCCTTAATTTTATATACAGAGAAAACAGAAATTTAATTTGATATGATTAGAATTCAGGTCTCCTAATTTGCAGTTTAGTGCTAAAATTTACACAGTGTATGCAGCTAGCCAATTGACTGGGACTAGAGCCAGCTCTTCAGAATCTTCTCTATTTCTAGTCAATTGATTCAATTAACTCATCAAGTATTTTCTATTTCTTTGGTTCTTTATAGTATGTTTTTATTTTGTAGAGATACTCTTATGAAAGACATAATTCTCTATATGTGACAGAAAGTGCCTAAATAAAACTAAAAGACTATACCTAAAAATATTTGTACAAATTATGGAAATCTGCATTAGTTTTTGAAAGATAACTCTTAGTAGATGAATTATTCATTCATTTATTTATCCAGTCATTTATCCCTTTATTTGTTTATTCATTTAACAGATATTTATTGACTACCTGTTATAGGTGGGGCACTGTTTTAGGTGTTTGGGAACAAATGCTCTAGAGATAAGTGATTGGCAAAATGTAAGTAAAAAAAAAAAAATGAAGAAACTTTGGATGGTAATAAATGCTCTGGACATAGTCTATTGGGCTGAGGCATGAAGGATGAGTCAGCTGTGGAATGATCTAGTGGAGGGGAAGAGGGATGAGTACAAGCATAGGGACCAGAGGTGCGAGGACCTAGATATGGTGCATGCAGCGGAGTTGGGAGGCCAATGCATCTACTGTAAGAAAAAGTGACCCATTTAAATACAACCTTCTTATCTCTGCACACAACATGTAGAGCCTGGTTAGTTAGCAAGGTGGAGCTTACTTTGCCTATAAATTGCATATTTTATGAAACAAATTTAACAAATTTAGGCTGGGTTTCTTAAAAAAATAGTTGTGTTTTTGTTTTTTTTTTTAATACTGTTTAAACATTGTTGATATAAAATATAACAGGTTATATAAGGAGAGAGAACTATGTAAATATAGGACAGGATTGTTTAACACTAGAGAGTGAGTTTGATTAGGGGATATGTAAGTTTTTAGGACAAACAATGTATGGAGGACTCTTTTTTGTTTGTTTGTTTAATTCAATTTTAATGGAAGGATTAATTCAACAATTATCCAACTTTAGTGTAGATCAGAATCACTCAGGAAAATTGGTAAAAATAAAGGCCCTGGTTTCTGGGTTCCTGGATTTTTTATTCATGTTCAAGGTGACTTTAATTGTACCAAAGTTGGACAACCACTGATGACTCTATTGTCAGATGAAACGATTATAGCAATTATTGTAGAAGATATAAATTGCAGGTTACATATCTGATCTTCGGTTTGGGAAGTAGAAGACAAATGAATGAAAGATGTGAGTGGCTGTTGAAAACAGAAACCTATTAGTTAGTTAATTCCACATGCTGCTAATACCGAGTCCCAGGTTTACAATAGGTAATATGGTGTGTTGTAATATTGAAGAAGAAGAAGTCAAAGAGGCAATGAATAACTCTTTCTTGATCTTTTAAATACCAGTCACGGGTTCTGATTAACATTGTTAATTAATCCTGAGTCATTTGATGAAATAGGATTGTTGCTCTCTGTGTCTACCACATTTTGCTCGTCCATATCATAACTTTCAATTTTAATTTTTTCTCTGTGGAGACAGAGATTCTTTTAGTAAGACATTTTTCTTATTATTACTAACAATGATTGAGTTTGTGGGATGGGGGGCTTCAAAGTGGAAATGTACCTGTGGACATTGAGGATAGAGACTACAGCTAAAAGAAATACAATTTATTGACCTCTTTTATGTATTAGGAGTTGGGTTAGGTGTGCAAGATGTGTGGATGAGGAATAATCTCTTCCCTTAAAGAGGTTACTTTCTAGTTGAAGTTTATAATGAGTATGAAATAACCATACTTATAGAGTTCTCATTTAAGCCTCTATTTATCTAGGTATTTTTTAAAATTATTTTATTGAGGTCACATTGGTTTATATCTAGGTGCTTTTTGAATGAGTGAATGCATAATTGAAAAATGACTGTGAAAATTAAGTTGTGCTTAGGCTCATCATGACCTGACATATCCACTTCTGCAATAAAGTATCTATTGCAATTCCAGACATTTTCCTTGAGATCATCTGCCAAAATGTCTTTGTATCTGTGTTTAACTTGGATATGACCTGTGGATAGATGCTCAGGATGTGTCAGACATGCTCGTAGTGTTTTCTGAGATCATAAGTGATGTCCTGTATTGAATTCTTTATCCTACATTAATCAAACCACACAGATGAAGTTTCTGCATCAGAGAGAACCAACACCATATAAAATACAGGTTTGTGAAGGAAGAATTATTGTGTTTAACTATATTTATAAAGTAGATTAGTGTATTTTGTGACAGTTTTCATGTCTTTTTTTACATGAACTTTTGTTAAAAATTTAATAGCCTCTTTTGTTTAATTATTTGAGTCTCAGTTAAAACTGGAGGAAACCGCTGTCTCTGCAAAATATGGTGGAGAGGATTATTTAATCTTTGGGAAAATTACTGTGTTCTGAATAGCTGAAAACTGTGCAGAAGTGTTACAATGAGAAGTAACTCCAAGGTAGCTATGGATCATTAATTGAGGGAAAACTGGTGGAAAAGTACATTTTCCATTAAATTTTGGAAACATTTGGACAGAATAGAGAACAGCCAGTCCTTGCGTTTTTTTTTTTTTTTCAGCAATGTATTTCCTGAAATGAACTTTAAATATCAAGATGCAATAAACAAATAATTTTGTACCTATAAGGATTAGGTTAATATAAATACATTGTTGTATTTTCTCCCCATTTGTAATGGTAAATTAAAATGCTCATTTCAGCTACTTCCTAAACAGTTTCAGCTGCTTACAGAGACTTGTGTTCACAAACATTAACTGAGCTCATACTGTATGCCAGGAATCATTCAGGTAAGTCTTCTCAGCATTATGCCCGGTGCTGGAAACTTGAAAGCAAATAATTTATGGTTCATACTTCAAGGAGCCAACAGTGCCAGTGTGTCTAGGACTGAGCTGTTGGAAGCTAGGAAGTGGTGCGAGTTGAAATGGAAAGGCCAGCAGGGCAGTGTGTGGAGGACATTGAATGCCATACTCATGAATTTAGGCTGCACTTGTCAAGTATGTTAGACAAATATAATAGGTATCTGTTATTTTATTTTTTGAGTATCAGGCCCTCTCTATTCTCAGTCCTTTTAGATTCAATAGATATAAACATACTCCTCCCTATAGGATGGGTATGAGTCTCAGACTTGGTCAATTCAAGCACACCTCCCTCTGGTCTTTCTAATAAGACCTATGACAAATTAAGTATAGATAATACTTATTGATTATAGATAATCAAATATCAGAAGCTATCAGGCATTTAATACTGATCACAGTACTAAGTTGACAGAATGTAGCTAAGAGCCTCATTATGAGAACAAACAGAAAGAGCTTGAGATGTAAGCCAACAAAGAGGTAAGCGAAACTGAAGCATGGAGAGAGACAAATGACTGATAATGTTATCTGCGTTCTTGGATCCAGTCATGTTTAAGGCCGAAATTTCTTCTGACTTTTCAGTCACTTGGCCCAATGAATTCCTCTTTTTGTTTGTTTAAACCAATTGGAGTTAGATTTTTGCTGTTTTCAACCAAAATAACTGTAACTAATTAAAATAATCCTATGAAGAGAGATAATTAAAATGGAGTAGTGCAATTTTTTATTTTAAGCCCCATATGGGAGGACCCGAACCAGGAGAATAAACAAAGGTAGGGAGTTTAGAAGGTTATAGTGATTAAATTTGAAGATAAGAAAGAGAGAAAAGTAATTATTACTCGAAAAATATTAACTATAACAGGGAAAACAAAAAAAAGATGGGCAGGCTTCTGGGTAGCTAACAGGTAATAATTTTGTTTTGGGAACTTTGGATTTTGGTTACCCATTTGAAATTAATGTGAGAGTTTGGAAAGTATTAGAAATATAGTTTTGATACTAAGGAGAAATATTAGGCCAAAATATACAGATTTAGGATTTGCTAACATAGTTAAGAAAGAGAATGCTTGGAAGCTAATCAAATATACTAGTGTCTCAGATATCAAGAGAAGAGGGTGTCCTATATAAAGGAATTGAAATCATTGTAAAATCAAGAATAGAATTTACGCAAAGTGAGGGTCAATTAAAGATTGCCAGATCTTGCATATAAAACGTCATCAACGTTACTTTCAAGAATATTAATATGGTGAGAGCAATTATCAAATTGCAGTGGATTTTGGAAAGAATAAGCATTAAAAAATGAAACCAGTGAGGGAAATCTTCTTTTATTTATTTATTGTGGTAACATTGGTTTATAACATTGTATACATTTCAGGTGTACATCATTATACTTCTATTTCTACATAGATTACATCATGTTCACCACCCAAATACTAATTATAATCCATCACCACACACGTGTGCCTAATCGTCTCTTTTGCCCTCCTCCCTCCCTCCTTCCCCTCTGGTAACCACCAATTCAATCTCTGTCTCTATGTGTTTGTTTATTGTTGTTTTTACCTTCTACTTATGAATGAGATCATACGGTATTTGACCTTCTCCCTCTGACTTATTTCACTTAGTAGAATACCCTCAGTGTCCATCCACGTTGTCACAAATGGCTGGATTTCATCGTTTCTTATGGTTGAGTAGTATTCCACTGTGTATGTATACCACATCTTCTTCATCCATTCGTCCCTTGATGGGCACTTAGGTTGATTCCAAGTCTTGGCTATTGTGAATAATGCTGCAATGAATACATGGATGCATGTATCTTTATGCATGTGTGTTTTCATAAGTTTCTTCAATAAATAGTGTTGGGAAAACTGGACAACCAGATGCAAAAGAATGAAAGTAGACCATTATCTTACACCATACACAAAAATTAACTCAAAATGGATTAAAGGCTTGAATGTAAGACCTGAAACCATGAAACTTCTAGAAGAAAACATAGGCAGTACGCTCTTCGACATCAGCCTTAGCAACACATTTTCAAGTACTGTGTCTGACTTGGCAAGGGAGACAATAGAAAAAATAAACAAATGGGACTACATCAAACTAAAAAGCTTCTGCACAGCAAAGGAAACCATCAACAAAATGAAAAGACGACCTAACAATTGAGAGAAGATATTTGCAAACCATATATCTGATAAGGGGTTAATATCCAAAATGTATAAGGAAATCATCTTTTTGAATAAATCTGGCAATTGAAGAAAGGCAAGATATAGGGTGATTCCTAAAAGAAGGCATGTCAAGAAAATATTTAAGAAATATTAAAAACACTTAAAATTTTTGTTATGAATTTATGAAAGTAGGAGGAAAAGGAAGTGAAGGAGGAGAAGAGATAGAAGATTAAAGCCACGAAAGAGGTAAACTAACTTTTATGTGATTCTGAAGGAGGCAGAAGATTGTAACCTTGGGAAAGGGTGGGGAATTGTTCCACCTGAGCCTGGAGGAAAGACAAAGTAAACATGAAAATTAGTTTTCAGATATAAGGGAGGAAAGAAGACAAGATTACTGTTTTTACTTTGTGAAGTAGAAGGCTAGGTGATGTGCTGAGAATAAGGCCAGTGGGATTGGGTGCTTGAGAATAAAGGTTCAGAGCAATGAGAGTGGAGAATAAACAAAGGCCTAGATGAGTGGATAAGACATGATTTTAAAAAAAATCCGTGATTATAACGGAGTTTCCAAAGAAAGCTAGAAACCTTCCCTTTGTAATGGAATGTTTTTGTGAATATTTCTCTTAATAATGCTGAGTTACCCGGCACAGGATCTGAGAAATAAAATGATTGGGAGTACCCAAGGCTTATTTTGAGTGCGCGATTGCGGTAGAAAGTCAAAGCAGCATATAAATGAAGGCTGATGTGAAAGACCTGGTTGAGTGGTTGACATGCTGTGCACAAGATTCAAGCTGCAGACCTTGTGAAATGAAATCTCAAGGGGCCAGCACGTTGGGAGAACAGGTTCAGCAAAGGGCAGCATTAGCTAGGAGGGTAATTATATGAAAGTAAAGAGACAGTAATTACAATGTCCAGTTCTTAACAACCGTATTTCCTAGGTGATGACAAGTCCTGAGATGTATTTATAGATAAGTAATACTAAACAATATCTATAATATTGTACATATTATAGAAAATTCAAGTGGAATAGAACTGAAATTCATTGTTATGACTGGGGTAGTATTCTGGAAACTAGGGTACTGAATGAGTTAAAAGTATGTATATTATGAGTCATTTTGGAATTTGAAAATAAAACTTGAAGAAAAAGATATGAAATTGACAGGAACTTTTCACAGATTTGCTAAATTTGACATACTGTGTATTAAAAAGAATTTTACCGCATATTCACAGTGATAAATAGACTTACAGACTAGTAATATATTCTCAACTGTAAAATGAAGAGTGTGTCATTTTTAATGTCGTCTAGGACATAACTTCTATGATATTAATTCCTACAGGTCTTTCTTTCACTGATGAAACTAAGCAAGTTATTTTTAAAGCTAAGTTTATTTTAGTTTAATATTACTCTTTCTCAGTTGACCATGCTTAAATATTCCATTTTATAAAGTGGCAGTATAGCATCTAAAAAGGAAGTAATAATATTCCACCTTTCAAGAAAAGTAGTTGGTCTTATATTACTTTGTGGTATATGATTTAATAAATGACCTATATGCAAGCATTTCTGAGAGACTGCATGTAGGTGAGGGGGAGTTTAGAGATTATAGACAAAACTGCATTAATGCTAGGCTGGAGTCGCTTAGAGAGAAAAGGAAAGCAATAGATCAAGTTTAAATGTGCAACATTAATGGGAGTTATGGGCACACATCTCAAAATGAATATATCCTGAAGAATTTATAGAACACCTCTCATAATTGGAAAAAGACAGATTTTAAAATTATCCTCAGGAAAAGTCGCCAACAGAATAAAATACATAGCTTTAGTGTCAAGAGAAATATATGAGACAAAAGGGAGAGACTTAGTTGAAATTGAAAGAGAGAAAAGAGGAGGAAACATACGGATTATGCAATAGAACTGAACTGCAAACAGGCCCTCATTGGAGTGGAATACACTCAAAACATGCAGATGCTGGACTAAAATTAAAATAGTGTTTGATTGCTATTAAAAAACTCTAAATATTATTTCTAGAATAAAATGACAATAATTTAATAAGCATTTTTGTCACATAAGTAAATACGTTAGATCTTTACAAAATAGTAAATTCTTACTATTTTGAATAAATTTTAAAGATTAATCTTTACCTTTGTTTATCTTGGATTTGTTTAAAATCACTAAAGAATATTTGGTAGGAAAACATTCTCTGTAAAGCAGTGTTTAGCAATTTTAACTTTGTAATCAGTTTTATATTAAATATTTGCATGTTTCATGGGAGGTAATTATAATCTTTAAAAGATCTAAAATTTAGATTTTTTTTTAATTCACAGGCTATATCAAATGGTAATTTCATGCACCATTGTATAATTCATACCTATTTAGATGTATGGATGTATGAAGGTTTTTATTTTTTTCGTTTTCTTTCTTTTTTTTCTGCTTTTATTTTTTGATGCTCAAGATCTTCAGATTTAGCCATTTAAAAGAGAAAAGGAATATATATTTAGGGAGATGGCCCATTAGCTACCTTAAAACTAATGTAACTGCATTTGCTGCCAGTGTTAAATATCATTTAAATGACTTAATGATGAGGAGTTTCATTTTCTTAAATAAGCTTTTGATCTTATAATAGTCTTAGATTTACAGAAAGTTGTAAAGATAGTGCAGAGGGTTCCCATATACACCAACCTCAGTTTCCCGTATATTCCATCTTACATTAGTATGGTACATTTGTCCTAATTAATGATTGACATGGTAAATTTGAGATACCTATTAGAATCTCAACTGAAGTTGGCTAATAGTAGTTAGAACCCAAACAAGAAGTGTGGGTTAAATACATAAATTTGGTAGTCATGGTCAAAAAGATCATATGTAATATTATGAGATAAAATAAAATTATGTGGGATGTGATTTTATAGGAAAGAGAAATGTGAGTATATGGGGAGGAGATAAGGACCAAGAACCAAATTTTGAGGTACTCCAACATTGAGGTGCCGTTTTTTCTTCACCTAACCTCTTTCCAAATCCCATAACTATTCTGATCCCACTCTTCACTCTGGTGGACTTTTGTTTTACATTATCTCTCAAAAACCGTGACACACCAAGGGAAATAACCTCCTAAGTGTGGTATAAACAGAACAATGGAACTAAATTGATTTAGACAGTTTCCTTCCATTAAAGGAATCTATTATTATTTCATTATCTTATTTTAGCAAATTCACCACAGTTTTGACTCACCTAGGCATGTGGTCAATTAAAACCCATCAATTTCTCTTTAGCCAATTCTCCTTTGTGTTTTTATATACAGGAATTTTAAGATATCAATAAAAGTTTTAAAATTTTTTTCTTGGTTCCTGTCAATCATAGCTATTGAGAGCATTTGGTGTTGCTATTTTTCACAGTTTGAAGTTATCCTCCTATTTGATGTGTATAGTTTCAATGTCTTCACTGATGTGATTGATCAAAATGTTGAATACAACTGGGTATAGAACAGAGTCCATAAAGAGAGCTTCAGAGGAACCTTCTCAGTTGAGAACTTTGGTTAGAACACATTTTCAGTTCACCAGCCTACCCTGAATGTCCTGTAGAAGATGCTGCTGATGCTCTGCTCAGATGCCCTGGAATTCCTGTTCCTAATTCTGTGTGCCTCTTTACTTGCTTCCATGTGTATGATCCCCAGTTGTTACTCTTCTATGGGAGATGACTCTCCAGCAACAGGAGCTTCACTGCTTGAACAGAGAGCCAGAAACACCTGGGGGTGTATATCACTCCCTATCATGCTGGCTCATAGCCAATGACCAAATTCAGGAGAATAAAGCCCATCTTCCTTGCCTCCGATTTGATGAATTCAGATGACATTTTGTCCATCTTGTCTTTTAAGAGAATTGCAATGGCTTTATTGAACTCAGGATGCACAAGTATACTCAATACTTCTTTTGGTTAACACGTTCTATGGTAATTTATAAATAAATAATGCTGATAATTAAGGAACTGCAAATTAAAACCATGATGTGTTTTGACAGTACCATTTCCCACTAACAGATAGGATAAATTTTAGAAGTTTGATTATAACAAAGGTTATTAAAAATACGAGACTGGAAGTTATCATATACTCCTGCGGGAACAATTTGGGATATCTGGTAAAGTTGAAGATGTAGGTTCCATGCTATTCAGTCATGCAAGCCTTGTGTATATAGACGTGTGAAGCACTCATACATTCATTGTGGACAAGAAAATTCAAAGCATTATTTTTAGTGGGAAAAAGTAGGAACCACCCAGATAAGAATTAATGTAAGAATGGGTGAATATAAAAAAGGATGAATATATTTTGTCATGTTCATAAATGAATTATTGCTTCATGTGGATGCATTTAAATAATGGAATATGCAGGTGATGGGGAAAAAAGTTGCATAAGAATGGATAAAATATGATGTAATTTATATTAAGGAGAAAACTTAGCTTTGGTTAATAAATTTAGAAATATGTACATATGATATAAAATAATATAGAACATCAAAATTGAGCTAATGGTGTGTGGGGGGGCAGGTATAAATAGAAGCAATGGGAGAAGAGTACACTGGAAGCTTCCAAGGTCTGGAGGTATCCTGTTTGGGGTCAGATGGTAGGCATGTGTGTTTTTCTAATCTTCAGGCTATACATACGTATTACCTATACAACTCTAAACATTATCATAATTTTTAAAAAGAAATAAAATTTAGTTAGGCATAGGAATAGGTTCTTCTAGTCATTACTGCTTTATAAGTGTTATAAAGGCATTTTATCATGTTACCCAGAATAAAAATCGAGCTTAACTGATATGTTATGTAACTGATATGTAAAATGTAACCTCTTCTCTTCTTGCAATATTCTGGGTATTTTCCCATTTCTAGTTGTTGCCTGATTGACATCAGCTAGTTTTGTTCTCATAAAATTTACTGTGAGTTTCAATGCTCTCAGAAAGAATATTTTTAAGGCATAGGAGAGTTCAGGAGAGAAACTTGCTGAAACTCTTCCCCCTCCCCTATTTTCTAATAGAAATGTGTCAGCCCATACCTCTTTTTGCATAGGGATTTGCTAAGAAAACTTAAAAATGTAATCAGAATATTTCTAGTTCAATCTTTGGACCATGTCTCCCAGATCTTGAGTTTTCTTAGAACAGCAAAATACATAAATAAAGGAATGGATTTGATACATATATAAATCATAAATAATAACAAAAACATAAACAAAATTTATTTTGCCAATTCAATATAATACATATTGATGAGCAGCTAATCAGTATTACCACAATTATTTAATGAAAGAAACAATATTTTAAAACTAAAAAGGATAAAGGACATTAAATCAGAATAAAAGGAATTCTTTCCCAAGAAAAATAAGCTGTTGACTTCATAATGTCTGACATGTATAAATAGATTTATTTTCATCGTATTTTTCATTTATCATTGAACTGGAGACAATGTCACCCAGGGAGGCATACACAGCAGCATAAAGAAACCACTATCCATAAACTCCCTGCTTTGAATTAGAGGGACATCATGACTATAAATTGTGTATAGAGATTGGAACACTTTATATGGCGATTAGGTTTGGGGGTTTTCATTGCTGATGTTAAGCAGTGTAGTTTGTAGAAGTGGTAAAAGTTCGCTGCCTTTGTTATGTTTCTAATTGTCCAAACCAGCGAGAAACAGAATGCATGCTGAGATAAATGTGATCACTCACAAAGCAGTTTCTTGGTTAAATCATTTTATGTAAAAGGCATCACCAGGGGAAAACAACACTATAATTTTAGTAATTGACCTTTAAACCTAAAATACAGCAACACAAGAAAATGAACAATTCAAGAGAGAAATGATCAAATCAAATTAAATAGCAGTTTAATTTCCCTTTTGGAGAAATGTATATTTAAGTAATATTTCTACCAAAAACAAAAGAAGAGGAAGGATAACAAGAAACAGCTAATATGTTCTAGCCTATTTCTGAATGCACACGAACCTAGGGACATTAAAAAGGAGAGATTTTGATTTTCTAGAAAAGCAGTGGAAACTGGTTTATTTATTTATTTGTTCTAAATGTATAATCATGAACCCTTTGCTGAGCCTTTGGGCATATTTATAATCTGAAACCATATTCTATAAAAGAGTAAGACTTGTTTTATGAGCACTTACACGCGGTCTAAATTATACAACATAAAAGCACAATACTGACTCAATTACTAACTTGCACCAATATGCTGAGAACGTGCCTCCCCACCCCCAGTTTCATTGAAGAAAATCATTAATAGTTCATAAGAGGATTTTAGAAAAAGGTAATACAAACTTAAAAGATGCCATTTTTATATCCCTTCTGGAACATGAGCAATTTTCAGATAAAGATGCATGAAAAACAACCTTAACGGAAAATACTGATATTTATAACTATGGCTATTGAAGCTTTTCCTTTCTAATTTTTAAAAAATGTTTCTTGCATGATTGTCCTTTACTAGAAGTCGATGAAAAGAAACTGACATAAAGCATCCATTTAAAGGAGACTATGTAGAGACAATGAAAAATAAGAGGGATGAGAAATGTGATAGACTTTTCAGCTTTCAGAATACCAGGCCAAACAACACATGCTTCCATCCACCAGCCGGGTTGTTATAAATGCTAACACATTTAAATGAGTTTGGAATTATGTCCCCTGTGATACTTGAGCATACTGAAGTGTTTACAGAGGTTAATTTGGGACTCCATGGTGAAGTGGTTTTCTAGCTGTAATTTACGCTAGCTGTTCCTTTTAGGTTGGGAGGCCATCAGGTTTTCTCTGCACTAAAGGAAAATTTAGGTCTTGTCACAAATTATTATAAATACAACTACTTTCTTTGATGAGCATTGTAAAGATGATTCTGAAAGAGACAAAACTTGGAATTATATCAGTATTTTAATATGTTTTCTATTGCCTGGACATAGTTGTTAACTGTCTAATTTGCCTAAATTATCTCCTGGTGTCCTCTTAAGTGGAAGATATAACCTTATTCTCACCATTCCATTAAGTGCCTATAATCTGGAATTGTTTACACTTTATCGAGTTTCCTTCTGGGCTGCCTCCCCACCTCAACCTACACATTCTGGAACTGCTTCAGGCTTATTACCATGATGTAGGAAGTTATTTAAATATGTTAATTTACTTGACTGAGATGACTTTAAATTAAGCCCTTATAACTTCATGCCTTCCAGGCTGTCCACACTAAATAATTCTCGGAACAAGATATTATTCTGTGATCAAATAGTTATTGAGAAAAAAAAAAATTATGGTTTTCTCTTGTAACTGTGACTATTTCCACTGTTTCAGTTCTATAATTTAAGTAAAATCAGTCGTAACCAATGTGTGCACAATGCTTGCTCTGGGTCAGGCAATCTCCTACACACTTTGCATGTTCTGTGATTGTTTATGTTTTGCAGATGAGGGCTGAATGATTGAATAATTTTTACATCATAGAACTAATCAGAGGTACAACCCACCGTCCTCCCCAGGCTGCCTGGCTCCAGGGTCAACACTTTTAGCTACCGTTAATATACGGCCTTTTACATGTTATGATAGGTAGAAAGAGGGGCAATCTTTCCACATTTAAAAAAATATCAGTACCATTTTGTAAATACGATTCTACTGAAATACAGATAAAGGCTTGGATTTGTTCCTTTGGGAAATGAGGAGTGCTTGAAACAGTTTGTAAGAAGCTAAGGGACTTAACCAGATTTCAGTTTCAGAAGGTAAACTCTGCTGGGGTGTGAGAAAAAGATTGGACAACATCGTTACCTTGGCACACATGATCTTTACGATCTCTATACCCACAATTTTCACTTCCAGTCCCATCTTCTCTCTCTAATTTCAAAGCTCACTCCATTGAACTATTTTCTGTTCCCCAAGATGCCGGGACCATGATCCCCTTGAAGCCTCTACACAGGATGTTCCCTCTGCCCTCTTCACATCACACCCCAACTTTCATGGCTGCTCCTCTTTCAGGACTTTGCTTAAGGGACATTTCGTCTGCTACTGCTTTCTTTAACTGCCAAGACTGGGTTAAGGATCCTGCTTAATGCACAAAACTATTGACCACAATGGTACAGCAATTGCATTTTGACATGTCTATTTCTCTACTCATATAAGGGCACTAGACGTCTCTTATTCATCCTACTTCTTGGTGTGCTATTCAAAATATCTAACAATTGATGACGACAGGCATTTGGGGACCTAACAACCACATGAAGGTTGCCTTCTCTTCCCCCTGCCCAACAACAGTCTTAGCCTCCTGGACAGGGTTTGGGGAGTAGGCCTGGTTTGGCTCTCTGAAGTATGGGAAAGGAGCCAGTGATGAAGCCCAGAAGCCAGCTGGGGAAGACCTGTGATGGGTAGCTGGACATGGCTGTCATGCAACCAGAAATTCTCCTGGCTTCAGCACTGAAGCAGGATTCACCATACCCCTGCTGTGGCAGGCATTAAAATTTAAGTTGAAGTTTATATATCATGGAGATGTGGGAGCTTCACAGAAGAACTGTAAGTGGAATGGGAACATTGGAGGTCTCCGGGAAGTGATTGTTTACCAAAATGTTAGGTTTTCATAGGCATTTTCAAAGCCACAGAGATGCATACCAGCTGAACATCAGTTCTGCTTATATCCTTAGTTCAGAGTGCACAAAAGGCAATCAGCTCATATTTATGGAAGGGTAGAAAACAGAAAGAGAATGAGGGAGGGAGACAGGAAGGGATAGAGGGAAAAATTTTACTAAATTTTAGGAAATAAAGGAATAAGTAGCTACATCATACTCAAATACAAAGTCCACACTGGCCCAAACACACCAGACATGGGGCCAGGGCACTCTCTTTCTGCATCCTTGCTATTAAGGTAAAATCTGGCTTGTTGCCAACATCATGAAATCCAATTTCCTTTCTAACTCCTGCCCCTTGTGGAGTTCGTTTAGATTCATTTTACTAACAAGGAAGGAATATAATATTTTTTCAGAATTTTATAGACACAGAAACCAACATTTAAGTGTAATTTTAGCTGGATGCAAAATATGTAAAATAAAGTCTGCATTAAGTGCTTGTCTTTGTGATTGCAAACATAATTTTACCTACTAGGGGCATGAGGAATCCTTGTGTTAGGTGTTAGGACATTCATCTCAGAGACTATAATCAATAGAGCAAAGTTCATTAGCTCTAAGAATCATGTTCTTGGAATGAGGCTGGGAAACCCGCCATCTGATACCCTGATTGTACCTGATGGCATGTGAGTGAGTCTGAAGGAAAAGAGTAGTTCCAGGGAGTCTCATGAAGGCAAAATTAGGAAGCTAAGACATACACTTTCTACAGAAAGGAAAGACTGGAACACATATAATAAAAGGATCACATGGAATATGAGAAAAATAGAATGTGTCATATCAATTCATTAATTTATGAAATAATAAAGAAAGCCTACTATGTGTTGAAGTATACCTTAATAAGACAAAGTTGCTCTCTCCATGAAGCTGACCTTCTAGAGGGGAAGTCAGACTGCATGGAGATGAACACAAATAAATGGTGCAATAGAAGCTAGTGATACATTAGGTGAAGGTATAGTATTAAAACAATAAGGGAATAGAAAACGAAAGCCGGAATTGGAGAGAGTGATGAAATTTAGATAAGATGTTCAAGAAATGCTCTTAGCAGAGGCGACACAGGAAAAGAGAGCTGAAGGATATGCTGGAGTCAGTGAAGAGAAGTGTGCGGAATAGAGAACATTGCTGAGGCTTCAGATCCCACACAGAGAAGGTGATTGGGTGTGTCCAGGAGAGTAACAGGCCAGTGTTGTTAGAGAAGAGAGAGAGCAAGGGGAAAGTGAAGGAATGAGTTCAGAAAAGAAATCCCATCACATGACCTTAGGAATGCCATTGTAAGGAGTTTAGGTTGACTTGACTCTAAGTGTAATAAGTTGCCATTGTATTTTATAAGCATACCACGTGTGTGCCCAAGTGTATTTGACATTAAATCATCATAATACCAAGAAGAGTTTTAGCTATGATCATCTCTATGGATAGATTAGAAATGATTTGTATTTTTGTGTCATGGAAAATCATAAACAGGTTTATATTCAATAACATAATTAGTAAATCCTCAAGTTAAATGGAGTTCAGTTTGTAAAATGGCAAAAAATATGGATTGTAGTGAAAAAGCAATATTTAAAATATTGTTTAAATTGCAATGTAGTCCATTCAAAAATAAACACATAGCAAGTATCTCCCTCAATAAATATTTTAATTTTTTGGTTTTTTTTTTTTTGGTGAGGGAGATTGGGCCTGAGCTAACATCTGTGTCAATCTTTCCTCTATTTTGTATGTGGGTCACCGCCACATATGCTTAATGAGTGGTGTAGGTCCATGCCTGGGATCTGAACCTGCGAACCCTGGCTGCCGAAGCAGAGCATGCCAAACTTAACCACTACGCCACCAGGCCAGTCCCAAAAGAATTTAAATTTTAAAGAACAAAAAAAATTTCCAAACACAATTAACCCACTATAGAAGTGTTATAATAGCACATACAGAAAGAGACAACACTAATGATAAAAATTATAGAAAATCTGGTATTAACTGAAAAAAAAAATCAGAAGAGAGCTCCATGATCTAGCCAGAACCAGTATGGAGGCAAATGTAGGATAGTGCCTATCATCTAAGGTTGGAATATGAATTAATATTACAAAAATGTGCTTTGGGAAAAATGAGACTGGTTTACAATGTAGTTGATTTTTTAATTAACGTTTCTGTTTTCTTGATATAGCTTTCTATTCCAGGAAATCTAATTCCTACCGACAAGGCTTTCTGTGAGATCAAGTAGAAAAGATGGATTAAGAAAGTTTTCTTGTGACCTCTCTCCTTGACTTGGCCTTCCCTCTTGTGAGGGGTACCCTTGGGAGCATAGTCAGTCTCCTAGCTTCTTTCTGCTTCTAATTTTGGAGAAAGGAGGGAAGCAGGGGAAAGAGGACAGATAGAGCTTATAAGGTTTTATCAAATATTACACAAGAGACCCTGGCAAAAAAGTCTTTTGCACTTCAAGAAGAGTCAGTGCTGCTCAATACCATCCGGTGTGACACTTCACTGGGGAGCTAGTTTCTTCCAAAGGCAAATTCGATTTCAGCGGCTTAGAGGGGGCATACTGTGTGCCTCATTCGTGTATTGATCCTCCCCAGCCCAGCAGAGCAATTTCATGTTGTGGTTTCTGGGAGATGAGACGTAATCCCCAGATTCAAGGAGCTTATCTAACACTTTGTTCATCAAAGATCTTAAGGAACAAGCATGAACATTTGAAGAAAAAATAAATATCATGGTATATAGCATATATAGTGCTAAATAGTTTGTTCAAATACAATCATGGCATTTTACTCCTAAAATGGACATGAATGATAGACAGCAAAATTTTAATTTTTAGAAGTTATTTCTTTCTTTCAGAAAGTCAATTAGAGTTAATACATACCAGTCAAAAAATGATTCTGGGGCCGGCCCCGTGGCTTAGCAGTTAAGTGTGCGTGCTCCGCTGCTGGCAGCCCAGGTTCGGATCCCGGGTGCGCACCAACACACTGCTTCTCCGGCCATGCTGAGGCCACGTCCCACATACAGCAACTAGAAGGATGTGCAGCTATGACATACAACTGTCTACTGTGGCTTTGGGGGGAAAATAAATAAATAAATAAAATCTTTAAAAAAAAAAAAAAATGATTCTGGAACCAGCCCTGATGGCCTAGTGGTTAAAGTTTGGCACTCTCACCACTTGGGCAGCCCTGGTTTGTTTACTGATCACAGAACCACACCATCCATCTGTTCTTTGCCATGCTGTGGTGGTGGCTTACACAGAAGAACTAGAAGGACTTACAACTAGAATATACAACCATGCACTGGGGCTTTGGGAAGGAAAAAAAAAAAAGAGGAAGATTTGCAACAGATGTCAGCTCAGGGCAAATCTTTCCCTGCAAAAAAAGGAAAAAAAGATTCTGGTCGTTATTCTTTGTTTGTTTTCTTTCTTTCTCTTTTAAACATTTATTTCACCATTTGCAGATTTGAGCACTGATTTACATCTAAATGTTGTTCAATAAACTTTGATTTATTGCAATTAATTTGTTCAATTTGAGGAAATTCCCTTGAAAACTGAACGTATAACATTCAAATTTTACCTTAAAACTCCCAGGAAGTCTTTGTGAGTTGGAAACTGGATTTTAAAAATTTAGAAATATATAAAATATATATTAAATATAAAGAGATATATGTCTTTAGGTAATAAATGCACTGATTAATGAGGAGAATGTTGCAAAAATTTTTCAAATAATGTTCTGATAAGAACTCCAGGTTTTGTATTAAAGGAGCAATAAAACAGCTTTTAGTGGCTCTTATAGGAATATCTATGTTTTGCTAGCCCAAATTCCACCAGTACTGCAAATTTAAAGAATTTTTTACATCAACAAAACAAGACATTTCATGAATCTTGGAGAGGGACGTTTGCATTGAGGAAAATGAACATCATGATTTTGTATTCTCTATTTTCATTACTCAATTTTTTAAAATACAAAGCATTTCAGTTCTCAAATCTGTGTGGAATCACTTCAGGGTAGAATAAAATAGATTGATGCCTGCTGACAGTTCTGAGGATGTAAAACAGTTGTTTCACCTGCCGTGTCTCAGAGAGATGAATGAGGAAAATATTTAGATCTGTTTCTGGATTTGTGTAGGGGCCCTTTTAATAGAGCACCCAATAAAAACACAGTACTATTTCTTGAATATACTTTCATTCTTTCAGAATAAGTGAGGTAAAGAATTTACTTAGAAACCAAATGAAAAGAAGAAAATTCTGAGTTTTACACCTCACACTATTTAAGTGAAAAAAAGTATGTCTTGTTCTCTATATATTAATATATAAACGGAATTGATGTGAACCTGAGACTTCTACAAATCCAATATAACAAGCCTTGCTTTTTTACAGTTTTAAAATGAGTTCAGAGTAAGGATTTGAAAACCCTGTTACCGTCTGAAAAAAAATTAATCCCCAGGGAAAAGGAATTAGAGGAAAAAGGAACCCTGCATGCAAAATTACGTTCCACCAAATGCTTTTGTGAAAGGAATAAAACAACTATGGGGTTTTCTTGTGTTTAAGTAATGAGGAGAGACAGTCCATTTGATTTAATTGCTTAAAACCGGTATATTTCTGTCAAATAAATTTTCAAGGAAGGAAAATATTGTCCCACTAGCAGTTATTTTAGTATTAAATGTTAAGGAAAAAAGACATTTTATTTCATCATATATGCCAGTACATTTCAGCACCTTGATTTTGTTCTGTAAGTTAGAATTTCAGGACATGATAGGATATTATATGGCATTTCTTTGAATTAGTTCCTCGGAGAGATGAGTCCTATTTAAATTATTAGAGATCTAAGTATTTATTATTTAGTTACTTGGTGTTACTAAGACCCAGTGTGCTTTTAGCATTTAATCTTCTTCAATCTATTTTTTAAATATTTGTCTTAAGAGCTTTTATTTAACTTTCTGTTGCCTACATCACTTAGAAATTATTGAATTTGGGTGTAGACACATTTACTATTTAACACATAAAATTAAATGTCATGTCAGATTGGAGAGGATTGTCTTCATTTCTTACAAGCATTTGAAGCAACTCCAGCTGAAGTTTAAAGACAAGGAAGTTGCACGTGCAGACAGGTTTAGTATCTCATTCTATCCTCGTGCTTGCTCTACGTACGTACTATCCCCGAGATGCTCATGTCTTTATTTTAAAGAATCATACAACTATTGCAAGCACTCAGCCAGACAAGCAATTGACAGCTTGGGTCTCAAACAAGTTTAATAAGTTCACAAAGAAGGTAAATAGTACATAAAAGGAAAATTAGAGTGCAAAGCATTTGTATTGTATTTCTTTAATCCTATGCTGACATTCTGACAGTAAACTCTCATTAGCTTAAGTTTTACATGTTTTAAGTTCTAAAAGGATTTATATAGGATTCAAAGATCCATTAGAATCTATAGTACAATCCATTTATTTTGAGGTTTTCTTTTCCCAGTGCCTTAGTAATAAGTCGAAGCCTTCCATATTAAACTGTTATTTTATTTATTTTTTTTTTTATAATTTTACTTATTTATTTTTTTCCCCCAACTATCTTTTGCCCAGTAGATAGTTGTATGTCATAGCTGCACATCCCTCTAGCTGCTGTACGTGGGACACGGCCTCAGCATGGCCCGAGATGCGGTGCGTCAGCGCGCCCCCGGGATCCGAACCCAGGTCGCCAGCAGCAGAGCACGTGCACTTAACCGCTAAGCCATGGGGCAGCCCCTAAACTGTTATTTTAATATTTACATAGAAAATTAGACAGGAATAAACTGTCTTGCAAAATGGTGTACGTTGTAAACACTGAAGAAGTTAACCAGTGATAGCTTACTTGTGTTGAAGAATAGGGAATGATTGTTCACATAAAGTTAACACAGGTACACAGTGGGGTTGATGAGAATAAGTCCAATAAGTTGGCAAAAATAAGTCCAAATATAATGTAAGACAGGAGGGTCAAGAAATGTCCTTAATTTATAAAGCATGCTGATCCCACGCCTGCATCTGTTTAAACATATACACAAACTACCAATTGCCAACCAAAAACTAGTCCAAATTCTGGCGAGTAGGATTGCTCAATCAATATTTGCCAAAGCAAACTTTGTTACATTCCATCTCTACACGTAAAGAAGAAAAAGCAAAAAAAACTTTCGTATACCAGTTCAGTTTGTCTTTGATTTTTATAACCAAAGAGAATAAATTGTAGCAGAAAATATCATCTTTTTATAAAACACCATTTGGTCAAATAATTTTCTAGGCTTTGAGAAATAACAGACATGTGTTTAAAAATTGCTCTAGGGGCCGGCCCCATGGCTTAGCGGTTAAGTGGGCTCGCTCCACTACTGGCGGCCCAGGTTCGGATCCTGGGCGCGCACCGACGCACTGCTTGTCCGGCCATGCAGAGGCCGCGTCCCCCATACAGCAACTAGAAGGATGTGCAACTATGACATACAACTATCTACTGGGGCTTTGGGGAGAAAAAGGGAAAAAAAAGAGGAGGTTTGGCAATAGATGTTAGCTCAGCGCTGGTCTCTCTCAGCAAAAAGAGGAGGATTGGCATGGATGTTCGCTCAGGGCTGATCTTCCTTACAAAAAAAAGAAAAATTGCTCAAAACTATATGTGGTTCTGAGAAGATGTAAGAAAATTGAGAGGTACTTATTAAATGGAATAGGTTGCCTTGTATCCTGACATTGGGAAATGAGCCCTGACAAGGAACAGATCCCCATGCCCATCAGGCTTCCTTGGAACAAACAATATTGCTTTGAAAATCTTCTGAGATGGTGTTTCTAGTTTTAGGTTTTTCAAATTAGATTTTCAGGTTAATTGTGACTTACATTAAATGGTGCCTCTTGAGCACATTTTCTGGACGATGGTAGAAAGTGAATCTGACACGGCATGGCCAACTCAAAACCATGGGATAATGATGCCAACTGAGGCATCTTTGAGAAGTTATTTTGACACATAGCTGTTATAGTTAGCTTGAAAATATTTTTCCTTCAATATTACAGCAAGTATATTAAAAAACACTAGAAGTTGTATTTAAAAAATACACTTAGGTTATAGAGGCCATACTTACTGTATGGATTAACTCTTTTGCAGTCTCCTCATTTAGTACCTTAGTCACCTCTCATTTGTCATGACATAGTTTGTGTGTCCCAAAATCAATGGAAGGAAAATAGGCAGAGTTATAGGGAATATATCCAGAAGCCTCTCTTACTTACAAAACAGCCTCTACAAAGTAGAGCACATGGCTGAATGTTCTACACATGAATATCTCCTGTCAAATGTGTTATTAAAACACAAAAAATGGCGACAATAATACATCATAGAGAGCCACAGCATCATACTATTCAGCAATGGGTTTGTTTGTTTGTTTTCTGGCCCTGGGTCTAAACTGTTGAGTACTTTTACAAATTAATTTGACATGTCAGTATCTCATAATGTATGAAGTAGGGCCTAGATTCTGGAAGCTAACCTGCTCACTTTGCTTGTCAATGGACCACAAAAACAGAGAAAGATCCTGGGAAGCCTCATTCTTTTTTTTTTATGCCACATCACAGCCACATTTTTGTTACAGAATAACATAGCAACGTGTACAAATACTTTCGGATTTTTCCGTTAATAAGAATAACTGGTGATCTGACCATATAATCTATTCTTTTGCATTTTTCTTAAGTATAGTCATTTGTCTATTCTTCTGTTTGACCTGAAGCTGGAACATTATTCAGATATCAGTCCAGCTCACTCAATTTACAAGTAGGGAAAATAAAACCATCGGGGGCTAGTGACTTGTTTTAAAATAACAGAACTCTCAAAAAAGTCCATTCATGGTGACCCACATCCAAGATCTCACCTTTTCCTGGTATGTTTTCTATTTTTTATGCTCCATTCCTACTTATTATTTCTTAGGTTGTTGTTTTCGTGTCTTGATGGAAAATGAAATGAAATTTAGAATACATCTAAAATAACAAACAATGTTAGTTTCAGATCACCAAAGATATTGAAGTGGTGTAGAGAAAAGTACTAGACTAGACATCACCCCAACCTCTGTGATCACCCTCTTAACTGGCTGCTTGACCTTGCCATGGCTATTGTCAGCTCTGATGTAATAAATCAGAGCGTTGTTACAGTTTGGGTGATAAACATATGCCAATACCTGGAAGAGGGTTTTACACACAATGGGGCTCTTTAAATGTGACTTTTCTTTCTCCCCTTTATTTTCCAAAGCAAAGAAAAATTGCATGTTTTGGGAAACAAATGAAAGCATATCATTTACATTTTGGAGGACAGCTAATTTCTGAAGTATTTTTTTGTACACTGGCAAGTCTTAAAATTCATCATTACAGTAAATGAATTAATAAAAAATAACAAATATATAAAGGGTTCATTCTCAAAGACTTTTTTTTAACAGTTCTTTTCTTAAACGTCTATTGGAGATCACTTTCATAACTTTTGAATTTAAGTGTATACCTATATTTCTTTATTTATAAACGTCCAACAATATCAGTTAACCCTTGCTTATGAAAAGTATAAAGATTTATTTAATTTCTTCTACTCATCTCTTGTTCTGTTCAACACAAGGTTTGAATTTATATCAATCTTAGTCTTCTTTTGGTAATCTCTGCAACTTTAAGAATGTGCATGTGAATATCTTTTTCGTTGTTTTGTGAAATTTTGATGATTTTTTTAAGCCTCGTGTATTGTAAGATGAGGGCATTATCTCCCTGGTTTTTGTCCCAGGTTTTTTTCTCTTTAAATTTTTGCCAATTATACTTGTATTTTTACAATATTAGTGAGATTAACATTTAGATTCCTTGCAGCAACCCTAAACATCTCATTTCACTATGAGAAACAGTGCACTTGGTTACATAACGTTGCTTATTCAGTTTTTGAATTGTTCGGTTGGGATGCAGGAACGCGGAGGGATACATCTCCTCTGGAAGCTCACTTTCATAGATCTGGCCCCAACATGTCTCTGTTCTTTCACCACCTTCTAGGAGGTTTCTTTGACTTTAGGTTTTCCTTTTATTGCTTTAAAAACTTATACTTTAACCTCTGAGTGACGATATTTGCATTTACAAAATGTATTCTTGAATATCTCTTAACATAATGGATTAAAAAGTAATCATCTTCCGTGTCCTGTATTATCTCTCTTTCCTCTGGGGTCAAGTTTTGTGTTTATGTTGGCATTTTTCTGGTCTTTGATTATTTATTCATTAAAGAAGAAAGGCTGCATAACTGGCTCAACTTCTCTCAGTTGAGAAAGTAGAAATGTTTCCCTCTGATCTCTATAGTCTGATTTTTTCTTTGCCTTTTACTTTCATAAGAAAAAGAAAAATCAGTCCCTCACAGTTTCCAATTTCCAGAAAGTTGTCAACCTTCCACTTTCTTTGCTGATACAGATGTTTCCTTTTTTTGAAAATCTGCATATTTATCTTATTGGTTAGTAGGAGAGACTGGCCATGTCAATTTCATTTTGTTTCCCATTTTGTCATGCTCAATAAATGAAGCTTGTATTTTTTTTATTCCTGGAACTTTAGATTTTGCATTATCATCTCTTATCTACATTTAAGTTACAATGATAAGAATGACTTTTTACACTGCATATGCTGTCTTATGGTTTGACTTTTAGAACACTGTAGTTCCTTATTTCTCTTTCAATAAGAAGATTAATCCATTCATGTTTTCATTCATCCAAAGGTGTTTCTATATGATAAATACTTAGTATTTGCTATTCATGATAGTATATGGTAGGATTAAAGGATGAATAAGGCCCAGTTCTTACCTTAGAAGAGCCCACAGTGATGTGATTCTTATGCAATACTTGACAGAGGGCTAACTGGAAATTTTGTACTCTCTATGCAATTTAGAGATCCTGCATTCCAGATTCTATTTCACTCCCTCTTGACTTCAGTCTCCTTTGGCAAAAATTGCTACTCTCGTCTTTCTATACAACTCACTTAACTCGAAGTTGAAAATGAGTTTTTGCCTACATGTATCAGACAGACTTCATATTCTGGAAATTCTCATTTGTAATGTGAAATCCTCACCTGAAAAATAGGATGAAGAATTACAGCCAACTCGCTGAGGTTTAAAAAAATAATCACAAAATGATTATCTTTTTAGAGATCTAGCTCTGCCTTAAATCAGAATTAGTTTTTTTATATATATAAACTATAATTATTGCAAATTAAATTATAATAAATTATAATTATTTATTACGTTAGAATATTCACCATTGAGTTGAAAGGTGAAATGAGATATTTGAATAATACAGATTATTCCTACATGTGGATAAGAAAACAAGTTTGCCTGGCTGCTTGGTCTTTGTCTAAGATACTTATAACTTTTATGCGACTTAGCCCAATTATAACACTTTCCCATGCTATTCAAATTTTGAATGTCTTCAAGTATGACAGCTTTTATTGAAGTCACTTTGAAGCTCAAAAAAGTTATAAAAAATTGACAAATGGCGTTATTCAAAACCTTTATTTTTCAACCAAAACTACCTAGGAATTGAAAGTAAATAAATTTTCATCAATTTGATGTTTCCTTTATTTTTAAATGCAAAAGAAGAATGATTTGAGATGTGACAAACAGCAAAAATATAGTGTTACCTTCTTTTGTGTCTCTTGCTTGAGCAGAATATCAACTAGCCTCACCTTCTGTGTACCAGGTCGAAGACTATTAGTTACGTACAAAACAGCATACTTCTCTAGGAAGCATACAATTCATCTTGCTGTTTAACACTAAAGAAAGCAATTTTCTGACTCTTAGAAAATCCATGATGTTATATAAGTTGTAGAAATCAACAGTTTCCTAAAGCACTCTAATATAAAATAAATTAAACATCTTTATAAGGAAGATAAACCAAAACTTGACTTTTGCAACACAGCACATCCCTTTCTGCCTTTTTATTTTAGGATGATTCTTGGAGGAATTGATGTTTTTTTTATTTCCCTTCAGATAATTTTAAATTTTCAATATTATTTCTGCTGTTACTGTTTTTGTTTTCAGCATTTCATTAATCTTCTGGTGGGTAGGGAGAGAAATGTTCCTGTTAAGTCTATATAAATGAAGAAAACTGAGGCAATTTTAAAGATATCTTCATCAGGTTAAAGACGCCTTCATTCACATAAATTATCACAAAAAGTACAGCTTTTCACTGGCAATGACTTAGAGAATAACGAGTAAATACATAAATACTAGATAGTACTTCTAAGGTCAGCTTTCTGAGTTAAATCTCAAAGGATCTATTTAACGCAAAATATAGGACTAAAGGCATTGTCTTAGAAAACAAACAAAAATTTCTTTCATTGGGGGTTAAAAGAACTTTATGGATTGCATCATATATGATACACCATATAAAAATATGAAAGCTACTTTGATTTATAACCTAGAGATGCTACAGAACTTAAAGTCAATAATACTTGATGAGAAACACCACTGCCAAAAAGCGTAATGAGATACCAGTGGCAAAGGTTAGCCTGGCTTGTCTTTAAATGTTTCCTTTGTGATTGTATGCACAGCTGTCTTAACTTTCACACTGTTAAAATTTGCAGAAATACTGAGAAGAAAACATGGAAGTGTATCTATGTTGAACATTACAAACAATTAAAAGCAGATAAAAGCTAGCATCACCGAATGCCTCTCCTTTATGTTTGGTTAGTTCTTATTTTTTGTGGAATAAAATAAAAGGATACATAGCACTATTCCACAACGGTTTATATAATTTTGAATTGAAAATATATGTGGTTTTGAGGCCGGCCCGGTGGCTTAGTGGTTAAGTGCATGTGCTCCGCTACTGGCCCCCCGGGTTTGGACCCCGGGCGCACACTGATGCACTGCTTCTCCGGCCATGCTGAGGCCGCGTCCCACATACAGCAACTAGAAGGATGTGCAACTATGACATACAACTATCTACTGGGGCTTTGGGGGAAAAAAGGAGGAGGATTGGCAATAGATGTTAGCTCAGAGCCGGTCTTCCTCAGCAAAAAATGAGGAGGATTAGCACGGATGTTAGCTCAGGGCTGATCTCCCTCACAAAAAAAAAAAAAAAGAAAAGAAAATATATGTGGTTTTGTGTTTTTGTGATAAATATTCATAAAGTAAAATACAACAAAATGAAGAATTTTTACTCTGCTGTTGTTTTAGCTTTTTGTTATTTTATTTCCATCTTATTGGAATTCTTATACAACCTGGCCCACGGTTCCTATGACCTTTAAGTTGTTTTATGGGATAAAGTTACTTATCTGCCAGTTGCACTATCAAGACCAGAAGAATAACCTATTTATTTTTATTCGAGCAACAAATCTACAGCTAGTTTCCCAGTACTCAGGACTTTAGGACTTAAGGGGGTGTTGAAGGAGGGTAGCAAGGAGCAGAGGGAAAGAAAGAGAGCTGTGAAAGGCAGTCACTTAAGCAGTCAAAAACAAACAAGCAAGCAAAGACTGGCCTCTCTTTTCTCTTTTTCCATCAGTAAATACCATTTCTTTAAATAATATTTTTATCACTTTACATGCTGTCCATTAATTTCCTATGATACAGAGGAAGGCTTATCCAAGTTACACCTCTCCCTTCCCTATTTGGAAAAAAAATGGTTTCCGGTCGCCATTTTGTAAAATAAGGAAATAAGTATTCCTACGCTCCGCCATCCTTTTCTTACTTCATGCCTTTTAATTGCATGTTCTTGTTCTACAGGTTCTTCTAAGTATGTGAATGAGAGAGTTTTAATTTCTCTTCAGTTTCCTAAATTATCATCTTCTTGAATACTAGGTATTTTTCTCTGTTTATTTTGGGATTTGTATTTCATATTACAGATTTTCTCAAGCCTCTATTCACTTTGTGTCGTCTCTTCATACTTAAGGATGCAGCCACATGAAGGCTACCTGACAGTGGGAGGGTTGTCTCCTGCACACTTCACCTCCTAGATGGCTGATCAACAGCCAGTCATATCCTTGCGAGTCTCCCCAAATGCTAGAAGAAAATGGCTTAACACATAGTAGCTGTGTTTTTAAACACATATTTCTTTTAATGCATTTTGTGTGTCCTCTTACCCCTTCTCTCTCCTCCTCAGTGACCTAACGATCTTTCTATTCCTTTGAAGTAAGTGCTAGGCTCCCAGGTATCTGAGGTGAGAAGCAAGGCAGTTCCAATTATTCGCTTTCAATTAATCCTTCTCTTATGAGAACCCTTTCCACCTTTCCTTGTAACTGCTACCTCTGATTCAAAAACCTTTTTGTGTTTTTTCCCCTAGCTTTATTGAGGTGTGATTGAGAAGTGAAACTGTAAATATTTAGGTTGTACAAGGTGATTTTTTTTTTTTTTTTTTTTGGTGAGGAAGATCAGCCCTGAGCTAACATCCAATGCCAATCCTCCTCTTTTTGCTGAGAAAGATTTGCCCTGGCCTAACATCCGTGCCCATCTTCCTCTACTTTACATGGGACACCGGCACAGCATGGCGTAACAAGCAGTGCCTCGGTGCGCGCCCAGGATCCGAATTCGCAAACCCCGGGCCACCGCAGCGGAATGCGCGCACTTAACAACTTGCACCACCTGGCCTGCTCCAAGGTGATTTTTTTAAGGTATACAAACGATTATTTAATATACGTTTACACTGGAAATGATTACCACAATCAAGGTAACTAACACATCCATCACTTCACAAAGTTACCTTTTTGTGTGTGTGTAGTGGTAACATTTAAGGATCTACAGTCTCAGCAAATTTCAAGTATATAATAGAAATATTATTAACTATAATCACCATGCTGTATATTTGATCTCCAGAACTTAATCATCTTGTAACTGAAAGTTTGTATCCTTTGACCAACGTCTCCCCATTTACCCCACCCTCCAGCCTCTGACAACCACCCTCTTCTCTCTGGTTCTGTAAGTGTGACATTTCTAGGTTTCACATATAAATAAGGTCATACAGTATTTCCCGTTGTTCTGTGTCTAGGAACCTTTCTCTTTGGCAGAAACTTCCTCTGCTTTAACCCTTTGTGTGTGCTCCAGGTCCTGGCCTCTGCCAGTCATTCCACTTCTTCCGTGAGTTTGTTGAAATCTCTGCCTCTCATGGCTCCTCTTCATTTTCCTCATGATTATGGGTTTTTACCAGTGTTTTCCCTTCATTGTAACTGTAGGTAAGCCTTAGGAATGAGAGGAAATGTACTCAGCCTGCCATTGTAAACTTGAAGCACCGTTATCTTTTCTTAGGATGTAAATAATTTGGACAAAAATGTTTACTTTACAAACTGAATAATAAAAAATAACATACTTAAAAGTTATTATCAATTCTATGTTTCCTCAAAGAAAAGATAGAAAATTATTACTTGATTCAAATACAGTCATCTGATCTTCATAATGCAAGGTTATAACTTGGTATTTTATTGATTTTGTTATTTATTTTTATTTATATTTATTTATTTATTTATTTATTTATTTATTTATTTATTTATTTATTTTTTGTGAGGAGGACCAGCCCTGAGCTAACATCCAGTGCTAATCCTCCTCTTTTTTGCTGAGGAAGACTGGCCCTGGGCTAACATCCATGCCCATCTTCCTCCACTTTATATGGGACGCTGCCACAACATGGCTTGCCAAGTGGTGCGTCGGTGCGTGCCCGGGATCTGAACCGGCGAACCCTGGGCTGCCGCAGTGGACTGTGCCCACTTAAACACTTGCGCCACCGGGCTAGCCCCTTTTATTGAATGTTTTTTAATAATTCATTTAAAAATATTAAGATTTATCATTTCAATAGTTGTGCAGTTAACTATGGGTGTTCAAATTAGGGCCAAAGAAAATAATACAGGTGGAATCTTGACTTGAGCTTTCTAGAAGTTAAGAAGAGATTGCTCCATTGAAATTGACTTTTATATATTATATTTATGTACTTGTTTCTTTTTCCTTTCTCATTCTCCCACACTCTCTTTCTGTTAGTTTATATGCTCACTTCCAGTGCATATTTTCTTTGACAAAAAAGCTGAAAATGCCTTTCTCTGGTTTGGCCATCTGTAAAAATTACATCAATTGTTCAAGTTTACATTTCAGGCACGATCTCTCAGGCCATGTCATCATGGCCTCTCACAGCAGAGTAGGATGTGTTTCATCCACTGTCCCTCTGACCTATTATGGAAATTAAATTGTTATATTTTCATATTTCTCTCAATTTGCTTATAATTTTTTAGAGGAAATATGCTTTTAAGTTATTTATTTCTGTTTTTTAACTTAGTACTTTTAGGATATGTGGAAATATATTTATTTAAGAAATTAATCATGTGCATATGTGTTGCATGTATATTGTCAAAGAAAAATTGCACTGGACAAGTTAAACAGGCGAGGAAGACTTTATTCAAGACTATTACAATAAAGAAGACAGATTGAACTCAACTATCCCAAAAAATAAAAAGGTGGGAGAATTTTAAATACTGGGATGGGCTATTGGAAGAGTACTGGAGATGTTAGCTGAGAGGTTGGTCCATGTGACTAGGCCATCTCTGTTTGCTCCTTGGCCGTTACTGAAGTTAGCCTTCTACCATCCCACAGAGACTGGGAATAGGGGCTCTAACTTTCTTAATGATTACATTTCAGGGGGATGGCTCCCAGATCCTTAAGAAAAACATTCTCATGTTATAAAACTGGCAAGAGGCTGAGAGAAGATTTACATCTCAAAGGGGTGGAGAACAAATACAATTTCAAGTTTTCTGAAGTAAATGCCCTAAGAAAAGGGAGGTCAGGGGCCTGTAGGGAGGAAGAAACCTTTCTAAAGTTCAGTCAAGCTGAGGGGAATGTTAAGGCTGTTTCTGTCAATATTCTCTAATAAAAAATCTGAAGACAAACATCTTATATACAATTAAGAATTATTTATGTATACTTAACCAAAAGTATATAAAAAAAGAACACTACTTATAGGAAGTTCAGTCATCAATTAAAATTCTAAAATGATCACTAGTTACCAGATAACATAACACTGGATCTCTCCATACCTGTTTTCTCAATAATAAATAGGCCGGACTGAAGGATTTCTGGATACATACACTGAATATTGACCCCTAGCTGGTTCTTGAGAAAATATTTTTTTTGTGTGCCTTAAGTCGCTAACACCACTATCACTCTTCACCGAGGCAAGTTCATTGGTGTGAGTGATGCCCTTGTCAAGTTTATCTATGGCCTCTCTTATTGTGTCCTGTTTTGTACCACATATTAAAATTTATTTTTGAACTGAATGTAGAAAAATATTTCTTCACTTGAAAAACTAAAATATTTTCCCCTAGCAGTTAATGAGAAGAATGTGGCTGATAGTGTTTCTCTATTTTGCTTTGATGTGCAAAAAGTTTTTCAAAAGTACAATTCGACCTATAGCAATTGTACATCCAGTACATATGTGTCCTTTTTTTAAAATATTTTCCTAATTTTTATTGTAATGCATATCTTTCTGGGTTTTTATTTTTTGTTTATATTTTATTATAGTATTATGTATGCTTTTAATAAACTGCCTGAAAATCTTTATGATATGATGTGGAGAATAAATGTAAATAATCTTAAATACATGAATGCTTAAATAAATAGATGCTTAAGGAAATGCTTACGTAAATGAATAAATATTTAAGGAAATACTGAATTAAGATGTGGGTTTAAATACACATCTACTATAACATCTATAAAAATCAACTGTTGAAGATAACCATAAGTTGAAAAATAATTTTGAAGAATTGGGGGAAAAATCTGACACCTGTAGCTTAATAGTTTTATGTTTAAAATCCATGATTCTAGGGGCCAGCCCGGTGGTGCAAGCGGTTATGTGTACCCGCTCCTCTGCGGCAGCCCAGGGTTCGCCGGTTCGGATCCTGGGCGCACACCGACACACCGCTTGGCAAGCCATGCTGTGGTGGCGCCCCATATAAAGTGGAGGAAGATGGGCACAGATATTAGCCCAGGGCCAGTCTTCCTCAGCAAAAAAAAAGAGGAGGATTGGCAGATGTTAGCACAGGGCTGATCTTCCTTTCACACACACACACAAAAATCCATGATTCTAAAAAAGATTTTTAAAGAAAACACAATATTTTTTGAGTTTCTATATTTTGTGATGTTTTGTCCTTCTGCAAGAACAAAAGGTTGGCTATTCTTCCCACACAGCACTCATTTTGGGGATATTTCTAAAGAGATGGCATTTTATTTTCGATAGGCATACTGCTGCTCTCATTGTGTGGTTGGTTTATTGTGAAGACATGATGTAAATGAAGCATCTGAGGAAAGATTTAATCTGGAGCTATTGGGTTTATTCATCTTTGATTGTTTTCCTGTGAGAAAATTCATGGCCTTGTTTGCTTTTTAGTTGTATTTTATAATTTATAAAGGAATATATGAAAAGCATCTATAATATCAATTTAAAGTCATAGAGTTCTCCTTCTCCTTCCATCTCTTCCTTTCCCTTTCTATCTCCCTTTCCTTTCCCTCTCTTCCTTTCTCTCTGTAAGAGAAGAGGAGACAGGAAGATAAATTTAACATTAAACTAGGTGGCTGGGAAGAAAGATGATACTATGGGTTAAGCAGAATGGCAATGAGGAACTTCTATTTAATCTGCTTAATCCAGCAGTATTCTGTGCCAGATTAAGTAATATATCAATCATATGAGATTTTTTTTTCAAGGTAAATATGAATAAAATGCACTCTTCTTGAGTAACTAGTGTTTTGTATGAATTTTAATTATAGTGTCCTATCACTGTGATTAAGTGTTCTTGAGAGAGTTATAGCTAGATCACTACAATTAACTCATTTTAAGTAGATTTTAAAAGCCCTTGTTTGATTTCTGTTTTATTTGTTCTCTATGATAAATGATATATCACAGCACAGACATGTAAAATAAACAAGGTAATAATATCTACATTAAATTAAATAAAGTCAGTAGCAATAGTAACTTACTCTGTTCTGGAAGACATCGTTACATAATTAAATAGCCCATTGTAGTGAGCATTATTTTCTGAGAAAGATATACTGGGTAATACTGTGTGGCATTTAATGAGATGTTCACTACACAATAGTTTCAGACATTGAAATAGCCTTCATTCCACAACCACCTCTGTGTCAATAATTAATTCATTAAATAAATATTACCAATGTATTCTTTTTTGTGATATATAGATAGACTTATTTTTTAGAGCAATTTTAGGTTCACAGCAAAATTGAGTGGAAGGTACGGAGATTTCCTATATGCCCATTTCCCCCATACACGCATAGCCTCCTCCATTATCAGCATCTCCCACCAGAGTGGTACATTTGTTAAGACTGATGAACCTACACTGACACATCATAATTACCCAAGTTCATAGTTTACATTACAGTTCACTTTTGGTGTTGTACTTTCTATGGTTTTGACAAATATGTGACATGTATCTACCATTATAGAATCATAGAAAATAGTTTTACTGCCCTAAATATCTTCGGTGCTTGGCCTATTCATCCCTCCCTCACCCCTACCCCCTGGCAGCCAGTGATCATTTTACTGTCTCCGTAGTTTTGCCTTTTCCAGAATGTCATGTAGTTGGAATCATACAGTATGTAGCCTTTTCCAATTGGCTTCTTTTACTTAGTAATGTTCATGTTAGTTTCCTTCGTGTCTTTTCATGGCTTGATAGCTCATTCTTTTTAGTGCTGAATAATATTCATTGTCTGGATGTAGCACAGTTTATTTATCCATTTGCCTCCTGAAGGACATCTTGGTTGCTTCCAAGTTATAGAAATTATGAATAAAACTGCCATAAACATCTGTATTCAAGTTTTTGGGTGGACATAAATGTTCACCTCCTTTGAGTAAATACCAAGGAGCACAATTGCTGAATAGTGTGGTAAGACCAAACTGTCTTCCAAGGTGGCTGTACAATTTTGCATTTTCACCAGTAATGAATAAGAATTCCTGTTACTCCACTTCTTCACCATCTTTTGGTGTTGTTTCTGTTCTAGATTTTGGCCATTATAATAGGTATGTAGTAGTATCTCATTGGCGTTTTAATTTGCATTTCCCTAATGATATATGATATAGAGGATCTTTTCATGTGCTTATCTGCCATCTATGTATCTTCTTTGGTGAGATATCTGTTCAAATCTTTGGCCCATTTTCTAATTGCCTGATGTGCAATTGTCTCCTTTCCCCTGGGCTGTGCTGGTGTCTGTCTCAGTCTGCTCAAGCTGCCATAATGGAATACCACTGACTGGGTGCCTTAAACAGCAAACATTTATTTTCTCACAGTTCTGAAGACTGGAAGTCCAAGGTGAAGGTATCCAGCAGGATTGGTTTCTGATGACACCTCTCTTCCTGGCTTGCAGATGGCTGTCTTCTTGCTGTGTCCTCACACAGCCTTTCCTCTGCGTATGCAGCGAGAGAGAAAAATCTCTGGTATTTCTTAGTTTTCTTATAAGGACGTCAGTTCTATTGGATTAGGGCCCTTCTCTTATGAATTCATTTAACCTTAATTACCTCCTCAAGGGCCCTATCTCCAAACACAGTCACATTGGGGGCTAGGGCTCCAAAAGATGGATTTTGGGGGGACATAATTCAGTCCATAACAGTTTCTAATGCAGGTAAGTTTTATAACTTCTGAATCCACTGATGCTGAGTGTGACCTCAAGTAGTCTTGGGAAACTGTACATTTGGTTGAGCGTAAGAGAGATCCCTGGAGGTGTTGCAGTAATGTTTAGCAGATTTATATTTATATCATACAATAGTGATAAAAACCAAAACATACTTGTTTCACTGGTCATCAGGACAATTAGCATCTCAATTAAATGAGATGTTTACATGGTGTTAGGAACTGTACTAAAATCTTTTCTGGGTTTTCCAATTTAATCCTCACAACAATCCAAGGAAGTCATCCCATTATTATCAGTACTATTCAGATGAGGAAGCCAGGCCTCTAAAATGTTGTGGTCCTTGCCCAAAGCTACATGCCATTGTGTTGCTCAGCCAACATTTTATTAAAATAACTGAGTTTATACTTTGGTGCAATAATCACCTAAACAATTTTGGACATCTAATATATCTAAACTTTAGCTACATGTATCTCAGAGATAAACTTAGATTTCTTATGTTTTTGCCTTTATTATTTGACATGTTGATGATTTCCAACATTCAAATTACTGGGTCAGTATTATTGGCCTACTAATAGTATCCAATATTACCACCATCTAGTAAGTGCCTACTGTATTATAGACATGCACATGCATCAGCAGACTTCTCACAGTAACTGTTCAAGATAGTGGAGATTACTGCTGAAATGTAGGATAGAAAACTATGGTTTCAAGAGATCAAGCAACTAGCCCCACGTCATATAACAAATGAGTGTAAGACATGGATTATTCAAGTTCTTCCACTCACTTATCAAATACATATTGAATGTACACAATATCTAGATATTTTTTCTGGATGTTGAGGACAGAAGAAAAAGCCATACCTGGCTGAAGCATAGTGAAGGTAGAATGGGCAGAAAAGTGCAGTTAGAGAGGAGGCAAAGCCCATATGCAAGGTTTTGTGTGTCATTGCGAAGAATGTGGATATTATTATAATTGCAAAAGAAAGCCGATAAATAATTTAAGCAGAGGAATGTTATAACCAGATTTAAGCAGTTAAATGAGTATGCTTCATACTAGCTGGGGAATGGTCTAGAGGGGGCAGGAATAATATCAAAGAAACCATTAAGTTTGCAGTATGTGGACAAAAAAATAATGTTCATTTGGACTCAAGTCGTAGTAGTAAAGATCTTAAGTAGTCAATTCTGGAGATACTTTGGATTTAGAATCAACTGGATGCTCTGAAGCTTTCAATGTGGTGTGCGTGAAAAAGAGGAATTAAGAGCAAAAACGGGTTTCTCTTGAGCACCTACGGGAATTAAGTGACATTTATTGAGAGGGGGATGCCTGCGATGAGAGATAGGTTTTTGAGGGAAAATATGATTCTTAGTATAGCATATAAATTTACATTGGTTATTAGGCAAGCAGATTTGTTAAGTTGTCAATGGGAAATGCCAGTCAGGAGTTCCTAAATGAAATCAGAGCTCAAGGTACAAATTATATTTAAAATTGTGTCACTAAATGGAATCACTCAGGGATCGAATGAAGAATAGACGAGAAGGCCAAGAACCAAGCCCTAGAATATTTCACCCTACAGTGTTGATCTGAGGAGGAGAAGCCAGGAGAGGAAAAAGAAATTTCTACTGAGAGATGAGTGAAACAAGGAGAGAAGGAGTCATGGCTTCCAAGGGACAAGAGGGGGTTTCAAGGATTGATGATTGTGTAAAATGTTGCTGAGAAAGTTGAGTGAAAGGAAGACCAAAAAGTAACTATTGCATTTGGTGGGATAAAGTTGTAAGTGAATTACTTTGAAGGTAATTTCAGTGAAGTGGTTGGGTTTAAGTCCAATTCGGACAGGAATTGAGTGAGACAACAAAGTGGAGACAGAAAATACAGTGAGAGTTGTCAAGAGTTTTGCTATGTAAGAAAACTACAAATGAAAGCCATGAGGGAATGTACTTTGGAAAATGTTTCCCTGTAAGTTAAGCTATATTTGCTCTTTTGTAAAATCTGGAAATTGCTGATCAATACATGATATCCATTAAGAAATCAATGTTCAATTATCTCACAATGGATTTCTGGTTTCGAAATTAACCGTGACACCAATAAGAATAGTATAAATCTATGGAATATCTCCCTATATTAGAAAGTTCCAATATTTTAGAACTACATAGCCACAACTAGAGGAACTACAACTATTGTACTATATTGACATTTCCTTCTTCATCCATGAACAGGTTATATACAGAATGGATGACCATATAATGCTGATTTGTTAGTTAATTTAAAAACAAATCAAGTCTTTGAAAGTATAACAAGTAGTTGATAAGGGAACATTAAGTGTCTTGGCTGTGATATGCATGAATTGGGATTTGAGAACCTACACATAGCAATGTTGGAAGATGCAATGATGGAGAAGTAAATTTTGTATTCCATCTCCCTCCTACCTCCAAAAAAGAAAAAAAGATGTCTAGGTTTGGGTTTCTCAAAATCAAAATCTTGAGGCATGGATTTGGGGTCAAATAGTTGCAGGGGGAGGCAATTCCAGGAAGCATTAAAAGATGGTGGGAAAATGAGAGAGGGAGGGGGGATGACAATAAAGGGCGCACAGAGTACAACTAGGAGAAACTGTGATTCAGTCCCACTGGCAACCTTCCAAGATAAATTGTGGAACTGGCCTCAGAATTTTCTCACTGCAGAATGAGGAATCTGGGATATTTATTAACTGTCTCTTGCCTCTTAGTGGTTGTCCTGCCCCACAGCTGGTCAGATATAATATAGTGATATACACAAGAAACATCCATTCTCGAGGAGACTGCACGCAGCCTAGAGAATAGGCTAAAGGGATAGAGAGAGACACTGACAGCTTGGCTATACCCACCCAGCACATCGACCTCTTCCTATGATCTTTTTTACATTCTGTGGTGGGTTTTTAAGGGGGAAAAAAAGGATCAAAATTAATTTCTCTACTATTTTAGAAGTTTTAAAACTATAAAGCACTGGATATACTGCTTTTACTGTATATCTGGATACATAGAAACACACTGTGAAGATTTAGATTATACAAGCTAGATAAGATATGGAAGTGTTGCAGGAGCATTAAAGTAGACATGTTAAAATAATGGTCTTCACACACTCCACTTTCATTTACTACTTTTATGGCAGGAACAAAAATGAGAACAATATATGTGCATAAATAAACTGTCTCAGCTATGTTGTCAAGACCATCCAGGCCAGCACATTTTTTGTTAATGGATATTTTTTGTGTATACCTGAAGTCTTTAAAGTTATTAAGGGAATATATTGAATGACAGGTTAAAAGGAAAATAATAAATGGACCCTTCATGTATATTTGTTTTTGTAAGTCCTCTATTCAGGAAGTGCCATGGCATTTATTAGACAGGCTCAAAGAAAGTTCAAATTTAAGATCAAATTAATTATGCAAATTGATTGACAGAATAATCCAAATAAATTATCTCATTCCTTTGGATCCAGTGTAGTTATTTGCCTGTAAAAACTATACCATGTAAGGTTCATAATAGAGGTGGGTGGGGAGGAGGAAGGTTTCCAAGGAAAAAATGGGGCTCAAGAGACTTATTTTCAATCACTGTGCCATTCATTACTTCAATCCTCCGCTCAATGTGTTTAATTCATTGAATCTTTGTTTCTATAAATTCCCTTAATGAATTCAGACCAGTTACCTATTTAAACATTGAGTAAACCATAATTTATGTTAATTAACCCACTATCAAAACATGTTGAACAAAATATGATGTATTAATTGATACATTATTTATAAAAATGCATTTTTATATTTTTGTCCCAGATAGGCTATATTAACAGCCCTGGAATATGTTGCCACACATTTTAATTTTATCTCAAATTTAGAATGCAATATAAATAGGAAAGGGAAGTGCTGTTTACTAAGATTATCTAATCAGGAAAATGGTATAGTTTAGAAAATATAAGAATAGGGTATTCTCTGACAATGTTCTTGCAGAATCAAATCCCTTCTTCATTGAGAAGAAAATGGGCTGACAGCTAGTTAATGCATTTATACTCGCCGAGTTCTGAATTGCCTGCAGCTTCTCAAGAGAGGTACATCCCTGTATAAACTCTGAAGCTATGTAATATATCTCTTGTTCTGTATAAACAGATCCAGTAAATAATGGACCAGACAGTCACAAGATAAGCTTTAGAAACGACTCACACTAACTCCCTATTCAGTTTTGCTACATGATTGTTTTGTTTTAACTTTGTAATTATAAGAGTTCTAAAGAACTTTCTTGAGGACAGAGTTTTCAGCATATGTGCTATAAAATAGCCCCCAAATGGGCAGGTACCATTTAAAATTAGTCAATATGATTTAAAATGCAAAAATTTTCTCCTAATGCATGGCCATCTGAAGCACTTTACAACCCAGTTTTGAAGTGTATATATGTGTGTGTGTGTGTGTGTGTGTCTGTGTGTGTATAAACATATATATATATATATATTTTTTTTAGCTCAGAAGAAATACTGAATAGATTAGCTTATTTGTTTTGCATTTGCTTGAGATCAGAGTAAGATAAATAGGCTTGCTTTTTGTAATATTGTGAAATATGTAAACACTAAGATTATAATTGGATCCCTAGAAAATAAATTTACTTTGACACACCATGCAAAAGACTTTCAATATATTATTAAATATGTTGTACATATGAATCGTAGATCTCCTGTCTTTTCTAGGACAGCACATTGCACTGTCTTCCTTCTTGACTATCTAGAAGTGACGCACTTTACTAAATTGGGATGTTGGGCAGTAACAGGATGTCCCTGATGTAATGTGCTCCGTGATTTATGGTGGAGTTCAGCATAATACTAACTGAAAATTTAAAGAACAATCTTTTCTCCAGGTATGAAATCATGGTCTCACAAAATTTTACAGATGGTGTACTACTTAACATTATCTAAATTAAATTGACTGTATATATGGAAATTCAATGATTGCTTTGTTTACACATAGAAATTTATGCCATAAAATGGTCTGAAAATGCCAGAGAGTTTTCACAAATCTCTCTCTCTTTTTTTTATTTTTACTCACTGCTGCTATTGCTTTCATAATTTATATTAATTAATATGCGTTTTTATTTCATTTAGTATAGAATTAATAACATGAATACATTAAGCAAAATTGTAACTTGTAGTTTTCTGACATAGCAAATCTATACAGTATTTTACTGACATATTATTTAACTCATACATGTATTTAATGAAACAAACATTTCATATAATTCTTCACCAATAAACATTTTTCTCAATTGCTCTCATAATTTTACCTTGTACTTTAGCAATTATGTGTAAGTTCAAAGATGTCAAATAAATGAGAAAAATAGAACGAGTATAATTATATTTTATATATTTATTAATACATCATTTTAGATGTATAAAAGGAACTATTTTATGGATTAACACATAATTATTAATGATTAGGCATATGCGATCTACAGGACAGATTCTTATTTTTATGAATGCTTACCAAATGGTATAAAATATATGGTCTGAGACCACCAATTATAAAGCCTGGTACCCTTATTTCAGTCTTAGTGTAGAGTTTGTTATGGCCCTGCTATTCTTATTTCCCAGGCATATCCTGAATCATCTAGGGATCTGTATTGTAGCAGGTTTATCTGTCTTTACCTTGCCCTACATGTCTGTTAGTATATTAATTCTTGTCACACAATTTCAAACAATGTCATGGCTCGAAGTGGCAAGAGCGTGACCTGCCATTGCTGAAGCTAAAGATAGTTCTACCTGATTTGAATGCTGTTGCAATGGCTCTCTGTCTACATATTCAAGATAATCCAAGAAGATTCTTTACAGGCTGAGTGGCCCCAGCATTGATGGATATTGAGCCAGCAACGGAGACAGCTTCTTTAAGTCCTTTGAACCACATTGCTCTAAGCGTCGCAGCACAATGACCTAGTAAATTTAAGGCTAGGAAACCATTCTCCCTCTTTGTGTACATATTCACCTCAAAGGTAGCCAGAAGCACCTTGTATAAAACTCATCACAAAATCACGTGTTGCACAGACAGACGAGTGACTGAAAAATCGTTTTGTTTTGTGTGTGTATGTGTATAGAATTTTTTGCCGCTTCTTACTAGAACATAATTTACACTTGGCTTCCTCTATTTTAAAAAAATGAAGGTCACTTGTAACCTCTCCTTCCATTGGGGCACATTTGATTCTCTGACCATATAGTCACTGCATGGGAGAGAAGATGTGACATTTTATAATGTGTTATACTATAGGGCATTTTTAGTGTACTCACTCATGGATGGATTATCTGAGATTCTAATATCATGGATACTCTTTTAAACTTGTATAGAATGTGACAGTACTTAGGCTTCTAGGAAGAGACCTGGTCTTCCTACAGAGTGAGAGAGTCTGGAACGATTCTGTGGAGATAGTTACTGCTACCAAATAATTATATTTCATTATATGTGGAACTGATCTATCCTCATCAATTATCTTCTTGTTATTCTTTTGGCTGTTCAATTTTTCATCAGATTTTAAACAACAGGAATCTCCGCTTGTGAACATTGTCTAATTTCATACTGCTATGCATCAGTGGAAGTTAAGTTTGGTGAGTAGGAGACAACCTAGAGGAGAGAAGAGAAAATGGACCCATTTTTGCCTCATTTTTGTCTTTTTCACTCCTTCTCCATACCTTTCTTTTTAATTCTTTATTTTTTGGATGACGAGAGAGAGAAAAGTCTTGATTTTTTTCCAGCTTTATTGAAATATAATTGACATATAGCATTGCATAAGTTTAAGGTGTACAACATAATGATATGATATATGTATATATTGCAAAATGATCACAGTAAGGTTAGTTAACACATCTATCACCTCACATAGTTGCAATTTTTTATGTGTGTGGTGAGGACTTTTAAAATCTACTCCCTTAGGAGCTTTCATATATGCAATACAATACTGTTGAATATAGTCACCATGCTGTACATTACATCCCCAGGACTTATTTATCTTATAAATGGAAGTTAGTACCTTTTCACTACCTTCACCCATTTCCCCACCCTCTAACCCTTGCCCCTGGCAATCACCAATCTGTTCTCTGTTTCTGTATGTTCGATTTTTTTACATTCCACATATAAGTGAGATTATATAGTATTTATTTTTCTCAGTCTGACATATTTCACTTAGCATAATGCCCTCAAGACTCATCCACATTGGGGCCGGCCCGGTGGCACAAGTGATTAAGTGCGCACGCTCCGCGGCAGCGGCCCGGGGTTCGCCAGTTCGGATCCCGGGCGCGCACCGACGCATGGCTTGTTGAGCCATGCTATGGTGGCGTCCCATACAAAGTGGAGGAAGATGGGCATGGATGTTAGCCCACGGCCGGTCTTCCTCAGCAAAAAGAGGAGGATTGGCAGATGTTAGATCAGGGCCGTTCTTCCTCACAAAAAATAAATAAATAAAAAGATTCATCCACGTTGTCGCAAATGGCAGCGTTTCCTTCTTTTTTATGGCTGAATAATATGTATATACACATTTTCTTTAACCATTCATTCATCTTTGGACACTTAGGTTGTTTCCATGTCTTGGCTATTGCAAAGAATACTGCATGGGGTGCAGGTATCTCTTGGGGATAATGATTCCATTTCTTTCAGGTATATATCCAGAAGTGGAATTGCTGGATCATATGGTAGTTCTATTTTTAACTTTTTGAGGAACCTTCACACCATTTTCCACAGTGGCTGCACAAGTTTACATTCCTACCAGCAATGTACAAGGGTTGAGAGGGAAATCATTAGATTACAGCCTTGTCCCAGGGCACTGAAGTCCCTTAGGAATGCCCGGACCTGCCTATAAAAAAATGTTGTGTATTTAATGTATTTTATTTTTCACAAAACTGGGCATGTAGTTTGAAATATGTTTACAGGTATGGACATTGATGCATAGCGAAAGTATCTTAGGACCAAAGATTTGTACTATCATAGGACATTAGCTGAAGTTGGAAATTGTGAAATTCAACATCATCGTTTTAGATATAAGACCACTGAGGTCCAATCCATTAAAAGTGCTTAGTGTGACAGAGCTAGTTTGCAGTAAAAATGTGAACAGAGCCTGGGTTATCTGCATCTCTTTTATCAATTTTTTTTCTACACTGTAGTTTCTCAGAATGAAGAAATTCACAACATTTACTTCTTGGGTATAATTTTAATATTAACTTTTATTTTCCTTTTGGTAGTTCAATATTAGAAACACTGCTGACTCTGGTGTCCATGTTCAATGGATATTAATCTAAGAGATCATAGTTTAATTTAACAATTTTATTGTTAGTCTAAATAACTTTTTTGAAAATAGTCTCCAAATAGTCTTATGTCAATCATTAATTGGTGAATATTGACTGGAAAATCTTGAACTCTCAGTATCTAGTATCAATTTAATATCTCAATTTGCCAGATTTTCTGATGGGCTATTTATATTGAATAAGAAACAGAAAAAGAAGGACATTACAGCATTCAATAAAATTTTTAAAATGTCTTAAAGTAGTTTGTGTACATAAAACCAGAAGAATGTACATGCTACATTACTGGAACAGTCTACCCAGGTTTTATTGTCAAAGTTCTATAATTTATTCTCTTTTCATGTGAGTAACATTAAGAAGTTGGTTGGTGATTTACATGTCTTGTGTGTATTATCTCATTTGATCCTCCTATAAATTCGATATTGTATATGGCCTAGGCATTTTTAATCCCATCTGACACTTAAGAAACAATGGCTAAAAGATAACATATTTGCCTTGTCTTACAGTAAGCTAGACAGAGAGGTTGAGAATGAACACAATTCCTCTGGCTCCAATGTTATTGACCTTTGCCCTTAATTGAAGAATTGTAGGAACTTATAGTCAGAGTTTTCTTTGACCTTATTAAATAAGTTACTACTGAAATCATCTTTTTATTTGAGAAGACACACGTAGGAAATGCCTTGTGAAAAAATCATATTTATGGCTATCTGCCTATTTAGATGCTACTGTCAAAAATTATCAATGCCGATGAACATAAAATTGAAGTCAAATGTCTGTGAATTCTGCACACACTTTTTAAAAAAATTTTCGTGTGTCTGTGTGTGAGGATGATTCGCCCCGAGCTAAGATCTGTTGCCAAGCCTCCTCTTTTTGCTGAGGAAGATTGGTGCTGGGCTAACATCTGTGCCCATCTTCCTCTACTTTATATGTGGGATGTCTGCCACAGCATGGCTTGATAAACAGTGTGTAGGTCTGCACCTGGTGTCCAAACCTGCGAACCCTGGGCCGCACAAGCCGAGTGTGAGAACTTAACCACTACGCCACTCGGGGGCCCCTCTGCACACACTTTTGCAGAGAGTGCTGTAATCTGTATCATAGGCATCATTAACTTAAGCAATTAAGTTCAATGTCCTAGTTTCTGTTGGCAAGTGGTACTATTTTTAGGACTTTTCGTCATGTCTTACATTGCTTCATTGCTCTCCCACCTCATGAGAAAAAAGAATCACATTTATGTTAATTCTTTTTAAAATTCCCCACTGCAGCCAAAGGGTGATAAACATGAACTGTCTCAGTAATTAAGTCAAAGTGCTACTCTTAAGGAAGTTCCACTTAGAAAAAGCCATTGCTAAAGGTGGTTACTTTAAATACAAACCAAACATTAATTTCAGGGCCGCTTCTGGGAACTCTCCTGGTGATTATAAATCACTAAAATTGGTTTACAACTGCACTAATATACTTTAAAATAACAGTAGAAATCATGATTGAGCAGCCATTTGGCAATCTGAATCATTTTCCCTTCTTCACACATTTATTTTCTACCAATTATTCTGCAGGAAGTTATCTGTTGGGTTTCAGTGGTAACATGTATAATTACTAAAATAAAAAAACAATTTTGCTTTTGAAAACAAGGTAGGGTTTATGTAATAGGAAGTTGTATGTCAGCAAGAACATCAGAGTTTTACTGAGAGATAGTAATATTACCTTTAATTATTTTACCTGCAGATAAAAATTATTTTGCAGTTGTTAACATTGATTAAACATTATAAATTAAAACCATGATATGAAAACTACCATCTCTTAAATGTAACGTTGTAGTCATTTTTCTAAGGCATGTACCTCTTTCAAAACTTAGCCAAGTGTTCTATAAAAGTAACAAGGGAAATAAACCTCATCTTTAGTGGATTTGCAGTCTGAGAAAATAAAAGCAAATGCCAATGAATCAATTCTGCTCAATTCAAAAATAGAAATACCATATGATCCAGCTATTCCACTTCTGAGTATTTATCCAAAGAACATGAAAACACTAATTCAAAAGGAAATATGCACCCCTATGTTCATCGCAGCATTATTCACAATATCCAAGACTTGGAAGCAACTCAAGTGTCCATCAATGGATGAATGGATAAAGAAAATGTGGTATATACATACAATGGAATACTACTCAGCCATAAAAAACACAAAATTTACCATTTGCAATAACATGGATGAATTGAGGATATTCAGGTATTTTCGAGGGTATTATGCTAAGCGAAATAAGTCAGACAGAGAAAGACTAATACCATATGATTTCACTCATATGTGGAAGATAAACAGACACATAGATAAGGAGAACAGATTGGTGGTTACCAGAGGGGAAGGGGGTGGGGGGAGGGCAAAAGGGTTAAAGGGGCACATATATATGGTGACAGATAAAAACTAGACTATTGGTTGTGAACACACAGTCTACACAGAAGCTGATATATAATAATGTACACCTGAAATTACACAATGTTATAAACCAATATGACCTCAATAAAATAATTTGTTTAAAAGATATATTAGTGAGCTACAAGGTGCTATCACTGGGTTCAAGTCCTGGAAGGGTCAGAAAAATCCTCATTCTAGTTCTAATTTTGGCAGGTGTATCTTTGGAAAAGTCCCAAAGCTTAGATCCTAGTTTTACCCACTTGTCACTTGAGAAGCCAGGATTACATCTCTGAGATGTAGGTCCTCAGTCTCTTGTATGTAACTTTGGAGGCTTTGAAATTCAAACTTTTTTGGATTTTAAAATAATAATAGGGCACAAACAAGGTATGTTACATAACATCATCACTGGGCTGTGGAATTGCACTGTGTCATGAAACACATTATTATTTCTACAGGGGACCATGAACAACCTCACTAAGGAGACACTTTCACTCTCCAATGGCCTTACATCTGATCAGATTTTGCCACCAAGAGAGTTTGTGCCAAACTTTGAACAAATATTTTCACCTTCAGTACATTTGAGATATTAGAATTTTAGAAAACACATGGTGCTCACACCACTCAGCTTGATGATTCTAAAATTGCTTTACACCATTTTGCTGAGCATTTAGCACTTTATCTCACACTTCATGTGCAAGAGACAAAGGCAGGAAATGAAGGGCTTTTGGCAAACTGCCAAAGCCCTGCAGCGGCTACATGTCCAGGTGGGACTTTCTGGGGCTTTGACAGGGAAAGTGTTACTCAAGTGTCTGCCACCATTGTCTTCTCATGGCAGGAGGTGGGACATTTGATGGCTTAGTGGGCATGACAGCTACAATTAATCCTCCTGGCAGAAATGGCCTTTACACAAGTCTTATTAGTCACTTCTAAAAATACAAACCTAAATACCAGGAAACAAATGACATCCCATGGAGACCAAGAGACTGAACATCTCCTTTCCTTTACCAAGATAACCCTACCAGTAAGAGTGAGATCATTTTACATCTCAACTGAGAAGTATTGAAAGTATGGAGACTGCAAATCATGAGACACAGGTGTGGGTAATTAATTAAAGCATTGAAAATAATTGCTATATATATAAATGCATGTGCATATATCCATACATAACTGATGTGTCACTCATCAAATGATAATTTTGCTTAACAGAATTAACACTGCTCTATTTTTTCATTTTTGAATCTATTAAGTGAACTTTCTTGAAACTCTTAGTGAACAGAAACCAGAGGTGTACAAGTGAACCTCGCTTTACACAATGAATGTATTCTTTAAATTTGAATGTAAGTAGAATCATATTTTAATTTCACCAGAGTAACAGGATACTGAAAGTACTCCAGTGCGAATCATTTTGTTCCTAATGCGTATAACTTCTAAAGTACTGTAGGCTTGGAATTTTACAAATCGATTTTTTTTTAACAGTACAGTAATTTGTGTATTAAAAATAGCTTCGGAGGAAGTTTTTTATACCATACAACTACTAAATGTGAAGACGGCTGCTTTCAAAATGTGATAGATATATTCTTCCTTTTCTGGATTCTAGTCTACAGATTGAATAATGCTTATGGGAAGTTTTAAATTGCCAAAAAAAACCCCTCTTGAAATGGCTTATTTGGACTTAAGCACAAATTGTAATTTCTACAATTTTGCATGATTTTCTCCTTAAATATAATATTTAATTAATGAAGTAATATAGAATTACTCTCTCTCTCTGTATCTCTCTCTCCATACATAATATATACATTATGGTATCTGATAACACACATATATATATATATATATATACACACATATTTATACGTATATATATATATACACACACATATTTATACATATATATTTATATGTGTATATATATACACGGACATACTCATCCTCAGGCTATGTTGTGTGACATTTCGGTAGCTGAAAATATAAAATTACTCTATGCTGAAAAAATAAACATTTTGTCCCTGTCAATCAGCACACACGTTTTGTTGTTCACTTGGAATATTGGCTTAAAAATAAGAAATCACAGTAGAACATCTCATTGACATTCAATAGGAAAATAGTGCTGACAGAATGTTACAAGAACTAGAGTGGATCCAGGCCAAGAGAGTAAATTAAAAACAGCCTGATAGCTGTCTTAACATTTTACAAGGCAAGCAATATGATCAAGTTGTTGAGCTGACATCATAAAATCATTTGAAACCAAGATTGGGTTCTGTTTCAGAGATACAATTTTTATAACCTTGCTACTTTGATTAAATGGTGCAACTCTGAAGCTTCGGAAAGTAGGGCATCTGTACAGATTGCGTACATAAAGACCACTCATTCACTCTTAACGTACTTTTATGTACACCCTCGAGGAGAAATGAGCAAACTTTTCCTGGAATTGAATTTCGGCATCACGTTATTTATTTGGCCACTTATCTGTATCTTGGTTTATAAACATCACGTATTTACACCAAGCTCTGACACATGTTTTCATATAATACATCATCTTGACAGTGCGAACCTATGGACAAGCAAGGGAAACAGTCTGCTGTGCTGCCCAACACAGGAAAATTTTTCACTATCCTTTTCAGGAAAATCTTCTACTCCAACAGTCTTTTATTCACTTATTCATTCGTTAACTGGCAACATGGTCAAAAATGAAATTAATAATACACTCATTAACTTGGCATGTGTTTACTGAGCAATTAGTGTGTGTTCAGCATCATTCTTGGGAGATATGGTCTCTGCTCTTATAGAGCCCCACTTCAGTGAAGTATCTCTCATTGAAATCACCTACATTATCTACATTCAAGGAAGAAAACTTCTAAGTGTCTCGTTCATTCATTCACCCAATCATTCAAGAAATATGTGTGTAAATATAAGCTGACACTGCTTGGTATCACGCAGAAGGTCAATATGCACATGCATCATCTACTCTTCTAAAGAACCCCCTGACATTTTCTACGTGAAAGATCTGCTTAGATGTGTGTACAGATCTCTATATATGTGTTGTAATATTATTAAAATTGTCACATACATTATTATATAATTAATTAGTACCACTCCTGACTAGATCTGTGGTGCTCCATTTCAACATGGTATGTATACTAAGGTGGCTCCTCAAACATTTTGGTATCTGAAAGCAACTAGATAAATACATAAATTGAGCATCAGTGTTACATAAATGTTTTGACAAAGTACCAATCTGAAATAGATCAGAATAAAGAAAAAATCTGCTGTTTCACCAAAGATAGTTTGAGAAGTCCTGATATGGACCAGTTTTTCTCAAATGGGTGTGATTCTGGTTCCCCTTTCCCTTTAGGACATTTGGCACTGTCTAGAGGCATTTTTGGTTGTCACAACAAAAAGACTGCGAGTGTCACTGGAATCTAGTAGGTAGAGTCCAGGGCTACTGCTAAACATCCCACAATGTACAGGATAGTCCCCCATAATAAAGAGTTTTCCAGCCCAAGATGTTAGTGGTACTGTTGTTGAGAAACCCTGCCTTTAGCTAATCATGAAAGTTCAGAGCTTACAGTATAGACTACCCCATCTGTTTTATCAGTTCTTAAAAAGAGAATTTCCCTGAGAAAAGAGTTGATAAGGAAGTGATATGAGATGAGACTAGAGAGAGTAGAATGCCTGAGAGAGTGTTGCAGTAATTCAAAGGTGAAGAGATGGAGGGTTTGAGACCAGTATAGAGATGGTAGAGAGCAAGAGAGAGGAAAAGAAATATGAGCTGTGTGGGATGGGGTGGGGGTGAAGAAAGAAGGATTAACTTTATGCCTCCTGACACATCAATCCCTATGGCCATGGGAACATGCTGCTAGTGGTACTGGCAGCAATTGAAGGAGACTGAAATGGGAAAGATGAACCAGGTTTTGGATATCTGTCTTATTGTGTGATGCTAAATATCCTACAATACACAAGGCAGCTTTCAACAAAGAGTCATCCAGCCCATAATGTCTATAGTGCTATGGTTAGATAACCCCGGTGTTACGGACTGAATGTTTGTGTCCCCATAATTCATATGTTGAAGCCCTAATCCTCAGTGTAATGATATTTGGAAATGGGTCCTATGGTAGGTAGATACGGTTAGATGAGTTCATGAGGGTGAGGCCCTGTTCTGATGGCATTAGCGCCCTAGTAAGAAGAGACACCAGAGAGCTTGTTCTCTTTCTCTCTCTACCATGTGAGAAGATGAGTATCTGCAAGCCAGGGAGAGAGCTCTCACCAGAACCCAACCATGCTGGCACTCTGATCTCAGATTTCCAGCTTCCAGATCTGTGAGAAATAAATTTCTGTTGTTTAAACCTCCCAGTCTATGATATTTTGCCATGGCAGCCTGAGCAGACTAATGTACCTGGTCTAGACAATTCAGAAACTAAACACAACAATCATTCCCAACTTTTTCTTAAAGTGTTAAGAAATGATACCGGTATATACAATTACTTTGAATTGTAATATAATATGTAATATTATATGTAATATAATTGAATATATTATATGTAACATAATTGAAAATAATATGTTTCATAAACATATTATATTTATTTGGAGTAAACCTTTTTCCTATGCCAATTGGAATGGATTTAAATTTGCTTCTCTTTCCTATTCAAGCATCACTCCTCATGTCTGCTTTATTAACGTCACAATTTAGCAGCAACATTCTTACCCAGTTGATGGTTGGATATAAAGAAGATTTCTTTACCAATATTTAATCCCATTACCTTTAAAGTTTTGCTTAATGTGCATATTACTAAAAGTTTCAGCCTGTCTTAATGCTCATTTTCTATTAATGGCACGGTAAGAAAATGTCTATATCTCAAGGTCATAATAAAAGAAGTTGCATATTTGGTCTGCAGTATTCAGAAGCAAAAGCCCTCGGTATGTCAGCACTGGTGGGGTCAAAGCCCAAAGGTTAGGGCTTTAATCTTTTTAATGAATTTTGAATACTCTTTTCAAAATTCAGTGTTATTTTTATAGGTCACAAAAAAGGCAATTTACATCAGGAAAACCATAGAGAAATAAAGCTAAGAAGAGGTCTTTGTGCAGTCAAGTGGACTCAGAGCTGAGCCAAGAATTGGAATGTGTAGCTTAAAGTTCATACATTAACCTGCAATGTAGATAAAAAAAAAAGTAGTTCATGGTCCCCAAATAAATTGAGGTATTTTTTTTTTTTTTTGCCAAGGGAGATTAGCCCTGACTAACATCTGTTGCCAATCTTCCTCATTTTACTTGAGGAATATTCGCCCTGAGCTAACATCTGTGCCAATCTTACTCTATTTTGTTTGTGGGTCCCTGCCACAGCATGACTGACAAGTGGTGTAAGTCTGTGCCTGGGATCCAAACCTGCAAACCCAGGCTGCCAAAGTGGAGCGCGCTGACCTTAACCACTACGCCCTGGGGCAGGCCCTAATAAATTGAGTTTTTGATCACTAGTTTAGTGGTTTTAGCTCTACATTTTTACTTATGCATGTTTTCTCAATTCAAATGTTATGTTATATACTCTACAGAATTTCTAGGAAAGAGAGAGGGTTTTAGGTAGAACAGCATTGCTATACTTTATCAGTCATATATTATATTGGCTGATGCAACACATTAGCACAGTTCTCAACAAATAAATAACTACGTTAGGACCTGTAAAAACACCATTTACAATAGGAATAGCAAATAGCAAATAGAAATCCTCAGCTAGGTAACAACAAGAACAACAATAATTGCTAACATTTATGGAACACATGCCACATGACGATTCCTGTTTTAACCTCTTTACGTTTACTATATTAAAATCCTCATAGCAGCCATACAAACTAGATACTCTGATGACTTTTTTTGTAGGCGAGGAAGCTAAGGCAAAGAATGAAGATATTGCTTACCCCATATCAGAGGTAGTATCTAGGCACCCAGGGTTGTGATAGGGTGGAGTTCAAAGTGAGCACAAAGCCAAAATTTGCCACTTAAGAACAAAGGATATATGTTTTCATAGTCCTTCCCTACAGTTAATGTTGTCACTCTAGTGCCTATAGACAATTTAGTAAGAAAAGGTTGTATGGTCAAATAAATTTTGAGAACATTCCATTTTATATTTGCCTCTTGGAAAATCACAACATGTTAACATACTAAATAAAGCTTACATTTCCAAATCATAATTTAAAAACCCTTTAATTTCACATTACCATACCACAGTTAAGCTTTTCAATTCACAGTTTTCAAAATTCTTTTATCTCACATGGAAAATAGTGATATCAAGAAGAATTCATGTTTTGAATCTATAGATAATACTTTGAAATATATTAAATTAATGAATAAGTTAGTATAAGGCATCAAGTGTATGGTAGATAAAAAATACAACAGGAGTGCTAAAGTGGTCTAGTTTAAAAGAATCATGAAATGTGTATCATAAAAATTATTAAATGTGATGAGATTATATAACAGTACATTTTTAGCAAAAACAGTTAACTATCCTATTGGTTATGTAACTGCTAATTACCCCAAAAATTAGTGGCTTAAAAAAATAGCAAAGATTTATTATTTCTTAATGGGTAGATGTACTAGTCAGGGTTCCCCAGAGAAACAGAATCATAGACTCAGTAGGATATATATAAAGATATGTTTTAAGGATTGGCTCACATGATTTTGGAAGTGGAGAAGTCTCGTGATCTTCCGTCTATAAGCTAGAAACCCAGAAAAGCCATTGATGTGATTCAGCCCAAGTCTAAAGGTCTAAGAACCAAGGGAACCTATGGTGTAAGACTCAGTCTGAGGGCAGGAGATGACTGATGTCCCAGCTCCATCAGTCAGGCAGAAAAAGGGGTGAATTCTCCCTTCCTCTGCCTTTCGTCCTCTTCAGACCTTCAAAGGATGGGATGAGGCCCACCCACATTGGGAAGGGCAATCTGCTTTACAGAGTCCACTGATTCAAATGGTAATCTCATGCAGAAACACCCTCACATATACACCCAGAAATAATGTTTAGCCAAATATCAGGGCACCCTTGATCTATTCAAGATGACACATAAATTTAACCATTACAGCAGGGTCAGTTGTATGCATTTGCTGTTCCAGAGTCCTGGCTTTATTCACAAGCCTAAAGCTCTTTACTCTTCCAGATGGTTGGTCTCTCTCTCTCGCTCGCTCTCTCTCTCTCTCTTTACAAACACACACACACACGCACACGTTGGGGTGGTGTCTTCCTATTCAGTAGTCTAGCTTGGACATCCTCATAGCACGGTGGCAGGTCTCCAAGAGGAGGAAAGTAGAAGCTGCCTCTTCTTTGAAGACAGTGCTCAGAGGTCCCAGAACCTCACTTCCACTGTAATCTATTGATCAAATTGAGTCTACCAGACAACCTAGATTCTATTCCTTGGTGTGAGAGCATATGCATGTACCATCCATCCAATGCTTTTCAGGAAATTTTAGAATCAACAATAAAGAATGTTTTAATGAGAGGCCAGCCCAGTTGCATAGTGGTTAAGTTCAGCACTCTCCACTTTGGCAGCCTGGGTTTGTGGGTTCAGATCCTGGGTACAGACCTATACCACTTGTCAGCCATGCTGAGATGATGACCCACATACAAAATAGAGGAAAACTGACATGGATATTAGCTCAGGGCTAATCTTCCTCAAGCCAAAAAAAAAAGAGGAAGTTTGGCAACAGATGTTAGCTCAGGGCAAATCCTCCTCACAAAAAAAAAGACTGTTTTAATGGTTTGGGACATATTTAAAGCATAGGGAGAATCAGACAAACAAGGACTTTCATTGCACATTTTATGTGATATTGCTTAGTTCTAAAAAAGTTTCACAAAAGCAAGGAATAGAACTTCTAAAAGTTCAAATATGATGAAAATGGGTATTATATGTGTCTATATTCTTGAAATTGATATACATACACACAAATATATATTAATCTAAACAAACAAGCTCCCCAAAACTCCTCTAAATTGAATTCTTAAAAATTTTATTGAGTTTACTATATTTCTCAAAATTCCTGAAATATCCTACTAGCCCCGAAATTTTCAACTGTGCTCAATAAACGCTTGAGGTTTCAAGTGGAGTTACTACAAGGGCTACCAGACTTGAATTTTAAACCAAACCTACATTTCAACATGGGACGGGTCTATGCTTTGTCCTGTTTTATTTATTGGATTTTCAATATGCAGTTTCTTTAATGAATTAATTATTTGCCTGAAAAGCTTGGATAAAATCTAACTACACAACTTACACTGCCAGAAACAAATCCATGGTAGATTTAATGGTTTATTCAAGGTCAAATAACAGGTCTATAAGAAACGTACAGAGGGCCAGCCAGGTGGAGTAGCAGTTAAGTGTGTGCCCTCCACTTCAGTGGCCTGGGATTTGCGGGTTCGAGTCCTGGGCGCGCACCAATGCATTGCTTGTCAAGCCATGCTGTGGCGGCGTCCCATATAAAGTAGAGGAAGATGGGCACGGGTGTTAGCCCAGGGCCAATCTTCCTCAGCAAAAAGAGGAGTATTGGCATTGGAGGTTAGCTCAGGGCTAATCTTCCTCACAAAAAAAAGAGAAAAAAAAAGAAGAAACACACAGAAAAAAGGTCTCTTGACTTTGAATTTTTGCTCTTCAAAATGACAGTGTTTTTTATATTATAACTGGTATATTTTGACAATAGTAGCATTATACAGGAAAAGAGGACTTGTAAGAAAGATGAGAAGATATAAAACAGGCTTTCTGAACCTTGGAACTATTCATATTTTTTCCCAGTTAACTATTGTTGGGGGCTCTCTTGTGAATTGTAGGATGTTTAGTAGCACCCCTGGTTTCTAATACTGGATGCCAGAAGCACCTCTTCTCCAAGTTTTAACAATCAGAATGCCTCCAGACTCTGTCAGATGCCCCCTCGGTGGCAACATCTCCCCAAATTGGAACCACCGATATAAAAAAAAAGTTTTAAAAACAGTAGATGGATAGAGAAAAACATGAGAGCGAGACAGAGCAAAATACAGGAACATCCATTTTCTTTGATAATTCAGCAAGGGAATTTTCAGGATATGCTTTTTTAGAGTATCAAATAGCATAGTGATTTGCCCTATATATTTTTGTACTATAAATTGCAATAGTTTCATTTAATGTTTTTTGTCATATGTATTTTTATTATTGAATGAAATAATGGCATTACACAATGCATAAGATGCTTATTTGATATTTTAAAATTTTGATTATATGCTTGTCACAGGTCACAATCAGCATAATTATGCTGCAAGAGCTTTTTAAGCTTTACAATTTCCATCAATTCTAACCCTTTTGGGGATCAATTCCAGGTTTTAGTTATGCCATGTTAATACCAATTCACATCTGAGACTTTGTAAACAAGAAGTCATCAAAAAAGTTAAGTGTAAGAAGGACTCAGCATACTATAAATTCAAAAGTCAAAGCTAGATCTGTACTTCCCCATGGTGAAATTAAATCAAGTCTTAATTCAGCAGAAATTTAAATTAGCAGAATTAGAACTTGAATAAGTTATTTTTGAGCTCTGGGAGGCCTGCTTAAAAAAAAAAAAACAACTGGTATATCTTAGATTGGTTGAACTCAGATTTTTTATAAATTGCTGAATTTTTCTTATTAGGAACTCTGAAACTACTGGATGCAGACAAACTATGAGACTGCTATCATTTGACCATCAGAATTGTCTATACCAAAGCACATCAGATAGGTGGTAGCTCCTTTCCTACATGTATCATAGTATTACAGATAAAATCCCTTTAATATGAGCAAAGGAAGCCTTGAGAATGTACAGGAAGTAGAGGCCAGACAGAAGAGCAGCATGTGATTGTGTCTGTGGGGGCATGTTACCAATTTCCCCTCTGGTGAGACTCATACCCACATTCAGAGAGGCCCTGAGGAGGGGCCTCATACCCAATCCACCCCTTCCTTGGAGGGTTTTTTCCTGTTTGGTGTCATGGATTTGAAACGAAACCAAAGCTGAGCATTCAACTGCACAAGCTTTATTCAATGACCGAAGAATGGAGAAGTGGGAACAAAGTTCAGAAATCAACTTCTCAGCTGTTGGGTGATCAAGCAGCTGTTATAAGGGATCAAGGTGGGGGATCAATGAAGGGGAGGAATATTCATAGCAATACAGGGACCTGGGCAGGCTTTTCTGGGAAATGGGGTGCACCTCTTTTCTTTCCTTATTTGATCTGGTATTTCATGTCATGGCCGGGGATAGATGTGTCATTATATTACAATGAGTGTATAATGAGCTGTGGGGTCTATGTCAGGTGAAGTCGGACTTCCATGTTGCCTTCAACTAGTTTAAACTGGTCCTGACCACAGGTCTTAGCCATCTTCTCCTTCTTCCCTTTGCGGTTTCCTGTAAGCTAAAGGTAATACATTAGGCTTGTTCAGAGTATGTTGTGGTTAATATCTTATGGCGCCAGGGGCCGGGGTAACAGGCATCGGAAAGCCTGGTGACATGTGTTTGCACACATCACAGTTGTTTTCTCTCCTTCATTTTCTATCATCTTCTACTATTTTCTGTTTCTTATTCTGGACCTCCTGTGCAGCTACATGTGGCTTCTTCTTCTAAGTCCCTGAGATGTTGACCCCTTTCCACTCTTTATAGTACTCAAGAGAGTCCTCTGACCACCCCCATTCTCAGGATGATGTCCTCCTCCTCAGCCATGCCTGGTGGTCCAGAGTCCAGAGACCCTCTGTGGCAAAGTCTCCAGGACTAACCTGGAGCTGTAATCATGATGTGGGGGGGAGCTGTTTCCTGGCTGTATGCGAAATCACAGGGAATTCAAGGTCTAACTACTTCTCATACAGACATAGTCAACCTTTCTACTTTGACACCCATATGTTTCCTTACATTGGAAGGCACTGGTTGCCTCTCTTCTTGTGTCTTTTCTGGAGTCTTTGGTATGAATTGGACTTCCTCTTAGCATTCTTACCTGAAAATTAACTATTATTTCTCTAGTATGCTTCATCACTACCCCATCTTCTTTTTAATATGCCAAATTTTGTTACTGTTTTCTATTCTGTTCTTTATAACTTTGTGGGTGTTTGTTTTTGTTTCATTTAACAATTACCTTATTTGTTTTTCAGGAAGGAGTAGAGATAAACGTGTCATATCACTATATTTAACTCTCATGTTGAAATCTCTGAGTAATTCTTTAGAATAGAAAATTTAGAAGGTAATTGAAAAGTCTGTTTAAAGTTAAGACAACTTGTAACTTTAACAGAAATTTGCATCTACATATACTTAGAGTGTTATTTTACCTTAGAAAATTAAGAAATTTATAAAAATTAAGAAGATTGCTACTTAATATACTAGTTGTTGGATCTAGTACTCTCTATGTTGATTTATATGAGCTGTTACTTTTATCTCTATTTGTACTTTAGAGGGTTAATATTAGAAACTCAGGGTAATAGATATAATTATTTTAATAAAAATGCTATTAAAACTGAAATATATTTTACACTTTTTTTTACATAATATATTACACCTTAGAATATATATGTATTCTAAGTTCAGGGTGATATTCACCCTCTCCCCTCCCAGGTACATCCCTGGGTTGTTTTGCAGATGAATGCACTGAGGATTAAAGTGCAAATATTTAGTAGATCCTGTTAATGAGTGTGATGTATACAACAGATATTTGAAATCAAAGTATTTAAAAATCTGCCGTGCAATTCATTTGTCCTCCATTTATAATTTCTAGTGCACCATTCGATTATAGGAACGTAAGCTGGAAATCATTGAAAAGAATTAAAGAAGAAAAACACTAAGACGGCATCATAGCATTTATAACAACTCTCATTCACTCTCTCCCGATTAAAAGCCTAACTTTCCAACAATGATTGTATAGAGCATTGTGTGATTAGAGAGGAAAATGAAGTTAAATTGCACTATTTGTCTTTAGCACATTCTGTTTTATCCTTTTAGAGGGTGGGGAGTGGGCAGCAGAAGATGATAAAGAGGGGAATAGGTATTTAAGGATTTGGGAAAAAATTTCCAAAACACATACACACACAAAAACTTTCATCAGATGTACATGTGAATGCATATAAAAAGACTCTAGAAGAATATATTAAAGTTCTATAATGAGGAATGTAATTTTCACAAAAAAATTTAGCTGAGGTTGATAGAACCTGTTTAGAAATAAAAAAGTAAATTGCTTTGATAATCCAATAATAAATAAATCTGTAGACTAACACAGAAAATAATTAAAAATTTGAGAGGAGCTATTTACTATTTTATTTGCACAACTACAGATATTATTAAAAAGTTATAGTTATCCCAATGTTTTTCGTTATTGTTGATAAAACTTTGAATTTAGGGCCGGCCCTGTGGCTGAGTGGTTAGAGTTCCACACACTCCACTTCAGCAGTCCAGGTTCATGGTTTCGGACCCTGGGCGTAGACCTAAACCACTTGTCAAGCCATGCTAGGACAGCGACCTACATGCAAAATAGAGGAAGACTGGCACAGGTGTTAGCTCAGAGCTAAACTTCTTCAAGCAAAAAAAAATAAAGAGGAAGATTGGCAGCAGATGTTTGCTCAGGGTGAATCTTCCTCAGCATTAAAAAAAAAATAAGAAAGAGGAGGGTGGGCTGGATTGCAGGTAGTTTAAAAAGAACTTTGAATTTTTAAGTATATTATTATTTTTGTCACTATTAGTTTTAAGATGGTTTAAGAAATCCATCCAGCCATTTTGGGGAAAGTTCAAAGTAAACCATTAAATGTAGCTATTTTTTTTCACTAGAAAAGAAATTATACTTTAAAGTTCAAACTTAGCAAACTGAGCATTTTAATGAGGCAGGTATTTCTATTGGGCCAAGTTTCTTCAGAAAGAATATTCCTAGGTTTTTAGCAAAATGTTAGACATCTTTAAGCTCTGCCCTTATGAAACCAATATATTTTAATGGACTTTAAGATAATTTCTTGTCTTTTCTTTTCAGATGAGTCCATATAAAATTCATCTAGGTTAATGTGGAAGTTAAATATACGAAAAAGCAGCATTAAGACAAAATGAAAAGTATATATGCTCTTGTAATTATTTCCCTAATGTTACCTCTTCCCACAATTTCATTTCCCGGAATAAAGATGAATTATTTTCAAAGTGTAATTTCATTAAGGATCCCATTCCTGTAAGACCCATCCTTCAGAAGGGACTTATTTATTGCTTGGTAGTTTGAATTTTACTTTAAACTGACATCTTTAACTTAATAATCACTAACAATTTGAAGCAGGAATGGTAAAAGTCTAAATCGAAATAGTCAGTTATTCTAGTGAATAGAGAACTTGAATCCTAACAGCTTAATTTCAGTGTTTTAGTGTTTTGTTTCATCTTTGACGTGTCCCAGTGTGCTGTTGCCCAGAGGAACTTTCTTCAGGTAACAGGGTTGACAGTTAGCAAGTCTATGAGGCTACAGAGCGTCCTTTCATCTGACCCTTTGTTTTTAGATCCTGGAATAGAATGATCTTTTTGCAATAAAGTAGCAAAATTTTTCTCCCTATTGCCAGTGCCTGCTGGCACTGGGATAAAGATGGCCAATGTCTCTAACGCCTTGCTCTGATCTAAAGGGGACATGATGATTAATTTTATGTGTCAACTTGACTGAGGCTGGGAGTGCTCAGATATTGGGCCAAATATTGTTCTGGGTGTGTCTGTGAGAGTGTCTCTGGATGAAATTAGCATTGGAATCAATAGACTGAGTAAAGCTGATTGTCCTCCCAAATGGATGGCCCTCATCCAATCATTTGAAGGCCTGAAGTGGCGAGAGAAGTGAAGAGGTTAATAAAGTCAATAATAAAATGGGGAGGGAGGAGGACTGACCTGCAAGTGACAGGATAGGAAAGAAGACATTGGATATAAATGATGTAACACAGGTAGAACATGAAAGTTTTGATGTCTGGAAAAATAAACTATGATAGAGAGAGAGAAATAGGTCAAGACGACTTGGAAATTTGAGCCATCAATGATTAGGAAAGATTGGCTTCCTTCCTGAGTGTGCATGGGGTGAGTTTGTTTTGGGCCATATTACATTGTAATGGTGAGCGATAAACTAGTGGAGATATATCAGACAGTCTGTTGAAATGGAAGGAAGAGAGTCTGGAGCCTGGAGAGCGTATATAGACATCGAGTCTGCATAGAAGACATTTGAATATATGAAAGTAGGAGAGATTCCTGTGGAGAAGAGTATGAACAGAGAACAAATAATGACATAAAATCAGCATGGCAGTTCCTTGGAGAAAAGCGGAAACTGTTGAATGAGTCCAGGGAAAGAACAAAGAAAAAGAAAATCCAAGAAAAGTTTTTCAAAGTCAAGAGGGAGATTAACAACCTGAATTTCTGCTGAGAGATCCAGATACCTAGTGGTAAGGCCAATAAGGGAGGATTTTCCACAGAATTGCAGGAAACTCTTGAGAGATCAATTTTAGCAGACTAATGATGGCAGAAGCTAGAATGCCTGGGGGTATCGTGTATGAGTGGGTGACAAATTTCTCCTTTAGTTTAGGAGACAGCAATCTATGGCCTGCAGGTCAAATCTGGCTGGCCACCTCTTTTTGTAGATAGATTTTCATTGGAATACAGCTATGTTCATTCATTTAAGTACTGTCTACGGCTGCTTTTATATGGCAATGGCCGAGTGGAGTAGTTTTGATAGAGACCTTGTGACTTGCAAATCCTAAAATATTTAACATCTGACTCTTTATAGAAAAGATGGCTGACCTTTGCTCTAGGTAATTAACTAGTATTGCTAGTAAAATAGTGCTTGAATGTCATAGGACGCCGTTGCAATAGTTAACATTTACATTTATTAATGAAGAATCTCCATCACTTTGTAGTGCGGTACATGGATTAGGTTCTTCATTCATTTGGAAGTTGATTGAGGGTAAATATTATATGTGCTTTCAACACTGTTTACTAAAGACCTGACCATAATTATGGGCTCCAAAATTTTAATATTGCTCCTATTTATTTTTCACTTACCATATTCAAAGAATAAAATGTTAAACATTATATATGCAAACTTCAGATCTTCCAAGGGATTAACAAAAAAGATGAGTTTAAAAATGCAATTAATATATATTACTGAGATAAAATGTCATTGAATATTAATGTAATAAAATATTAATATCGATCAACAATTCTGCTTCCCCTGTTTAATTGCCCATTAAGTTGCAAAGACAGATAAAATTCAAAAATATAATTGAGAAAAGTAGAAACAAAACACTTCCTATAGGGATTTTTTTTAACAAACTCTATATTACCAGAAGCATGTTAGGAACATGAAACATACCATCCCCTCTCCTCTTCTCACCTTCTCCCAAGATAAAGAACTACCTGTTAAAAAGAATATGCTCTGGTGAGAAAGAGAAGCGATAAAGTAAGAAAGCTTGATAGCTTGTCTCACGAGTAATGCAACAGAGCAAAGGCATCTAAAAGGTAGACGGCAGAATTGCATAATAAATAATTAACTCAAACCAAGTGCAATATATTTATGTGCACCTATAACAAAACAACAGAGGTTTCTTTTAATCTAGTTCGTGTCTAGCTGCCAGATATTTCATTATATTACGTGTCTTAATCACACATGTAGTTATGTACAGATAACAACATTATCTTTCTAAAACATTAACTAAAAAGTCCCTTTTGGTAAACATGAGGACCACTGAAGAGCTACATTTTACTTATACTTCAATTGACATTGTTAATTGAAACCCTGACGTATTGAGTTCCTATACACCTTTGTATATAATCTATTTCTATCTCATGCTCCAATAAATATGACTCTATATTTCTTTCTATGCTTTAAGCCAGTTTGGATAAGTGAGGCTGTATACTGCATTATTCATACAAGTATTCATGCAATGCAATGTAAATTGGTTTTAATGGCACCTTCACAATTATTCTTAGAGTTAGTTGGATCTAAATTATTTCATGGATTCCTTATAATGGATGTCTTTATGTATAATGAAGAATTCTAAAGAGCAAAACATGTTTCATTGAAAAATGCCACATGCATGTTTATAGAATTATAATCTCCCAATCTCTGCCTTATGGAAATGTCAAACTTCCACTACATTAATGCAGATTTTGTATAGATAAATACAAATAAGTTGTTATGTAATTAAATGAAGAATAAATGACATCATCTTTATTCTGTTGTGTATTTTGCTTTTCCGATGCTGGCTGGGACGGTCCAGGTTTCCTTCCTCCTTCAGGAGCTTGCTTAAGTGATTTTTCTTTAACCTGTAGACAGACCCATGTTTCTGCCCCCAAATCTCATAGCTAAAATGTAATTTAATTTCCTTAGGTTATAGGTCTCTCATCATAGAAGGTAAAGTTTAACAAAGTAAAATTTTTATATTTCTTAAATCAGAAAAGAAAAATACAAGCCTATTATTATGTGAGAAAAAAATATACTACATCAATAATGTACTGGGTGTTCTATATTCCAGACACTATAATGCACAAACATTATTATATTGCATTTAAACTTCACCACAGCTCCAGGAACTAGATGATATATCCATTATAAAGATAAGGAAAATGTTTGAGCTATACAGTGAAGTAGCAATTCTGTATAACTTTAGACATTGTGCTTTGAGACACTCTATCATCCTGACTCCAAAGTTAACGACTACTATAGTTTGCTGGAGGTAATTAAAAATGAGTATGGTTACAGAGAAATCTATAAGTTGGAGGTGAATGTTGGCAAGTTGAACATGAGAGAATTCTACTTTGTATCTTCAATGTTCGCACTAAAGTGGAAACAGGCATGATTTGTAGAAAATAAAAACGGTAGTGATGAAGATATAGATACTCAAAAAAAAACACAAATAGGTTTAATTGAGCAGCCCTTAGCCTTGAACAAGAGGGCCCCCGCTTTTAGCCCTAGGCCTCACAGAGCCCTCTTTCAGTGCGTGGGAACAGCCAAGGCTGACAGTGCAGCAGCACAGGCACGCCAGATCTTGTGCCATCTGTGTCCCTATTGCAAAAAATGTCTACCTCAAAATCCTCTGTCTCCTTCTGGTTACATGGAATAGTTGGCCCTGGCAAAGCCCTCTTGATGGAGTGTGCACCTGGACATTGACACTCCAGAAGGTAACTTCGTGCTAGGCAAGGTCTGGGCCTCAAGTCTGGCAGTCTTCCAGAATTGACTGAGCCTGCCTTCCTAGTGCTTCTGAAGACCATTGCTCAGTAACGACAATGGGCCCTTCTGATTATTGTACTTTCTCTCTTGCTTCCAATCAATGTGATGACACATGCTACCCTGGGTTAGTCTTATGCTGTGTTGAACAAGGGACAGGCATCCTTTGTACCAGTGAGACTGCGTTTCTTGCTCTTCATGATCCTTGCCCATCCTCCCATCTCATGGCAGGGTGGGAAGTTAAGGATGAGGCTGACATTGTTAAAAGATCACATTCTTGGAATTCAAAGATCATGGTGTAACTAGTTCAAGAAAAGTCATAGTTGGAAGATGTAGTGTTCTACAATTATGCTATAAAATTCCAAACAGCAAATTTAACACATCCAGGAAAAGAAAAGATCTTCCCAATTTTTTTTGTTACCTCATCTAGGAGAGAATTGAATTCATTGTTATCATTATCAAAACATAGATGTAAGCTTTGAGGGAGTCGCTAAAAGCCAATATTCATAGACAATTCAATAGATGAGTAAAGATATAAACTTTATTAAGTAAGTGGCATTAGGGGACTGCAGAGGCAAGAAGATCTGTATTGTTTCCATACAAGTGACTCCAAAAAGCTGTTGTGAGTAATAATACTGCTGCTGCCTTTTTCTTGTGGCAGAACCATGTAAAATTAGCCAGTAATGGTGCCTTTGACAGTAAAGGGCGCAGAGAGGGTCTCTGGACCTGAACAGGAAGAGATGGTGCTTGGACATTAGGAAGAATCTTCACATGCACTATTTGGACAATAAACAAATACACTGAGTCCTCTTTTCTACCCTTATTCTCAATCTTCATCGGTAAATCACTACACTTCAGATGAGCCCATAGATTTTGTAGTACATATTTTTGTCAATTTTTTTTATATAAACAGGGGACCACGAAAATACCTGCTTGGACCCTGTGCACCCTGGGCTAGGTCTATAAAGAGTTGCTGTAGGGAATGATCATGAAAGTTGATGAAAATATCAGGAAAAAGATGCTAGGAAGCCTGGAGGGCCCCGTAGAGGTTGGAAGCCAGGCATTTGTCATGGCATTAATCTAAAAATTGTGAGATATTCTCTCCCCTAGCACGTAGGTGTTTGGTTGTTGGAACAGGAAAAAATCATCTTTGCTTAGATTCTGGTAAAATGTAAACAGAGAAACAAAAAGCAAGGAAGAAGAGAGTAGAGATAAGGGAATTAACTACTGTATTGTGGTACCATGATTGGGTCAGGTGGAAAAAACAAAAAAAAACTTAAGAAAAATTTAATGGTCTGATGTCCTTCACAATTTATGGCAACAGACATAGACATCTTATTTTGACATGGCTTTGCTGGCCACTACTTTTTGTAATGTTTCAGCAGGTTACTTTATTTTGAAGCCATTCCCAAAGGTACACTGATTCCCAGATCTCAGTGACCTCAGCACTTTTGACCCCATTATTTCTTCCTTCTGAAATCACCTCTCATTTTTTCTTTCCTTGGAAAATTGCTATTTATACTCCAAGATCTACTTCAAATGTTTAAAGATTTGTGAAAAACCTAATTTTATTTGCTGTGTCGGTTAACTTCTTCATCTTTGTGCCTCTGTAGAACTTCTCGCATATGACTTGCAATATTGTATTTCAAACATTTGCTTATGCATCCTCTTTATATTTGATTTTGTACATTTCCTCAGGACAGAAATTATATCTAATTAATTTTCCTATTTGGCATCTACTCTGTACTCAATAGTTTGCTGAATGAATAATAGAATAAATAGTGGAAATAAAGCATGGAGAAAAAAATAATGAACATACTTTCTCTCTCTGGCCTTTTCTTCTTTTCTTAAACAGCAGAATAGAAGTAGGGGGATGGTACTCTGCTTTCCAATTCAGTAAGTATTCATATATGTTTCTAAATATACGCACTTTTAATGCCAACATAACTTCCATAAATACATATGAACAAAGCACAAGAAATATATGAATTGGAGGTAGAAATGCAAATTACTAATTTGAATAAATACATTTATATTGACATTAGGAAGCTTAAGATTTTGAGATGCACAAATAATCAAAATAGAAACTATAGATCTTTTTGCTCTTTAAATGAAATATCAGAATACCTATGTCCTGAAATTTTAGTTTCTTACTGATTTATTGTTAGAAAAAAATAAAAACTCCTGCTTTATCAAGTTTCCTGATATGTAAGCCTTAAAATATAGATTAAGTATCAGTAATTTGGTAAAGTTCAAGCTTCGGAGTCATGTGGTTAATTTTCTAGTTTTAAAGAGGGGCTTTCATTTTAATAGTGTGATTTCCTTCCACATATGGAAAGCTCTAAATCATTTTCTTTAACAAAGCTTTTCTATAGTTTCCTGTTTGACAATATTAACTTTGTTTGGGAAATTATATTTTAAATTCCCTATGAGCATAAAGATTTTCAAGGGAATAAAATGTGATTTTGTTATCTGAATGATAAATCTAAAAGTACAGAATTTGCATTCTATAGATATTCAAGGCAATTCAATTTTGGAGTGTCAGAGAGCAAAATTTTAAATATAATAATATAAATGTGTTAATTAAAGGAACTATTTAAGCAATGTTTACAATTATAAATGTTAACTCTAATTTTCAAGCAGTTTAAAACAAATATTTCCAAAACTCTAAATACTTTTTATTTTGAAAATATAAAATTTTTTAAAGTTATTTTATATCTTGTGGCTTTATCTTTCATTCATTGGTCTGTGTTTAGAACTAATACTCTGTTTTAAAAAGGTACATTATTTTCTTCTACTGATATATAACCTCACTACATGCATTTTAGAATAAAAAAAGAAGACACTCAAAATTCAATGATGGAAACAACATAATTTAATTTTTTGTATGTTTAGAATTGTTCATCTCTTCTTAACTTCTTTTATCTGGTATTTTTGTCCAGTTATTTTGTTAACACCTCTCTGATGTTTCTTTCCATTTCTGTATTTATATCTCATTTACCTTTTCACTTTTTTCTAGTTGATGTAATGAATATACCACATTTCAATTTTACTGCCATTATCTTAAGTGTTTGTAATTATAAATGTAGAGCTTTCTAATTACCACTATCAAGAATTAGAATATAGTAATTAACTTCTTATTAAAAATGGAAAATTACTTAATTTTTCATAATTTTATTTTACTACTTCCTAGAATTTCTTGATGCAATGCAGACATTACATCTCTTCTCTTTCAGGAAAAGTAAATGTCATTTATATTCAATTTTGTACCTGCATTTAGAATTCTTTGTACTTATTTCCTTAAGTGTCTGTTTTTTATGTTGGGTTTTTTTTGTCAAATTGCTTATGCCTAAGAGTTAGAATTTTGGGTTATGTGACATTCAAGATAGTGACAAATTATTTGTAGGGGGACTGTACCAACTCATATTTTTGCCAGTGCTGTATGAATGTTCAAATTCTTCCCCATCTTCTCAACATTGGCCATTTTTATACATTTTATTTTTGCCAACTTAGGTGTTGTAAATTGCATCTCACTATAGCCTTAATGTGCTTGATCTCGTCACTAATAAATTTGGGCATCTGTGTTACTTTGTTTCACAAATAACAGTTTGTGTGTTTCAACTATTTTTATACTAGATTCTCTAATAGTGTTGTAGTTACTTTTACAATATAGATAATGATTATTTGTCATATCCGTAACAAATATTGTTTCTGAATCTGTGCTTTGTCTTTTTATTTTGTCTCAATGAACAAAAATTTTTAACTGTGTGATAGAAATTTATCAGCCTGTCTTTGTATGGGTAGAATATTTTAGTGCTTTGCTAATAATTTACTATCCCATGTTAATAACTATATTTTATTATATTTCATCAAAAATTTTATACTTCAATCTTTCACATTTAAGTGCTTAGTCTACCTATAATTGATTTTCACATATGGAGTGAGGTAGAGATATAGTATTTTTTTTTTTCCTGAGGAAGGTTCACCCTGAGCCAACATCCATTGCCAATCCTCCTTTTTTCTTTTTCACATGAGGAAGATTAGCCCTGAGCTAATATCTGTGCCAATTTTCCTCTATTTTTTTGTATGTGGGACACCACCACAGCATGGCTGGTGAGTGGAATACGTCTGTGCCTGGGATCTGAACCCAAGGAGCCAGGCTGTGGAAGCAGAGAACGTGGAACTCGAACTACTCGGCCATGGGGCCGGGCCTGGATATAGTATTTTTTTTTTTCTTTTGGTGAAGAAGTTTGGCCCTGAGCTAACATCTGTGCCGATCTTCTATTTTGTATATGGGATACTGCCACGGCCTGCCTTGATGAATGGTGTGTAGGTCCACCCCTGGGATCCAAACCTTCGAACCCCAGGCCGCCGAAGCGGAGCACATGAACTGAACCACTATGCCACTGGCCGGCCCCCTGGATATAGTATTTTTTTAATTAGAGATAATCAAATTTCTTAGTATTGCGTATTGAATAGTCTATGGTTCCCTACTAGTTTTTCATGTATGCTCTGCTGTGTGTCTGGGTTTCATATGTGTGTGTGTATGTGTGTGTTTCAAGGCTCTCTCTTCTATTTCATTGAGCAATAATTCTTTCCCATAGCTCGTGTCTTACTGTTTTAAGTAATATATTTTATGTCTTAGAATTGAGTAGGACAAAACCATCTCCTTTTTACTTCTTTATTAGTATCTTAGACATTTTCACCCTTTATTCTTACATATTATTCAGTATCAGTTTTACAACTTCAATGAAAAAAATCTTATTCTTTTTGCCTGGGATTATTTGAACTGATAGATTCTTAAAATTGATTCAATAAACAAAATATCTCTGTCCACTTGTTTAGTTCTTATTTAATAGTTATCAATCGAGTTATACAATTGCATCAATAAAGGTGTTAAAAGAGAAACTGAGGCATATTAAAAATTTTAAAGATTTATTTGAGCAAAAATCAATTCAAATTGGGCAGCGCCAAACCGGAGGTGGTTAGGAGAGCTCTGCCGACTGGAGCTCAGGAAAGACTTTTATAGAAAAAGTGCAGAAGCAAGGAAAGGAAATTATTTGATTGGCTATGGCTTAAAGCCTAGTTGACTGTTTGTAGTTAGGTTTCAACTTTGTGACTTTAAGGTGTTTACAGGCTTAGACTTCGGTTTGCTTATATAGATTGTCATGGCATTAGAGCACCTCAGTCTAATGGCCTCCTTGTTTAATTAATTTAACAAAGCTGTTATACCTTTTTTTGTTAAATTTATTTGTAGATATATTTAATGAATATTTATAAGATAAATGATTTTAAAATTGCACTTCTTAATTCTTGTTGCAGGTCTATTGGAATGCAACTGTCTAAAAATTGTTCAGAAACCTTGTTAAAATCCCTTATTAATTATAAATCTTTGATGGATGATACTTTGGATTTTTAAAGTAAAATACATTCACATCTCCAAATAATATTAATGTTCTTCCTTTATAATCCTATTTCTGTTGTTTCTTCTTCTTATCTTCTTATCTTATTGAATATATAGGACATCCATTATGTTTTGTGATTTTAGATTAGATCCCATTATATTTGTTGGAATCTAGCCTTCAAAATTTCTTTGTGGTGTAGATTGTGAGTTCTTTTCTACAGGGATGATTATTGTTATCATGAAGGCATTACACACCCCAATCCACTTTAAATTTGAATTTGATATAAGGATTAATTTTGAACCAAACAAATAATGTAAGTTAATTCTCCAAACTCAAATGAGAGCCTACCACCGAAGACATATCCTCAGAGCAGACTTTTTTTTTTAAATTAAAAAAACCTCTAGAAACAACGATAAATTTTCCTTCTTTTCCAGTTTAGGCAAGTCATTTCTTTCTGTATGTGTAGCCTTCCTGGAGCCCAGTTATTTATGCAGTTTTCTCCAATTCACCTCCACCTGTGTGCCATTTCAAAGGTTTCACCCACAGAAGGTTATGGCTTCTTAGATGCTTAACTGGTCTACAATACTCACCCACCTCCCTGTACTCATCCTCCAGCTTTGCCCTGCACTTTTGAACACACCTTTTACTTGCTTTCAGACTCATCCATTAATTTAAAAATGTGTGTGTGTGTTTCTGTGCGTGTATTATGTCTTTTAACTACAATGTTCATGTATTGTAGCCAAATTGCAGCTCCTCCATTTTATGGGAAATCGTTAATGTTATTTAAAATGTTATGATGCTATTACCTTAATTCAGACAGATATATTTTTATCTTATTCTGTTGCCGTAACAACTTATCTCTCATATTTTGTTTCATCCGGCCCATAGTCTCTTTAATTTTATTGAGTGAAAATACTTGTGTCACTTTAAAATGTGTCTTCCTTTCTTCCTTTATCACATTGTTTTTCTTAATATGTTCTGCATTTTAAGTACTCTATCCTTTATATACTGCAGATTTCTTCCCAGGAGTCATAATGTATTTTGAATATAGAGATTTGAAATCAAGCCTAATACACGTTGCAAAAGTCAATATATTCCTCTTTGATACACAGGTGATACTTGAATGCTCTAGGATCTGAAGTTAGAAAGCTGGTGACCATAATGTCCATCACCATCTTCATCAGTCAGTGGATGTGGGGAGATATCAAGGGCCTGGAGAGTGCTTGGAGGGGAAAACCTGTCAGTATATTTTCTTTGCCGCATCAGTAACCAACTTTCCACACCTGGTTTGGTTGGGCCTCCTTCCCCAGTAAAACACAGCTGCCTCAGGAGAGAACTTGGCACCCTGCAGATGTCCCATTTGGTTTGGTTATGGTTTATGAGTGGACCTCACAGTGTGGCTGCTTTTGAATGTTCTGGAAACAAAGCCTTTAAAGGAATTCTAAGTGCAGTGCTCAACAGATGCACCTCAGTTCCTCAGTCTTTTAATTCAAGAGAGATTAGTGGGATTTTACCAGCGTATTCTACCTATTTTCTTTCATAACATTTTTTTGGAAGAAAATTATTACAAGTATGTTGGGATTATTCTTAAAATAGGCACAACTCATAGTTTTGGCAGAGATTTGTCTCTGATCTCTTTCCTTACTGTCCACATTAATACAGGTTTTACCTCTTTTTCAAATCCTTTTCATTGTGGTAGAGACATTGGAAATGAGATATATATCTATGCCAAAGTTGCAATTTTTGCAGTGAGTCCTTTTACTCAACTTTTGATAACTACTTGTCCTCAGCTGATATTGTCCTGGGTGTTCTTGCCTTAGCTGAAATGGCCTCATGATTGTGCTCTTGCAGATTGTACTTACTCTAAACTAGTGCCCTGGGTCTTGTTGAAGCACAACTCCTACCTGTTTTTTTGACAGTTCCCTCAGCTAACATTTTTCTGGGGCCACTTATTTTCATTGCTGTACATCTTTACCACCACCTCACAGTGAAGTAGGTTAGCTAATTATAAGGGGATTTATCTTTATTCTAGAAGCAGGTAGAAGAACACACAAAAGTGTACCTAATCCTTTGATGTATCCTCTTTACTGGTAAAATGAGTGTCTGTCACCTAAGAGCCTTAACCAAGTATGATATTTCTCCTGACACTAATGTTGTTCTCTTTTATTAAAATTCAAGCCACTGGCCCACTGTGGTTTCAAATATCTGTGTATTCATAACCCATCTTAGTAATAATGATCTGTTTTTACGATTATTCTTCTTGACTAAGTTAGGTATGATAATTCTGATTATGAGACAACAAAGCAAACCATTACCTGCCTTGTATGATGTCATACATACTCAGCAGACACATGCAAACCCCCCTGCAGACAATTATACACACACACATATAGATATCAAAAATAGTTAAAACACTTTCCAATAAATTATGAGTAAAAATATTTTCATGAATTTAATAGTTGAAAAAGTTATATAAAGCAATTAGGTGTATTTGCATTTTTACGAATCAAATGCTTTCAAAAATGACAATTGTTTTAGGAATTTGAACAAAACTGCAGTAAACATTCTTGTGCATATCTGTTTGTGCACATGTGAAAGACTTTGTGTAGTGTATGCATACAGGAGTGGAATGGCTGGGGCAGAGATTATCTGCATTTTCACCATTATAAGATATTGACAAATGGTTCCTCAGAGCAGTTGTATCAGTGTTCACTTCCAACACTATATAAAAATTTTCATTACTCCACATCCTTGCTAAATATTGATAACTGCAGACATTATATTTAATTAAAAATTTTTTTTTGCCAATCTGAGTATTAAATATGTCATAGCTGTTTTATTTTGCATTTCTCTGATAGTGGCTGACATGGAATCCCTATTTATATGTTTATTGGACGTCCTGGTCTTATTTCTGTAAATATTCAGCTTATATCCTTATAAATTCAGTATTTTTTATTGATTATTGAAATTCTTAGTGTAATCTGTACTCTAAACTTTGTTTTATGAATTGCAAATATCTTCTCACGGTAAATGACATAATTTTTCTTTTTTTTGTGAAGTTTAATTTTGAATATGTGATTTTAATTCAAATTTATCATTTTAGCTTGTACTTTTAACATTTTCTTTAAAGAAAGCTTTTTTATTCCTGTGTCATAAAGCAATGCTATCTTTTTTACATTTTTAAGCTTTTATTTCTCTGCACATCTGAAAGTTATTTTTTGTGTATAATATGATGAAGGAAATCTACTTTCATTTTGTGCATCTACATAGCAAATTGTTCTGGCACGTCTTACTTAATAATCTGTCCCTCTATCATTGATTTTGATGGCATCTCTGCCCTATATCAAGTTTCCATATTGATATGGGCTTATTTCTCAGTTTTCTCTTATACTGTAAAGATCATTTGGGCTCTATCTGTGAGAATAGCAATATAATTTCTTTTTTTATATTTTTATAATAATGTTGTGTGTGTATGTGAGGAAGATTAGCACTGAGCTAACACCTGTTGCCAATCTTCCTTTTTTTTGCTGAGGAATATTGGCCCTGAGCTAACATCTGTGCCCATTCTCCTCTCTTTTATATGTGGGATGCCACCACAGCATGGCTTGATGATTGGTGAGTAGGTCCGCACCCGTGATCCGAACCTGTTAGCCCCGGTCCGCTGAAGTGGAGCACGCGAACTTAACCACTATGCCAACAGGCCGGCCCCGATATTTTTATAATGATTTTTGATATCTGATAAGGAGAACTTTTTTATTTTTTCTTTGCAATGTAATCTATGTACTTCTTGGGTTTTGATTTTCCAAATGAGTATTAGGATTAGCTAGGCATGGCCCACAAGTCCTCTTATAAGAATATACATACATATATATATGTTTCTATAACATTTTTTGGTCCAATTTGTTTGTTGTATTTCTGACAATCTCTTTCTTATCTTATGGTTTTTCTTTCTTTCTTTGACTATGAAGACTTTAAATATATGGTATGTATATTACAGATTGTTCTTTTATTTCTAATTCTTAAGGAACAAATTTTCCCATTTATTGCTTCTGCTGACTTTCTTTTTTTTTTAATTTTTTGTTTATTGCAGTAACATTGGTTTATAATATTGTAAAAATTTCAGGTGTACATCATTATACTTCTATTTCTGCATAGATTACATTATGTTCACCACCAAAATACTAATTACAACCCATCACCACACACATGTACTGAATTATCCCTTTAACCCTCTTCCCTCCCCCCTTCCCCTCTGGTAACCACCAATCCAATCTCTGTCTCTATGTGTTTGTTTATTGTTGTTATTATCTACTACTTAATGAAGGAAATCATACGGTATTTGACGTTCGCGCAAACTCACGCGTTTCAGAAAGCATCCTAAAATCAGCAGAAAGAAAGGTGTACAGTGCTGTGGTGAAAAGAGACTCACCTAATAGGCCCTGAGTGCATCTCGGTGAGGGGTGAGACCTCTCCAGGGACTGGGACATTGGCGGCGGCCATTGTTGTGGCCTGGTGTGAGCGTGCTGACACAGACGCCATTGGAGTTCTCCCTGAGACCTGCTAGCCCAGGGTCTGCCCCACCCGCTAGAGCACCGATTTAATCCAGCTCAGCCAGGGCAGGCAGCCCACCCTAGAGACTAGCCCCACCCAACAACAAGCCCTCAGGCAACGTGTGGGCCTGCATAGATTGGTGACTGGATTCTCTGCAGCCTGGCAACTGAGCCAACTTTAGCGGGGCAGGGTGTGCACAAGGAGCGGGTGGAGAGTGTGGGGCGGTGGCGGAGTGTGTGGGGCTCCCGCCGTGGAGAGACTGGGTCCGCTTGGGGAGGTTGGGGCGCGCACACGGGGCAGGACTGTGCTGACTTTCATTCATGGTGTTTTGCTTCCTCTTTTTTTTCCCCCTGCTATGGGAGTCTAGTGTCTTAGTCTGTGAAAGAATTTCTTCAAGATATTTTTGTCTTTGCTCTGCTCAGATTCTACTGGTTTCACCAGTGCCATAATATTTTGGGTTGAAGTCTCCACAACATACATGTCTGTGAATCTGGGCCTCCTACACCCATGAGGTCTATGCTTGCCATCTGCTTTCTCAAGGATGACATCTTTTCTATCCATAGTCCCTGGTTAGCAGCTGGTATTGTGCAGCTTCCAAGAAATGGTGGGCAGGTGCTTTTTCCCCTTCCATAGATGGGGCAAACTCTTTCTACATACCACTTGCATGCAAGTATCTCATTCGTAGTTCTTTTATTTCCTGTGGCCTGTGGTCCGGATTCCCTTAACAATGCTGTGAATTTAAACCCTGCCGAAGCCATTCATGCCTTTATCTGTCTCCGATAATTTTCTGAATCATCAGCTCCCACTCCTCTCATTTTATTGCTAATACCTTCAGATTTCCCTTTCTCAGTGTCAGGGGCCCTTGAAAATTGAACATACAGAAGAGATATATTGTGCCAATAATAATACTTTACAAATGTGGTATGCTTTAGCATTTACAAGTGTTTCCCTTAAAATTTTTCTAAAGGTTTGCTTAAGATTTTTCTAAAGTTTATGGAGCCATAATTCTGAAACATCAGTTCCATAGTTGTACTCAGCTTATCACAACATAATTGTGGGTTATCAGTGGTGCTATTCTATTAGGAAGAGGAAGAATTAATTATTTGTTACATTATTAAGTAATAGCCATCTATCTCTCTAAACAAGTTAGATTATGCCTGTCCTATACTGACTTTAATATTTTAAAACACTCTTTCATTGTGTTTGATTATATTTCTGATGCTGCCTAGGCTATACATGCTGTCTTATGTAAAATAAACTCAGGAGGAAGTTGTTTTATTCTAGTAATTTTTTTCTATCCTATGGATCAGAATGGGAAGGAAATTTATAAGGTGGTCTGTGGTAGGCTGAAAATTAGGCTCACAAAATATAGCCAGGTCCTAATTTATGAAACCTGTGAATGTTATGTTACATGACAAGAGAGGATCTTTGCAGATGTGATTAAGTTAAGGATCTTTAGATAAGGCAATTATCCTGGATTATCTGGGTGGGTCCAAAATGCAATCACATATATCCTTATAAGTGAGAGGTATACGAAGATTTGACTCACGGGGATAAAGCAATGTGAAGGGGGAGCTAGAGACTTGAAGATGCTAGCCTTGAAGAATAGAATAATGTGGCTACAAAATAAAGCATGCTGGCAGTCATTAGAAGTTAGAAGAGTCAAGGAACGGATTTGGTGGGAGGACAGCCCTGCTGATGCCTTGATTGCAGCCCAGTCTCACTGATTGCAGACTTCTGACCTCTAGAACTGTGAAAGGATAAATTTCTGTTGCTTTAAGCCACTACATTTGTGGTAATTTTTTGCCACAGCCAAAGGAAACTGATACAGATTTTGCTACACTTGAACCAAAATTTCTAATATAGTTTAAAGATATGAAATGGCTTAGAATTTCTTTTGAATATTGGTCTTACTTTAATGCGTTTAATCTTAGAGATTTTGTTTGACAGGTAAAACTTTATTAGTTATCAGATGTCTTAATTTGCTTGGGTTGCTGTAACAAATTACCATAGATTGGATAGCTTAAACAGTGTTTATTTCTCACAGTTCTAGAGGCTGGGAAGTTCAAGATCAAGGTGCCAGCAGATTCGGTTCTTGGTGAGGATGCTCTACCTGGTTTGCAGAAGGCGGTCTTCCCCTTGCATCCTCACATTGCAGAGAGCAGAGAGAAGCAAGCTTTCTCATGTCTCTTCTTAGAAGGGCACTAATCGCATCAGGAAGGCTCCCCCCTCATAACCTAATTACCTCCCAAAGTCCTCACTTCCGAATACAATCACATTGGGGATTAGGGTTTTAACATATGAATTTTGGGGGAACACAAATATGGAGTTCATAATACCAGAATAACAATGATAAAATGAGTTGGTGATTTTACTTCCAGAAAAAAAACAGTTATTGCATATGGATTATCAGTCTAGCCTATTATTATCTATATTTTTCACTCAATTTTTATGATAGTGATGAAACACTTATAAGTATTTTGATTACCATTTAGTTATAATGGCTAATATGTATATACTAATTTTAATTATATTATAAATTAATAAAAAATAAAATGTCTCAGATAGGTAAAATTGATATAACTCAGACTTCCTGTCTTTTAAAAAAAAATCTAACCATATGAAAACAGACATAGTAATAGGATGCATCAACAGAAGAAAATATATTAGTTCTTATTAAGTAATCTATGTTTCTTCATGCTCTTTTTATTGTTTCAGTGTATGACACTTGGCAAAAATCAATCAGGCAGCTGTGATTGTGTGTGCAATATTATTAAAGGCTATTTTCCTTTTTCAAGCATGATAAACTTTATTAGGAATGAATGACAATAAATATCCGTAGACTTTCTTAAAGATTCTTCAAAATCAGGCACCAGGCATGCATTTTCTCACTTGGTTGGGCATCTTTTTTAGAGTCATTCCGATATATTACTCAGATAGGAGCATTTCAAACAGAAATGTAAGATGTGCTTTCAATAATATACTTTATTAAACCCAAGATGCTGTTTATTTGAAATATGTTACAGGATTAGAGTGAGAGATATCAGTATTAAATAATGTTTAACTTAATAGAAAGAATTATGAATATATGTGTATATACATTACTATAAATGCATGTATTTCCTAGCTCAGTCCACTGAGCTTAGAGCGGGCTTAGAATCAGTGGCACCCCAGCAACAAGAAGCACATTTAGTGCCCAGATGTTGGTTTCTAACGCAATTCACCAATAAAGGAACCAAGGGCCCTGGAGGTATTGCTGAGGCAGGGTATATACAAGTTAGCATGAACTATCTTGTAGTGCCAGAATGTAAGGCAATGTTCCATAAACAAACGAATGTGGTGTGTCAGAAGGTCACAGAACCAAGTGAAAGAGCTCACAAAGGCCAAAGTTGGAACGATTTTAGCAACAAAATGAATAGCATAGTATTGGATTATAACAAAAAATACAAAATAAATATCCATGAGTTCATACTGATAATACATCAATTACTGAATGAGTGAATGAATGAATGAATGAATACACAAACAAGCAAACAAACAGATGGGGAGAATGGACAAATCGTTCTTGCAGAACAACTTCAAATAAATTTTGCAGATCTTTGCCCCTCAAGGAGGTGGAGCTGAACTACCTACCGCTGAAGTGTGGGCTGTGTCTAATGACTTACTTCCAAAGTCACAGTATGAAAAGGAAGAACAAAAGTCATGCTGGGGACATGTACCCTTAATATGAAGTGATGAGAAGGACACCACCTCTGTGGTCTTCCTCCAAAACCCAGTCTAATGACAAAAATTAGGACTTCCATCCTTCCTGGTCTAGGCACGAGAAAAAAAGCAGGGAAATTTCAATGGAGGGACATTTTATAAATGTCTGATCATTACTGTCCAAAACTCTCAAGGTCGTCAAAAACAAGGAAAATCTGAGAAGCTGTCACTGTCCAGAGGAGGCTGAGGAGATATGAAAACTAAATTCAGTGTGATGTCTGGAACTGAAAAAGGACATTAGGAGAAAAACTAATGAAATCAGAATAATGTATCAATGTTGGTTCATTCAAGTCTGTGTATCACAATGTATCAAAAGTTGTGACAAGGGCGGGCCCAGTGGCGCAAGCGGTTAAGTGCACGTGCTCCGCTGTGGCGCCAGGAGTTCACCAGTTCGGATCCCAGGCGCGCACTGAAGCACCGCTTGTCAAGCCATGCTGTGGCGGTGTCCCATATAAAGTAGAGGAAGATGGGCAAGGATGTTAGCCCAGGGCCAGTCTTCCTCAGTAAAAAGAGGAGAATCGGCAGATGTTAGCTCAGGGCCGATCTTCCTCACACACACACAAAAAAAGTTGTGACAAATGAACTATAATAACGTAACAAATGGTAACAATAAGAGAAATTGGGTGTGGAGTATAGAAGAACTCTGAACCATCTTTGCAGCTTTTAAGTAAATGGAAAATATTCCAAAATAAATATATATTAGAAAAAAAATATTTGACATTACAACTTCGTGTATGTTTGTCTCTCCAGCTCTGTTTGGCTCAATTTGGGAACTTACTCCATTTGGAACTCAACAGCACTTTGGAGTTTTAAAGGGTGCCAGGCTTTTTAAAGGTAGGTGATATTTAAATATCATTAAGATATAAACTTTTACTCTCTTAATAAATACCTCAAAATTCAAATTCTTTTTAAAACTTCTTTACTTTTAAAAATATTGATTTCATTAGAGATCGGAATATTCAAATATCTATATACTTACAGGTGGTTGACATAGATATGACAAAACCATGAAACTTAAGCAACCATTTCTGTTAGAAGGGATTCTACATTTTTAAGCTTCTTTATTGTATTTTTTCACATGGTTTCAGTTTACATGCAGAGTTGAGAAGACCTAGTGGCTATGTGCCTGCTGAAGATAGAAATTGATTTTCCTCTTTTATATTCTTTTTTTGTGACACTGCCTACTCCCTCATAATTAGTGGATACTACTTTTGTTAAATTGGATATGTCTCATCTCAAAGGCAAACCTCAGATGAAGCTCTGACACAGGAAACAAAAAGACAATGTCACAAATTTTCTTATCTTTATTAGTATTAATATGGCAGAATCTAGTTCAATTGTTTCTTGGGCAGGCGATTGTAGGCTGCTGTTCCTTTGCTGATGGCAGGAATCTAAACTCTGAGATTTAGACACTTACAGTTAACCTTCTGGAGACAATAATTAAAGCACTGCCTTGGCGCTCCCTGCTTGGTAATTGTGGCGTCTATTCTCAGGCTGCAGTCAAAACAAGCTTTATATTTTCAGTTTTCAATCAGTGATCAATTAAGATTAACCATTTATATAATAGCTCAGAAAGAAAGGTTAAAGAGATAAGGCAAACGTAATTAAACTGATCTGGTTTTATAGATCTTACTGTGATATTCATTCAAACTTTCTCTGCGTACTCATATTTAATTAGTAGAAAAATTAAATCTTTTCTTTTTGTTTTTAACTTTCCTTTTATGAGATACATTTATTCAAAAAGTGTTACACATCAATCTAGTTTTGTAACATTATCAATTAACTTCAAGTGTCAGATTTGAACAAAATCTACACAAATTTTAGATATAATTTTTCAAGATGAAAAGTTTGAAATGAATTTAACCAATTTATATCTCAAATGCTACTGATTCCTAATCTCTGTCATCCATTTTATCCTTCAACTTGCTCTCATCAATATTCAACATTTCCATATATATAGTATCTTGTACTATATATAGTTTTTGCATTTTTATAGAAAGTTTGATTAATTTTTAAATCTCTATCTTGAATACTTTTGGAACGGGGTTTCATTCCAGATCTTTCATTCCAGATCAGATTGATAGCGTAAGAGAGGTTAATACTGCAAATTTAATTCTTGTAACTGGCAACTTGTCCCTGTTACAAAACCATGATTTCATCAACCTAAATATTATCTGTGATATAAGTATGAGTAATAAAAAATTAGTACCAAAATTAATACCATTCTAATTATTAATGCAGGACTCTGTGTCTTTTTCTTTAAAGCTTGATGAAGCATTAAACATCCAAAGATCCAAATAAAAGAGAAGCACACTCTTCTCAAACGTCCTTTGGGTCTCTCTGTGCTATAATCAAAGATAATAAGAAATATATAGGAGTTTGATAATCATTTTACATAAGAATAATTTAAAGATAATAACTTGAGAAAGGATAAATTTAAGGAAATTAGAATGTTTATTTCTTTTCAATCAGGAGAGAGTTCAAATTAATGCAGAAGACATTTGAAGAGAATTGTTTTCCTTTTAATGTGAGGGTTTTCATAAACTTCACATATGAAAAGAGACCTGAAAGTAATCACAGTGGAATGATATAATAAAATAGGGAGTAATATCCAAAAATATGGAAGATAGAAGACTCAAGCCAAATAAACTAGTATTAAAATATTTATCTTTCATTAATTTAATTTTGAGTAGAGTAATGCTCTGGGACCTGTTTACAATCTCACCACCTCCTTTTGTAAATTCTTTTTTGAACAATCAAAGAAAGGTCAATCTATTTCTCCTTTAAAATTTTACAAAATGTACAATTTGTTCTATACACTTATCACTTATATCCATGATTGCCTAACAGTTAGATTAATTTATTATAAACAAACAACAATGAAAAAGAAATTCCTTTTCATATGATCAGACAACACTCTGGTAATATATAGAACGCTTTTCTGTTCCAATATGAAAGATGCTATGGCTGCAGAGAAGAAGTGGGCTGGGATTTCTTCTGCATGTTATGGTTGAAAGGGAAGGAGAAATGCAGAAAAGAGACATTTGAGCTAGACTTTAAAGAGAAGTGGATACAAATATGTAAAGAAGAGAGTGTAGATGTATAAAAGACATGAAGATATGTAATATTATTTTATGTTTGGTGAATTTTAAACCATTTGGGGAGTTAGAAAATGCGATGTATATCAAATATGAGGATAGTTGGTAGATAAATCTATAAGAGTAGGCCCACATGATGAAGAACCTTGAATGAAATGGAAAAACATATCTGGGCTGTGGGATTTATGTTTTATGTGATGTGAAGCCATATTTGTTGTTGCTGCTTATGAATGTAGATAAATAACCTGATCAGAGCATGTGTGTGTGTGTGTGTGTGTGTGTTTGAGAAAATGATTGCTGGCAATATCAGGGGATTATATTTTTATATATAGTTGTCTAATCTTTTAGAAGCATCGATTTCATCTTATTTGTGTCTATCCCTTGTAATTTCTTAGACAATGACTTGTATGTAATCAATATTCAAAAGACATTTATTTATTTAGAGATATATTTAAATAGTTTAGGGTTTTAACTAAATCAAATCCTTCAGGATTCCTTTAATATTTCATTTCATGAGGACGAGGAGGCAAAGTGCGGTTGCAAAAGGAAAGTTCTGGAAGTGAACACAGAGGCTGACACAGAGGTAAACAAATCTAGGATCTGTCTTAAAGTCTTTAGGGCATTGGTATGAATAGCAGCTCCTGACACTCAGGGAACACGGCCTCTCAGCAGTGATGAGGTAAAACAGAAATTGATGGAAACACAGAGAGAGCAACAGATCTGCTCAGCCAGGAGTGGATTTGAGCATTTCTGGTTTTAGTGCTCACGGCACCCTGCTGAGTTGACAATAGGGTTCAAAAAAATGAACTGTAGAGCCATCTGTTTAAAAAAGAAATGTACTTTGTAACGCATTATTAGAAATCATTTTGTAAATTTTGTTAGTGTAGTTTTCCCTTGATGGGTTATTGTTTGGGTTGCAATTAGCACATCTGAAGAAAATAAATGCTGGGATATTTCTAATTTTTGGTGATTGTCAAAGGCTAGTCATATGAGACATGCCTGTTAGGATTGCACAATGGACTTGTCATTGGGAATTATGATTCATCATCTACACAGAATAATAAGCACAGAAAAGAAAGGAAAATACAGAGGGAGTTGACTATTTCAACTTAGACTCTGCTAGGCTTTTTATTCAGAAGAAAGAATTGTTCCAATTTCTCATGATTGCTGCAAGCTTCCAGGATAATTAAAACAGGTTTACTACAAGTGATATCAGTGGAAGGAAAACAAAATCTAAAAAAGATACCCCAATCTTCCATGAATTTGCCTGTGTGTAATTTTCTCTTTCTTTGCTCGCTATTTAGTTTAAAGAGCCATAGGCCACAAGATGCTCTTAAAATCTCACACACTCAAACTCAAAGGTCACTTATATGTGGCTTTATTCCATGGCACATATTTTTAGTTAATTTTAAAGGTCACTTTCCTTCTGTGAACCTAAAGATGGTATTCCTTAAATAAAGAAGAGGGATATAAATAAACGGGAGATATTTTTTTCTAGCTTTAAAGTAATCCTGCGTGTATGTCATGTTTCTCCGATGGTTTGTGGCAGATCATAATCCAGGTGATTCTGCTGTCATTCAAGTTAGCTTAAAATTTCTTCAGTACATAAGCAAGTGAAAATGCACATGGCTTTTGTTCTAATAAAAACAATCCTGCAGGAGAGATGAAGAGAATGCTCGATTATGGTCTACGGGACAACAATCCATAATTTACTTTGCAGATGTCTGTGTAATTTAAGCAGCAGGCGGAACAACCACATAGTTGTAGATGCTCCAGGGAAAGGATACCAAGAGGCTCATAAATCATACTAAGGATTAAAAGCAATGAGCATTCATCTTCTTAACCTCGTAAAGGCAATATTGGAAAGCCAAGGATTAGAACATGCAGAGCATGGAATCTCTGTGCAGGGATAAAAAGTGTCAGAGTTTTGAAGGCTTCTCAGTTAGCATTGACCTGCCATTTGCAAGTCAGTAGAACATAATTTTGAAGTTGATTAAAAAAAGGCCCCTTCCGCATCAAAATAAATTGTGTAAGTAATAAGGTATATTTCTAGAGTATATTAAAAGTGGAGTCAAGTTATATGGAAATGTTAATCGTTTTTTAGATTGAAACATGTTTCTTCTTGGACAGTATATGGAAAATAACCTTAAAATATCCAATACAAAAAGACCTTCTTGTTTAGCTAAACATTTTTAAATAGTGAAATGTCATGAGAAAATTCTAACTTCAGATGGTGAAGTGAAGGAGATACAGACAGCTGGGTCTCTCCTATAACATTTAGTAAACAAATGGCCTGTTACTAATTGTTTATATTTGAAAAATTATTCCAGACAAAGGCCATTGGATGCAAATGAGTAAATCATACACAGTGAGAGGTTTCATTTTTTGTTGAAAATAGAAACTTCGATCAAATTTTAAAGCTTTTGAAAAATACTAATCTGTTAATTATCTCAGTATTCTTTTAAATCAGGTTCATGATATAACTGACCTTCGCAATTTTATAAAAACATCATGATAGAGCAGAGAATAATAAAATCACTTATTCAAGGATAATTATGAGCCTATTAAGGAGAGACAAATAGATTCCAGTTTCTGATTCCCTAGTTTAATATCAAATATCCCTTGGCAATGATTATTTTAATATAGCCAATACTTAATTATCAATTTTAGTGAAGGGAGGTATAGTGTGGCTAATCCAGAGTGGCTGATAATTAAAAATATATATTTGTATTTGGCATTGAAACATATTTTGTGTTGACATTGAACATGATTTCTTCTGACATTTAGAAAGCCACAACTGTTCCATCTTTGAAAACAACTAGAGTAACATAGCAGATATTGGAATTTGAGCTACTTCCACACTGGATGTACCCTATTCTATGTACATGCCATGCTTGGGTCAAATAACCTATCTTTCTGTTTGGCAGGCAATACTATACTATTCTAACTTAGTTCAAATATCTTTATAGCTACCACTTTTCCTTCCTCCGGGAAGGTGATTAAGTACCATATGCTTTGATACAAGCTTGCATAATGATTTTAGAGCAAGACAGCTTTGTTGTATTGTGTATCATCGTATTTAGTTGTTCCTTTATCTGGTTGCTAACAACACTGTGGTACATTTACCAGCAATAATTCAAGAGAAGAAGGGCCCAGAACGCTGAGACTCAGCTAGGCTTCTTTGCCATTTAAACTAAGACTGGTACTATGATCAATATTTGGGGGCAACTTACTGTATACTTTTGGACTTAAGACAGACTGCATCACTTTTGACTTCATAATGACACTATTATTTAACCACAAAATCACGATTCCCAGTATCTTCTAAAAAACAATAAGCTACCACTAAAAAAATTGAATATTTGCCTCTCTGTCTACATATGTCAATTATTTTTTAAAATGATTGTTAAATTGGGAGAAAATATTTGAGAGACATGATATTATATGTTTAATATATTTTAATAGCATTTTAAAGTGTTCTTTTATATTTCAAGTGCTTCTGTAAAGTGGGTGACATAAAGACAAAAATAATTCACTTTTCCTCTTTATTTTTTCCCTTAATAATGTTCTCCCTAGTTTACATAAAGCATCCAATGCTTGGTGGGGGGGTAAATTATAGGTTCATGGGTTAATTTACTCAAAAATAGTTATTGAAAACAGTCTATATATTGCTTTGTGCCAAGAACCCTTCTCTGGGTAGTGGATAAATTCATGAAAAATATCATTAAAAATTACTAACCACATTGGTACTTACTTTCTAGTGAGGAGAATAAAAGCAAACAAATTATATAATATTTAAATTATAGATAAATCCATTTATAGAAAATGATAAATGCTATGCAGAAAATAAGCTGGGAAGAGTGATTGGAAGTTTCTGTGTTGCAAAGGAAAGGGGAAGTAGTATTTTGCAAATTTTAAAAACATGATTACAGCAACTAGAAGGATGTGCAACTATGACATACAACTATCTACCGGGGCTTTGGGGAAAAAAAGGAGGCAGGTTGGCAATGGATGTTAGCTCACTGCTGGTCTTCCTCAGCAAAAAGAGGAGGATTAGCATGGATGTTAGCTCAGGGCTGATCTTCCTCATACACACACACACACACACACACACACACGCAAAAAAAAACTTGATTAGAGAAGGTCTTCTCAATAAAATAATATTTGAGAAAACTTGCAGGAGATGCGGGAACAACCATGAAAGTATCTGAAGAAGAGGATTCCAAAGTAAACTACGAACTTAAAGTCTCCAAAGTGAGAGCCATTTGAGGTGCACAATCAAAAACCAGCAAGAAAAATAGTGTGGCGGGAGCTGAGAGAGTGGGGAAGGATTGTAGAAAGTGAGGTCTGATAGACAACAGGCCTTGTGGGGCAGTGTAAGGACCTTGCTTTGAGTGAGACTAGAAGGCATTGGATGGACCTGAGCAGAGCAGTACCAGGATGCATTTTATCTTTTAAAGGGACTTTTCTGGCTGAGATGTTGATGATGCACTATAAGGGCACAGGAGTACAATTAGAGAACCCTTTTTGAGGCAATTACAATAACCCAGGTATGTAATGACAATAGCTGGGAGTGGATACAGCAGACCAAATGTAGAGAAGTAGGAAGATTGAGACAAGATGATTTTGTGGCATATTATATGTGTGGTGTGAGAAAATGAGAGAGGTCCAGGGTGACTCCACGATATCTGGCCTGAGCAATTGGAGGATGGTTTTGCCATTAATTGAGCACATGAAGTCTGGAGCTTCATTTAGGTGTCGAAGAAGAAATGTTGGCTATGGCAGTTGGATATGTTCATGTGAAATTCAGGGGTAAGTTAACTCTAGTATACAAATTCTATGACATTTAACCTATATATATATATATTTTAACAAACACTTACAAAATACCTCCTATATGTCAGGTGCTGTTCTAAGCTTATTGTATGTAGTAGCTCATTTAATTTAATCCTCAAAACAACCTTATGAGACCGGCACTATTACTATTTCCTCATTTTGCAGATGAGGAAAATGAGGCTAAGTGGCTAAAGTAGTTTTCTAATATTGCACAGCTGGTAAGTGGCAGAACTGAAATTCAAACCCAGGCATTCTAGTGCTGGAGACCATGCTCTTAACCACTACTCTATTCTCACAATAAAATGGGTTTAAAAAACTTGATACAGGATTAGATCATTTATGGGGCAAGTTTAGAGAAGAACAGAGATCCAAGAACTAGTCTCTGGGGCACCGTAGTCAGAGAGATGAGGAAGAATAGAAACTGGGAAAGAGAAAGTGGTCAGTGCAAGAGGAGGAACAAGTACAGTGTTGGACGGAAATTAAGTGAAGGAGTTGGTTCAACGGGGTCAAGTGCTGCTGATGAATCAGAAAAGGTCAGGACTGAGAACAGACCATTCGAGTTCACAGTGTGGATTCCATTGTTTACATTGACAAGAGCAGTGTTGATGGATTGGTGAGCAAAGTTTTGATGAGAGAGCTATGGAGGTAAAATAAAGACAGAGTTAATTTTCAACAGCAAGGCAGAAGCTTGAAAGGAATCATTGAGAAAGAATGGATTTACTCAATACCTTTAGCTCCCATTCAGTACTAAGGATAGGTGTGGTGAATGAAATCATGAAGTTTCTCTTTGATATTTCAGTGAGGATGAAAACTTGGAGTGGTAAGATAGCACAAGTGGTGATTTCAACAACAATTAAGCCATGAGGCTTATTGTCCCTCATGATTGGGAAAATATGACATAATGGAAGTAAAAGAAATTTCCTTTCCTTATTGTTGGCTGGTTTTATGGGGAAACATGTAAGATGGACATGAGGGAGAGTAGGAATCAATTTATCTCAAGATATGAAAGATGATACATTGAGAAGTAGAGCTGAGTACAACAGAGGGCAAAGGAGTCCTTGATCAGTGCTTTTGGGTGCTGGAGAAGACAGCAAGGTGGCCACACCTAAAATCTGCAGCCTCAGGAGAATTATGGGGTTGGAGCAGCACTGTTAACAGAAGAAGGGCCTGGCTGAACTGAGAAGAATAGATGACATGTTCATTGGCCAAAAATACCAACAATATGTAACAAGTATATCCAAGGAAGCAACTGAACTCAACATATCTCAGAAGATGCCAGCCATCCCACAATGCAGGATCACCACAGTTCCAGGAAGCCCTCTTCCTCCCAACTCAACAAGGTCACATGAGCCCCTTTTATCTTAAATACAAGCCAAAGGAGGGATGTGCAAGATGGAATGATACCTAAAGATCCTGATATTCATCTTCACAAACTACTTTAAATTTTGGACCTAACAAAATTTTAAACTGGATTAAGCGTTGCTCATGAGAAAAGTCATATCAGTTCTGAAAACAAAGGCATAACATCTTCACTGTATATCTAAATCTTACTGAAAATATAGTCTGTGACATAGCAATCCATGCCATTATGAAAAGAATGCTTAGGACAAGTGACTTCTTATCATTTGGGGGCACTGGCTAAAACTAATCTTAAATAATATATAATATCTGAATGTTCCTTTAACAAATGTCCATTGTGAAAATATAGGTAGATGAAGTTTAAAAGATCTACTTTTTTTTTTTTTTGTGAGGAAGATCAGCCCTGAGCTAACATACGTGCTAATCCTACTCTTTTTGCTGAGGAAGACCGGCTCTGAGCTAACATCTATTGCCAATCCTCCTCCTTTTTTTTTCCCCCCAAAGCCCCAGTAGATAGTTGTATATCATAGTTGCACATCCTTCTAATTGCTGTATGTGGGACATGGCCTCAGCATGGCTGGAGAAGCGGTGCGTCGGTGCGCACCCGGGATCCGAACCCGGACTGCCAGTAGCGGAGCGCGCGCATAAAAGATCTACTTTTGATAATGCGGGTATAAGGGCTTTTAAAACTTAATTACTATATTTCCTATTAGTGGAACTACCTTACAAGAAGCCTCAAAGTAAATTTATATCTGATCTTTGGATATCACAAAGATATAGTTCTTGGAAAATCAGAGCAATAAGATCATAGGAAAGGCTATAATTTGTATTTATAATAAATCTGAGGGAACTGCCTATTTGGTTTATAATCAGGACACAGCATGACTTCTTCTAACCCTGTAAAAATCTCAATATTTAGCTATGGTGGTTGGGGTGGGAAGATGCCTGAAATGCTTTACTAATTTCCACTATTGTCATACCCCGGCTCCTGTAGATACTTTAGAGTACCCAAGTAGTTAAGTTGGGATCCAAACATTTCAGACAGTTCTAGAAGCCTGGCAGTGATGGACTGCAATTCATACTCTGTGGTCATTTCTTGATGATATCCCTTGTATATTTCTATGCAGCCCCTTTGGCAACACTGAGTTTCATCACTCTTGCTACCATTGTGAGTTTCTTGATGACTTTTTATCTTATCCCAAAACTACTCTCAGGATTTCTGCAGCTTCTCCTGATCTGACAGCCTTGCTTGGTACAGTTTTGATGGTGTAGCCATTTTTCCCTACTTCCTTATAAGAACACCCTTAGCAGGCACCAGTTTCTCACAAATCCTGTTACAGCCAAGCATGCAGCTAAAATATTGGGGGACATGCAGATTATTTAGATTTTGTCTTTAAACCATTTGGAATTTTTATGCTATTTTAAAGCAAATAGAGACATACTTGTGGTTCACGGTTCAAAATTCACCAAAAACATTTGTCATACACGTTTCAAATTATCAAGAAAAGATTATAACAAAGTGGCACAGGTTGAAATAAATCTACATTGTTTCACCACTTTTCCCAGAGCATGTAAACTCAGAGTCGAAAAACAAATTTTTATGTCATCAAGATTAGAACAAAATGGATCATTCACCATATGATTAACAAAGTAGTGTCTATTCCATTGGGCCTTTTGGGGTTGCCTGGATAATTTAGGTTCCAGTAGTTAAATGCCTTAGAGTGGCACCAAATTATAGAAGTTACAAGTATAGGTTTTCTGCTGGATTGTCTAGATTCGAATCCAGCACAGCCATTTATTAGTGGTATGAACTTGGGCAAATTATTTAACCTCTCCATGCCTCATTTCTTTTATCTATAATATAGAATATTATAGATTAAAAATAGTGTGCATCTCATAAGGTTGTTATAAGAGTTATGTGAGTTAATATTTGTATATACTATTTGTAAATACTTAAAACAGTGTCTGACCTGTAAAAAACCAATTTAAGTGTTTTTTAATAAATAGATTATGCTTTTCTTTGTTTTCCTCTGGAATTTGGAGGGAATGGACTGCTCTCCTTCTTCTATATTTCTTCAATACCAGAAATCCTTGGGTGCCTTTCCATTTCAAGCCAGCTAACTCCCATTGCTGACATTTAAGAGATTCATATTTAGTTTATATATTTTTTCCATAAATTCCACTGTATTTTTAGTTGTTGTTTTTTCTTAACTTTGTTTCTCTTGTATTTCCAAGCGTAGTTCTTATGTTGTTCTGCTTATTACTTCATCATTCGTTTAATGAAATGTCTTAAGATGAGCATGTATTTATGATATACATATGTGTGTGTATGTGTGTGTGTATGTGTGTCTGTGTCTCTCTCAACTTGTCAGACTCTATTCGTATATGCTACATAGCAAGACTTCCGTGCTATATGGAAGCTGCTACTTAAACTGTGGACAGACACAGCATCCTTGGAAATAATAAAGTATTTGTGAATAACACATATAGCCCCATAACTGTGTTAATTGAATTACTATCTACAAAAATATATCCTCTTTTTCTAGCTTTTAATAATTCTTTCCTACACATGAATAGCCTATTAACATAGTCAACGTACTGAGATTCTCAATGAATATTTTTAAGGAATGTTTCTATGAAGAGCAGTAGGCTCCTGTAAAGTTTTTGCTGCATATGATGAGACAGATGGAGAAATTCATTTTTTTAAGCATGATATGTATTCCGTCTTTCCATGTTGTTTGAAATTCATTCTTCCTCTTGCCCCTAAGGGATGCCCGTCATCTAAGCGCATGTTGGAAACTAGACGGAAAGCATATGTCCTGTGTGTCCCCTGGGTCTGACAGAGTGGTGAAATATAGGATAACTGCTTCTTCAGTTGTGCAAAAGGGAGTTTCCTTTTTGCAACCAGAATTCCTTCTATAGTGCAAGATGCTGTGTTGTGTCCTTCTGATGGTTTATTTATCATCGCATTTTATTTCATAACAATACAGGTCTTCTTAATGCTTGGGAATATTGAAACTTGGCATAAATGTCTCTGGGGTATACTTATGCCTTAAATTGAATTCTCCAACCTTGTGACAGATACTCCTTGTGGTTCCAGAGCAGCAATAGGTAATTCTAGGATAACTTTATTCTGACCTTATATATCTTACAAGGGTCTTCATGGTCCGCTCTTTGCTGTGCATCTTTATTTAGAGACACTCTCCACCCTGTACTCCATGCTAAACTGTATACACTACAAAACTGTCAGTTTCTCAGCTACAACCCTGCTCACTTATAGGGCTTTCACAAGCTCACACTTTGCTTGAAACTCCCCCCCTCTCCTGCCCACTTACACACACCCACACCTTCTCACTCTGGACCATCTCACTGCCCACGACTTGGATGTCACTCTGTTCTTTATGCCTTTCTTATCCTTAGTATCTGTGTCAGATTCCTTCTTCACATTGTTTTATTTGCTGTTTATTGGTCTGCATCTGATATTAAACTGCAGGTTTCAAGGTCCCCTAGCCTCATCTCAGGTCCTGTCTCCACTCTGCCCAATGGCTCATTCTCAGCCCAGCGTATTCCTGTCACACTGGCCTTCTTTCAATTACTCAACCTTTCCTCCCAGCTCTGGGTATCCATATACTTTTCCATCTTTTGTGAAATGACTTTATCCCCTTCTATCCATATTACTGTGCAAAATTTTACCCAACTTCCAGATCACCTCAATGGACACTTATTCAGGGAAAAATTGAATTACAACAAAGGATTAATCTAGTGATTTAGGTAAAGTGAGCCTAAATCATAAGCAACAATTACATTGTATTAGATGTGCAGCTTATAACTTGGGTTTAGAGGTATGGTCATTAGTGAGTTAGGGACTCAGAAGATTTAGGTATGATTCAAAAGTATTTTAAACGTGCCATAGGACTTTAAGTGGGGTGCAAAAAATTCAATCTTATAAAATTAGTCATTGCATCACTGCAAGGCAATGAAATGATGGAAGATTGGAGTAATTGCCAGTCACATTATACCCAGAACAGTGTTAATGAAGGATGCAGTATCACGTTGATTCAATCCAATAAACTAGTACAATCTAAGGTTCAGTTAAAGATAAAGGAAGTCACTATGTTAAGCAGGAAGCTAATTTTTATGTAGAAATCCATGTTTAAAAATGTTAGAGTAGGAGGAGCAGGTACTATCTGGACTTCCTGGAATGAGACTTAGAACAGCATCAAAGGAGTGGCCTGTCAAAGGATTTTCTCCCTTGGGTACAGTAAAGAGACCGGGGGAGAGGGGACTCCTGGCTCCAGGACTATACCATCTTAGTCACAATTTGAGGATCAAGAATCCACCACAGCACCGTTAGCTTTAAGAACACGTGGCCTTCACTACAAGCGGGGTAGCAGGAAGCTGTAACTGGAGAGCTGGCTGGGACCCATGCCCTCTTGCCAGATCTACACCCGTAAATTAAGTGATTCCTGCATCATTGTTCTTTATCTTCCTGCTTAACTTTGTTCCCAGCTGAATTCAGATATCTTAGAGCACATATCATTGGCAGAAAATAAGTCACTTAAAGGTCTGGCTTAAGAACTTAAGAATCTGGAAAGTGAAGTTTTACTTTCTAGGATCTGCCAGACTTAAAGCAACACTAGAAAGAAGTTGGGCAACAGCTGCTCAGTGAACCAATACATCATCTTTACACATTGACACTTACCGTTAAAAAAATCTTTTTCAAATATTAAAAGTTGAACCGTTCAACATTGCTGTTTTTGTAGAGCAAAAATGAATGATATGGGCAATTTTTTATTATTCAAACTATATGCATATAAACAGCAACAGTTATGAAAAAAAAAGAAGCATTGGTCATTGGTAATGTTAATGACCATTGGATGGGGATGTTATTTATAAGTTCTGAACTTAAACTCTGAACATATGCAAGCTATTGCCCATAAGGAGAGAATATTCACAATGATCAAATGTTATTGTGTTTTGATTTCCTTCTTTTCACCCTGTTGGTGAAGGAGAGATTTCTGCCCTAGGGTTATAGCGAGGGCTGAATACACACCAGCTGCTGCTGCGCAGATGAGATTGACAACTGTTTATTAGTCACACAAACCCACAGGCCAAGGCAGGAGGACATTGCGCTGGACAGGGCCACTCAGGGATTGCACTTGGGAGGAATGAACAAGTAAGGGCTGTGGTAGGCAGGCTGCATGATAACAAGGGCATGAGATGATCTCTGGTTCCTGCAGGAGGATGTGATTGGCTTGTGTGAATCATCCTACAGGCTGTCAGGGAGCTGATATTTGCTCCTCAGGGATGATCAGGCTCTGTGCCTGCTCCCTGTGACTAGGAATGTTGTTTGACTAGGGGACCTTATCGGTAGGAAGATAATAGCGAGGAGAACTTGCCTTTAGGACATTTAAAGCCCTCCAGGTTTTCCCCAAATGCCAAGGCACACATAATATCAGGCCTTAATTGTAGGCCCTATATCACATATGGTGATAGGTTTGCACATTATATAATATGAATGTAATGGAATGGTATTTTTTAAATAGGAAGTGAATTTATCATTATCAACAAAGTAATTTTCAAATTTTTCTTATAGGAAATCTTTTACACTGCTCCAAGTTTTAAATTTAAATTTAAATTGACTAATATTAAATGAAATTGAAAATTCAGTTCCTCAGTTGCACTAGCCACATTTCACCTGCTCAAGAGCTACATAGATGCAGTTAATGACTACTATATAGATTACTGTTTTAGATGAGGAAATGAACACTCAAAAAGTTAAGTACTCAGACTAGAGAAAGCAGAGATTATAACTTCTCTGGTTCCAATCTTGCTGAAACTATCAGATATTTGTATTTCTTGTTTTGAATTGTATGGGTAGCTGAACTAGAGGTGTGGAAATAGCTCCTCACAAGAGAAGATATTGAAGGAAACACGTAAATATATGGAGGTCCAAATTAAAATTATGAAAAAATTTATTTAAACGAATGAATAATTGAATCTTCTCTACCTAATTTGAAAATTTTATTCTAGTTTCAGTGATAATGATATCTTTGAAATAATGTGTGCTCCCTGAACCTTAAGCCTATTCTCAGTGCCAAGTATAGTGTCTAGCATGTATATATTCATGTATGCATGAATGAAATTTATTATGTGCATTCATCCATTGGTTCATTCATTTATCTGACAATTTTCCCTGATGTATTCCAAGTACCGATTTGATTGCCTCCAGGTACTGTTGAACAAACCTGATATTTTTCTGCTCTTCTGGAGTTTACATTGTGATTGAGAGTGACAGAAAATCAACAAATGAATTATGTATGTGTAAGAAATGATTAGAGATTAACAAAGTACAATAAAGTCAAACAAGCAAGATGATGTATTAGGGAGGCACTGGGAGTTCACTTCTGATTGGTGGTCAGAGAAACTGTCTCTGAGGTCAAATATTTAAGCCAAGATATGAATGATCAGGAGGAATTTGTGATATGACCACATGCAAGGAGAGGTTACTGGGCAGAAGCAGAGCTAGTGAAAAGGACCCAGGAGGAACAAGCTTAACATATTAAAGGGACAAAAGAGAATGCCATAATGACTGGAGAGGGTGAACAATGTGAGTGAGCGAGAGGATGAAGTCTAAGAGATCATCAGGAGCCAAATATTGTAGGTCTCGTTGGCCAGAGTGAGGAATTTGGATCTTCTGTGTGTGATCAGTGGTCCTAGGAGTGTATTAAGCAAGGGAATGGCATGATGGAAAAACACAAATTATTGGTAACTTCCAAGGAGAGCAGAGGAGGAGAAGCTGGTTTACAGTACAGGGGTGTGGGGATGATGACATCCTGGAAGAGTTAGACATTGAGACAGACCTGGAAGAATGAGCAATATTTTGACAAATTGAAGACAGGACTGCATAATACTAGAGGAACGAAAAATTGAAGAAGTTTTAGGAAATGGAAAATCATTTGGAATATGTGAATTGCATGCTTAGAGTGTGGTATTTGTCTAGAAAAAAGTTTGCAAAGGTAAATTGAGTGTCCTGTTATCTTCATTGGATGTCTCTTTATAGAGTACTTGCCCTGCTCTGTCTCTTTTGTACATCCCACACCCTGAATTCAGGAGGTTGAGGAAAATATTTTCTATGGACCTGCTATCTCTGCTTCTGCAAGAGCGTCTCTTGGTCACAGCTTCCAATAATCAGGAATGTTATCCGTTATAGGCTGAATTTTGTCCGCCCCCCCCCAAATTCATATTCTGACGTCCTAACCCCTATTACTTCAGAGGTGACTGGAGATAGGTCCTTAAAGAGGTAATTAAATTAGTGAGGTCAGTAGAGGGGGCCCTAATCCAATATGACTTGTGTTCTTATAAAAGGAGGGACTTTAGACACAGACAGAAACAGAGAGAAGATGATATGAAGGCACAGAGAGGAGACTGCCATCTACAAGAAAGGAGAGAGGCCTGGAACAGGTCCTTCCATCATGGCCTTCAGAAGAAGCCAACTATGCTGACACCGTGATCTGGGATCCTAACCTCCAGACCTGTGAGACTATGAATTTCTGTTGTTTAAGCCACCTGGTCTGTCATACGTTGCTATAGCAGCCCTAGCAGACGAATACACCATCCATGAAATGTTATGTCCTGACAACGGTTTGTCTACTTAAACGGGATCTGGGCAGTTTCATATGCAAGAGGAAGGAAGCTGGATTGACCAGAGCTGTGCTTTCACCTCTCTGGCCCACAACACCAATCCTTGACAAAGAGTTTACTGCTTCTCTACAAAACCGGAAAGTTGTGTAATCAAAGGCACCAGTAGTATGTCCTTCCTACATTTTTATAAAAAAACTCTTTACTCATAGAGGAAATAATGTTAATAATAGCTAGTAGTCATGTGAGTTTTATTAAAATGTTTGTATTTAGTAGAAAAAAGCTGGCCAGCTATACTCATCCCTACGTTTTTTAACAATTGTTGATTAAGGAAATTCCAAAGTTAAGAAATCTGCGGAGGACCATATTTTTCTCCTTTCCTCTGTGGGTTTTCTGTCTTTGTGGAATCTCCTCTCATGAACAGGAGATTTATTAAGACTTCATTCTCGATTATCCTGTTCTCTGACTTAAGTCCTACTAGGAGATGTCTTGTTAGGTAGGAATTTCTTGGTTTGATTAACCCATGACTATTCAGTGTAAGAAGAAGAGAGCAGTGCTGTATGGAATCTAGACAAAATGGATTGCTTTGAATCTAGGGCAGTGCAACTGGGATCAGCAGGGAAGGAGGGTTAGGCAACCATGTGAGAAAATAAATACTAACTTTATGTAACATACATGTTCCTTTCATTGCAGCCAAATTTGGCCTGAAATTAGTAGTGTAAGTTTTTCCTGTGAGTGATGAGCGTAACATCTCAACACTCTAAAAATATACACTCTCCATGGTTAAAATATTTTTCCAGGTATAATTAAAAAGAGAAAGCAAAAGCAATATACTTATCATTATTGTTCCAGTGATTAAGACTGTAGTAATTGTATTCAGTGATAATATAATTTAAAATCATAACTTTTGTATCTCAATAGGCAGTCTCAAAGAGTATCAAAGAATGATATGAAATTAAGATTTGACATAAATTTAAGCAAAAGTGTTTCACTGCACACAAGGCATTGTGCAGTAGTCTAAAAAGATTAAGTTATACTTGCAACTGTAAAATTGCAGCTTATGCAGCTCATGTTTTTAATAAAATAATGTCCAATTAAAATTTAAACTCAAAATTATTTTTGCAGCCATAGCTTCAATATACAGATTGCACCTAAAATTATGTCAATAGTAGAAAGGTCATTTTAATTCTAAGGTCATTGTATGGTGAAATATAAAGTTGTTATTAAATGGCCTTTCTTCTTAGGATTTGCTAGATAAGACTGCTGTTTTAATGGTACCTGGGATCTGTTTTAATCAAGTACGGTAAGACATGCAGACTTGGAAATGACTGTCGTGAAGGAATAAGTTTTTGCTCATAGTTCCCTAGAAACAGGAAGCATGGCACACCATGCAGGGCCACATGGGGAAGCACTAGGGCTGGTGGAGAGGTAGAAGGACCGAGGGGGAAACGTAGAGGAAGAGAACATTTATGGAAACCTTTGTGGTTTCGTCAAGAAGCAATAGGTGAGGCAGAGTAAGCAGGTTATGATTGGCTAGTTTGAACAATTTCAGTGGGCTTTGAGGCACAGGGGCTGTCCTTAGTTTTCTGATGCCTGGGCCCAGGTGGATAATGGTCCAGGGTGTGAGATCTCAACAGAGAAAGTGGTTAGAGAATGGGCTCTGATGGGTTGCCTTGCATATGAAATGTGCACTCTTAGAGTGTTATTTTCTATCTCTAAGAATTAGCTACACTCTGTGAGGGATGGTCCGTCCAGGGTCAACAAAGACCCAAGATATCAGAGCACCAGAATGTAGAAAATAAAAGGCATCGTTCATACAACTGTGTTCACTTGATTTCCTTTACAAAAATTGTGATTTTTAAATCTATATTTTTTATATAGTCACTATACAGGAAAAGTAAAAACATTGAAATAATAGTAAGGTAAATTGGCTCCAGTGGAATAAACATTTCTTTTATTTTGTGCTATATTAGCCATAAAAGGCCTTCTATTTACGATTCAAATGACTGTCACTTTTCCTGCATAATTTAAAATTAATGAAGGAAAAGCAGACAAAGAATATTACCAGATTTTGTTTGAAGACTTAGCTGTCACTTTCAGCACTTTCCTATATCAGGTGTGTCAAATTGTGTTAAATCGGAACACTACCTCAGTATGTTTCTTTGTTACAAAGTATTTTCCTCTGAGATACATCATTTGCATTTCTAGAATGTATTACATGATTTTTGCTTTTGCCATTAATACTTTACTGTGACGGATGTTGTATCAAAATAAATTATTGAAACCAATTGACATTTATATTATCAGACATGTCTGTTATATGAAATAAATATGATGGATTTATGTATCCAATCAAGTATATAATTTTGTCAAAAATTAAACTTTAATATCCAGGATTGCATGCTAATATCGAGCACTGTTCTCAGATGCTCACATACTGTCCTATGATAGTGTGAAGTGTTTGCTTGCATGTGTATACACATTAACACACGTGCTTGTGTTTGGTCTTGCTAGCCCTCTGGGAAGCAGTTTTTGCCTTCTTAAATGTTGTACCTGATTTTCAGCCATTGACCAAAGAAGAATAGACATTTCTTTACAGAATTTTTTTCTTCTCTGATGTAGATCATTTCTGCAACTCATAGACTCAGTGTTTGGCTTCTCTTTATGTTTTTGTTTTTTCTTTTGATGGTTCATTTAATGTATTTCCATGTATGTATTGCTTTCTGTATCTTCAAGTTTCATTTTCGTTCATCTGGCAGCAGAATTACAAGGATTTCTTTTATCCAATTCAGGACATCTCTGCTTTTTTTCTTCTATCATTCATTGTGAGTCTATGTGATTTATATTTTACACCTATTTTTCACCTTATTGTTTTGTTTTAATCGTTTTAATAGTTAATAGTTAATATTTTAATAGTTAATATCATTCCTTGTTTTTTTTTTTAATTTTTTCTTTATTGCAGTAACATTGGTTTATAACATTGTAAAAATCTATGCAGAAATAGAAGTATAATGACCTTGCTTTGTTTTTTTAATCAAAAATCTATGCATTTTTCTTGGCATGCATTTAATCTTAGTCTCATTCACGGTTTGTCCATAGACATGGCACTGACACCAAAGTTAGAAGATCCTTACAAACACCTGACCTCTCTGCATGTCAAGGTCTGGATGTGGAAATTGGAGATAATGACCACCTCACCTCATTGTATAACTGATGATGATATATACATTATAATTACCCATGGTCAGTGTGTCTGACTTGAAGTAAGGCTTTTCAAATGTACACAGAAGGGTACAAACTTTTAATTATAAGATGAATAAGGTCTGAGGATCTAATGTAAAACATTGTGACTATTGTTGATAGCACTGTATTATATAATTGAAATTTGCTAAGAAAGTAGGACTTAAATGTTCTCACCAAAAAAAGTAATAATAATAATAAGATAAATATGTGAGGTAATAGATATGTTTATTAACTAGAGGGGGGGAATCATTTCACAATGTATATGTACATCAAATCACCATGATGTACACATTAAATATCTTACAATTTTATGTGTCAATGATAGCTCAATTAAGCTAAAATTTAAAAAAATATCCAAAAGGAATTTTAAAAACGTTATTATTGGTCAAAATTATTAGTTACCCTTTCTCATCCTCTTGCCTCATCTGTGATTCAAAGCCTATTTCTACTTGTATTGATTTGGATTGACAAGATGAGATCTTTTTGTCTACACCATAAATCTGGAAAGCAAATAAAGTGATAATATTGGTCAGTGGGTGAGGGTTTTTATGTAAGGGGCCACAGTGTCCTGCAGACACTAGGGGAGGAGAGGAGAGGAGATGATTTTGGGGACTGTAAGTAAAGCTATATTTCAGGGAAGGGCAGGTTGACATGAAGCAGTAAGTAAGAAGAAGGAGATTACAGGAAGAAGCAGAAAGGCAGGTCTGGCTGGGGCAACCCACAGAAGAGGCAATGGTGAGGTCTGATGAGGAGAGGCTGAGGGCAGACATGGGGCAGCGGCTGTCTGAAGCTAGCAGTGAATGTATTCTACCTCCTGCACTGGTACTGCTGTCCTGCAGGTTGCTCTGTCCAAGTTCCCCAACCCAGTGCTGGAGACCAGCTGATACAGCCCAAGAAGTGCTTGAAGCTTATTGTCCCTCTGGGGCTATATATCCTTGTTGCCCTGGTATCTTCTTAGCAAAATGTTCCTTGACAAAAATATTACAAATATATGAGTAAATCAAAAAAATAGAAAGGTGGGTATTAGCTTCATTATTTGGCTATGATTAATTTCTCCCTCATAACAAAAGTGTCTTCCTCTATTTCCTGGAAAAGTGTAAAATGATTTCTTACGTGTTCTAAATGTTTCCTGAGTCCACGTGAATATATAAGTTGAGCTCAAATCTTACTTAGAGCTATATTTTAAACTTAAGGCTAAAGACATCAGGAAAGAAAATGGAAGATAAAACTGCAAAAATAGTGGCCTAAATTTAATTTAATAAAAATAATTTCTAGAGAAAATCTGGATGATTTAACTCTATGATGTAAAAGAAAAAAAGCAGAAGAACAGAAGAAGGAAGGGAGATTTTTTAAAAAGGGCTTACAGAGTATACAAAAATATTCTATAAATAATAAACTGTAAATAATCCTGGGCTGCCAAAGTGGAGTGCGCTAAACTTAACTACTATGCCACTGGGCCGGTCCCTGATAAATCCACTTTTAAGACTTGCCTGTGGAATAGCTCCCTTTCAAGAAAACAACTTGATAAGTTGATAAGATGTCAGGGAAGAAATGTTATTTTACCATAAATATATAGTTTGCAATATATAATTTTACTTTTAAAAAATTATAGATATGAATTTTTAGAAAAATGAAAAATTGCCAGAGAATAAAAAGAAGACAATAGATATCACTCATAGCCCAGTATCCAAAGATAACATTTGACATTTAGATTTGTAATTTTTTTGAGTTTTCTATGTATTCCTTCTAATTTTTATGTTTAGCAACACTACACTTCATCCTTTAGATAAATCATGGATCATACAGACAATTCCTTATTGTTAAACAAAGTTTGTTTCTGAATTTGGAGTTCCCAGCTTATATGACCCCTGACATCTTCTGCTATCACTCACTTATTCTCACTTTCCATACCCAAGTCTTATCGACCCTAAATAGGTCAAGTTCAATTCTGCCCAAGGGTGCCACATTGCTGTTCTCTCTGCAGGTAAATTTTCCAGCAGATATTCACAAAGCTCGTTCTTTCACTTTATCTGGATCTCTGCTCAGATGTCTCCTCATTACAGAGGTCTTTTATCACCATGCTGCTTTAGAGTAGCAAGTCCAGCAACTCTATTTCCTTAACATCACTTTGCTCATTTGCTTTGTATCATTTGTCTTGCATCATTAGAAAGTAATCTTCATGAAAGAAGAAACCGTGTCTGCTGCTCTATTCTCAATACCTACAACAGCTCCTGGCTTGGGGTGAATGTTCACTAAATAGCTATTGAAGCAATAAATGAATATGTTTGTGTTTATATTTTTTCCTTTCTTGTACAAACTTTGTTTCTCTAACTAGATTACGAGAAACTTGAGGCAGCAATAGTGTCTTACATTCTTTGTGCATCTCCTCCTGTACTTGGAAGAATGACTTGATAAGGCAAAATTTTTGACATAGCAGTGTTTCAAGCTGATTTTTTTTCAAAATTTTTCTTTACAAAGCCTGTATTTTCTTTTCTAACTACAATGATTAATTTAAAAAAACAAACAAACAAAAAACCCCTTTCTATCTTCAAAGGAAGAAAAAGAAGAGAAAGGGTGGTAGTTGGAAAAGAGAGATATCTGTAAGTGTCTTCCTGTAAACCTTCTGAAAGTCACTAGATAATTTTTTAAGAAAGTTGCATGAGGTACCAGCTAAGGAAATGAAGCATTAAATTGACAGAGGGTGTCCATCAGCAAAAGAACACTCTGGCTAGAGGGATGAATTGACTGCATTAGATTGGACATTTTATGATGGACATATATCAATGCATCATCTCCCAAGGTGAATGGTATTTGTTGGGAAAATGTCTGACACAATCTTATTTATTACCTTCGTAGAAACTTGATGATAGTATATGAGTGTAACATATGACAGGGAGTAACAGATAGAATATTCAGAGGAGGATATGTTAATAACTTGATAAGGAACAAAAATTATACAGTTCTCTCATGTTGACAAAATTAAATTTTAATAATACTATGCTAAAAATTTGCCTAAATTGTGCTTCATTATAAATATCTTATGGAATGTGGAAAATGGCTGTTTTTTATAGATGATTTTATAAGAAGGAATGAATTCAGTGACATAAGGAATAAATTTGAAAGAATTGATTTGATTTTAAGAATGTTTTCCTCTGGTTTCAGTTAGTCTTGTTTCACATAATGGCATATGAGAGGCCTGCTGCTTTTGGGGTTAAATTGGAGATTTTTTGACCATAAATCTAGACAAGGTAGAGGTAGGAGAGCAGATGATCAGCTAACATGTCAAGCATGCTGTGAGGTATTTACAGACAGTGATTTTGTGAAGAGAAAATACTCTCTTCGTGAAATACATGAGAAAGTCTTCTGCAGTATGAATCAGGGATCCTGGTTCTTTCAGAACTTGGTTTTCTCATCTGTAATATGAAACTCTAGTAAAGAATACATAAGGTTAGTTTTCTTAGTATTCCTATCATTTTGTCTTTCACGAATTCTTTTCTCAAGTAGTCACTGTCCCAATAGACATTGAGGTTTTATAGGTAATCATTCTTTATGAAGTTGCATTGGCTTCATTGATTTTCATTTATTTTATTATTTCAATTATGGCAATTAGTGAATTTAAATAGGCTAAAAACAATGGCCAGATATGAAAGTAAGAATACCAGGTGATGCTACCTACAAAGTCATTATAAAACAGCTCTAGTTTTTATAATAATGAATAACCAAATAAGATTAAAAACATATCTTGATTAATAAAAAATAAATCTGAAGGAAATATGCTACATATGATCTCTTACTGGAAAAAAGATGTACATTTCTTTTTTTGTTTTTAATGACATTGCACCCATTTCTCAAATACGGATAACCTATTTTGCAATTAGAAAGAAGAAATAGAAAGAACCTCAGACCTTTGCCATCAGTCTTGGAGCTCATCTCTCTGCCCATCTGGCACATGGGCATTCATAACAGAAGACTCTACAGCAGTCCCAGTGATCAGAGACACCTTCAGAAGCTATTACTTCAAGAAAAGCTTATATACTTTGGTTGGGTTTAAGCTTGTGCATTTTGGGCATAACATAAAGTTGAAATCCAAAAGTATATTTTAAATGTACTTTATGAGTATAGTTAGTGAATTTAAAGGTACTTAGTGAAAGTGTCTAGTGAAAAAGAACAACCTTTTTTTTCAAAAGAAAATCTGATGTCAGACATAATTTAGCAAAATAATAGCAGCAAGATCATTTTGGTGAATAAATTTTTGCTTAGATCTAATATGTGCACATGATCTGCCAATGAGAATAAAAATATCAGAAAAATATAGTTGGTGCAAAATTTGCCCTGGATTCAAAGTCCTGACATTTTTAAAAACTTGCCTGAATTGATAGAATCAATCAGTTACTTTATTTTTTAAGGGAAGGCTAGCATTTTTATTTTCAACTACTTGAAAAATAAGGTCATAGAAGACAATAATTTTTCTGAGGATTTTTAAAGAAGTCTGACTGACTGAGACTTGAATGTGTTTGTCTTTGGTTTTGTTTTTGTTTTGTATAATGAACATATTTTAGTTCTCTTTTAATTATATTGACACTTTTAAACATGTATAATACACCACAAAAATCAAAATTAAAAGCCAACAAATGTACACTTGCATTCCAATCAGTCTTTGACATACTTTAATGAATTATTACAATTTTTATTGAAATGTGACTTTCAATTTCTTACATAAGCCTCATGTCATTAACCATTTTCTAACAAATAGATACAAACTTAGATGCTGTTTTAAATGCTTATAATTAGCCCAGTAAACTTTTAGGTAAAACCAGGGAGTCTCTGTTCAAGGTATCAGTTCAGGTCAACAAATTGATAGGCTTTCCCTCACTCTGCACATTTCAAGATAAATGTCCTTTTCTCAGAAAGACCATCTCTTACATGACTTCACCATGGATATTCTTTCTCTGTGACTTGTGTCCCCATAGCATGTCTACCTTGTATACTATATCATTTGTGTCTTCCTTTCTTTAATGCCCACCTTTCCCACTGAACAGTTAGCTCCATTAACTCCAAGACCATATGCCTCTTGCTTACTATTGTATATGCAGTAATCAGTATAGTGCCAGGCACTTAGTAGTGAGGTAATAAATGATTTTTGTTTGTTTGTTTGCATTAAAACATGTTGAACAAACATTAGCTATGGTCTACCGGGGACTGTTCCAGAAATTAAGAATACAAAGATTAAAGGAACCACGTTTCTTTTTACTGTATAATGAGGAAGAGAATATATAAGTGTATAAATAAGAAAATTGATGCAAAGAAAGCTTACATTTTGAAGGGTGTTAAATAATTAAATCCATTTCTCTATTAAAACTTGGCAGAGGTGGTGAAGAATGGCAAATCAGTCATTAAAATAATAGGGAAAAATAAATCATAGGAGGTTGTAAGACTTTGTTTAAAACAACTTATATTATCCTGAGGTTGTATCTGAAACAAGAAAATGTATGCTGCAAATACCCTCCTCAGGAAAGCCAGGGCACGCATGCATCTGTCAGCCCTGATGTTTGAAATATGTATGGTTGCTTTTCTTTTTCATGTATACAGTTAATGGCCTCTAAATCACTCAATGGATAATAAAAACCTAAAACATAAACATGCCGCAACACTTTGAAATATTAATATATTTAATTGGATTTATACTGTCATTCTCTATGATAAAGAGAGAACAGAAAGCCTTTTCCTCCATCTTCATTCTTCAATTACACTAGAAAACACCTTTCAAAATTATCTAAATGATAACATCTGTCCATTAGCATATTTAGGAAAAGGGACAGAAAAATAACACCCAAATAAAGATTTATGATATGCACGATTTAATTATATTAGTAAATGGATGTGCTTTGTGATTTTAAATCCATAATTAACAACAAATGGGATTTCTTCCCCCTACTAATGCAATCCTTCCGGTAACTAGAAATTTAAGTCAGAGCAAGTCTTTTAGGCTTGGAGAATAGAAGTCAAGGCACCATCATAATATATTTTAATATTATTTATTTGACTACTTTGACAAAGGTAGCTAAACTTGTACTTCTCTATTTGAACATGCATTTCTCTTTCAGAGATTGTTAATATATTTAGCTGCTAATGATTGTTTTAGACTGTTTGCTTAACAAAATTGAGTGATTAAAAATTGTTTCTCAACTTGAATATTTACATACAAACACCAATGAAAATTGCATTGTTACTTTGCAATTTTCAAATAAAATTTGACTTTAAACTGGATTCCTCCCTCATTAGGAACACATTACAAAGAGATAGTGAACCTCTTATGTTGCCTAATATGAGTCAAATCCACAACTTGGATTAAAAGTGTCTTTTCATGTATAAGGTGATGTGATCTTATTTAGAAAATGCCAGGAGATACAACTGATAGTGGACAGTTTAACTCACTTGTACCATTCTCAGAGAGCTGTTTTCTCACCAGAGTGGATTTGTGGATGTGACATAAGATGTGAAACACATTATCTTGTAGGATCATTTATTGTTCCCAGTACAGGTGAAAGAGTTGAAGCCCTGAGGCTTGCTTGCTCATGAGGTTTTTTGAGGGTTTTGTTTGATGGTTATTGTTGTTGTTTTGCTTTTCAGCTGTGAGGGTGGCCCATTAGTGTTATAAACACCCTAGGAGCAGTGTGTGTGTGTGTATGTGTGCGTAAAAACAGTTGAAATAGGTAGATAAAGCCTAATGATTCTCTAGGTGTTGAAGAAGCAGACCTCCTGCTGGGCCTTGGGACAGATTTTTGATAAACCACCTCAATCCATCTCAATATGATGACTTCTCTACCATGTATCTACCACCTTCCCAAATTATAAAAATAGGTAAATAAATGTTTGGATGGGACTCATTAGTTTGGAAAACATTTGAAGTTAGAGATTAAATCATCTGTAATACACTATAAAATTCCAAATGGCCAGTATATACCTTATATAGCGAGTATTGGATAAATACTCTATATCGTTTTAACACACAAATTTGAAGATACACCTATGAATTAAATTTTAAAAATATTTCAATGTATTAATAATACTTTTTTGTGTGGTATTTTATACAATTAAATATATTGATTACATATAGGATGACAGAATATCATTTATGGTCAATTTAATCTCGCCACTTGTAATGATACTGAGTGTGGTCAGGAAATGAGAAGGACAGCAGAAGGGGTGGATAAGGGGAGCAGGACTGAGAGACATTTCACAGGTACCATTGACGGTGTTACTGACATTAAATGTAGGAAGGAGACGAGGAGAGCCTTGATTGATTACTTTACAAGATGTGTGAAGCCCATAAGTTTCTTAAGACGTGCATTTGATATTTAACTTGGGTTAGTCATTTCTTGAAATCAATTTAATTGCACTATGAAATGCACCATTTAGTAAATAGTAAACCATCTTACTTGACTTTATTCTTAAACTCAAAGTGTCTTAAAGACACCAAAATCAGGTAATTTATATAATAAAAATTAAGATTTTTAAAATTCTGATATGCTTGCATTATCAATCCATTCATGTAAGTATAGAATCATATGGAAATTGACATTGTAATTAATTAAAAATAAGCAGAGTTTCCAAACATGGTAAGTAGACAGCTGACAGACCACTAAATGCATAATAAATCAACCTCATTTTACCTCAAATGTCTATAAAGATAGATAAGCAGAATAGTTATATGAAGAGAGGCATAATTTGAAAAGCAATTATCCAGGTGAATGCTTAATATATTTTCTAAAATGTATAGCTAAGGATTTAACATTTAAATGGAAGGTAGTTTTTTCTTTACTATTTTTTTATTAGTATATTCATGGCTCAGAGGAAAAAATAATCTATAGGAAGTTCTGTGAGTGATTCATGAAATGTTATTTTTATACGTCCAGGTAAATTACAGCTAATACAACTTCTAGTATTTAAAAGTGATCTGAAATTTACATTCAGAATATCTTATTTCTTGGCAAATATTTTAGTTCCTGGATATTTTTTTACAACTACAATATATGTCTTTAAAGATTAAAATGCAATTTCTTAGTTTTGGAATAAAGCAATTTGGCGAAAGTTGAATGAAAACATCGAAAGGAAAGATCTGTAGTGACTTTCCATTGTAGAATATTTACGGTTTTCTTTATGTAACAAACAAGATTTAACTTCTATGTATTTTAGTTTACGTCGTAGTGAATCTAATATCAAACAGAAGCTACATATTTTGTTGTTAAATACCAGCATCATCGTGTATCCCTTCTGCTGGAAATATATCTGTATTAATGTAGTCAATAGTTTTTATTTTCACTCATTCTGTTAAATACTTTCATAATATTCTCTTAAAAATATAAATTATTGATTCACAAATCTTGTATTGAATAATTTCCTATTAAGGGGTGCGTTATTTTTCCTGTATTGAATGATAAAATTAAAATGCATGTTGTTCCATTTGTAATATAAACTTAAAACATTTTCACGAAGAAAATTCAAATAATATGAAATAATATAAGTATAAAAGGTAAAAATGATGCTAGATCATATTGCCCAAGTGAAAATCCTATGTAAATTTCACAGATGTCTATTTGGATCATACGACTTAGATTCAAGTAGGAGGGCATCCTGCCCTATTCAGGATGCTCTCTGGCTCCATCTCTCACCAAGATGGATAAATCAAAAGGTTCAAGATAGAGTGCCTACCAGATACCCAAACACCCTCTGGCCAGCCAATCAGAGACTGCTTCCAGGGCCTGCTTGAAGGTACATATTGGTATCTAGAACTTCAAGGCTGTTATAAAGGTTTGTCAAGGTAGGAGAATAGAATGTGTATGACAATTTGTTAGCTTGATTCATCAGCGTTGACTATTAAGACATATGCTACACGGTTCTTCATTTGTACTCCTGCCTGAGCCCAGCAAATGTCAGAGTTGAGCCTGCTTTGGAGGCATCTTCCTGTGATAATGTACATACACAACACAAAAATCAAAAATACTTTGTCCATGATGATACATATCCAGATACTAACCTATGTATTGTATATAGCCATTAATTACCTGATGTTTTACATATCATCTTAGTTTTATTATACTATTACATTTTTATGTCAATTTTGCCATATTTATCCTCTTCTTTACATGGCCACAATGGAAGTAATCATTGTTCATCATGTAACTCTACCAAATTAATTCCCTTCCCAACATTCTCCTTTGCTATCAATTTGCTGTAACATTTTCAGTCACCTGTGGCATTTCTCACGGTTAGTTCTCTATCACTACCTATATTTATTTGATCACTACTTTGTGCATCTTCTTCAACACTCGATTGGATTGACCTCTTTATTTTTTCTCATGCCACCCTGATGAGAATCATTTTCCTCAGTCTAATTTCTGCAGTGATTCTGGTTGGTTCTCCTGACATGACGCCTCCTCCTCCACCAGTGTGTCTGTCCAGGTTATATGCCACAGCTATTTGAAAATAGAGTTCTCACTTTTTCTTTTGGGACCTTGCTGTAGTCAGAGTTCTTCCCTTTCTCACTTAACTGCAGCCACTCCAACCTCTGACCAGATCATCAGTATTATCACCTCCTCCTCCATTTTTCAGGAAACATCCATGAGAGAAAATGAACAAACGTCTTCAACAGTATGCTATACCTTGTGACTCCTTATTATTAAGTATTTAATTAAACAGCTCGACTGTATGGCAATATGTGTATTATATAAGAAGCTGAGCTCTGGATTAAAATTCTGTTTATTCACTGTTTAGTTGCTGTGTCACTTTGGGCCAATTATTCAAATTCACTATGTCTCAAGGCATGATTTTTCCTTTTCTTTAAATCTATAGGCTTCTATCATGTATTCTGATTGAACATCAATCTGTGATTTCTTGAGATAGTGCAGTGTTATTGAGAAAGAGATAAACAGAGAATGACACTGAGAAACAAAACCCTAAGTTCCAATTTACACCAATTTATATTTATACCAATTTACACTTATATCAGCCTTATCACTCACAACCTTAGAAATTGACAAAAATAAAATCCACATGTGTATACTAATTTAGGAAGGGCTGTGATGTATATAATCACATTAGTTAGGGCATTAATGCCTTTTTAAAACCAAGGACACTCTTACCAGATTCAAGTTTTTTGTAATTAATGTAGGACAGACCTAGTTTTACACCCAGTCTTCTCTACTCAATTTTAATAAGATTAGTTCTATATCAACATTCTTAAGGGCTTTATCCCTGTGCTTCCCATATACTTTCTAAAATTAAAAATATTATTTTTATTTTTATATATTTTTTGTGTGTGAGGAAGATCAGCCCTGAGCTAACATCCATGCTAATCCTCCTCTTTTTGCTGAGGAAGACCGGCTCTGAGCTAACATCCAGTGTGAATCCTCCTCCTTTTTTTCCCCAAAGCCCCAGCAGATAGTTACATGTCATAGTTGCACATCCTTCTAGTTGCTGTATGTGGGATGCGGCCTCAGCATGGCCGGAGAAACGGTGCGTCAGTGCATGCCAGGGATCTGAACCCCGGGCCACTAGCAGCAGAGCGCGAGCACTTAACCGCCAAGCCACGGGGCCGGCCCTAAAATTAAAAATATTAAACTTAGATGAACACTTTGTGTACCTTTATCCATTCTACAAATATATGTTTAATCCTTACCAGGAGAGATTTAAAGTGTCAAGATACAGCAATGAAAAAAATGTTAAAATGCTCTTATAATTTAACTTACATCTTAGTAGGGAGCAGGCGAATAATATTCAAAAAATGTAGTGTATGTTAATAGATGCCAAGTGCTATGAAGAATATAAGTCAGGATAAGTACATGAAGAGTGATGGACCAGGATGTGGCTCTATTTATACACAGAATTTGGGAAGCCTTCTTGAATAAATTGATATGTGAGCAGAGAGGTGACTTAAATGAGGAAATGAGTCATATCCAAAATTAAGGGACAATTTTTGGAAGAGGGAATATCTAGTGCCAAGGCACAGATGTGGGAGTACACGTGGGAGATGTGGGAGTGTTCAAATCTCATCAGTCATTGTGGATGGAGCAAAATAAGAAAGCAAGAAAAGATGCAAGAATAGTTGAGGATAGAGGAGAATTCCAAGGACAGATTAGGTAGGGCCTCAAATGTCATGGGAATGAACTTGGATTTTATTGCAATGACCCTTATAAAATGGAAAGTTATGGAGGGCATTGAGCAAAGGAGTAATGTTATATGATTTGCCTTTAAAAGAGATTGCTCTATTTTCTGAATGAAGAATACAATATAAGAGGACAAATGCGGAAACAGGGAGACTTGGTAGGAGGCTAGTGTAATAGCCCACATAGGAGTTGAAGGTATTATGAGCCTAGATTGTGTTGCCGGGTGTGGTCAAACTTTGGATCTCTCTTTTTTTTTTTTTTTTGGATATGAAGATTGTCCCTGAGCTAACTTCTGTGCCAATCCTCCTCCATCTTGCATGTGGGATGCTGCCACAGCATAGCTTAATGAGTGGTGCATAGGTCCACGTCTGGGATCTGAGCCTGCGAACCCAGAGCATGAAGTGGAGCATGAACTGGCCCCCCAGACTGGAGCACGTGAACTTAACCACTATGCCACTGGGCTAGCCCCTGGATCTCTTTTGAAGATAAAGTCACAAGGGCTTGATAGAATGATGTGGGAATGAAATAAAGAAAACTATCAGAGATAATTCCACAATGTAATGTGATTTGTTGAGATGAGAACCACAGAAGGCAGAGATGCTGATTTGGGGGAGAAAACCAAGGTTAATTTTTGAAAGCGTTAAGAAGTAAATTCATATAAGGAATCAAGGGGACATGTCTTGTAGCCAGTTGGATATCCATGTCTGAATTTAGGGAAAATATGCAGGTTGGAAACTAAAAAATGAAAATTAAAAGAATATAGATGGTACTGAAAGCCGCAGTATTGCATGAAATCACCTAGGAGGTAAATATAGATAGAGAAGAGAAAAGGCCCAAAGACTCAGCCCTGGGGCATTCTAAAAATTCAGAACTTGGTAAAAGTAAGTGAGATATGACAAAGATTCTGTCCTTGACCAAACTTTACTCAGGCTCCTCTGAACCCTCTTTTCGATTAGGCCTTGACCTTGGTCCTCATCCTGTCTTTGGCCCAGCCAAAGTCTTAGCAAGACTTTGGACTTATCCAGCTCAGTCTTAGCAAGAATCCTGCTAAGTCAAGTAAGTGGGAGCCCCTCCATCCTTGATATCTGATCACTCTTGATATCTGATCAAGTTCCTCATGCCCCACTTTTGATGTATAAATCCTTGACCTGCCTTTGGCAAAAATCCTGTTAAGTCAGTTTTGCAAGGATCCCTCTACCCTTGCTGTCTCCTCTTAGTAATTTTCCATCCACTGACCTCCTCATTCTGCTCTTTGGCTACAATTTCCCAGCTGTCTTTGCTCTATTCAGAGCTGAGCACGGCCTCTCTCCCCAGTTGCAATGGAGGCACTGCAATAGTCTTGAATAGTCTTCCTTACATTTTAACAAGTGTCAGAATAATTTTTTCTTTAACAGATCAGCGAAACATCCTAAGATGAAATAATCCACAATGTTGAAAAAAAACACAGAGAGAGAGTCTCTGGAGAGTGATATTCTAGAAACTAAGTAAAGAGAGCTCTTCAGAAAATAAGATGTGGTTGATTTGTGTCATATTGTGTAGAACAACGTAATGACTGAGAACTATTGGGATATAAAGTCATTGGTGACCTTAAACAGACCCAGACCTGAATGGTCAAGGGATAAAATATTTGGAATTTGTTCCAGAGAAAATGACAAAACATGAATTGGAGACAGAAGATACAGATTTATTTCTCCAGAGGAGTTTTATCTGATATTGGAGCAGACATAGCTTTGTATGTGGAGAGGAATGTAGGATCAAGGAATTATTTTGCTTGTTTTAAAATAAAATATTGTATTACAGAATACTTTTATATCTCCTGTAGTGATTCAATAGGAACTAAATAAAATGATGATGATGGAAATATGGAAGACTTATGTAAGAGTAGGATGTCTGAGTAGCAGAGATGTTATAAGATCCCATACATAAGGGGCAGGTAGGCGTTGGACTTAGAGAGGAGCATGACAAATTCTTCCATTTTAATAGAAAGCAGGGCAGAGAAATGCACATACATATATACATGTGGGGAGTTTGTAGATGCAATGTTGGAAGAATGTGTGCAATTTTTCTTCGGAACGCTTCCTGTTTTCTAGAAAATAAAGTGGCAGGTCATCAGTGGAGAAGGAGAAGAGGACATTAGAAGTTTGACAAGAGAAAAAATGTAGATTTATCTCCTTGTGAGAGACAGAGGGAATTGATTAGGGAAATCAAGTTGGATTCCAGGTAGCCCTAATGGTCCCCTTCAGGGAGATGCTTATGAATTTAAAATAAGAACAGTTACTGTGATTGTGTCTTTTTCTCCAATCAAATTTAATTTTTCTGAATCAGATGCAGAGGAGCAAGGATGTTGGATAAAACAAGAATTAGGGTTCTGCCAGTGGGTGTGATGGAGAGACAAAGGAATAAAGAGGCTGGGGGCTTGGAAACACCCTGTACTTAGCTTAAATATGGAGACATAACTTCATATGTATCAAATAATCTGAAAACCATTATCTTTCTTAAAAGTGGAAAAGAATAATTGTATCAGTTATTCATAAAATGGAAAAATGAAGGCAGATAAAGTAAAAATTTTAAAGTATCCATAATAGAAGTGCAGCCAAATTAAGAAACTGATAGTTTCCTATATCTTTCATAATCCATGATTCTTTTAAGCCAATTACGTAAGATAATTTCAGAATCTAACACCCTGATCCTCAAGGTGTTTGCTTATAAAATAACAATCCTTTCACAACCTGAGACTCATGTGCCATACCATGTCAGGGGGGGATGCTTAGAAGCAGCAGATTGTGCCCTCTGGTGCTCATTAATTATTCTTCATGACAAAAGATGCCTGCCAGAAGGCTGTAACTCGTCTTTGATCTTTTCACCTCTGCCAGGGTTAACCCAGCAGTTTTCGTTCTCTTGTCTGAAGGGTTCCTGTTTTCCCTTAAAAAAAAAAAACAAAAAACATGCAGACTCACGTGTTTATATCTGGTGGGAAAGGAGAATTGCTGGAGGACTTTGAGGACTCACCCCAACTCTAAGTTTTGGCAGAAATGAGTTAGAAATTTCTCTACGATGTTGAACAGTAAGGACTTTTTATGCTTCCTATCCAAGAAAGTGTCTGGACACGTCCACTTTGACCACAACGTCAGCCTCTACACATATACGATTCCCTCAAATGGTAGAGGGAAGAAAGTTTAGAAAGAAAATGAGTGGTGAGTATATGCCTATTAATAATTAGTGAAGTTAAATATAGATGGACAACACTGGAAAATAAACATTTGCCACTGAACCTGTTATGAGTTAAATTGTGTCCATTCCTCCAAATTCCTTTGTTGAAGTCCTAACCCCCGATATCTCAGAATGTGACCTTATTTGGAGATAAGGCCTTCAATTTAAAACAAGGTCATTGGGGTGGGCCTCATGTCCAATACAGCTTGTGTACTTATAAGAAGAGGAAATTTGGATACAGCCGTGTAGAGAGAAGATTTAAAGTGGCTTAGGGAAAAGACAACTATCCACAGCCCAAGGAGAGAGGCCTGCAGCAGATCCTTCCTTCACAGCCCTCAGAAGGAACAAACCCTGCCAACACCTTGATTTTGGACTTCTAGCCTCCAGAATTTCGAGACAGTAAATTTCTGTTGTTTAAGCCACCCAGTTTATACTACTTGTTATAGCAGCCCTAGCAAACTAACACAGAACCCATTTAATTTTCAGTTGACAAATATTTGTTTTCCACTCCATTCTGGGTATAATTTGACACGTTCTGTAGAATCACACGCCATTAAGGAGTTGTGGGTTTACCTACTTGTCTAACGATGACAATTGTCCCAGTCCTCGTCCTCACAAGATTTTGATTCCATTGGTCTGAGTTAGGGTCCAAGAATGAGAACATTTATTAAGTATCCCAGGCAAGCTTAATCCTCAGGCAAGTTAGGGAAATTGTAATTTACTAGGAGTTATATCAGTAATGCAAACACCTACAAAAATTTCAGATGTTTGAAGGAAAGAAGAAAGTGATGTATTGCATGAGAAAATTCTGTCATGTTAAACATTGTAAATATTTTATGACTTTGGAGAGGATATAAGTGTGTATATCTCTATCTATATCTAAAACCATATCTATCATATCTGTGTGTCCCTATACTTATATCTGTATCTATTTATGTAAGATATCTATTGGATACCATATTTTATTATAAATTTTACATTAAAGCAAGAGGAATTTATGTAAAAATGTTTGATAGTTTCAAAACTATATACATAGTACTAAAGACATCATAGGTAACCAAAATAAAACTATTGAGAACTATGGAATACAAAGTGCTCCTATAAACATCTTAATAAAAGTGAAATAAGTTCTGTTTTCATGAAAGAGATGGACATGTCATTTATTAATGATAACAGTTGAGATTTCTTACTGTGCTTTTCAGATACTGAATGTTATATTTAGAGAATGAATTACCTGCAAATTGAAGGACAGAAATATTTCACATATTTAACTACTTTAGGTGGTTTATCAAGAGTATCTATGGAAACCCCCCTATTAAACATATAATTTTGAATGATTATGTAATTAATATACCACAAGTCTTTAAAGTGAGAAATTTAAAGATTAGTTGGAAAGTTATTAACATATTGAGTACTTTTTTTTTTTTTTTTGTGAGGAAGATCAGCACTGAGCTAACATCCATGCCAATTATCCTCTTTTTGCTGAGGAAGACTGGCCTTGAGCTAACATTCGTGCCCATCTTCCTCCACTTTATGTGGGACGCCGCCACAGCATTGCCTGACAAGCGGTGCATCGGTGCGCGCCCGGGATCTGAACCCGGCTGCCAGCAGCGGAGCATGCGCACTTAGCCGCCACGCCACGGGGCCAGCCCCTTGAGTACTCTTTTTGCGCCAATCCTTGTGGTCTAGTGGTTAAGATTCAGTGCTCTCATGTCCACAGCTGGGTTCATTTCCAGTCAGGGAACCACACCACCCATCTGTCAGGTGTCCTACTGTGGCAGCTGCGAGTTGCTGTGTTGCTGAAAGCTATGCCACTGGAATTTCTAATACCAGCAGTGTCACCCATGACGGACAGGTTTCAGCAGAGCTTCCAGACTAAGACAGACTAAGAAGAAGGACCTGGCCACCCACTTCTGAAAAAGTTGTCTGTGAGAACCCTATGAATAGCAGCAGAGCATTGTCTGATACAGCACCAGAAGGTGAGAGGGTCATGCAAAAAGACCGGGCGGGGTTCCGCTCTGCTGTACACAGGTTTCCTAGGAGTTGGAATCAACTGGAAGGCACTAACAACAAATTCTTTTTGTGAAAGATGGTTATATGGTCATAAAATCACAAATGTCTAATTTGCCGAAGGGGCTTTCAGATATCACTTACTTTAATTCTATGAACTTGGCATGTATTTCCCAGCTATTCAAAAGAATGAAACACTCGTCTTTCTATGAGATCTATAGTTACTTGAAAGTAGAGTGTCCGCTGTTGGGATGTTGAATCTTAATTCATAGATGAAGCAAAGCCATTTCAACTTGAAGTATCTTAAAGACTAATGCTAAATTAGGAAATTCTAATCTATATTTTGCAGTCCTAGGACATCAGACTAAGGAATGTGAATTTTTTCCCCCAAAGCATTATGATCCATACTAAAGAAAAGTAAAACAAAATATAATAATATTCCTGAGGTTGTTCAGGGGAAAAAGAGTCGTAATTCCATTAATAATTTGTAAAGGTGAACCTGGTTGTCTTTGACAGAATAGATTGCCGGGACGAGGGAAACTAGTTACAAATATGAGTTATATTTAGTCTTTAGAAGTTACTTAGACATTATGTTAGATATTATATATGCATTTAGACATTATATACATGGTTTCATTTCATTCAACCAATACTAATTGAGCAACTACTGTGTACCCAACGTTTTTCTAAGCAGTGATATCATGGTGTAAAAAGGGAGACCATGTCCCTCTCCTCATTGAGCTCACATTTCTAGCGCAGGAGAGAGAAAATTGATTTCTTGAAAAATTTTTAAAAACATCAGGTCGCGGTGACTAAAATATAAGGCAGAGTGAAAGAGGAAGTGGGATAAGAATTCTTAGGTGGTTTCAACTTGAAAGTCAATCAGAAGAAGTAACCTTTAGATGGAGATGTGAGGAAGCCTTGGGAGACCACGACCCTGGGGAATTCTTCAGACTGAGGGCTTCAACACAGGCCCTCCTCTCACACACCAGACAGCTGACACAAGAGTATATATGGAAATCTCATACCATCTTTCTCAGTATTTAAAATTTTAACACAAGTTGGCTTGTCAGGGCTCCCCCTCACCCCCACCCAGGTCTATTCTCACCTCAAACCAGTGTGAGCCTGAGGGGTGGCAGGATCTGATGGAGCCGAGTAGTGAAAGCTCTTGAACCTGGGACAGGAGAATCCTGTTGAGCTCCACAGGGAGATTCTCCATGTCTCACGTTTCCCACTCAGGATTTCCAAACAGTTCTAAGTGTCTCTAAAGTGCCTCAAAATTAGCAGAGGTGAAGGAATAAGAGTTGCCATGCACCCACTTTGGGGATTTGGAGTAGTCAATCAAAACTGAAGCCTCCTCTCTTTCTGGCTCACTAGTTCAAAGCCTGAGATTTTCTCCTCCCCCCCCCCTACATACACACACACACACACACTAACACACCCCTGCACAAATGCACAGACTCCCATATTCTCACACATTCTCATTCACGCTCACTATACACTCTCACACACACTCACAAAAATCCACACACAATCACACTCTCACTCATTCTCACTCACTCTCATACTCACCTACACACAACTACAAAACTCTCACACACTCTCACTCATACTCAATCACAAAGATTCACTTATCTCCCCACACGTCCACTCACACACACACACACACCCTCAGTCACCCACCTTCTCTCACACATCCCCACACACATGCACACAAACTGTCACACACTCAGTCATACATTGTCAAATAGGCTCACACACTCACACAACCATACATACCCTCACTCAGTTTTTTGCTCTCTCAGGCTTACATCCTTGGTCTATCATTCAGCTTTGTCTCAGTTCAGCTTTGGGGTGACCATCTTTCCATAATCCCCATGTTCTCATTGGTTACTGAGCTTCCAAGAACTTGAAGAAAAACCTCGTAGCATCCAAAAAGAAAAAAATAGAAACACTTTGTGCTTCAGTTGTTTGTGATCTGCGGGGTCTTCTAAAGCATAGGGCCAGGGAAAGGGGAGTTATCAACCTCTGGCCAAGGTCTATAGAAGGAAATGCCTCCTGGCCCTACAGAAAAAGAAGGCTTTGGCAGATTGGATAAAAAAATAAGATGACCAGTTGCATAGAGGTAATTTAGTCAAAATAAGAATAAAAATTTTGAATGAAGTCATGGCAAGATGGCAGATCATGTGAGGTCCTGTGAACCATGGCAAGGAGTCTGAATTTTATGATGATGGCCATGAGAAGGCGCTGGTGGGTTTGAGTAAGAGAATGAATTAATCTGATCTGCATGATGAAGATAAATGCCAGTGGACAAATGTGGATGCAGAGAGAGTTAGGGGACTATTAGAGTTTAGATAAAAGTAATTATGGTTTGGATTTTGGTGATAGTAATGGTCATGGTGAACAATGGATGCATTTGTAGTCTACGTAAAAGACGGATCCACTGGGTTTTGCTAACAGATTGGATGTAAGAAGTTCAGGGAAATAAGGAATGAAGAATGACTTCTAGCCCTTTGATTTGACACACTGGGTGCATGATCATGCCATTTACGGAGATGTGATAATAATGCCAGAGATAGTTATGGGAGAAATAAGTCAAGAGTTCTGCTGTGACATGTTTGCTTGGGATATCTATGAGACATCTAAATTGGAAACATAGAGTAGCTAGTTGGGTATTTGGTCCAGAGCTCAGGTCATGGCTGGAAATATAAATTTAGAAATACTGGTTTTCCTGTGAATACTAATAATATATAAATCTCCAGCAAGAAATTAGACTGGATATATGATAGAAGGCCTAGCTGGAAATCAGTACCAAATTTAGAGATGCAAGAAATTCCAGATAATTAGAGTTCAAAAGATATATTTCAAAACAACTTTTTTGATCTCCATTAAATTTTTTGAAGGAAAGTGATTTTTCTCACTGTTTGCATTTTAGTAGGAAATCCAGGATGTGGAAACACCCACCCAAAGTTTTTTAAATGAGGAAAGGTAAGAGCTGATGAAAGACTAAAAGGAAATGAAAAATACATTAAAAATATTTGAATTTTAATGTGATAGAATCTTATTACATAATTATTGCTATGGACTGAATGTTTGTGTCCTCCCAAAAGTCATATGTCAAAACCCTAACCCTCAATGTGGTAGTATTGGGAGGTGGGACATTTGGGAAGTAATTAGGTTTAAATTGGATTATGAGGGTGCTGCCCTCAGGATGGGATTAGTGCTCTTATAAAAAGAGGAAGAGAGCTCCATCTCTCCACCTGCACACACCACGGACAGCCATGTGAAGGCACAGCAAGGAGGCAGCTGTCTGCAGGCCACAGAGGGGCTTTCCCCAGGAAATGAATCTGTTTGCATCTTGACTTCCAGCCTTCAGGACTGTGAAAAATAAATGTCTTTTTTGGGTTTTTTTCTTGGTGATGGAGATTGGCCCTAAGCTAACATCTGCTGCCAATCTTCCTCTTTTTTGCTTGAGGAAGTTTGGCCCTGAGCTAACATCTGTGTCAGTCTTCCACCATTTTATATGTGGGTCTCCACCACAGCATGGCTTGACCAGTGGTGTAGGTCCGCACCCAGGATTGGAACCCATGAACCTGGGCCACTGAACTGGAGCGTGCTGAACTCAACCACTGTGCCACCAGGGTGGCCCCATAAGTGTCTGTTTTTTAAGCCACTCAGTCTGTGATATTTTGTTATAGGAGTTCAAGCTGACTAAGACAACCATTGAAGAAAGTTATAGACTAAACTAGGAATTTGACATTTAGGTGGAATTAGTGAATATGTTTTTTTTCCTGAAAGGTATACCTTCTGAAATGGGTTTTAAAAAACTATCTGCCTTTTTTTATTATTACTATAAAGTAATACTTTGAAATTGTTAAACAGTAAAAGGGATAAATAACATTTACTGTATCTAGTAAATTAATTTATAATAAATAATTTAATTAAATGATTTATAATTCAGTGGCTTTGCTTTTAAGCACTTTATGCATATATTCTCAAAACCTTATTTATAGTTTAGACAGAAGTGTTGTAGCTTTTCTATATTTCTCACCTAACATTTTCTATATATATACATTTACCCTTCTACTTTGATTTAACTACTCTTGCGTGTGTTCATATATTCAAAAATATTTTAAACAATTACACACCAGGCATTTGGCTAGTCCTAGATAGTATTATGTATTTTCTGTAAATATTATTTTTTAGAATGCAGGCAATAATCCACTGGATATATATTCTTTTGTTTATATAAATTAACCCCGTATTGTAAGACATTTTTTGTATAAGTAGTGCTACTATCAATACATTTGCATTTACAAGACATTTTACATTTAATACAATTTTCCTTGAGCAGGCTCTCAAAAAGGAATTAAGAAATCAATCATTGACTACTTAGGAATCTATATGAACATTATCAAAATCCAATTCAGAAGGATTGTACCATCTATACACACACACACACACAAAAGCAATTATGAAAATGATCCTTGACAACTCGTTGTTGCCATCATTAATTGTTATATTTTGCTAATTAGATTTGTGAAAAAGATATTACTCATATTTTGTCTTCTGTTTCTTTTATTACTTTTAGTTGGAACATTTTTCTTGATTTATTCCTAACTGTATCTTTTTGTAAATTACATGTTTGTGGTCTGCCTGTTCATTTACTAGAATCATGGTTGTTTTCCTCTTATAGTGTTTCTTCACTTAATGATATATTCTTCTTTTGGCATCTTTACTGAGGCAAATTTTCCATCATCGATTTTGGTCATGATTTTCATGCTTCCTTACTAATTGCCCAACTAACGAAATTAACAGTATTTGTATGGAGTGATTTGGGTTCTTTTATGCTCTGGTGACACTCTCCTGGTGGTAAGTCTTTTCATGTGTTTTCTAGTACTTTGTGGGTTTATCTTCAGTGTGTTGTCTTCTCTAGGAGTTCTGCAGGTGCCCTGTGTTTATCAACATTCCTATGGGCAGATTTTGTTTTTAATTCTGCTAGGATCCAATGGATTGTATTGGTCTCAGTTCAATTTTCATGTTAATGTCTCCTGAGACTCAGGTTTTCACAGGGGAGGTGGCACCTGATTTTTCTTCAGTGACTATTTTTCCACCCATCGCCCAGAGTAGGCAGCCTGCCTCCATGCTGCATCCCAAGGGCAGGGGTATTTTTCTATTTCCAGTTTAAAAGGCTGGAATTCCCTTCTTAACCCTGGCTTGTGCAGGAAGCCCATTTGCAATTACCCTCCAAATGATGGGTGGATAGCCTTACACCCCAGCGTTCCACAGACATTCAACAATAGCTCTTAGGATGTTTATCTATGCTGGGTTTTAACCCTTCTCCCGTCATCCTCTTTGATTTTGGCAAGTGGTTTCTGATTTTTCTTTTCACTCAGCTATATATTCTTAATGTTTCTGATATCTTTTTTGTCAGACTTATGATGGGGAATATTCTTGTCATATCCTCAACAAATTCTTTGTTTCAACATGCATAATTTTTGGAGTTATTTTGTAATTTCTGTTAGATCTCTAAGATTCATAAGATATCACTGTTTCAGTTGTCCATAAATATTCCTTATAATATACTTCAGCTTGTTTTCAGTGACTCTTTCGTCCATCTGGGATTAATGTATGTGTAGTATGAGGTAATTTGTACAATGAGGTAAGGCTTTAAATTGATTTTCTCCAATTGTTAAAAAATTTCAGCAATATTTATTGAATACCCTTTTCTCACTCTTTCTGTACTATTGATATTTTTCTATAGTGTTTAATAAATTTCTATAAAAATAGAGAAGTATAATGATAAATACTAAAAAGACCATCAAGATCATCTCCCAGGTAACCACAATTGAAATAAGTAAATAAATAATGAGCAATAAATAGAGGCAAAATAAATGAAGTGAACTATGAAATCTCCCATCACCCTTCACCCAGCACCTTCCCAAAGGTTTATGTGTATCATTTATATTGAATTAGAAAAAAATTTATTTTCACAAATGCGATCATAGTACACACATTGTTCTGTACCTTACTGTGTTCACTAACGTGTCTTGGAATATTTTTTTTTTTAGCCCTTTGACATCTACTGCATTCTTTCATGGGCGCAGTTTTTGTTTGTTTTAAGCTGTGAATGACCCATAGTCTGTTTAACCTCACTTGAATACACTTCTGCTTTTCCTTACAATAACAAAATAATTATCCTGTACTCACTTCTTATGATCATTGGGTCAAAATAAAGCATATTTATATATTGCTAGATATTGCCAACCACTCTCTAATAAACTTGCATCCATTAATTTAAATTACCATCAAAAGATTACAAACATTCTCATTTCTTATGCCCTTGATATTACTGGATATTATGAAACTTCTTAAATGTCTCTCCCATAAGTGGAAAGTTCAAGTGCCATCTTTGTTTTGATTTGCATTTACTAAATTATGAGTAATTTTTGGCTCCCCTTTAAAAATTTGAATGAACGAGGCTCAAAATTAAACTAAATAATACTATACCACAGTTTTTGTTTTCATTCGTCTTTGTCCTTTCAAAAAAAACAGAAAAATTCTCTAGGTTTTCCAATGTTTTTTCTAGAAATTTTGGTGTTCTAAACTTGATATTTACAATTGCCTTTAGTTTCTACTTTTTCCTATTTCCTGCACTTGCTTTATCTGGTTTTCTATTTATTTGTTTGGGAAGTCATCTATTTATTAATTCACAATCATTTCTTTACCTCATTTTATGTATCAATTATTTCATTATTTTAAATTCATTATGTTATATTATTTTCCTAATGTGCTCCAAGGAATATGACTTTCTCATCCACATGCTGTAATTTTAAAGCAAAGTAATTTCCTGTTTTTGTTGTTATCACAGTCACATGCTTCTCATTCACTCATTTGAAAAGTTTGAACAGACTCAACTGAGAGATCCTTAGTCTTCATACTTCCTTTCCCCTACTCTTGGCTCACACAACAATTGAGTCATTTGGCTGATTTATTATTGATCTTTTTATTTATTATTTGATTAAAGAAAGCATAACTACACAACATTTTAATGTTGAAATATATTAATTTTTCATTGCTTGTATAAGATTGTATAAAATATTTAGTAACTGCAATCTTAATTTTGGCCTTAAAATAAGAATGAAATGTTATATGGCTGATAATTATCTTTATCTTAAATTTTATAATATAAATGTTATTATATACATCAAACAAACCAAACAAATAAAAGATGGAGAAATAACAAAATTTGTTTCTTGACCTGAGATGATCAAATGTTTTTGAAAGATGAAAAACTAAAGCATGAATTGTAGATAATTAATTTTTCAATTACAAAGGAGGGCATGTCGTACTGTGAAAATTCCTAGAGAGCTACCTGAAGCAGTTGGACACTAATTCTGTTGCTAAGGGTACAGTTTAGCCTCATACCACGATTAATGCAATAAAGTTAATGATCTCATTACAGTCACACCAATATTTCTATAGTGCTATTAAATGGGTATACTTATTCAAAGTGCATGCAAAGGAGCAGGTTTTAATAGATAAAAAATAATGATACTTTCTGTCATTGAGAATTTTTTCAAGTTGAAATGAACAGGAAGCATGATTAACTATAACAGAAATAGATTAAAAGGAACAATTGAATGAAAACACTTTTGAGCCTCACATTAAATAAAAAGTAATTTTAATTTGAGTTTATAAAATGAATGTTATTGAAATATAATTGTAAACTAACATGCAACTGTAAAATATCTAAAAGGATATATTATATATTAAATTTGAAAAGAATAATATTAATTTTGTGATGTTATCTTTCTCAAAACTCAGACATTAATTATGTAATGGCAATTGTGCAATAATTAAATCCCTAATAGTTGGTCTGTCAGCTAAAATCTATGATACATTCAAAGGGATATTTATTTCTCTTCTAGAGACAGAAATGGGTCATACTCAGTAAGGTATTGTTGTAGGTTGAATTGTGTCCACACAAAGGATATGCCGAAGTCCTGTGTACCTATAAATGTCCCCCAATTGAGGTCCCCCAGTACCTATGAATGTGGTCTTTTTGGGAATAGAGTTTGTGCAGAAGTAATCATGTTAAGATGAGGTCTTAACCTCATCATTAGGGTGAGTCTCAATCCAACATGTCTGGTGTCTTTATAAGAAGAGGAGAAGATTGAGACACACAAGGAATAGATGGCCTGTGACAATAAAGGCAGAAATTGGAGTGATGCATTTGCAAGCCAAGTAACTCCAAGTGTTGCTAGCAAACCACCAGAAGGTAATAAGAGGCAGGGAAGGATTCTCTACTAAAGATTTCAAAGAGAGCGTGGCCCTGCTGACAACCTTGATTTCAGAATTCTAACCTCTAGAACTTTGAGGTAATACGTTTCTGTTATTTTCAGCCACTCAGATTGTGGTATTTTCTCATGGTAGCCCTAGAAAACCAATACAGGCATGGAGCGTTTGAAATGTGTCCTCTGGCAATTATAGGGGCATTTGTTTGGCAAAGGAAAATAACTTGGCTTTGTATGAATTTCACCCATGCTCAAAGTTTCAGAATCTAAGACAGTTTCTGGGGTCTCTGATAGCTTTCATTTCAGAGGGAGGACTCAGAACTTTCAGAAGATAAATTAATCTTGGTTTTCTTTTACTTTAGAAAGAATCACTTCCACGGCACTAAAAGAAAAAAAAAAAAATCCATAAATAATTCAGTTCAGATCAAGGAGGTTGAACTCGCAAGCTTATTCAAAACTGTTGTGTACCCTCTTGATCTACTTTGCTATGATTATCACACTTGTCTTTTTACCTTGAAGCTCCAGCAGAAGTCAACTAGGCAGAGATCCTGTCCTCCTAGGTGACATATATCTTAAGTTTGAGAAAGTATGTCAGGATTTTGCATAAATTATGTCAGAATTGGAACTTGCATGAGCTAATTCATTTATATTGTGATAGAATTCGAATGTGATTTAACCTTCGGAGGTTTCAAAATCTTCTGCAGAAATGCTCTTTCCACGCAAAGACTTTAGGAGCTGGAAGAAGCAGTCATAGATGTACTAACAAATCAATAATTTTCTGATGTAACATTACATATTCAGCTCTGTGCTATTTAATTTAAGAATACATATTACACAGTACGACATGACTCCCATTCTTGAACAGCTCAATATAGTAGACAAGGTAAAGCTAACAAAAATGTGTTAAATATACAAAGAATATCAATGTAAGAGATTCACGGGACCTGGAACTATCTCACTAGAAGTCTTACATCTGTAAGCAATGGTGTATAGGAATCGGTTCATATTGCCTCATGACAGCTGATTAATTCTCAGGAATTTTGCAAGGTAGGTGCTAAACACAACCATTATTAAAAATTAACTACATATTTATATCTATAATTATATATTAATTAAATAAAACATTGGTAATAAATATTAACAACTCATTTGTAATTATTTTTCTACATTTTGCTATTATCTATGTTTTTGAGGTTGTTTTATATCTATTGTACCTATATGGCATAAATACTATATAATGGGGTGCTATTATACATCTCCTGCTAACTCTGTACACTATTCAGTGATGTCAGATTGGTAGCTTGAAATCAACCATGCTGGGAGTATTTACAGAACAGAAATTGGAAAACATTACTAATCAGTTTTTGCATTTGTTTTTTCCCCAGAGATCTAATGATTAAACATTAGCCAGCACACTACTTTTTAAGGTGTGCTGAATTTCTCATCTTTCATGGACATTATTTATCACTTCCCTCTTTTAAAAATCTCTTTCTTTACTCAGTTGCCATGATATACCACATCCCTAGCTTTCTTCCTCTTTCTCTGGGTGCTCCTTTTTCACAGGCTACCAAAAACTTGAAATATTGGCCTCAGTCTTGGCATTTTTCTCTTGTCCCATTCAGTATAGGTAACTTCAACTATTCCCATAATTTTAAATGTGGTTTTTGTGTTGATCACTTCCACATTTATGTCTCTGTCTCAAACTTCTGCTCTGAAATCTGTCTATTCATACATATTGTAATTTTGTAATTTACAAAATTTCTCTAATTGTAATTGACATTTCTGTAATTGATATTTTCTCATGTATAGCTTATAGCATGGTTCTCAAATTGCAGCTTTTGTTAAAATCAACTAGAGTGTTTGTTAAAATTCAAATACTGGGCCTCAACCCTCTGAATTTCTAATCAATATTTCTGGGGTTGGGCCTAAGAATATTCATTTCTAACAACTTCCCAGGTGATGCTGATGAACCAAGGACCACACTCTGAGTACCAACTGTTTATACATATTTAAAGTCTATCGTTTCTAAAACGTACCTGTTGATTTCTTCAGTTAACCAGCTACTCTCTTACCCATCTCAATAAAAATGTTAATAAACTTTCGATTTTTCACCACTTTTGCTAGGATCATGCTGGTGTAAGTCTCCATCAACTTTCACCTGGGACAACTGTAATGGCTACTTGATGTTCTGCTTCTAATTTTGCCCCCTAAAAACAACACTTCATAGCACAGCCGACATAAACTTTTAAACACCTACGTTCAATTTTTATTTTGTCTTTCCAAGATTTCTCATTATATTTTAAATAAAATCTACAAGGATCTCCATATCCTCATTCTTATTTACCTCTCAAGTCTCATTTTCTTCTACACCTCCATTCTTTCACTTGACTTCTATAAAGCTCCCTGACCATGCCAATCATTTTTCCCCACTTAGGATCTCTCATAGACTGTTTCTTCTCTCATTTTGTAGGTGTCTCATTAGTATTGAAGGACTTTCAAAGACAGTTTAAAAATAAATAGATTATTCTTATATCAATAGAACTTAAGTGATATTTTACTATGATATATGAAAAACTTACTGTTCTTTTCATGCAGAAACCATGTTTCTTCTTAAAATGCAAATTGAGCTAGAAACTTAATGAACCTTCTTAATTTCTAATGACTAAAATAAAGGCAAATTCAGTTTTCCCTTCCCTACCACTCCCATGGACTAAAAGTTATAATGAGAAGTAGGAAAATTGAGAGAATAAGTTATATGTTAACAATTTACACTGAATGTACTTTTAGGGATTTCAAAATAGTGACATTTTTAACTTTTGCTTCATATTTTACTTCTGTAATTATATCTCATATTCAACATGTTAAATATCTTCTATATTTTGGGTAATGTAATAATTTTAAATACCGAATCTTTGTGGATTAATGAAAACTGCAATAGCGATATCAAATACTGTATCTTCTTTCAAAATGGTCATATATAGGTCCATGGTGGTAAGTGGATCTTCCAAGATTGGTAAATCAGGCTTTGTTATTCATGGCAGAATTGAATTTTATTTAAATTAAGATAGAAATCACAGGTGGATTTGAGACAGAGAAATTACATTGCATAATTTATGTTTTAAATAGTTATTTGATTAGCTGAGTAATATGGGGCAAGATTGGAGACGAGATGCCAAGTTAAGAAATTATTCTGATAGTCCAAGTAAGAGATTATAGTAGTACTAAGACAGAGGGAAAAAATGAACAGAGTGAAAATATGATTTCATATTAGAGTTGGAAAAATATGCTAAAATAAATTGATATGAAAAATAAGGAAAGACGAATAAATATCTCTATGTTATTCTCTTGAACAACTGGATAAAGGGAATATTCTTTGTCAGGAGAAAGCTTTGAATGAGCAGAATTTAGAAGGAAGGTAGATTCACATTTCACTTTTGGCCATGGTAATTTTTGGCTTTTATATGCTTATTCATGTGGAGATATCAAATGTAATTCTAATACCTGATGTATGGCAAGAACATGCTACATATTATGTGGCCACTAACTTGGAAGGTTATTTAGGTTTGGAGAACTAAAAAATAATGCAAGATATACTTGTAAAGTTATTATTTGCTGATTTCAATGAGCTTTGCAAGAAGTTATTAAAATTTTTGAGAGATGTCATAGAAATGATAATTGTGAAATACCTCCAACCATTTTCTGTAATTAAAGAGGAGATTGCTAAGGATGTTTGGTTCATTCTATTTTCAAGGAGTTAGTATTATAATTTTATTGTTTTACAATCAGGCAGTTTGTATACATTTAAAAAATAGATACACGAAATCACTACGATAAAAAAAAAGTCAATAAAATAACACTGCAACACTGTCCATATCAATGAACTGAAAAGAATGTGTTTAGGGTCCTCATGTAGATTGTCTCCTCTCCAGTATGGCCACTATTTTTTATTTTGCAGAAGTGATTTTTCATATTGCCTGTGGCTCATTAAAAGAAATAGGTGCATGTAACTGTTATAAAATAAATTCTTTTTCTATTTAGCCATTCTAGTATTTTCCTTCATTAATGAGGAGAACACAGTGTTGACTGCAAAGTTAATTGCAATCAGGTTCCAAATCATCTCATTTGAATATAAAAAATCATTTCATTTTCAAAGTTATTTTCTGATTATGTTTCTGTTATTTCCAAGTTGAGAGTAGAGTTGGTCAGACACACTGTAAAATTTTATGTTGAGTCTGTAGACACCCAAGAAAAATATTATTTTTGAAAAATACTTTCCAAGTGAAATTGATATGACACTCCCACTCTTACAGTTCAGCATATCTGAAACATTCAAAGAAAAAACTTCGAACCCTCTCAAGATCTGCATGCGTCTTTTGTCAAGGGAGTTAATGGGGTGAGCAAAGAAAGGAGAAGTGCTGTGATGTGCTTCCTGTAAAAAGACAGATTCACACTGCATTCAAAACAAGGAGTTTCAGATTTTCTTAACTTGTACATGAAAAGGGTGCATAATTCCATTCAAGGATTATTGAAAAGTCTTGTTAATTTTGTCAATGCTATTTATTTCTCATCAAGTATTATATTGGATTTTCATATAAAATAAGCAATGAGAGTGAAAGGTTCATTGCATGACATCTGAACAGAAAATTAATAAAACGGTATATTCAAGGCATTATATATAAGATCAACTGGAAGACTTTGTTTTTTCTCTTTTTTTTGTTCTTTTTAAATTTTGCTTTTGGTTTTGTGCTTTTTGTTTTTTCTTTTGTTATATGAAGACATTTGAAGTGAATAAGAATTCTTGTGACTCTAATCAATTGTACATTTTACTCGGTTGACAGTTATTGAATAAATGATCATAAGGCATTTGTATATACATTATTTCAGTTGCCGCTGCTCAGTAGCAAAAGAGACCCCAAATTCTTACATCATATTATTGATACTCAAAGAAATATCTTGAAAAAAATGTGAGAAACATATGCTCTTAGCATCTAATATCAGCCTGTTTTCTTTTACCTTTATTAAAAAATTAAAATATTGCTTTTGAAAGCTTTGTCCTATAAATGCTTTTATAATTCTAAACGTTTCTAAGTGCTGCCTTATTCTACCACATCTGGAACCATACAGTAAAAAGCAGATTTAAACTTAGTATAATCATTCAGGGATTTAGGCAAACAGAAGATTAAGTCCCCTTGTTATTACTCTGAATTATTTAAAGTACTTAACTGTGTCACCATAATTTACCAGATAATGGCATTTTGATCTGGGCCTCTATATAACTTCATGTTTGTTGAATGCCCTTTTAAGAAAACTGAATCTTATGGTTGTCTGGCTTAGAACGTACCTGTTTTATTTGTTTATTTTTGGGGCAGGTGGGGAAGGGATACAGGAAATCGAACTTACTCATTGGCATTATTTCTATGCATTGAGTAATGTTAAAATTTGAAGATGTATTAAGGAAACTCACAGGATAAATATAATGATTGAATTTTTCGTTTTTATTTTTTAATTTTTTTGCATTTTGTAATGTTTGTCTGTATCCTTTAATTTCATTACTTTAAATAAAATAGCTTTATTTTAGACATTTTTAACCCAGTGGTAAACTTATTCCTCAGACATGTTGTTGATTTTGTTTTGTTTTATTTTGTTGGTTTAGTTGTCTTCAAAAGTTGGGAAATACAAGGGAAATTGAGAAGCTGGCACATAGTTTTTATTTGCTAGCCCATCATAAAGTTATCTTGAAAGACCTGTTTAACAATTAATGAAACCAAATTGGAAAAATAATTTAATAAAAGATTGTTTGCTTATCTACAGATACTTGCTCATAAATTTAGAGTTGATCCACACACATGTGGTTTCATTTAAGTATTTATTTTTTAATACAGAAACAGTTTCCTTCCTGTGTCAATATCTCTACTGACTGAATACATCAGAATTTTTTATATCAATCCAAGATTTTTAAAATGAGGTGACACTAGTCATGCATGAGGCTTGTTGATATATTCATTTCTAATTTAGTAAGCTTTGGTGTTGTTACCAAATGAATGAAAAGTTTACTTTTTGTGAATTTTCTTGCCATCTCCCTGTCAGTATGTTTCTATTGACAATAGTAACCAAATTATACTAGAATAACTTGCCCAAAACAATTCATTATAGAGAATTATATGATACAAGAAATTTGGAGCAAATTGGAATACAGAAGAGTAGTCTATAGCTAGAAAAACAAATACCAACACATAAGAAACTTAAGCTAAGCTGCTGGAATTAGGACCCTTATATAAGAAGAATATATCATTTTTTTCTCATGGTATGGTATTCAATAATATGGGGGAATAAGCATTCCTATACAGAGTAGAAGAGTACATGTTGGAAAGTATATTTAGTATGCTAATGCATGGAAGCGTAATGCAAAGGAAGCATCTTGTATATGTTTGTGGTTAGCATTATTGATAGGAAAAACACGTATTATTTGGGAGAACAGAATATCTATCTTAGTGATGGCTATAAAAAATGGATATTGGCTATTTCAATTCATCGATTATATCTCAGTCTGGGATGACCTACCAAATTATATTGTGAAATTCTCATAGGATTAAAACTTGAGAAATACTTTCAGACTTTAAACATGTGTATATTATGGATATGTTGTAGATGGTCATGGTTTGAGTACAAAGAATTTTGAAAAATATATATTTTGAAGGAATAAATCAATTCATTGGATGAATATGGCTATATTCAATAAACCTAAAAGTTTGTTTCTGGTTTTACTTATCTACATTCCATTTGTGATGTGTGATTCTTTCTGGGTTCCTTCTAGATTCTACAGTGTGAGGTATCAGGGAAGAACTTGACTATATCAGAAGGAAACCTTTCCATCTCTGCATTTTTCTATTTGCTTAGAAACATTCCATCTGAGCTGTATGCGGATACACTCCTACAGAGGAGTTGAACAAGTGTTGAATTGGAGGCTTTTCAGTCTCATATTTGGTTGAAGATAATGTAAATCATTTAGTCTCGTATTCTTAAATAAGACCACAGAGACAATGCTAGCAAACGTGTTGGTTAGGAACTGGTTCTGAGACTTGACACCTCACCCAGTGGAAGTTGTAAAAGGTTCAAAGTCGAAGTAGGTAAAGAGTTGGAGGTTCAGAGAGAAATTTTTTGAAAGTGCTTCATTTCACTGTGGACCCACGAACCTAGGGAGAGCAGCTTTGATGTGACTGTTGGAGAACTGACATGTGTCTCCTGAACTCCAAGGACACAACAATGTCAGACTCAAATTTAAGTAATCCAAAGACTAAGAGGTTAGGGCTGGTAGTTGCTCCATGGTACATAGAGGTGCGTAAGTGGGGATTGCCTGCTTGTCTGCATTTCTCAGAACAAGGGAGAGACGAGTGTTTTCCAAGGAACCGTGAGAGAGATATACCCTGGATCATTTGAGGAAGGCTGGGAGAGATCAGTGAAAAGAAGTTAGAAGTGTACCCTGAGATACTAAGATCCTTAAAAATGAGTTATAACCAGCAGAATTGTCTATAGAAGGACACATCTGCCTATGTAGAGGAAACTACAGGTAAGATATCCAGGTGATTTTAGAGTGGAGGAGGGAGCTCTGGCGAATTGACACAGTGCCACCTGATGGAAACGCAAGCTTCTAAGAGCATCCATGCCCACGGGGTACCAGTGCTAAATCATCAGGACGGTGACCATTGAGGGAGAGCTTTCCTGACCTTCACTCGTTGTCTCTCCTTTGACTTTCATCCTCTCTTTCCATCTTTGGGGGCAGTGAGAGAAATTTGGACATAAGAAGAAAACAGTCTACATTAAAAAAAAATGTATTCTTTTTATTTTTGTTTTGTTTTTACACAGGACTGGATATATTAATTACAAAAATAGACTGAACTAAACTAAAATTTCTGTTGACTAAAGTAAGCAGAAGTTTTAATTATCTAAAAGTGACTGGAATAGTCCTTGTGACTTGCCCTAGATTTCATCCAAGGGGAAGGAAAGAATGAATCCCACAGAACAGGTTTACTTGGGCAATGTGGGTGGTAAAGAAGACAGTTGTATTCCATTTATATCCTTTGTGTTTAGCTTGTTCATCCTGTTTATTAAGCCCCCGGATTCAACCCCACTTTTAGCCCTCATTCATTTATTTGAAATGTCAGTCTTTTGTAGGTTTCGTACCTATACATTTCCCCAAAGAAACTATAGTTTTCTCTAGAGAGAATTCTGAGACAGTTTTTGTGTTTCCCATTAATTGATTGCATTCTATGCTATATCTAAAGAAATTTCGCCAAGTATTGTGACATGTGTATGGAATCCTTTCCTTGTTTCCAAAGCGAATTCACATTTTTTGCATTAAAAAAAGTCTTTTGTTAATCCAGTTGTGTTCTTAGACAGCTTGTAGTATCTCTGACTTATCCGCCTTCCTTAAAAACAGTATTTGGTTATTTTAGATAACATAACTTCTAAATATTAATTTTGAAAAAAAATCAGTCAAATATTCTTGAGAATAGAGTCTATATATTATATGAATACTAAAATGCTTAAGAAATGTAATATGTTTATTCTTTTAAAAAATAATTTGTATTTGTTAGTGTATAAAAGAGAAAAAACTTCTGTGATACATTGGGAACTAGAAAAGCATTAGCGCCCTGAGTTACTTCCAGAAAGAAGGAAATGAGACTTTTATTTCTTACATTTTACAGAAATGTCATTATACTGTCTACTCTTCAGATAATATATTTTATTTCTGCTTACAGTGGATAATGCCCAAATAGTGGGTGACACGTTTCTAAATTGTCTTTTTCTTCCATTAAAATTCTTTCCATATTGAAGAAATTAGTTGATAATATTAAGAACAGTTTTATTTAGTTTGTAGTTACTTAAATCATTATCTGAAATACTCCTCAAGTGGAATTTGTTTTCAGTAATGTATTTCTGTTTAAAAGTCTCAGAATATACTGCTGAGTTAAGCAGCTGAAGGAAATGGGGCGTTGGAGAATTATAGGTTACTCTCATTTTATCCAAGTCGTGTTTCTTGACTGGAAAATTAAAAGCTGTCCTCAAGCCAGGTAAACATATTTTCTGAAATTTTGCTGGAAAAAAATGTTAAAAACTGTGTGACAGCGTCAGCAACTTTGATGGGTCTTTTCATCTCTAGGAACAAAGCAGGATGGCAGGTTGCCTTTATTCCTATCATTCAGTCCCATTGAGGAAGGTGTAGTTTCTCATGGAGGTGATAAATATTTAGCATGAATAATATTACCTTAATTACACAACTACAAACTAGAACAAAAAGTGTCCTTGAAATATTTTTTTTCCTATGAGAATTAATGTTTTTGTACCATGGAAGTAGCAAAGGAGAATAAAATATATCGCAGAACATTCTAAGTGTGTGTGTGTGTGTGTGTGTGTGTGTATTCACAATAAATAACTACATAGAAAATCATATAACAGTTGGATTTCAGTGACATTTCAAAGTGAACTGAATTTAGGATAAAGTTACAGATTCATATTAGTTTTATTGTATATTTTTTCCTTTTAGGAGTTGTATGATTTTACTTGGTTATTTTAATTAAAAATCTGTATTATTATTATTCATCATTTTAATCTCTTATGGCTCCTAATTTGCTTTGAAAGCTGATAAGAATTCAATCCCATCGTTGTTCTAGATTTTCTTGAAATCATTCAAAACTCTCCTCCTCATTTTATATATGTCAAAGTCCCAGTTTGCATTTAAAAAACTCAAACACATATATGTATATATACATATATATGTGTATATACAATTCATATGTGTGTGAATATATGTGTGTGTACATATGTATACACACACACACATATATAAGGTAAGAAAACAGTAGTTTGTTACTTTAGGAAACTAAAACCCTGTAGAACTAAAAATGGACTTGAGATATAATCACTTCAAACCCTCAGTTTATGGTTAATGTCTACTTAATTTGTATTAGTTAGCCAGGTTGCATTTTTTTCTAATGACCACTCATTTATGCATATAACCTAAGTGGGTATAATTATAACTTTGCTTTACTCCAATGTATTTGTATCATAGATTGTGATAATTTGAGAATATATTTTAAATCAAATGCAAGTGTGGAATCAAAATCCCTTTATATTTTCTGCTCCATGTTATGGAAATTGAATGGAATAATAAAGCCCCAAGGCTGATTTGAAAGTCTTACATTCACAATATGCCATTTATTTGACAACTGTCATCTGAGACTTCTTAAAGTATTAACTCACACACAATTGGTATGCTACTTTTTATTTTCATAGTAGTCTTAGGATTTGACAAGTCACTCTGGGCTCATTTCACATATGACATCCTAGGCCTTGGACTTAACCAATTAGTTATTAGTTACCAAGGCTGCCTTAAACTTTCTCCACAAGATGTCTCAGATGTATGGCTTAGTGAAATTTTAGTGTTGGTCTGTTAGCCTAAATAGAAAGTCTACGGGTAGGAAACAAATTACAGGAAAATCATTTGAAATTGAATGAGAATCTTTAAATAGACTTCTATTTCAAATGAGAAGGTTGCTCCTCTAGACATGCATAGATGTTAACTAATCTAGAACTTTTACATTAAGTCTGCTTTTGAGTGCGTGAGCATTGTTTCAACAGAATGAGGGAATCCAGATGAACAATGTTCTGTTTAAATGAACATGAGTTAAAGTTGGCCCATGCAATGCCTATGCTATTACTAGACATGGAAGAAAAAGCATTCAAGATGCTATCTCATCTACACTGTGTTGATAAATACATTGCGTTGGGAATTTTTTACATCACAACTAACTTAAAAATGATTAGTCTGATGATTCAGTTAGTTACATAGATCCAAGTTTGCAACCAGGAGTGCTCTTTAACCCTTGGATGGAACATTGATTTCTCTCCAATTCTCCCCTCCCCATTTTAGTCACTCAGAGATAATCTGTGATTACACTCCAGGCTCCTTGTTCAATCTCAAGACTCCTGATTTACTGATTGACTGTGGATCATCCTCACGACCTCCTCTCCCGATGGATGGTGACAAATTAATGTTGTCTTGTACTGAGTTGCCTGATTATACAGGAGCATTAGCACAGCAATATGAACAGAATAAAACACAGGAAGATCACAGAAAGTATCTAGTGTCCCAACAAGACATAAATACGGGTCACTGAGACATCAGTCAGATCCGTGCCTCAGAGTATTAATGTTGCCTATTAAAAATGTAAAAACATAAAAGGAAAAGACAGCAAAGAAGTGAAGGGTGCCAAAGTGGAAAAACGTGTAAGAAGGAAGAGTTAGCAAGATCAGTGCTAAAAGACAGATTATGTTTGTCACTTTCCTTCATGTGCCAGAGTTGTTTTTTCCACTGAAACAATCTTTTATAATTTAATGAATGAAAATAATAATATAATATTACGAATAACGTACTATGAGAAGAATTAAATGACATTTTAAACATAGCCATTCAGTCTGTCACTTAATACCACATTAAAAAAAAATACTCTTGCTATTTCTAGACTTCCTGGGAGAAAAGACCTCTTACATTTCCTCCTTCTATAGCCACAAACTAAGCATTAAAAGTTTTTATCACTAACCAACAGCTATAAATAAAAATATTTCTATGTTCAACATCACAGTCATTCTCAAACTCATCATATGCTGACCAAAAATTCAGACCCCACTTTTTATAGCAGTCCCATTCTCAAAAAAATGTACACAGTGAGAGATTGGTACTGCTTAACTGTGGAAAGCAATAATTCTTCATTCCTTTTTTGGTGTTCGAGTTGCTTTTCTTTACTACGTAATTATTTTACTATAAGAATATTTAATAAGGAGACATTTTACAACGAAAATTATACTTGGAATCATAGAAAACACAACATAATTACTTGAGTTTGAAACCACAGTTAGAAAGCCAGAAGAAAATGGTCCTGATCCTCTAGAAAGACTGGAAAACTGGAAAAATGCAGCAGTCATAGTTGTCAACTGATTTTTGAAAGTATATCTCTATCGCAATTTTTTTTTCAACAAGGCTGGGTTTGAATGCTGCCAATTAAATGTCTTAACTCTAAACAAATTGTCCAAAATTAAAAAAAAAAAATTCTCGTGCTGGCCGCCTGGCGTAGCAGTTAAGTGCACGCACTCCACTGCTGGCCTCGCGGGTTCGGATCCCGGGTGCGCACCCATGCACCGCTTGTCATGCCATGCTGTGGCAGCGTCCCATATAACGTGGAGGAAGATAGGCATAGATGTTAGCCCAGGGCCAGTCTTCCTCAGCAAAAAGAGGAGGATTGGCATGGATGTTAGCTCAGGGCTGATCTTCCTTACAAAAAAATAAAATAATAATTCTCATAGTGCTAATTATTATATGAAGCATTTTTTTCACAGTTAATTTTCCTGATAATGTAAAATGTTTGAGCTTTTAGTGTTGTTTTTGTTATAGGATCATGAGTGAAACCACAGCTATAATAAATCAACCTTTATCATAGTAGCTATGATTTCATCCACTACCGCAGACAAATTGATTTTCTCAGACCCTTAAATTAGGTGGTAGGCATCATCACTTAAGCCAATCTGCTAATAATATTCTGGAGCTATCAAACAGTGAATTGAAATATTTTAAAACAATTTGTTTTCATTAAAGCAGTGATAAGCATTCATGTTTTCATATTAATATCTGGACATTCTTTTATTTATATTCCTTTATATACTCCCTTTTTTATGATTCTGGGTTACATTAGAATAAAAATTATGAAACATACAAAATATACCTACATTTGTGATTTTACTAACAATTATGTGTGTGCTTGTAATAAAAGGAGGAAAGTAAAAAATACGTTAGTGCAGTGAATGTTCAGTTGGAATGATTAAAAAGAGGGAATGTCTTACAAATTACAGCCATGACCCATTTTAGGTTAATGCAATCAAAATCCACAATTAAAGGATTGAAATAATGTAAAAAAATATTTTAAGCAATTTTCTAGGTTTTTTCAAGTACATGTTGTCCATTGTATTGCCACATTCCTCTTATTCTAGCAATTGTATATCTGGTGCATACAAAAATATGCTGTCAATGAAAGGTTGTAGAAGTCACCTTCTAGAACATACTGTCAGGTAAATATATCACCCTATTAGCTTTAAAACCAGCTCTCCAACAAGGGAGTTGCTATCAATTACCTCCCAAGAGAGCATGAAAAAACAAAGACAGAATAATTAAATATACATGTATAGATTCAGAAATATTTTCAGATATATTTTGGATCAAGTAGCAGATGCTATCAAATCAGTCACACAATAGATAGTAGACCCACCATATGTAACTGTGCTCTTTCTGTAGGAAACATGTGGCCAAGGGAGTGAAGCACCAGTTGAAATCTAACCTGTGCTCTGCTGTGCAGGAATTTGATACTTGTAGTTGTACCCACCAAAATGAAGCATATTTTTCTAAGGCACCTTTATGGCAGGCTGAATAATTCCCATGCCAAATATCCATGTCCTAATCCCCATAACCTGTGAATACTTTACCTTACATGGCAAAAGGCACTTTGCAGAGGTGATTAATTTAAGGATATTGAGTTGGGGAGATAGTCCTGGATTAACCAGCTTGACCCAATATAATCACAAGGGGCCTAATAAGAGGGAGGCAGAGGGTCAAAGTCAGAGAAGGTGATATGAGGATGGAAACAAAGGTTAGAGTGATGTGGGTACACAAGCCAAAGGTTGGGGACAATCGTTCTAGAGGTTGGAAAAAGTCAAGAAAATAGATTCATCCCTGAAACTGATTTGGGAATTCTGACTTCCAGAACAATAAGATAATAAATTTATGTTGTTTTAGACACTCTGTTGGTAAGTTTGTTACAGTAGCAACAGGAAACTAATACAACCTTATAGACTAGAATTGACACAGATGATGGAGGAGATTAAAAAGGACAACAATTTCCAGTGTTTAATGGACTGTGGCTATCATAATTAATTGTGGATAATATCTATTCCAGCATCTTGCATTAACGGTCAGCAAATCTTGATCAAACATACATCACTTTGCACTTTAATTCGTGCTTTGAATTTCTCATTAACTATCAAAGAGCAACTCAGTTCCCACTTCTATATGGAAATTTTTCTACTATTTATACCAACTGAAAGAATTCCCATGAACAAAACTCATTTAAATTTGTTTTCCATTCCATGCCATACACGCTTTGATGGCATACCATTCTATATATCCTCTACCACTTTCCAATATACTAGTTTATTTTTAAGAACTTAGTCTTATGTTCATAAGGGTGAATATCAGACTGAAATTCCTCTTGTATCTGATATGGGTGTAGGGGTAGAAAACTTTTCCCTTCTTCCCTTCTAGGTTTATTGTCTGGTCTAATAATTAAATTGATATAAAATAGATTAACAGGAGAAAAACAAATTTAATTACATATGTACGGGAGCTCCACAAAGACATGAAGACTCAAAGACAGTCAGGAAATTGAGGCTTATATATCCTGAGCTAAGGAGAAGTGGGTATGGGTCTGGGGCTTCAAAGGGGAGGAAAACAATTCACAGGAAGATGAGAAGAGCAAACGTTTGGTAAACAAATATTTGCCACGACATGCAGATAAGTCTTTCTGATATAAAAAGTTATTTCTGGTAACAGCACTTTCCCAGGGGTTTAGATAGGCTCCCTATCTAAATTCTTTTATTCAGTTAAGGGAGAGATTAAAACATTTTCTGAATCTGCTGGGTCTTAATTGCCTTCAGCACAAAATAATCCACATGCCACAGTGGCACATTTTGTGTGGCAAATTCTGCTGCCCTTCATGGATTTTAGCTTCTGAGCAGAGATGGTGCTCATTAATACTGTGAGGATGGCAGTAATAATTATTATTATTTAGCTTGAGTCTCAATGGTGACAGTTATAAGTGTAAATGTATATTTGAAAAGAATGCAAGAAGTTAATTATCTTCAGAGAGCTGCCTATCCCATGAACATCAGCACAAGTTCATTAATAAACAGCATCTTCAGGTTCCCTAAAAGCACCCAGATGATATTGCCTAATTCAGGTTACATTTAGCAACTCATCAAATTCTTCAGAAAACATAACTTTAGATTTTTTCATGGAGATTTTAACGTCCAGCTCACCACCCCTAAAACTTTTGGAGAATGTCCACCTTCCTGCCTGCTTATTTGGTGTATGCAATTGGTAACAACAAAGATTTTCTGAGTGTCTATTTTCTGAACAGGAGATTCCAAGGCCAATTTCCAAGAACATCACACTCTAAACAGGATCAGAACTTGGGTCTCCCTGATATCTATTTTTGGAATGATGCCTTACAATTTTGAAAGACAAAATGTCTATATTGCCTCCGTTCGGGTCAATGGTTTTCAGTTTTGAAATGTTAAAGAACTGCTCAACTTGATAGCATAGAAATTGATGAAATTGACTGTTCATTGTTTCCCTACACTGAATCATTTCCTAAATAAACTAATGCCATTTTTACCCATTAAACCATTTCCACATTACAATAATTTTAAAAAATATATTGTTTAATGATTTTTAATTTCATAAACATTTTCTTGAAGCACAATGAATTTTAATGGTATTTTTAAGTGTAAAGAGTAACATTTTCCTGTTATTTATGTCTTTTTGCCAATGTAAGGAATCAGTTTTTATTTCTATATGGTATACCTTCTCACTCTCCAAACGTCCTTGGCTTGAACTCTGCTAATTTTAATAACTGTTTGTATTAACCAGAAAATAGTGTCAATTTACATTTCCTACATTAATATTGGAGGTCATAATGCATTTCTTTATCCTTTCTCTTTACTTGGCTTATCTGCGATGATCAAATTAACCTGATACTCAATTTACATTGTGCTTTGTAGACATAAGCAACATCAAATTATTTGTCTTAATTAAATCTCTCCCATCAAAATGAACTTAATTTCTTACTGTCTGTCATCATTGTAGATAAACCAGAGACTCACTGTCATTTTCATATTACCATATTTGTATTATTTTTAAGCTATGTATTAAGACTATTTAATGTAAATTTACTTCCCAAGTGCTATTTTTGAATTTCTTATGGATTTTTAAAAATAACTCTAAGAATAAAGAATGCCAAGCTAGGTACAGTACTGTAGTAGATATAATTACTATTTAAGTTTTATGAGAGAATTAATTTATGAGAGAATTAATTTATTAAGTTTTATGAGAGAATTAATTAATTAATTTATGAGAGAATTAATTAAGTTTTATGAGAGAATATTAATTTATAAATCTAATAAATAAAATTTATTTATTAATTTATAGTAGATATAATTACTATTTAAGTTTTATGAGAGAATTAATTTATTATTTTTGTATCACACTTTTTTGATAGAGTCAGGCATGAACAATGCTGTCCAATAGAACTTTCTGCAAAGATGGTAAAATTCTTTTGTATTCTCCAGCGTGCTAGCCATTGACTACAAAGGCAGTGAGCATCTGCAATGTGGCTAGTATGAATATGCCCCTAAAATTTTAATTATATTTAATTTAACTAATTTAAATTCAAATTCAAATAGCCAAAAATGCCTTGTGGCTACCATATTGGAGAAAGTAAGTCTAGAAGAAAGAGTTGTGAGCTGTGTTTTGGATCTGGACTCTTGCTTAAACTTACCCTCATTAGCTAGTTCTCTTTGAAAATGTCACATCACTTCTCTAAACATGAATGTCTTCATTCAATCAATAACAGTTTCTTATTGAGCATCTATCAAATCCTGTGAACTGTGCTAGATACTATGGATACAATGATCCTTAAGTCAGAATTGGTATCTCTTCCCATTCTGTCAGGAAAATGATGCTAAAAATACCATAACTAATTGTTTAGTTAAAATTGTGATAGGGACTTTGGAAAGAAAGTGCAAAGTACAATGAAAGCATGAGACGGGAGACCTGCCCAGCTCTGATGGGTCTGGAAAAGCTTCCCAAAGGAAGTGATCTTTGAATTTAGCTTAGAATAAATGTTACAACATTTCTAAGTGAAGACAAGTATATCTAATTTGCCGTGCACTCTCCTAGTTGCTAGAGATTCAAAGAGATTTTACTATCCTTAAAAAAATTATGGGTAACAAACAAACGATCTAGGGATTGAGCTATCAATTCCAGACAAGGGTTCCATTAAGTAATCTTTATGACAAAAATGATGACTTTTATGTTCCGACATATTTGGGAAAGCGAAGTTTGACAAAGATAAATTTCTGTGTACTAAGACTTATTGGAACCTTGGGTATATTTAAAGTAAAACTTATTGGCACCTTGGTTATATTGCAGTCTTGGGTATTGCAAATCTTGGAGAACGCCTTAACAAAGAATTCTTTCCCTAGACTTTTGTAACCATAGGAAACATTTTCTTTCTTTTTTCTTTTCTTCCTTTTCTTTTCCTTCCTCTTTCTTTTCCTCTCCCTCCTCTTCTCCTTCTCCTTCTTAGGTGGGAGCAACATAGCTTCCATCACGGAGTTCCCCAAATATAATTTTAGAAACTCAATTATATTTATATTTCATATCCCTCCATTATAAAATAAGACTATACTTTTAGTTTAGCTTGATATTATTTTATTTTACTTCCTGTTTTTAAATTAGTGACTCAGCTATAGTCTACTTCTAATCTTTCTATTACGTTATGTTTTAAATTATTCTCATTATATAATCGTCTCTCCAATAAATAACCTGAGTTGATATATGGTCAATTAAATGGCAAGGGTCATCTTGTCAGGCAGTCTTCCAGATAGGTTTGCTGAAAGTTTTTTTGATTCCTAGCAGTTTGTTCTTTTTCTGCACTATTTCAACATTTCACCAAGGCCAGATTTTCCAATCTACCACTGGTCATTTAATCCATCCTCTCTGATCCAAGAATGCAGGGGGAGAATCTCATCGATGTTTTGGTGTTTCTTAACTTGGCTCCATTTCCTCTTCCTGTGTGGTGCTCTTGTAATATCCATATACTTGTCAGATGGAGGCAGCCGCAATGCCATTTTATTTAGTTTAAAAAAATCCTTTCCTTTGTGGTGGTGTTTTTTTAAAAAATGTCTATTTTGAGAGTGTTACAATCTGTGTTTATTAACCATTTATTGTTCACCAGGCCTTGTGCTAAATGCTTTCAGCATTATCTCCTTTTCTTTTCACAACTTCCCCAAATAGATATCGTTATGATCCCTTGATGAATGAAGAGGCATTAGAGGAATGAAGTCTATCCAAGGTCTACTGCGTTTTCTCTACTACATCAAAAAAAAAATTTGGATAATTTCTATGTGGCTTATCTGTGACCTCTTTTTTAATAGAATTGAGATATAATTGACATATAACATTATATTAGTTTCAGGTGTACAACATAATAATTTGAGATATATATGTATTGTGAAATGATCACCACAATAAATCTAGTTAACATCCATCCAGTTATATTATAATGTATTTTGACTTTGGAGATAACACTTGATGTGATGTGCCTACTCAGACTGAAATTTGTACCTGGATTGAAAAAATTATTTTCCATTAAATAATAGTATAATCAAAGATAACTTAAAAATAATTGAGAAGTTCAGATTTCTTCACAAATTCCTGATATTGGTTTATAGATTGACTTGAGTAAATCAATTATCATATTACCTTTGTTTTGCTAAATCTAACTAGATAAAATTTATTTCAACATTTTGGCATATTTTATGTATTTAATTTAGGTAGAAATGGCTTGAAACAAATCTTGTATATGATTCATTAGGTTAACAATTCGTTGTAACTCTTGGAAAGATAAAGATTTATGTCTTAAGATTGAAGCTCTCTAGCTTGTTGCTCTTCTCTCTCAGATAATAAAGAAATTAAAAGCTGTTTTTAAGGACGTTATAATTAAAAGATATAACTGACATACTAATTTTTACATTGAATTAAAGATTGACTTTCCTATTCTTTTTTGATTTTGATTTTTGTTTTTTTTTACCCAAAGCCCTCCAATGCATGGTTGTATATCGTAGTTGTAAGTCTTTCTAGTTCTTCTATGTTAGCTGCTGCCATAGCATGGCAACAGACAGACAGGTGGTGTGGTTCCATGAATGAACCCAGGCTGCTGAAGCAGTGAGAATGGCCAACTTTAACCACTAGGCCATCAGGGCTGGCTCTCTTTTTGGATTTTTAAAAAATATATCATGTATTTTTATCAGCTTGTACTTATGCTTGTAGTTGTACATGCAAATACAAAAGTTTGAGAGGACTCTACACTTTCTTGGTTCTGCTTACAGGAATAATCATTGCCCACACTTGGGCTAAGGCATCATGGCCTTCTCTCTGCATTAGAACACAAGCTATACATTTAATTTTTCATGAGAGAATTATAGAGCTGAATTATTTTGCTAACACAACAACAGCAACAACAACAAAAGAGATTACCACATTTTTCCCTTAAAACCTAACATTGACTAACATCTCCAGCATCTTTGAAAATTTTGGTAGGGAAGAGGGAAAGAAGCTGAGACTAACAAATAAATATTAATATGCTTTAATCAATGCAATTATGGAGACAAAAATAGCATAACTTTCCTGAGAGGATTTTAGACAGAATCACAGAGAAATAAATACCTTATCTCAGTCACGAAACAAGTAATTGTAAAGTAGGCAATGGAATTGGGAGTGTGAATAAGATTAGATAATAGATCCTGTGTTAAGTGACATGTACAATCCATAATATTGTGTGGCTAATACAATGGTAAGATGCAAGGACTATGAGAGGAAGGCATTATGATAGATTGTGTTGATTATTATTCTATTTAACTTGGAAGAATAGAAGGAAAAATCATTTGGGAATAAGATGATGATGTCTGCTTTGAATATGTTTTATTTAATGTTCCTGTAACACACTCAAATGGAAATATCTAGTAAGTCAATAGAAAATAAGGGAGTCAATTTAGGACTAGAAAGGAAATTGAAATGGAGGAGAAAATTTGTGAGTATTGGATCACATAGTTGAAGATGTAAATATAAGTATACAGGTAGAGAAAATATGTGGAGAGAAGTTTCTGGTAAACATCAAACTCTAAGATGTCCAGACTATAATGATTTGAGGGACAAATTCTCCTCCGATTTGATTTTGCCTTTTCTTTCTTCTCTTCATCCATTTCCCCAAATACTACCCACTACGTCCATATTTCAACAAGTCTTAACATTCCGTGTAGAGTGTATATTCTGAACAGTTGTATAAATATTTGTGGAGTCATTTCTGATGTATCTCTCTAATTCTTTGGTCCTTTTGAGAAGCATTTATTTAAAGTTTACCATATAAAAGGTGATGCACTGGGGCTGGGCATAGTTACATACATGAGAAATGATTTATGACCAGAAAGACTCAGAGAACTTACAGAATGCATAGTCTAGCAGAGGAAACAGGTTCCTTTACAAGAGAGCAGGGCTACATATTATTTACATTCCCTGGTAGGTTTAAAGGCTGTGATTCTGAATTCTGAGTTTTAATTCTCACGCTACAACTCATAGTTTATTTGAATTTCAAAAAGTTACTTCCAAAAGGTAAAATCTGTGCACACATAGTTAGTTGAAGAACACTTACACTGTCGCCAGTGAGTCTGCATTTGAATTCCTACTCAGCTGGTAAGTATTGGGTTTTCTTGAGAAAGTACTTAATTTTCTTAACTGTTTTTCTGCAAAGTAAAGACTACCATATAACTTATTCTATAGCTTTGTCACGAAGATTATAATATATTTATTAAATACTCTCTACAGATCTTGTCACATGGTAGGGGATTAATAAATGTTAACTCTTATTTTTATTTTAAAAATTTATTATTCTACTACTTATTATGTTGTAATTATTTATTTACATATCTGTCAAAACCATTAGCTTGTGAATTCCTTAAACAAAGAATGCATTCCTGTGAGCTTTAATACTACCACTGTATAAGGTACTAACTGAGCATGACTGAATGTGTGTTGAATTAATGAATGATTGCACAAGCATAGAGCAGAATGATAATGAATGAAATTTGAATGTGTAATTGTGAAAAAAACTTTTATTGAAACAAAGGTGAAAATGTGAGCTTATTCAATGTCTGGACCTCAATTTAAAAGAAAATTAATCAAGAACAGTATAAAGAGAAGTGAGTAGGAGAAGAAATTTAAGCATAGGAATAGGGGACAATATAAGGAATGTCAAAAACAAAGAAATATTTTTCTTTATATTAGAAAATGTGAAGGGTAAATTATTTGATAAGCATCTCATATCTGTCTATTAAAATATTCTTGAAAATCCAATCAATTAAAGTAGCAATGACATACCACTACACACTTATTAGAATGGCTAAAATCTGGAACCCTGACAACACCAAATGTTGATGTGGATATAGAGCAGTATTTGGGAATGCAGACTGGTACAGCCACTTTGGAAGACAATTTCTCAGTTTCTTACAAAACTAAACGGACTCTTGTCATATGATCCAGCAATCATGCTCCTTGGTATTTACCCAAAAGAATTGAAAACACATCTCCACACAAAAAGCTGCACACAGATGTTTCTAGCAGCTGTATGGATAATTGCCAAAACTTGGAAGCAACGAAGATGTCCTTCAGTAGGTGAAAGAATAAACTGTGGTACATCCAAACAATGGAATATTATTCAGTGCTAAAAAGAAATGAGCTACCAAGTCATGAAAAGACATGGAGGAAACTTAGATGCACATGACTAAGTGAAAGAAGCCAATCTGAAAAGCATGATTCCAGCTATTTGACATTCTGAGAAAGGCAAAACTATGGAAACTATATTAACTATGAGTATAAGGCCACTGCAAGCGTATAAACATAGGAATCTTTCTTAATTTAATGTGTTCTTATTTGTTAATATAAGTAGGTCACAGTATCACATACCTGGTAAATGTTTATATTTCATTCTCTTTTAATTAAAATAAAATCAACAACATACTGCAAAGAAACCTCTAAAGAGGGGCTGATCACGTGGCCTAGTGGTTAAGTTCAGTGCTCTCTGCTTAGGCAGCCCAGAGTTGGTGGGCTTGGACCTTGGGTGTGGACCTACACAGCTTGTCAGTGGCCATGCTGTGGAGGTGACCCACATACAAAATAGAGGAATATTGGCACGGATGTTAGCTCAGGGTGAATCTTCCTCAGCAAAAAAAAAAAGAAAAGAAACCTCTAAAGAATGTTTAACCTATAAGAGCTTGAAAGTGAGCTACTTGCCAAGAAAAAAAAATAGTTTTTACATTTAGCTTCTTGGTAGGCAAAAAATGCAAAACCAAATCGTTACTGGCTAGCCCATTATATAAGATGGTAAACAATTCCATTTGCCAACGTTTCTACTGTGTGATAGCCACTTATTCCAGGGATAGAGTCTCAATTCTTTAGTAACAATTTGTTGCAGTGTACTTATTCAGAGTTAACATATGCTATAAAAGATAGGAGGAGAGACAGATGTAGTCTTGTAGTTGATTTTCAATACCCACAGCACTCTGAGATAAAGAAATTGAGAAGAAATATGGAAAATCCTAGGCAACTAAAACTAGACTGTTAAAATTTTCCCATGAATTTTCTATCTCAGTATACTCAAATGAATATGAATTCTTATTTGTTTTCCAAATGAATTTTACCTAAACCCAATACTTATATGCAATGGTATATTTCTTTTCTCCTTCATTTGCACAACATAGCCACCAATGTCCTGTTTATCTTAACCTGAGGGATACATCACTGAAAATTCTTTTATCTCTCTGCCATGAGCCATGGGGCTCAAGTGATCCTCATGAGGTTTGAATGATCCCCATTATTACTGGAAACACAATTAATTTGAACACCTGAAATAGCTAAAGTTTCTGGAGCATGCAAAGTGTACACTGGAATTCAGTGGGAGATAACTTCTAACTAATTAATTTAGCAGAAAATCACTCCCCTACTAGGACTGCAAGTATTTAAAGTATTTCCTTAGGTAGTAAAAAGATCTTGGGGATATATATAAAAAGCAACGGAAAAATAGTCAGTCTTGATCATGATAAATGGTAGGTACTGTAACCAATACATTACCCTGGGATAATTCTGGAGATGTCTTTGCATTGAGTTTTTATCAGTCTCTTTCAATCTTTAATATCTCATTATTTGGCCATCCATATTGGGTACTCTTCTTCTCTCGTTCAAAGATGCTATGACTTTGAACTGGCCAGTTCACCATACAGAGTTTTTTAATGTCACAGATACAACATAATAACTTGCAAATTTGTCATGAGTTCTGTACAGCTGTTGCAAAGACCACAAAATTCAGTAGATCCCAATATGGATAACTTAGCATGAAACATTTCTACTTCAAAAAGAGTAATCTCTACAGAAAATGTTCTTGTTACATTGACCTAATAAATTCACGTTTACTTTATAGAGAGTTTAGTGAGTCAGAATACAATATTAGATATACATGATACTACAATGGGAAGAATAGAGTGGTACTGACAGGATAAATGAAAAGAAAAATAAGAAAACAATAAGCATCATAAAAAGATGTGAAAAACTAATGATAGGTAAGAATTTCTTTTTTTTTTTAAAGAAAGTTTTCCTTGGAGGATGAGGTTAAAGCAGTTTAAAGAAGGTGGGATGTTGATTGACAGAAAGAAAGTTTTGGGCTAAACAAGAGGTAAATCAGTAGTTTCAGAGATTATAATGAAGATATTTTACATGAGGATTGGTGAGAAATTGATCTGTCCTGAGTTGAGTTCCAGTTAAGATGTAATGTGAAAAAACAGCATAAGGTTGAAGAGAGCATTTTGAAGTCTTAAAGATTATGTGATTTTGCTTTGAGGCATTTGGGATCATCAACATATTCCTAAAAGAAGATTATTCTCTCAGCTTAATAAGGGATTTCATGAAGCCTGGTAAGTGGCTATGCTAGAAAAGGGAAGAGAAATGCTTTAAAACCAAGACAGACTTTGACTGCGAGGCTAGTCACCTGCCTGAGTTGGATTTCCAAGCTTTCCACTTTTCTTTGCCTCACTTTGTTCATCTGCTCATGTTGTAATGCCTCTAGAGTATTTGACGCAGGGCCTAGCCATAGCAAGGGCCCAAATAATTAAATTATTAGAAAGCATATATACTAATAGGAAGCATATTCTATTAATAGAAAGCATATCCATATATATATAATAACTATTGTGGTATATATGTATACATGTATATGTGCATGTGTGTATATATATACACACATATATACATATATAAGCATAGTTGATCTATTCACATCAGTTAGTTGGCTATAAACAATTTTGATATTTTGTACATAACATAATTTTGATCATTTTCCAGATCTCTCTCTCTCTCTGTGGAAACCCTGCAATGCCATTTATCATGTGTATATTCCAAATTAAGTTTAATGTTTATACTTTATGTAAAAGAAATTATAAACTCCTAGTGATATAAAAAAATTTCCACTATGGACAAAAATATATCTGAATAATGTACAGATAACTAGAGAATACTATAGAGTATCTCCTTTCAGAATTGGACTAGAAGGAAACTGTAATATGTTTAACTTGCTCTACAGTGTTACCTCTAAAATCTAAACTCACTCTCAGGCTACAAAATTAATAATTGGTACAGTTTAGTAAGTATTATAGTAGAACCTACCAGTAGTCCCTCAATATCTGTTCTCACTTTCTCTTATAGTAATAGAAGCCTCAAATTTTAGCTCCATTTAGTTTTTCAGAATAAAAACTATATTTCCAGTTTTTTTGTGAAGCTAGATGTGGTCATGTGACAATTCCATTTAGACGATGGAAAGAGAGCAGAAATATTGGTGAATGGCTTTGGAGCCTTTGTTAAAATAAAGATGATACGTCTTTTGTTCCTTTTCTTCTTTCCTCTTCCCTCATCTTGCTTCTTGCAATGTTAGTGTAATGGGTTGCCGCATAGTTGCTATCTTGGGCCATGAAGACAAGGATCACAACCTAGGGATTACAGACCATAAACCAGAAGATGCCTTCACCTCTGAGGGCTTTTTGGAGCAAAGTTGCTACACCTTCCCTGGATAACCTATATCTATCTAATGTTTACAGGAGAGAGAAATTCTGTCTTATAGTCAGTTTGAAGTATCTGTTTCTCAGAATTAAATATAATCCTAAACAGTACAAACATATTATGTATGTTGGCCATTAATTTCCATGTGTTTTATATATTTGATTATGCATATTTATCCTATAATATATAAGGTATATTACAGTCATGCAAAGTAGATATTATATCTTCAGTTTACAAGAATATTGAATTTCTTGCTCTACAATAATTGAAAGCCTTCATGGAAAGAAGCAGTGGCTTGAAGTCCTTTAAATGCGATTTACCAAACGAGAGTCATTTTACCTACTGAATGTCTTGCAAGTACTTACTAAAAGAATACAAAAAAGACAAAGACAAAGAAAAGAAAGAGAAAATAGAACACAAGCTCTGTGATAAATGATTTTAGTTCCATGACTAAGTGGTCTAGTTCAGAGAGAAAGTATTCTGCTTATTCCCTGAAGAGTACAATCTTTCTAGGAATAATTGATAGTTACTTTATATCCACCTACCTATACTTTATATCCACCTACCTATCCAGATATCCTTCTCTAAAAGGGAGAAGAGGAGGAGAAGCAGTAACACAGGGGAGATGGTAGAGGGGAGTGCAGAAGAAGAAGGTGGGACAGGAAGCGGTTGGAGAGAGGGAGTAGTTGAGGTGGAGGTGGGAAGAATGAAGGGAGAGAAAAGAAAAGCTTCATTCTATGAAATATGAGGATGAACATGCTTAGGCGGGGGATACATCAGGCAAAATATCCAAGCCCTGTAGTGAGGTTTGCCTAAAAGTACAATTTCCTCTATTTTGTAAAATGATATAACACAAGCAAAGAATGCCTATGGTTAATATGACTAACTGCAATGTGGAAAAAAAAAAAATAGGCCATTTGTGATGATGGAAGACAATTGGCCCAACACCAATATAGTTGATTTCCTATAATTAAATTTAGATTCATTTGAATGGCCACGAAGCCAATGAAATTCGTCTTCATATTGGTATTGATTCATATAATCTTAGTACTGATATTTATTTATATCAATAAATATTTAGTTATATTTGAGGTTTACTTTTTTTGAAGGCAACTGGAATATTTGAAGTATATTGCTGTATTGTGTTATGTTTTATTTACCTGAGGCAACTTTCCATCATGTGAAGTCAAATAGCAAAGTATTTATAGATATAAAAGGAGTATAAATGGGCCAGAAGTATGAGTCAATATTATGTTTATTTATTTATAATTTATAAGGCTTCATTTTATTCTATGAAAGCAAAGAAAGTAGATTTGAAACTGTGGTGCGACCAAATGGAATAAAATAGCATAAGAGGAAAGTGGCTTCTTTGTATCTTAAACAATGACTTTGCTTGGCACTGTTACACATTTACATGTGTGGGGATGATCTTTTCTAGAAAGTCTGTGTTGATGATACAGGAACATGTGAATATGTGGCTGAATTTATACAACAGACTTAGAGGTGTGTGTGTGTGTGTGTGTGTGTATGTTCCCCCAAGTAATTTGATTTTATGTGATTGTTAAATGAGGATATTCTTTTCTTTAAATAAACTCATCAAAATGGTATTATTATTTTTATTGTTATTTTCATATACAGGTAATACATATTAATAAATTAAAGGTAATTCTCCATATGAAAAAATATCTTGTAGAATTTCAACTAATACATTTTAGACATGCTAGTTATATAATGTATTAAAGCAAATATATTTGTTCAAATAAACTGAAGAACTATTTTGTCATTGGCTCTTACATCATATTTCATATTGTAAATTTATTTTACATTAAATAAAAAAATAGTTCAAAATATTTATAGAGCACCTACTTCCTGTAATAGCATTACTGTAAAGGAACTGCCAGATCTCTTAGTGATTCACTCCAATATAAGAGTTTAAAAAAATAAAGAAAGTTCTGTGATAAGAAGTATTTTAATAAAACAATTTCAGTTCTAGGAAGTTATTCCATAAATATAATCTCATGAGTTACACAAGATGTATTTATAAGGACACTCATTGACACACTATTTGTAAAGGCAATGCAAAACCTCACCGAACAAAATAAAACAAAACTAAATTACCACACCCACAAAACCATAGTAATAAAAAACCTAGAAATAGCCTAGATATTATTAGTAAAAGTAATTTATGAGATTCATATAGTGGAATATTATGCACTGCTTTAAAAAGAAATAAGTAGATATAGATATGCAAATATGAAAAATTCTACAGGCTCTATCATCAAATGAAAAAGCAATTTGCAGATATTATGCAATCCTTCATATTAATGATATATAATATACGGAAGGAATTCTTATTTTTAATTTTCTCCATATTGTTTTATTTGTCCTGCATATTTCTTATTTTATATTTAAAATGAGTTTAAATAATTTTTTTCTGTCTTGTATCTGATTAGCCATCATAAATCATTCATTTCTTTTTTTCTCAGGTTACATCATTTATGGTTATATTGTGGTTAAATATAAATCAAGCATATGGGTTTTCCATTTAGTAGAATATAAAGAACAGAGACAAAAGAACAATGTAAGGAATTGAATGAGTAAGACTAGGTAAGGAGAGCAAGACTAGGAAAATCCAAGAAGGAATGTCACGAGTAAAGAGGAATGTGATCATACATAATGAACACTGAATTCTTGAAGATGGAACATAGACTGTGTATCCCCTTCTATTGAGGAACAAATCATCACATAATATAGTGGCTGAAATCAGCTATCATTTATTTACTTTGTGATTCCGAGGGATGGCAGTTTCTGAGGGCTCAGTTCAGTAGTTTCTTTAGTAAACAGTTCAGTAGTTTCTTTAGTAAAGAACTACTGAAACTACTGAACAGAGCCCTCAGAAATTGCCATCCCTCGGAATCACAAACACAGAGACTTGTGTTTCTGTGGTCAGTTGCCACTCAGTTGGGGTTGGCTGGCTTTGAGTTGGAGCAGTGGGGATACCTAGGCCATATGTCTCTCATTCTCCGATACGTTAGCCTGGACTTTTTCACCTGGTGTCATTCACAACTTTCTTAAGAGAACCAAGAAAGAAGGACAAGCCTCGCTCTGCAATCATTCTTACATCCTGTTTACTGTGATCTCTTTGGACACAGCAAGGTGTAGGTTCAAGCCCAGAGTCGGAGTAAGACCCCATTCACAGACACATGGCAAGAGGATGTGGATACAGGTAGAGGGAGAATTTGTGGTCATTTTTACAGTTTATCACATCTGTTCCTCTAGCCACAAACTTCTCATGGACCTTACAGAAGTAATACAGTCACCCCCTTTGAGTACCACCAAAAGTGTTAGCAAATCAAATAGACTAACTCGCATTCCAAAACTGTCAAGATGGTGAGAAACGCAGAGAAGTCATAGGCTCATAACTATTCTAAAATTCCTCAAGTCAATATTGCCAGGGTTGCCTACTCTGGAGGCATGAACTTCCCTTGACTAGATTCTACTTCTGCTCCCTCAGAGTGGCTCCAAGTCCCTTGTTCTCTACTGTTTGTTAGGTGTGGTTCCTGAATCTAGCCATTCTCCAAAGTGATGCTTGGGCATCTGGAATACCCTAGGACCTTTTAAGGGATCTTGAAATAAAAATTATTTTAATAAGGATGTTAAGATATTATTACTTTTATTATTATTTTTGTTGTGTTCACAATCACGCTGGTGGTGCAAAGTCCTGGTGAGTAAAATTGCTGGCACATTAGCACAAACCAAGGCAGTGACACCAAACTGAACTAGGAATATTCTTCACCACACACTCATAGGAAGAAAATCAAAAGTCAGTTTGACTTTGAATATCCTTGAAGAAGCAGTAAAAATTATTAAATTTATTAAATCTCAACCCTTGAGTACCTGATATGTTAATAAACTCTGTCAGGAAATGGGAAGTACCCATAAGGTCATTTGGTACACACTAAAGTGACACTCGTATCAAGAAAAAGCACATAACGTGATTGAGTTGCAAGCTGAACTAGGCATTTTTTTTCATGGTCTAATTTTTACTTGAAAGAATAACCAATAAACTATGGTAATTCAGACTGGTTTATTTGGTGGATATTTTATCAAAAAGGAATGAAGCAAGCATGTAAATTCAAGGAAGATAAATGACTGTACTTGTGGTCAGTGACAAAATTTGTGCTTCTAAAAACAAGTGAGAATTTGAGAAAATTTGTATGTATCATCACAAGCTTAACAGCTTCTCAATACATAGACATTTTTTTATTAGATCAGTAGAGATATTAGAAAATACTATTTTATATTATTTAACAAAGTGTGTCAATATTTAAAAGATGTATATAACTTAATTACCAACATTCTCCAAGTGACCGATGTACGATATCACAAAATCATGAATGGATAAAGATCCATTCGAACTGCAAGATATTGGAATTGATTTTAACTTTTAAGAATCTATGACTTATCAAGTTTTAGGGTATTATCAAAGAATATCCACAATTATCTGAAAAGGCTATGAAAATACACTTCTCTTTTTCTACTATATATTTGTGTGAGGCTGGATTTTGTTTATATACTTAACTACAACGTGTCACAACAGATTGAATGCAGAAGCATATGTAAGAACTCAACTGTATTCTATTCAGTCAAATATAAAAAGATTTATAAAGATGTAAAACAAGGCCCTTCTTTCCACTAAAATTATTTTGTTTTGGAAAATATAATTATTTTTCATAAAATATGTGATGTTATCAATTGGTGGGTTATTTTAAATAAAACAATATTTTAAAATTTACACTTCTAATATTCTATTGGTAAATAATAAGAGATATAAACACATGGAGAAAAGTTCTCTGAAGTCTGAAAAATTTTTATGGGAACAAAGATTTGAGGACTACAGCTCTAGTCCACTATTCTCTTGGGCCCATGGCTCTGCACTTTGAGCAGACCATTTTCATTGAGAAACGACCTAAATTTGTAGCTGAAGAACTTTCTAAGCCTAATTACAAAGGGTAGAAAGTTAAGACTGCAGAGGGCTGTTTTGTTGTTGAACTCTCTTAGTCTCTTTCAATCCAAGATGGCAGATAGCTTCCTTAAAAACTTTGCAAATTTCCTGTTTGGGTCCATTCAATGACCTAAAAGCCACATTCACAATTCTTTTTAAGACGTCTTCTCTATACTTTGAGTGACCAGACTGGTACAACAACCTTAAGAGTTTTAAAAGCTTTTTTTTTTTTTCCTAACCAAAAGATTGTCCGAATCACTGCCTTAAATCTTTCAGGGATCTCAACCAAGTCTGTTGTAGCTATACTTTTGATTTTATCTTTACCTGAAGGCTAGTTGTACTTTCTGGCTTAAAAAGTAGGAATTGAGAAAGAGAAATTGTTTAAATTTCCAACCTCACTCCAATAGTCTTTCTTCTCTTTCTGTGCATTGTTATACATAGCTTATAGTAATCCACTGGCACTTTCATCATATTCCAGGAAATCCAAGATCTACAAGTACATTATACTTAAATTTCCTGTCTTCAAATTTACAAGAAGACATAGTTTTGCCATTTGTCGTACAACTATATAATGCGTGTTACCACTTTTCAACCTGCTGTTAACAATTTACTCCCTGCTTTTATAGCCTCAGCTTTTCTTTGTTGTTTATTTTGGTTTGCTTATGTTTTTTTGGGGACATTTTCAAGTCTTGGCTAACAATTACCTTGACTCTTTTCCATTGCCAACCAAAGCCTGGCCCCAAGGCTAATTTCAAATGTTATAGGGTTTCTTTACAACTGTACCTTTCTCCTAGAACCAATTTCTGTATCAGTAAGCTTTTGCTACATAACAAACGTTTTTTGCACCTTTTAATTATTTGGATTGGTATTTTGTACTCAGCCTGGCTCAGATGGCTTCACTCATTTGTCTGTGGGCTGCTGCTCTCAGCAGGACAGCCCTATTTCTAACTGAGGTACCAGGGCCATTTGTCTTTCATCTTCTAGCATGCCGGCTTGAGCTTCTTCACTTAATGGTATTGGCAAGAATCCCAAAATAGCAAGAAAGAGGACAAATCCCACTGTGTAAGTACTTTTCAAGCCTTTATTACTGTCACTTTTGCTAATATCTCATTGAACAAAGCAAATCGTATGAATGGATCCAGAATCATATTAGAAAGCAAAGTTTCACAGAGGGGGTGTGCATACAGGAAGGGAAAGAATCTGTGGCTATTTTTGCAACCAACCAAGAAGTGATATTCATCTTGAATATTTTTATTAGTAGAAAAGCTAAATCCAGATATATGGCATTTCATTTGATTTCTGCAATTTAATGGCTATGGTTGGAACTTTAATGTTGGAATGGTGAATATGCAATGTGCTTTTTGTTTCTTTACTGAATCAGTGTTTCAGTGAAATAAACCATAGTGAGGCTATTCATTCCAAATATATGAATTACCTGGAAAAATATTAACATTTAGAAATTTTTCCTGAGTACATCGAAAAATTAACTTCCATGAAAACTCTGCAATTCAATCCAGATATAGGAATTTAACATTGTCATATGGAGGCTGTTAATCTTTATTCAAACAACGTCATCATAGTGCAAGAGTTTGAATAAGTGAGTCCTTCTATCACTAAAGCAGTAATTTATTAAAGGTTAATATTGTGTGTCAAAAAAATCAGTCTGCGTCTTTCTGACTTGGAAATAAGTGTAAAACTGAATGACCAAATTGCTTTCCTATATATCCAATATATTAAGTATTTGTGTTGATTATTTAGAATTATGTCTGTGGGCATTAAATACATTTTAATTCTACACGTTCTTGCCTACTTATTAACTCAAATATTTTCAGTTTGAAACAAAGCATATAACTATAAATATGAAATATGTTCATTTATATACATGCATAAAATATATACATAAATTATCTGACTATAACTTATTTTACTTGCATTTTGGGACTAAATGTAATTAATCAACAGGCATAGAAAATTTTTCATTAAACAGTTTTTGAAAAGATAAAGTATAAAATACTAGTGATATATAAAGAGAGAGAAAGCATTCAAAATTAGCTATAAAGAACAGAAAACTTAGATTCAGCTGGCATTATTTTTCGAAAATAGTGACATCAACATACCAAAAAATTCTGAAGAAAATTAACAAACTGAAAAATAAAGAAGAGAAAGCTAAATAAAATAGCGGATAGCTGATCAAGTAATGTGAACATACACTATATGTGTGTGTGTGTATATATCTATATGCTATGCTAATGTAAAGAAATGTTATTATTTTAAAATACAACTTTGCCTTAAGCCCAAGTGCCATAGCTATTATTCTGTAACTTTCCATCACAGCCAGATGCCTTGAAATAGAAATATGAAATATTGTGTCGGCATCCTCACTGCCCATTTATTCACCTTTCAAAGCAAAATAATCTCATTTCTACCCCTACCCCTCCACTGAGGCCTCTGTCAACAAGTTCACTATGACCTTCTTCTTGGTATAGTTAATCTTACTTACCCTTTGTGTGGCATTTTAGAACTCTGATCACTCTTTGCTCTTGTAACTCTGATCTGTCAGTATTCTTCCTGGCCCTCTGTCCTAGTTTTCTTGTAAATGTTCTAGCCAGCGATGCTTGTTCAAGTTCTCTGCTTTTGTTCTTAAACGCTAATGCAGGGGCCGGCCCCATGGCTTAGCTGTTAAGTGCGTGCGCGCTCCGCTGCTGGTGGCCCGGGTTCGGACCCCGGGCGCGCACCAACGCGCCGCTTCTCCATCCATGCTGAGGCCACGTCCCACATACAGCAACTAGAAGGATGTGCAACCATGACATACAACTATCTACTGGGGTTTTGGGGGAAAAAAAGGAGGAGGATTGGCAATAGATGTTAGCTCAGAGCCGGTCTTCCTCACCAAAAAGAGGAGGATTAGCACGGATGTTAGCTCAGGGCTGATCTTCCTCACAAAAAAATAAAATAAAATAATGAAAAAAAAAAAAAAACACTAATGCACTTGGAGTTCAACACTCTCTCCTCTGGACTTTTCATGCCATATATAATCCCTGGGAGACATTTTGCCCTCACTTAGCTCCCAAAATCATTTACAATTTGGTAATACTTTAATTTATATCTCTAGCCTCAAAATTTTCTCAGTGTGGAACTACTAACTGGATAGGAGTAGTATACAGAGTTAAACAGATAAAATATTGAATGAGATATTAAAAAACAGCAAGAGCAATGACATATTTATCTTTCTAGAAGAATTGCTGTTTTTGTGAGACAAGAACTAGAATGATGGCTGAAGTCTGTAGGGATGTAGGCTTGAAGGAAGATTATTTTGATGATAGCGGAGTATTGAGCCTTTTTAATATTTTGATGAAAACCGGTAGAGGGAATGAAATATTGAAAATACAATAGACTGTGGGTTACAGAACAGGAGCATAAAACACTGGTGCAGAAACCAGCCTTGGGGACAAAGAGGAACAGCATTTCCTCAAAGACAGAAGGGATTAAAATAAGGATTAAAATTATATAGAGCCTATATTATAGACCAAGAACTAGGCATGGATTTCTCATCCTCTACATTAGGCATCTTTTTATAATGCGATTTTCCTTCATTTAACCATGTCACATTTTCCTTCTCAATAATGAATATAATGAATTTACACAATCGCCTTTAGATGGTTGTTGTTAAAGTTATATAAAAAATGGAAAACCTATAAATAGTAAAGATAATTATAAACAGTGTAAGCCACAATTAAATAACTATTTTGGCAAATAAAATATAGTTTTAGCTTATACTTTTGAGGTAGCTTTTTATTTACCAAATTGTTTTCATGTGCTTCATCCTATTCAGAATAACTTTGCATGAAGATAAGATAACAAGATTAACATCAGTTTAATAAGTATTACATTTATTAAGCACATAATTATCTGTAAAATATGACAAAATTGTTTGGTATTATATACAAGTAATGGTTAACTCTAATGGCTAACTATCACTGTTCCTTTAAAAGAAACTGAAAACCATGCATGCATTTCTGAATTGCAATAGAACTTGGAAATCTAATTCAATTGGCTGTACCATATGGACACAGGCTGAGTTATATACATATTTTATAGAAATATTATATGAATATGGTGATCAATATTTTATTTTAAAACACAGCAATGTGTTTTTATCCCTATTGGAATTAGAATGGTGGAAACTAGTTGATTCTTATGCATGGTAAAGTTTGAAAAACACTCATCAAGGGAATACTGATATTTTCTTGGAAAGACGATGCAAATTTCACAGAGTTGATGCATAGGGATGAAGAAAGACATTTTGAATTAAAAACAATTATGGTTTAAAAACACATAGCACCTTAACCTGCATATTCTATTGTCACTTGTCAATTGAATAAATTGAATGCCTTTAGAGAAGAAAACCAAAACATTACCATTGAGAACACATTGGAATACAAGATTAAATCATTATCCAATTAGCCTAACCCAGTTGTCATCTCAACAGATAGATTGATGAAGTATTTCCCTGAAGTCTTCATGAAAATTCACATAAACCTATCCTCTTAAGTCATTATTTTCCCAGGAATGTATCTAAGAACCAGAGCTATTGTATTAAAGAGTAACGTAAATTGAAGCTATCTTGTCTGGATTTCTAAAATACAGCAACAAAAATGTTAGGTCAAAAATATGTAAGTTAAAATATAAGCACATTCTTCAATAATGTAAGTGAAGGAATTACACTGATTTGCACACTAAAACTTTTATACTTCTTTCATTGTCCTCTGGGGGAAAACAATGTTTAAAAGTAGTGACATAGTCCAATCTTTTGAAATCAAATTGTGCTAACCAACATACTCTTAATAAGGCTTATGGTTTAAAATCACATGGTGAAGTTTACCAAGATAATCTGTGGATCTCATGGACTATCAGAAAGATGAAGGTATGAAGTCTATCTCTTACCACTTACTAATCAGACGATTTGAGCAAATGACTTGAATGAAACTCAGTTTATCCTCTATAACATTGAGATGATAATTCCTACCTTGTTAGTGTATTACGATAATTAGCAGTAACATATAGTCACTGGAATATGGGTCATCAATTGGTATAATGGATCTATTAATAAATAAAAAATACTATAAAACATATTTTATATACTTAAAAATTATTGTAAATGAATTTTTAGAAATGAAATCCAGTATTTTATTTTATCCTTTTTTATCTTCTCTTCTATTATGTATTTTGCTTTTACTTTTCTAAACAGTTTATTTCTAGACGCTTCTTCATAGTCCGAGGCATCAACATTCCCCTTTTACAGAGTGTCTTTATTCCCAAGATGATGTTCTTTGCTCCTCAGATTCCATCTCTCCTATATGTTAGACTCACTTTTCTTTCTATTTCTCATCTATTCCATTTTTCTCATAACCTTGGCCAACTGGAAAGTACGCTTGGTGTGGCATATTCAAAGTCTAGCACCTTTTATGCTGTTTCTCCTGCATCCTTCTTTTAGGCAGGTGGTGTCTCTCCTCTCTTAGAATGTCTCTCCTTCCTTAGAATTTGGTTGCATAAAATCTAACATATACCGTACTCTTCTGTATCCCAAACACATTTTTGTTAATAATCATCATCTTCTTCATTAGAATGATATACATTCATTTATGTTCTATCATTTTTACTCTTCATAATTCAAATGGAATATCAGTTTTAATTCAAACAATGAGAAACATTTTAATAATAACAATACTTGTATTACCATCATTTTCATAAAATAATAATCATAGTCTACACTTTTATCATATTCACTATATACCAGCCACCAATCTAAGCGTTTACCTTTCAGTTGTGAAAAATAACACTAGGTTACCTGGACATAATTCCCCAGATCTATCACATCTCAGCCCCAAAATCTTCAATAACACCATGCTCTAGGCAATCGTTACCAATGGCATAGCACTGGTAAGCAAGCTTTGGCCTCCCCGCCCCTTTAAAAAATTAAGCCTGTGTGCTCTGTTTCAATGGTTCATCACACTGCTGAACTTTTATTAATTTTGTATAAGAAACATTAAGTAGAAGCAATAGATTCATTTTCAGTTGTAATATAGAAAAAAAGAAATCCAAACCAAGATTAAAGCAGAAGAGGTTCACATTTGCCTGTTAACATGGATTTAGTTACAAGAGAGAAAAGAGAACGTGACTCTCATATTTTGCCTTATTTTTTCAAATAGATATGCTATGGTATTCCAAACCAAAGAGAAAATCTCACCCTTAGCTTTGTAAAATAGATTAGTTTTCTATTGGGGGAGTAAGAAACATAAATAAATAAAACATGGGGTATACTCCTTTTTGTTTTGTTTTGTTTTTAATTCATAGACACTCAGTATATCTGCTTGGAGCCTAGGAGCATACTGTGATACAATTGTGAGCCTCAAAGAAACAGACAAAAAAACTCAGATGAAACCATATGTAAGAAGTTTCTCTAAGAGGAGGAGAAAAGCACAATTTTCTAAGTGTCAAAGCAGCTTAGCTGCTATGGAAATCTTTAATACAGAAAACAGAGCTCCAGGACTATACTCTCTTTTTCTTTGAGAACTTACGTAAGATACTTTTGCTCTCATATTTTTTCTTGCACAAAGGATACTTTGAAATGTTTGTAGGTAATCCCTAGGGATGTATTTTGGGTACTCTATGTGCAGGTAGTTTTCTGGAAACTTACATTAGTATATTAGTAGAAATATCCTAGCCTACAGTATACAGTTTAATACTTTTGATGAAAAGTAAGTCAGTATGGCCTATTGGGGCATACTGATCATATTCAGAGAACTTATTAATTACCCACTGAAAAAAACTTCACTGCATTATTTAGTGGAAACAAGATCTATTACCATTGTTGAGGGAAAATAAAGATAGAAAAATAATTTTACCAATGGAATTGGTCATCATTTTAGAGGCTTTTCAGAATGTGATAGAATCTGCTTATTCTAGGTATTTTGATTTAAATGATGTTAGGTCTAATTTAGCAGTGTGGGCTGCAGTACAAATACGTGCACACTCATTTATATGCAAATAATATATTTATATATAATATGTGTATATAATATATAATAGGCAAGTACAAATAATCCGTACATATTATACGTAATATATAGTATTTGTGTATATATAATACACAATTTGACTCTTACAATGCTCATTGGCAGTGATTTGAAGTTCTGATTGCTTCTGCTGCTCCAGGTCATAAGGTTGCCAGATATTTTGAAGAACGTTTTAAAAATTATTTTGACAGCTAGAAACTTGCACATTGAGTAGTTGACCTACATTGGGATCAACTATTTTGAAAAGGAAGCACAGGCGAAGAGGACATTTATTCAGGATCCTTCTGTGCTGGATTGGCCCTCACTGCAGTGCTGGAGACATTGATTTCAGTAACAACTGCCATCCCCAAAAGAAATTGTCTCTGAAACTCTAAGTGTCTCTGGTTTCTTACCTTTAAGGATGTAGCTTGTTTAATCACAACTTTTATATAAAAACAGAGGTAAAAGTGGAAATCACACTATTCTGCTGTGAGTTTTCCTTACCTGTGCTCCCTTAGTAAAGACAGTGTTTTAGCTAGTCCAGATGACTCTTGATACCAACAACTAAGGAGGTTGTACATTCAAAACATTATGAAAACCAAAAATAAATTTAGTGAAATAGGTAGATTTTGAGGATGTGACAGAGGACAAAAAATTATGATGTTCCATCTCAAAACTCACAATCTGGAGGAGAGAGAGAGAAAGACAGGGGCAATTTCCATACAGTATGGTAAGTAGAATGAAGACGTAAAAAGCGTATCCTATGTGAAGATGGGATTGAACGGGGAATCTAATCTTGATAAAGAAAAGGAAGGTTTACTGGGGAAAGGACAAGTAATTGTTTTTGTGCACTGAGTAAAGTGGAAAAAGAGACAGGGTAAGAATTATAAGTAGAGGGAACAATAGGCACAAAGGCTTTGTAGAACAGAGCAAACCAGTGGATTTGGGACAGTTTCAGTAAAGTGTGCAAATAGTTTGAGAGGAGGTGTAGGTGATTGGTGAAGGATGATACCAGACAAGTAAGCATAGAAAAGAGCATGACATATGTCAGGTTCAGGCAGAGGGCCATGAGGAAAGATAAAAAGTGTTTTTAATTAAATAGTGTTATAATTAGTTGGGATTCAGAAAAGTCATTCTTACTGTAAAGTGCAGAAATAATTGGAGAGGAACATAAAGCTTAGAGCTGGGGAATCCTTTAGTAATACAAACAGGATGTGGTAATTGTATTAGCTGAGATGGTTAGATGGACAAAAGTAAGTAGATTCTAAACGATTAAGACCACTGAAGATAGGATTTGGTGATTCCTCAGCTATGGCTGCTATGGGAGAAGGCGAGGTAAAGGGGAACACAGAATTGTGGTTTAGGAAACAGGATGGATTATAACGGTGCTTCTCACTAAAATATGCAATCCTATAAGGAGACGTTCTCAAGAGATGGGATGGATAATTAGTTCAAATCGTAATGTTCGAGTTTGAGATGGCAGTGGCTCATTCAAGGGGACATATCAGGAGCCTGTTGGATATAATGTATGCATAGATGTAAAAATCTATTCAGAGATCCAGGCTGGATTTTTTTCTAAGGGCAGTCCCTAAAACAGGAACAAAATTGAACCCAAAGTTTCTAATTTTCTCATTACTTAGGATTAGTAAGTGACTATAGCCAGGTATAAATAAAATAAAAGCATTTAATCTGATTTATGTTTTTCCATATTTGTGCTTTTTTTTCTCAATATGAGTTTGTGGTCAGTAAGTTGCTTTATTTTGCCAAGGCCTATGCTCATATGCTTGTTTATAAGTTCATTACATAGGTATAGATTCTTTCAACTCTATTGCATATTTCTTCCTTTAAATGTACTTTTCTAAGAAATCTATTTGTTGAATAATCAACACTCAATAAATAGGTGTGATGTTTCTCTGTATTACCACACAGTTGCTACTACCAGTCTTTCTATCTTGGAGACTTTGTTTTAAATACCTTATAAATATGCTTATTAGCGTCATTGCTTTTGCATGTAATTGCCCCCCCCCACCTTTTTTCTTGGTGAGGAAGATTGTCCCTGAGCTCATGTCTGTGCCAGTCTCCCTTTACTTTGTATGTGGGTTGCTTGGTGAGGAAGATTGTCCCTGAGCTCATGTCTGTGCCAGTCTCCCTTTACTTTGTATGTGGGTTGCTGCCACAGCATGACTTGATGAGTGGTGTAGGTCCATGCCTGGGATCTGAACTCAGAACCCTGGGCTGCCGAAGCAGAGCTCGTGAGCTTAACCACTATGCCACTGGGCTGGCCCTGTAATTGGCCCTTTTTTAATCTCATTACTCTTTAGTGGAAAGAATAATCTCTTTTTGGGAATCTAAACTTTAGACAGATCCCCAGACTCAAAAATCACAAACATTATAAAGCCTTTCAATATATTCTCTGTAAACTGTAGCTCAAAAACTTAAAATCAGTCAATTTACCTTTAATATCATGTAGGTGGCATTTTTATGTTGATGACTGTAAATTAGGGTAGTGGAAAGACTAAGGAACTGAGGAGCCCCAGGGCTGAGTGATGACTCTCACTTACCATTGCACTTTACCTAAGCTTTAATTGGACAACTTTATCTCCAAAAGGTTTATATGCTCATCTAAATAATAGGAAAGTGAACCTTTAACTTTCCAACCTAATAACGCTGTAGTAAAGATTAAAATTAAAATGCAAAGAGATTAAGTATCTGACAGCATTTTGTAATCTGCAGCTACACTATAAATATAAAGAAGTGTTATTACACTCTTGGCTATGCTTTTGTTTTTGAGGACCGTGATTCATTAGGTTGGTCTGGTTAATGCAGTTGAATCCATTATGTCACTATCAAATCACATTGACTGATTGTAACTAAATTTATTTTTAAAAGCATTTTCTTTCCCACTCTGTCTACCATTTTCTCTATCTCAGGCAACCCTGATTAAGATTTGAGCTATTTTTCTTTTTCCATTGAGTTCCTTTCTTTGGCCTGATAGAATTTTGGTTGGAGACCAGCCCTTTGCTTCTGCATTGTAATATGTGACAGCTTTTGAGGTTTCCAAAAGATGTGTCAACCAAATATTTTCAAAAGGCCAAATTAATATGGTAAAGATTCTGGAGAGTCTTGCTTATTTTTAAAAGCATTTTTTAAATATATGTTTTTTCAGTATTGATTCCCAGTGCTATAGGATCAAGTTAATAAGGAGGTGAAAACAGTGAGGCTAGTAAGATACATAAGCTAGCCTTGGAAAATAAATTGCTACCAGCTAGTAAGCAAAATGATAGTAACGTGTGTTTGAAGCATAAATATAAAGTGATGCAAGGTATTTAACTTTAAAATATTCTTCACAAGTAAACACTCATTTTCACATTTAATAGTTTGTATTATCTTATAATTGTTAAAATACCATGCTGGTTACTAAGAATGCACAGGGCAAACAGAAATCCTGGCATGCCTCTAATTGCAAAGTTGTTCCCTCAAACACACACTTCCTTTGTAATTATTCTTTCCTTGCTCATTTCTACAGGTATTGTACCGTACAATATATCATGTTAAAGGTCTAGTCATTACCTTGATGCATGAGATTCATTTTACTGGTTAGAAAGGCATGGCTGTTATAACAGTTTAATCAAATACATAATTTAGGCAAGTATGTAAGAACATTTGTTCTACACATTAATGTCCTCCTATGATGCTGCTTCTATGTATTTTAGCTAATAAAACAAACACAAAAAAAGAGCAAACAAGGCAGGCTGCTTGATTAGAAGGATAAAATAAACTGGGAAGTACAAAGCCAAGTTTATATTTTTTTTACATCATTAAAATGAATATTGGTGCTTGTAGCATTTAAATGGTATAGAGATTTTAGAGTATATGGAAAGAAGAACTAAAAAGGGGATCAAGGATTTTTATTCCAGTACAAATTCTACCTTAATCTAGGTAGGTGAGCTTCTGTATGCCACCAGTCTGAATTTTCTCAATTCAAAATAAGGGATTTAGATAGCCAGACTTCAAGAGCCACTCAATTTTTAAAATTGTATATATATGCATATATACACATATATAGTTTATACATACATGAATATATATTTTATGTATGTTTTTACATAGAAAATACATATCCTTTTTAAAGCTAATGACTTAGAACTTCCTAAAATTTGCTACTATAGATTGGACATTACATGCAAATATATATGATAAAAATTGATCTTATGATTTTTGTTCTTGAAAAGTACTACAATTGTTCTTGCTTTCCTTCCTCAAGTCTTGGTATTCCCCTACTAGAAGGACTTCAAAACATGTCAAGTACTATATAAACGTGATATACTAACATAATGCAGTTCAATATTATAGCGTGCTGTATTATATGGAATTATGCAATCATTATCATTTCGTGGTCACTTAGAAATCTGAGGCTGGGTGAGGTAACTGATCCACTGAGGGTACTCCTCTAATTATTGACTCAGTAAGAACAAGAACAATGGCAGCTACCTAAGTCCCAATCGTAATATCTTACCACTGCAACATATTTCCTTGTCTCTTTGCTTATTTCATACTAGCAATGAAAATCTAGTGATGCTGATTATGGCAAACTCATGGACTGTACTTAGCCCTTGACATAAATGATGAGCTACCATGCTGCCTCATGGTCTTCACGTGACTTTGTGCATGTTAATTCTATTCAGGTAATGCCATTCATGATTGAGGCTGCTCTGTAGTCTTTCATTAGTGGTATCTTTGTTCTGGTCATGGCTACTATAGTTTGTACCCTGGTTACATGCATGTTGTAGCTCCTATAGGGATTGTGGTTACCTGAAAAATCTCTCTCTGGAGCACACACTGGAATGGCTGGAAACTGAATGAATCCCTTGATTATCTATTCAGTCCATCATTATATGTTGGATTGCTCAAAAAAGTAGAGAGTTTCTCCAGGGATTACATTGAATAATTCTCAGGAGTAGATTCCTTGGGTGCAAAATCTTACTTTATTACCTAATAGTTGTGTGATGATGGTAATGTTATTTAAACTCCTCAAGGCTTCATGTGCCCACAGTTAAAGTGAATACACTATATATCAGCTTCCTAGCATTACCATAACAAATTACCACCAACTGAATGGCTTAAAAGCATTCACTCACAGTTCTAGATCCATAAGTCTGAAATCTAGGTGTCAGCAAGGTTGGTTTCTTCTGGAGGCTCTAAGAGAGAATCTGTTCCAGGCCTCTTTCTGTACCCTTGCTCTCAGCATCCTTGTAGTCATTCATCCTTTATCCAAATGTTAGCACATGTTTCCAACTGAGAAACTCTCTCAGCCCATTTCCTAAATAAAAAATCCCAGAAGACTGACAACCTTCCTTCATTCCATCCCATCTCTTTCCCTTTCAGTCTAAATTGGCAGTGTTTCTGCTGGTATAACATTCTCAAAAAACTTTGGGTCTCCTGTGTGTGTTGAGAAGATTCATGCCATTAGAAAGAGAGTGGTGCACAAATTCTTCCTAAATAACCTTGTCTATATTTTTAGCTTCCACTAATATAGTTCATTGGATCCATGAATCACACACATAATCTCTTTAACAAAAGTTTTTCAAGCCACATCCTTTACCCTCTCTCCAGAGCATACTTCTCTAACAGTGGTTTCCTAATTTTAGCATCCCAAATCATCAAGTGCTGGTTTCTTCTTACTTAACAGTTCCTTCCTCAATTTATCTCTTTCCTCTCACGTTTTACTACAAGCAGCAAGGAGAAACCAGCTTGTATCTTTATCATCTTTCCTCGAAGTCTCTCAGATAAATATCCAAGTTCATTGCTTACATCCAACAGTAAAATACCTAACAGTAGAAAATAACTAAGTTTTCTGGCACTTTATAACAAAGATCACCTTCCCTCCAACTTACAGTAACATGTTCCTCATTTCCTTTTGTGACTCCCTAGAAGCACCTTTAATGTTCATATTTCTACCAACATCTGTTCATGACAATCTGTGTTCTCTAAGATGATAGAAGCTTTCTCTATGATGCTCTTCACTTCCTTCTGAGCCCTCCGCAGAATAGTCTTAGACATCCCTATCTCTACCAACCGTCTCTCTAAGACAGTCTTGGCTTTTTCCATCTTGTGTCCCCAAATTCTGCCAACTTTGATCCATTACCCCAAACCAATACTGCTTCTGCATTTTTAGCTATTTTATGTATTTGTTACAGTTGCACCCTCCTTGCTGGTAGCAAAATCTCTATTAGATCCCTAGGGCTGCCATAACAAATTGCCACAGATTAGGTGTCTTAAAACAACAGAAATTTATTCTCTCAAAGTTTTGGAGGCCAGAAGTCAAAAATCAAGTCGTGGTGGAATTGACAGCATTGGTTCCTTCTGGAGGCTCGAGGGAGAATCTGTTGCACACTTCTCCCTAGCTTCTGGTGGCTAAGGCAACCCTGACATTCCCTTGGCTTGTAGACCCATTGCTCTAATCTCAGCCTCCATCTTTACGTGTCCTTTTCTTTGTGTCTGTGTCTCCACATAGCCTTCCCCTCTGTGTGTCTCTGTGTCTTCTAACCTTCTATCTCTTCTAAGGACATTTCTATTGGATTTAGGCCCTACCCTAACCCAGGATGGTCTCACCTTGAGATCCTCACTTTAATTAGATCTGCAAAGACACTTTTTGTCCAAGTAAGGTCACTCTCACATGTTCTGGGGGATAAGACTTGTACATATCTTTTAGCGGTTCACACTATTATTAATTATTTGTGTGATAGTTTGAAAATTAAATGAGGTATTATAGCATTTGGCATGCAATATACCCCAATACATAGTATCTATAATTAGTGTTTATCACTAGTTTAGTTTATTGCTATCACATTCCTACCATAGCTGTCAAAAGAATATAACAGTAAAAATATTATGAAACTACTATAAAATATAATTCACTTGTGTTATATAACAAAATGCATGCTGCAAAACATAAATGTTGAATTCAGAGAAGGAATACATCAGTGATATATGACTATTTCTTGGTGGATAAAGAGTCTTATAAAAATAAAAAGTAGGTTCCTTGGGTTTTAGCAAATGGGTAAAAATGTTGTGATTGAGCTGGGTAGCTCTAACTTTTAGACTTAGATGTCAATTATAGATGTGATTATAAATTTCAAATTATGGCTGTGCTATTGAATGGGTTTCATGCACAGAAGAAAAGTTCTAGTGCTGTCCAGAAAAATGAGATAAGGTTAAATCCCTCAATTTTTCTACTTAATAGTTTAGTTTGCCAAATCTCTTAGTTATGATTAGGCTTGACAAGAAATAATAAGGATCATAGATAGCAACAGCTTTACAAAATACAACTCTATTTCTTTCATGGAGGAATTCAGATGTATGGAAATTGAGTACAATATGATACTCTGGTCCACAAAGTACATAACTCATTATTTTTATCTTGTTGTACCTTATATAGCCTCCATTCCCAAGGTCAACTCACTTCCAAGTTTCCCAATCTACCACAGTCATCTCATTTGCATTCCAGTCATCACGAAAAGCAGATCAAAGAAGAAAGGACAAAAGTGGCCTGCTATCATTTAAAGAATGTTCATTTAAAGAATGTGTATACCTCCACTTACTTCTCATTGGTCAGAACTTTTTTGCAGAGCTACACCTAGCAATGAGACCAAAAAAATGCTACATGGACAGCAAAATGTCTGACAGTCCAAGGATATAAAATAAGTGAAGAATATATATTTTAAGTTTGTGCCAAAAGCTGTCTGTTTAGAAACTTAACTACCTGAACATACCATTTATTTTTCTATTGCATACATTCAGCCTCTCTCCAAGGGGAAAAAAAAAAATCCTGAAGTCCCAACTAGTTACTTCATTCAGCTCTATCTCCAAGATCTCTATCAGATCCAGATATAGATCTTTGTTGTACTGTGACCTCTGTAAACAATGACTTCCGGTAATTTTTGAAAACATACAATAAAAAACAACAGCAAACTGAATTTAACTTGCCAGGCAAGGAGACACACCAGTGCAAAAAATTCAGAGTGCTTCATGAAGGGGGCAAATTAGGGGAGTTTAACTGCTAGAAAGGGTGGAAAGTATGTTATCTTATTTCTTCTTAGTTATACTAATGAGATTGACAAGGTGTTCTCTAGTTAAGAAGGAATAAGTCTAGGAGCCTGCATACAAATGGTTAAAACAAGAACTCTTGTTCAGAGGTCAGGCCAGTGAAGTTCTAGCATAATGGAGTCAATCAAAGATCATTGTATTTTTTTAATAGCTTTTGTTGGTTATAATGGTTTTGATAAAACACAGCAGTCAGTTTTAACATTTTCTATTCAAGTACCGCTCTAGCTAGAAAAATTTACTTTACACCTGTAAGTTAAATTCAAGAAGTTATGTGTCCCAGCACATTTAGTATACAATTGTATTGGGGTAATAAGTAACCCATTTCAAAACCCGCATTCAAAAAAGGAAGAATGGAAACCACAAGGCAGTCATTAGTCCGGGCAGGATTTGAATGTTCTTTGCACTGGCAGTGCAGTTAATTTCTGGTTGACCATCTGTTAGTGGCTGGATTTGCTGTCTGGCAGGAGTTACCTTTTTCATTGTCCTCTATGGCCTCTGGATCGCTCTTTCTGGAAGGTTTATTTTTATCCATTATACTCTCTGTCCACATGTGAAGTTGGCAATGAAACTGATGTCCTTTTTAGAGGCTGAATGACTTTAAAATGACAATTATATTGACGTAGGTTTGTTGGCCAAGGGATTGTTTTGAGGAGTTGCAGGCTATGCTTGCAATATTTTTACTTTTTTTTTTTAATATGATTCTCAAGAAAAAAAACTTAGAACTTCTTACACATTTGCTCTTTGTCACATCCATTTAAATTTATATATTAAGTCTGAAACTGTGAAAAGTATGAGATGTTACCCTACTTGTACAGTTAGATAGATAGATAGATAGGTAGATAGGTAGATATAGATTGGAAGATGATAGAGATATAGATTGATAGATACACACATACATACACACACACAAATACTGATCGTAGACAAAAGAAAAAGTTCTTTTTATTTACTCCCAGAGTACCTACTACTATCGCTGTTTCCCCATCTCCAATCCCTCATGGGACTATATAATAAAAGCCAAATGTACCATGAGCGTAGAGAGAAGTCTGCACCACAGGAGAGGAACTTCAAAATTATGAATCTTGAAGCTTTTATAAGTGCTGGGGCATCTCCTCCTCCCCTCTGGAGTTAAGAGAAAGAGCTTGTCGTTTATTCTGGAATGTAAACAGATCTTCTCTTAGGAGAGGAGGAAAAATTCCATAACCAGGAATGTAAACCTTGGCTCCTGGAGAGCTAAGAAAGTCTTTATTATCCTTTGAACAGGAAGAGATGTCTCTGGTGAAAGGAGAAAAAAAGGCTCCATGTATCTATTGCCTTTAGGATACAAAGAGCAGATGGTACTGGGAGAAAAGAAAATGAGGCATTCTTTATTATTATAGGATGCCAATTTAAGTTGTTTAGGATATCTAGCCCCAGCAGAAACACCAAAAAATCCATAGAGGATTGCCTTGCAACACCACCAATCATCTTACTAGATGAAATCTTTAAGTCTGAAGACTTACGTGGTTTGGATTCCATTCACAATGCCATCTCTCATAATTTTATGATTGATAACTAGAAATAACTTTAAAAGGGAGAGTTGGTTTGAAGCTGCAATCCAAATCAGATGTTTCACTCAGGGTGATTTCCATTGTTTGGCTGAGAATTCATAATGGCAGGTGCTGGAAAAAGACCTGAGACACAGACCTATGTTCTGCTAAGGCTTCTTCTTGAGAGCCAGTGCTTAGAGCTGCTTCACTGTGACTTAGGGCAGCAGTTGACTTTTCAACCCGGAGAGATGCTATATTACTAGAATGCTTTTAATAAGTGTATGCTGCCTTCAGAGGAGGCCTTCTGTACCATGACTGTATTCTTCTTCACCTTTCTCAGCAAGTGGTCATATATATGCTAAGTTATTCTCTTTCTTATCAGACTTTCCTAATAATGGTAAAAGTAGTTAATATACAGTATATATATATTTTTTTGATAGGAAGTTTAGCCCTGAGCTAACATCTGTTGCCAATCCTCTTTTTGCTGAGGAAGATTGGCCCTGGGCTAACATTCATGCCCATCTTCCTCTACGTTATATGAGGAACGCCTGCTACAGCATGGCTTGATGTGCATTGCATAGGTCTGTACCTGGGATCCGAACCTATGAACCCCAGGCTGCTGAAGCAGAGCACGTGAATTTAACCTCTATGCCACCGGGCTGGCCCCAATATACAATATATTTTGATTTTCTCTGTACCAGTTTACTAGGACTGCCATAAAATGGTACCATAGCCCAGGTGGCTTAAATAACAAAAATTTATTTTCTCATAATTCTGGTTGCTAGGAGTGCAAGATCAAGGTGTCAGCAGGATTGGTTTGTTCTGAGACCTCTCTCTTTGTCTTGTAGATGGCCAGCCTGCCTCTGTACCATCACATGCTCATCCTTGTTTGTGTCCGTTTCTCAATTTCCTCTTATAAGGACACTAGTCCTATTGGATTAGGGACTATGCTAATGATCTCGTTTTAAATTGATTACCTCTTTAAGGACTTCATCTCCAAATGCAGTCACATTATGAGGTACTGGGGTTAGTACTTGAACATATGAATTCTGGAGAAAGGTATTTCAGCTCAAAGCAATTTCTTATGATATCTTCTTATTACACAACTTCACCAGTAGCTGATCTGCCTTATGAGGGAAAACAGGGAATTTTTACCATATTTTGCTACTACATTATAAGTCCACATTGTGAGTCCTTGCCATCTGCTGCTGGACAACTTCCATTAAGCCAATGACACATGTGCTGTTACTTCCAGCAACCCAGTTCCAAATTATTAAAAATCTGTATCACTTGGGATTTAATAAGAGCCACACCCAGCTACAGGGAGGTGAGAGAATGTTGCCTTTCTTCTAGGTGACCAAACGCCCAACTGAAGAAGAGTAGGATGAATACTGAGTGTTGGGAGGCAACGAGTAGACTCTGATACACCGAAGTTTATATGCATGTAGGAGAAGAGAGGAAAACAATGATTATTCGTTTTAATGCCATATTGACCCAGAGAGAATGTAAGGCAATCAAGAGAGAGGGTATGAAGTCATCTAAGAAGAAAAACACTAATGGAGATATTTTAGACTATGTGGCAGACAGTAAGAGTGACTGCGGAAACTTTTGATTCAGCCAGATTTTCGTGGTCCTCATTGCCTTCTAATGCTGCTCTCTCCAGCACATCTCTATGCCTTCATTTTCTCATTGTACACCAGGAACGTTGAACAGAAAAATGACTTTTTAAAAATAATAATATTAATATGGTTTCAAGGATATTTTGATACAGATCCTTTGTGGAATATTTCAAAAGAATTTTTTGTAGAAAAATTTTTGTAGAAAAAATTTTTAAAGAGAAACAGCAGTAAAAATTTCAGTTTAAAGAAATCCTACAATATATATAAACCGATCATCATCAATACAAACCAATCTCAACTTCTGTGGGGATGAATCCAGGAGGAAGTAGAGAACAGAACTGGAGTAAGGCTAAGACAGGTGGTGAAGGATGGGGTTAAGGATGGGAAGGGAGTTAGGCACTATCTGGAAGACAAACCACATAACCTCATTGACTCTTCTTCTTAGTCTCCTTCACTAGTTCATTCTCTTCTGACAGTATGTGAAATTCTGCAGTATTCCAGGGCAAGGCTTATCCCTTTCTTCTTATTTATTTACACCATTTTTAACAAGTTACCTCAAACAGTCCACATCTTTGAATACCATCTATACGTCAAGGTCCCCTACATGTATTTCTCCAGGTTTGGCATCTCTACTTATCTCTAGACCCATGTATCAAACTGCCTACATCACATTCCCACCTAAATGTTAGAGGCATCTTATATTAATATGTCCAAAATTAAAATATTGATTCTCAGCCCCAGATAAGATATTCTACCCAAGTTGTGTTAGTCCAGGCCCTCAGAGAAGCAGAACCCAATATGAGATTAAATGTGCAAGGATTTTATTAGAGAGTATTAGTTTCTTGTGGCTGCCATAACAAATTACCAGAAACTTGGTGGTTTAAAACAAAAGCAATTTATTCTCTATCAATTTTGGAGAGCAGAAATCCAAAATCAATGTGTTGGGAGGCCTTCACTGCCTCCAGACACTGTGGATGAAATTCCATTTCTTGCCTCTCCCAGCTTCTGGTGTTCATTGACGTCCCTTGGCTTCCTTGGAGTATGGTCACCTCACTCCAGTCTATGTCTCGGTGGTCACATTGCCTCCTCCTCTTCTCTATGTGTTTTTCTCATCTGTATGGCTGAAAGATTCCTCTGCCTTTCCCTTATAATGACACTTTCCTTTGGATTTAGGTCCTACCCAGATATAATCCAGGATTATGTCTTCATCTCAAAATCCTTAACTTAATTATATCTGAAAAAACCATTTTTCCAAATAAGTTAACAGTCACAGTTTCCAGGGTTTAAGATGTGGAAACATCTTTATGGGAGCCACCATTTAACCCACTATAGTGGACCCTGTAGTCCCTCCAAATGTGCAAAATACATCCAACATATCCCCAAATTTCCAGAATTTTCAACCCACTACAACATAAACTCTAATTTCATAATATTATCTAAATATAATGATCTTAAAAGTCAAAATTTCATCGTTTAACTCTTAAATCAGATATGGTTGAGACTCTGGATATGATCCATCCTGAGGCAAAATTGCTCTTCATTTGTGGACTTGTCCAACTAGAAAACAAGTCATCTCCTTCCAAAATACAATGATGGGACTAGCATAGGATAGATGTTTTCATTCCAAAAGGGAGAAATTGTAAGTAATAAAAGAGTCAACAGAACCAAGCAAATTTAAAATCTAACAAGTGAAATTCTATTAGGTTTCAAGGCCAGAGGTTAATAATTTGTGACTCTTAGCTCCACTGTCTGGGCATGTATCTCCACCTTTTGGGCCTGAGGCTCCACCCGTCTCTGCCTCAGAGTTATTTTTCCTTTTCCTTGAAGGATTTCACATGTTTGCAGCTGAGTAGCTCTATATTCCTTTTGCTTGCGTGTAGAATTTTGGAAGTCCAACAATCCTCTATCATATTCTTCTACCCTGTTCTTTCCAGTACAAGCTGGCAATATTCCTGCTGACATAACATGCTCAACAACCTTATGGGTCTCCTGTGTATGTCACAGTAATCCAGACCATTAGACAAGAAGGTCCTCCATAGATCTTTCCTGGATAAACCCATCTCTATTCTCGGATTTTGCTCAAATCTTTGAATTGATCCATAATTCATAAACCTTCAGCATAAGGTTATCGAGTACACTCTAGGCCCATTCTCCAGAGCACACTTTCCCAATAGTTAATTTCCTAATTTTAACATCCTTTGTAATTTGAACAGGCTGAGAACATCTCAAATAACCAGTTGCTGATTGCTTTTTGCTTAACAGTTCCTTTCTCAATTTATCTTTTTCTTTTCACATTTACTATGAGCAGCAAAAAAAATAAGGATGCATCTTTAACATTTTGTTTGGAGATTACCTCAATTATATATGCCAGTCCATCACTTAAAACTTCTGCTTACCATCCGACAGGAGAACACAATTCAGCTAAGTTTCTAGATACTACACAACAAGCATTGTCTTTTTTTCTAATTTCCAATTACTTGTTTCTCATTTCCTCTTGAGCCCCCTCCAGCAGCACATTTAAAACTCATGTGCCCACCAATATTCTATTTATGACAATATATTTATTCTCTAAGGCTCTAGACTCTTTTTCTACCATGCTCCTTATTTCCATCTCAGTCTTCACCAGAACTGACTTGAGCATCCTTATATCTAGCAACAACCTCTTGAAAAGCAGTCCAGAAATTTCCTATCATACTTCTCCAAATTCTTCCAGCCTTTAACCATTAGCCAAGTCCAAAGCCACATCCACATTTTTAGGTATTTGTTACAGCAGTAACCCACTTCCTGGTACCAAAATCTGCATTAGTTTCCTATGGCTGCCATAACAAGCTACCAAAACAAATTGATGACTTAAAACGAGATGAATTAATTTTCTCACAGTTTTGGAAGGCAGAGGTCTTAATACAATGTGTCAGCAGCACCTCATTCTCTCTAGAAGCCTAGCAGAGATTCCATATTTTGACTCTCCTAGTTTCTGTTGGTCATCAGCATTTCTGGCTTCTTTGGCTTATGGCCACATTGCTCCCATCTCTGCCTTTTTGGTAACATTGCTTTTTCCTCTTCTCTGTGTCTGTCTCAGATTTCCCTCTACCTTTATGTTATAAAGCTACTTGTCATTGGATTTAGGACTCACTGAGATAATCTAGGATAATCTCATTATTTTAAGATTCTTAACTTTGTTAAATCTGCAAAGATCTTTTTTCCTAATAAGGTAACATTCACTGGTTTCAGGGATTAGGATGTGGAGACATGATGTTGGGGGCCATCATTCAACCCACTACCTATAGGAAATACCTGTGTAAGAGAAAGTAGAGAGCCTGCCTGCAGGTGATCACAAAAGTAATCTGAACACAGCAAAAATCTCTCCCTAATAATGGAGAGTGTTTGAGAAGTTTGTGTGGAAGTGTTACAAACTGCAGAGCACTATAAGGAAGGTTTTCCAAAGCAATATCTCTGCCACACTTGATCTATCTCTGTAAAATTGCTGTTCAACCTCATCTCAGCGTCACCTTTCATCTAGACCACTGCATCTAACTCTAATTGAGACCGAGTGAGTTTTAGTGTCTTGTCCACTGCAAAGCCAACAATGGAGCAAAAGTAGTTGAGAGATAGATTTAGGGATCAAGCAGATGCAGATCAAGTGTCAGCTTTGTTAATTACTGAGAAAAGATTGGACGATGGGGTGTCAGTGTAATACGTGGTAAGTGTAATATGTGGTTTCCTAATGTTCCCATTAGAGTAAAATTAACCAACACAACTTCTAGCTTCTCAGCAGACTGGAAGGCACCCTCTTTTCAGGCAGGCTGATTAGAAGAGAAGAGAACCCAAAGGAGGCTTCATCATTCGTGTCCGGGTTTCTCCCCAAAACACCAGTTAGTAAGTCTCCCTTGCTTTCCTGGACCAGACTGAATGAAGGGTTAGGACAAGAGGCCTGAATTGTTACCCAAATAAACCTCCCTTCACATGGAACTCTGAGGAGTGAGGAACAAGTATTTCCATCCAACACTCTCTGCAAGCTTCTTCAATCCCTTACCTCTTTGGTGCCTTTCATTGCTGCCCCTTGCTGAATCTCAAGTACTATGATTAAATTCCTTATATTTTAGTCACCATAGTATTACTTTTATTAAAAAAAAAAAAAAACAGCTTGCTGCCTCATAAAAAGTGATTCTGTTTTCAATTTTGAAGTCTGCATATTATGGACACATCCGCTTTCTTAGATTTCCTGCTATTGTTAATCTTATTTGATTGGTTTAGATTAATCACCATATTTATGGGGTAAATATTTGAGTCTTTATATGATTTCTTATTTTCATCTCTGAACTGCACAGGGAAACCTCAGAACATTTTTTGTTTTTTACAATTTTATCAGTAATAAATAAACATTTTATATTGATCATTTAGGAGGGACACATTCCATTTGTAATGTATTTTATGTAATATATTTACCGTTTTAGCATATAGTTATAAAATATGTAATCTATGGGCATAAAAACAAATCACCATGAAAGAGAAATTCTCCTATTATTCATGTAGGATCAGAGAAGGAGTAAGAGGCAGGGAAGTTTGTTGCATATAAGCCTCAAAATAATTCAAATAAGACTGCTGAAGCCCAAGTTTTGTTTTTTGCTGAGGAAGATTCGACCCTAGCTAACATCCATTGCCAATCTGTCCCTTTTTGCTTGAGGAAGATTTGTCCTGACCTAACTTCTGTGCCAGTCTTCCTCTATTTTGTATGCAGGTCACTGCCACAGCGTGACCGCTGATGAATGGAATAGGTCTGTGCCCAGGAACCAAACCCGGGCCACCAAAGTGGAGTGCGCCAAACTTAACCACTAGGCAATAGGGCCGGCCCCTGAACCCAAATTTTGATGAGGTTTTTTAGATCTATCTGCACTCAAATTGCTGATATTCAATATATATTTGTTGAATAAATGAATTACTAATGAATAATAAATTACTTGGAATTATTTAATTTTTTCTATTTTGTTTTGCCTTTGGTTTTTGAATAATAAGTTCCTACTACTTGGAATGACTTTCCTAGATTTTCCCTAATTATCCTTCAGGTCTCATTTTGAACGTTACCTCATATGGTAAACATCCTGACAATACCACGCCTTCTTCTAGAACACTCTGCACATGGCCCTATCTTAGAGAAAGACGCAGCACCCTTTCTAGCACTTCCTAGCACTACCATAGAGGGACATCACTGGTCCTCACTCTTTCATAAAGCAGCAACCCTCCATAACTACTGTATCATAGAATTTAGCATCATCCCAACCAAACAAGGTCTAATCCAACTCTGCCTCTTTAGTAACTAGACTTTTTTTTCCACATTAATATTTGACTCATGTTTTTAAGTTCAAGATATTAGGGCTGCTATTTTTAAGTTCCCACAGTTTTGGGGCATAACTTATATTTAAGATTGTGAATTAAAACGTACTATGCTGGAATGATTTATATACAGCCTCATGTGATGTTTTTCATGCAAGTGAGGTTTGCCCTTGTGTTCTTGGCCACGATTCTGTCTTTCCCACTGTTAATATAGCAACTGTCAAACCAGCTGCTGCCCTAAACCTAGAGGATGCCATTTTTTTAACAAGTTAAAAATTACATATATATAATTATATGAATATATGATAGTCATATATATGAATATGATAGTTACCTATATGAATGTATATATGTTTATATATATCTATATCACAGCTTTTTGAATTTGCAAGGTAGTATCATATTACAAATATTTGCTTTAGATGTAAGATGCCTATAATAAAAATATATTAAGAATTATCAGTCTAGATAGATATAGATTAATTTTACTTAAATTCTTTAAAATTTCTATGGAAGAAGCTTAAGAGGTTTTGGTATGCTCTCACAGAGAAAAGCTGTGATCATTTGAAATAAATTGAATTACTATTAAAGACATAGTTTTATAGTTACTCGCTATTTAAATAAAAAGGATTAGGTAGCACAGGCTTTAATTTGGCTAATTATAATATAGCAAGTTCAAAAATGTTAAGCCACATTTCATTTGCTAAGAAGTGCTTTTTTAAGGATAAAGAACTATAAATCCAAATGTAAGATTTCTTTTTAGATTTCTATTTTTGAGCTCTGATAATAGGTATTAGAAATAGTTTTTGAATTTAAGTGTAAGCAGGTCCAGAGTCTTGAAGAATGTATCCTACTGCCACAATACCCACTTCCTCTGAAAATAAGAGTTTTCCATCATTTTCTAGTGACTTCTAGGCCAACATAATTAGAGGTATATGCAAATAAAGGCTAAATGGTGTATGTCTCCAAGGATGCTAGAATACCAAGAATCTACACCGATACCTTTATCTATCTATATTTTATATAAATATTACATATGTAATATTACATGTGTGATATTTATACAAAAATATGTATATTTATTTATATATATAAAAACATAGATATATGTGTATATATGTAAAGAGAGAGAGAGATGGGAGATAGTCTTCAGGCAATATTGATTATATATTAACCAAAGTTAGATCCTCAGTATGACCTTCTGTGGATTTCAACTTCCTAAGAATTGTATGTGTGAATATGATACAGATGTATGTGCAACTTGGCAAAACATAAGCTATTTTACTTCAGCTTGTCATTATCCATAAAGGTCTTTTTTCTTACTTGAAAAGTAAAATGAAATGAAGAAAAGGTGATATTGTTAAGGTCATATTAATCTATAATAAATTAGCTTTTAATGTGCCAAATAGTAAGTCCACCCCAAAAGCTCATCACTTTTCATTTTATGTATTCAAGTAAATGAGTCTGGGAGACTGATAGCCACCTAGGAGGACATCACTCTTGAAAGCCCAAATGTAACATAAAGGAAATGGACATTAGTCGGAGCTTACAGTAATCTCAGAGGATTTTTATAGGTATCAGCTTAGTCATAAATTGACAAAGAACCTTGTTTGCCCTCAGCTGTCAGGAATCATAAGAAAATATGTTTAAAATGCTTTGAAAAACTTTAATGGATGGCCATTTGTTTAAACTCCAGCTGTAGTACTTTGCTTGTATTATTTCCTTTTCTTGGAAGCATTACAAAAAATAAATATAAGCCCTCCAGCTATAGATTTTCATAGCTACTCAACACTTCTTCTATAATGCTAAAAATTGATCAAATTGCATTTAAGAGTTATCAGAAGAGTTATTTAAGTTAATATTTAGATCTCTTCCCAAAAACATTTCACATTTAGGTGGTGATGTTCTTTGTGGAACTAAAGCTACTATAATTTTGAGAACTTTTTAAATTGACTTTATTTTATAAATAATACTACTGTACATAGTGTATCATAAAATTGTATCTTGTTGAGATGCTTCAAATTGAGGTTTATTAAAAAGAGATCTGATATCAAAAAATAATGAATGCAGACATTAAAATACCCTTTTTTCCTTGTCTTGGAATTTGTAATCTTGATTAATATCCTTATAAGATCTTAACATGAAATATTTTTTTAATCTTTATAATCTCTGAAAACTATGTTTATATGTTGGCCTTTAATTATTTTTTATTCTCAAATGAATTGTCATATGATCTGTAACTATTTAAAAACCTCTTAAAATAACATGCTTTTTTAAAAATAAAATACCTTATTATAAATTAATTAAATTTCACTTTCTGATCTCTACCTATATTTCCTTTACACATGAAAGAGTACTTTTCTATTGTAGATATTTTGATACTATAAAGTAAAACTCACATGGATGGAGAATACTCATTTTTGAAACCAAATTCAGGCTCCCTATGTGTTCTGGAAGTCTGATTTCACAGTGATGTCAACTCCGCAAAATCCCTGTGGCAGTGACTCTCTAGATGCATGTAGCTCTTAATAGAGTCCAATTGTTGTTCATCAAAGTTAAATTTATCTGAATTACTGCAGCAAGGAAGAATATCATCTTGAAGGGTCTTACTCATTTCTCCAAATGGAGGAATTAGGGAAGGTATTTATAGCATTGGTTTTAGAGCCTGGACTGGGTGATTTTAACACTGATATTGTAACGCTAATAGTTTGTTGCGTTAGACAGAGGTTATCACACAATGGCTTTAGATTTCTGGGCAAGGGGTGGGGTTAGGTTTTTGAAGTGAATGTTTTGGAACAAGCTGTTAGTTTTGTAAGCTGTTTAATTGGTTCATGTCGTATGTTATAGGAGCTAGTGGTTCTTTGAGCAAAGCACTTAGTGTTCTTTTTGTTTTTGGTCTCAGGATTGTTTAACACAGGGACAAAGAATTATGTTGGTGTCAAATTATCAGCTCCCCTCCAACTTTTATCATTCTTCAGTCTAAGCTTCATGATATAATACTGTAATGAGACATGATCAGTGTAGATCTCCACCACTGTATAATGTGTGTATAATATACAGAGTGATCATGTGATAAGTTTTTGAAGGAATTGTTTCAATACCTATGTCAAGATTTTCTATTCGCTTTGCTGGAAGATCATTTGTTGGATCATTTGATCAGCTAGCAATTGCACAGAAACATTGAATTCTCTTCAAGTCACTCATTTGAGCACTGCAATACCGCACATACCAAGAGAAGGATTATAATCAGAATTTGTAGTTCACTTCTAAGGAAGGAGCCAAGAGAGCTCAAACTAAAGAACAAAAACATATCTTATTCACCTGTCCAAAGAACTCATAAAAGTCCATTTGGGAGTATTAACCAAATTACCTAGTTTCCTGATTTTCTCTTTCATAATTGTTTAGTAATATTCAGTATAACATACAAATCTATAGGAATATAAATACAATAATCATCCTAAAACAGCATAAACTCTACATCAAATAGTCACTATTCTTTCTACAGTTGCTCTATTTGAAACACTTCCTATCCAATTTATGAACCCCTTTGATAAAAAGTCTTATGGTCTTAGCGACAGTGGCTAGTTCTGCTATTCTCTGAATTGCAGCATGAAGTAGCCTCCTTACTTCCATGACTACTATAAAACATGAGAGAAGAGTTTAGGAGACAGAAATTGGCATTGCAAAATTTCCCTTTAGTGGTTCAGGTTTGTGAGCTCAAATGGAGGTGGGTTTTTTCCTTTTAAAAATTAAATTATCCCAAGAGCTGTTTGTCTCATTTCTGAGAAGGAGGGGCCACAATAAATCCCAAGTTGTACCCAGGGTGATCCTGAGGCAAACAGCTTTCTACTGAGATAACAGACCTCCATCAAATCTGTAGATAGCAGCCAACAGGCTCTTGTGCCACAAAGTAAATGTCCATCATTAGATCCACCAGTGGTCTGTTTTCAGCCTAACCCACTCCAGCAAACCCAAAGATAGTTTAGTTTTAAAAGACAGCAAGCATGAGTTTTGGTAAAACACAATCAAGAAGAGGTTTCAGAAACAACAAGCCATGAAAACAAAAGGGAACACATAGTTACAGACAATACATTTAAAACATACAATTATTTTTTAGGAATGTAACTTTTTAAAGGCACTTTAAGTCAAAATGACATAAGAATATGTTGAAAGTTCAAAGAGTTAATGAATATTTTGATAATAACAGGTAACTTCTGTTACCTAGGCAAGAATAATTTGTCCAGTTTATAGAAAGGAAGCCCACATTCTAATTTCTATAAAACATCCAACTCATAATTTATAGTCAAGCCTTAATAATCATATTACTTTAGGAATGATTCTGTTCATACTGGGTCAACTTTGTCAATAAAGCTTGATATAATTCATTCTTTCTTTTAAGTTAATAATTAGGCATATATATTGAAGGAAAAAGAGTGCACATTTCCAAACTTTTTATAATTACAGCATGCCCTCAAATTTGTATTTTGTTATATTTTAGCTATTAATAAATTTTTGAATTAACCTCAATATTCAAATATGCTTATGTATTTAAACATACAAAAATATATAAGTATGCAAATAGATGGTATAATTAAAACTTTTAATTGTGGCTTTAAAATATAATTAATCTTGTCACCATATTAAATAATACAATGTATGTACTATATTATTAATTTTTCATCTTAATGAACAATAACAGACAAAATATTTATTATTGTTCTATTTCTCTGTGAAGATATATATTAATTATCATATTTAAACAAAGTAATAAACTTTTTTTCCAGATACAAAAGAAACCTAGAGAACAGGAAACCAAAAATTGTTCAGATAACTCTTTAAAATGAACGCATGTTTTATATCACTGTATATTTTAAGGTGTCAAAGAAAAATTGCACTGGACAGAATTAAACAAGCAAGGAGGTCTGATTCAAGACTCACAATATAGTTCTAGACAATTGCAATAGAAGAGAGAGGTTGAACTCAACTCTGCTGAAACAAAAGACAGGAGAGTGTTTAAGAATTGGAGTGAGCTGGTAGAGAAATGCTGAAGGATGTTATAGCTGGGAGGTTGGCCAGTGTGGTTCAGCCATCTGTTTGCTAATTGGTGCTTATGGATTGTAAGCTCCTAACCTCTCACAGAGACTGGCAGATAGGGATGCTACCTCTCTTGATGATTACAATTTAAAGCAATGACCCTCGGGTCCTTGAAAAAGACCTTCCTGGGTTGTTAAATCTGCAAGAGTCTGGGAGAAGATTTACTTTGCTAGGAAGCAGAGACAGAATATTCAATTGAAAATTTCCTAAAGTAAATGATCCTAGAAAAAGGATGTCAGGGACCTAGAATCAGATATATACCTGTCTAAAGTTTAGTCAAGCTGAGGGGAACATTAACGCTATCTTGGTCAAAAGTGGCAAAATAAAGAAAATTATATATAATTGTATATATGTACATACATATATGTATATAATATTATACATAATTAATATATTATATATTATATTACATAATATATGTTATTTTATAATTATATATTACTATATATTATACTATACTATGTATTATTTGAGAGCATAATAATATTATATTATAATTATATATTACTATATATACTATATAACATAAATATTATATATTAAATATATATAAATATTTATGTATTTAAAGAGATCTGCTTCTTCACAGTCTATTAATCTTTAGCTAATATACATGTAAAAATAAGGAAGAAGTGCAATCTAAAATTATATTTTGTGGCTAATAGGTATATTTTTTTCTTACTTGGAAATTATCCAAATATACAAAGAATTACAATTTAATATTAATTTAAGGTCTTAAATTCTACAGAAGACTTTGGAGTAACAATTTAACCCAACATATTAGGTCTTTATGATTTGTAGCATTATAAGAATTTATAAGATTTCACTGTTTTAAAAGATATCCATTAAAAAAAAGGCATACATTGGGACCAGCCCGGTGGCACAAGCGGTTGAGTGTTCACGCTCTGCTGCGGTGGCCTGGGGTTTGCCAGTTTGGGTCCCGGGCGCGCACCAACTCACTGCTTGGCAAGCCATGCTGTGGCAGCGTCCCATATAGAGTGGAGGAGGATGGGCATGGATGTTGGCCCAGGGCCAGTCTTCCTCAGCAAAAAAAAGAGGAGAATTGGCAGATGTTAGCACAGGGCTGATCTCCTCACAAAAAAAAAAAAAAAAAAAAAAAAGGCATACATTATTACAGTTGTATTTAGTTTAACACTTTTTTTTGTTTCGAAATAAATCCTACTTATTGCTAAATTTATCCAATTTGTAGAAACAATGATAGCATATGGAACCCATAGAAGTAATAAAGGACTTTTATAATATTCAAATCGTTAGAAATTAAATCCAAGTCATTATTTAACATATATTGTATTAACATTATTTTAACATTGTGCTACCATGAAAAAGAAATAGAGTTGTTTTTAAGCTAAAATTCAATCACTCTAATTTGTTCAAAAAGTCATATATTAATCAGTGCTATTGTGTGAATTGTTTTTAGTGTAAATAAACTTCTGTACTGATAACATCAAAATTTTTGAAGAGTTGTGAATTCCTGCCAAGAGCTCTAAGAGTCTGGCTGTTCTTATTCAGGAACCTAGGCCATTACCAAACTCACAGTTAAACTCTTTCTTCCAAGGTACAATTTGGGTAATGGATAAAACTATCAAAGAGAATTTCTTTTGGAAATTCTGTAACATTTATTTAGGCTATATATCCCTACAGTGTGTGTATAGCAACAGAACAAAGTTTCCTAAGAAAGGGAAAAAAAAACACAGTAAAAGAATTAAGAGAGAGCTGTCTTCAGACAGATATGAAATAATTATCATAAAAGTCTGATTGTCTTTATGCTCCAAGTTTGTAGAAAGCATACAGATGAGAGAAAGAGAGATCTCCAAATGAGAAGAATTTTTCCTTTGGCTATAATTAGCAATTATATGAACAACCATGCTCATGTGAAAAATTTCCTAAAGTAACCAGCGGAATTTCACATTTTTCTTGGTTGATTTATGCCAGTTAGAGAAACATACACATGAATTAAGAGATTATTTTGGCTTGAAAGATTTAATTAAGAAAACATTACAGGAAGGAACAGCAATGCCCAATAAGAAAGGAGCCCTCAGAGCTTGAAATTCTACCAGCAATATTTTTTCTACTCTCCAAGTTATTCTATACTGTAACAAATGAAACTATTTGGTGATGTCAAACACACAAATGCTCTCTTGCCCTGTCTTTGCTTATGTTCTCTCAAAATGACGCCCCCAGGCATGACCTTTCCTTCCCTGTCTCTACTATTAACTACAGTTACTGTCCTAATATTCTCAAAATTCATCTTGATTGACACTTTCCTAAGTCATTTTGTATTATTCTAAGTGTATATCATATTCTATGTAATCCATTGGATTGGTATTGGCACATTTCTATTGGTATTTCCTCGGCTCCTCCTAACATCCTAGTCACTTTGTAGTAGTTATTAAATCTCCCCTGTTACAGTGCTAGTCCTCCGAGAGCAGAAACTCTTATTCATTTTTGTATCCTAGTAATGCCAACACACTTTTTCCAGTTTTATTTATTCAATTAATGAAATTTAATACTGCATTTAGCCCAAGATTGATTCAGTCTCAGTTCTCAGAAGAAGCCTCACAATGCAACACTGATGACACAACCCTGTAGGACCTACTAAGCACTCAGTGACTGGCGTCATTGAGTGCCTTTGGAAGAAATGACAGTGGGCTTACAACAAGAGGAATAGTTGAAAGTCCATATATATAAGCTCTGTTAAATTCCCCAATTCTCTTCTTGACTTCATGCTACCATATGAACGTCTCTCTCTGGTCTGGATGGAAGGTACAACTACATCATTATTCATATATCATAAAATAAATATATTAAACTTATAAATTACAATAAACTGTTAGTTTTAAGAATGTGTGTAGTTCTCAATATATATGCCTATCTGAAAATAATTATATTATGAAATATATAGTAGCTTATATTTTGTTCTACTTATATAATATTATTACTTTTTGGAGAAGTCTCTTTGGTGTCTGTGACTTGGAGAAAACCAGAAAGATTTGAGCATAGGTGTCCAATGTGAAAACAAAGGACTAAATTAAAAATTTACACCCCGAAAGTTGAGTACCCCCAATTCATTCTCTATCCAAAACCAAGAACTATGATGAGAGTATTATAATTTCCATAGGAAGAGTTTTCTATTAAGATTTTGACCAATCCTCACCCAGAAAAAAAGGAGACAATTGACCAGGATACCCAAGATCTGAATAATAAGAGATCCAATAAAGGAAAATCAAGAAAATGTATAGGAGTAAAACATTAAAGAAAAATAAATAAAATGCCCCAGAGAAACACGAGTTTTCATATTGAAAGAGGTCACTAAATGGCCAACCCCAAAGTTGAAAATTCTCTTTTTATTAACAAACACTATCTATTTACAGGATTTTAAAAAAATTTTCTGAATATAGTAATTTTGACACTATTGAGATATTGAAAGTAAAAATTTTGTAGACCAAAGGCATAAGTTTTTTTGACTACTGCTTTGGTATTTGGACATGTACATAATAGTTTCACATATTCTGAGGGAGGAGAGTCAGTAAGTACACTTTTATGCCAATTCAATTTTGCTAAGCGTATACAAGAATGACATTTTCGCCCAAGGAAAAGATAGAATAGATTACAGTTGTGATCAACTACATCAATTTTTGTTCTCTTATGCTAAGATCAATTACTTTTTTCTATTAAAGTGAACATTGTCATAATTTGTCTTCTCTTTTATCATGAGGGAAAAAAAAAAGTGTGACTCAGTGTCATATCATCCAGCATTTCTTATATAATATCTCCTTGAATCTCATTTACATGCTTTACGAGTATATTTATTGAACTGAAAGCCAATTACCTAATGTTTTCTTTGTTGTTCAAGGCAGTAAGCCAGGATTCCCCTTAACTTCTAAGCATATTGATTTTGACAGTTAAGAGAATTTGAGATTTCTGTGTTAATTACACTGTTTATATAAAAATGAGCTTTATGTCATTTATGCATTCTTGTTATGCACATTTTCAAAATTACAGGACAATTACATGAATTGCTAAAACAGTAAGAGATGACTAATTTAGTTTAACAAGATGCAACTACATCGTTATTCATATATCATAAAAATAAATATGTTAGACTTACAATAAACTGTTAGTTTTAAGAATGTGTGTAGTTCTTAATGTATATGCCTATCTGAAAATAATTAATTATATTATGAAATATATAGTAGTTTATATTTTGTTCTATTTATCTTATATTTTATACTTAAAATTATAATTATACAATACTGTGACAATGTTGAAATCATTGTGTTAGATAAAATTGTATTACAAATAAGGTAGGTTGGGAAAGGCATTTTGAGTTGACTCCATTCTTTTCAAGTATTTCAGAGAGAAATATAATAAAATAGCCATTGAGTATAAATAATTTCAAAGGGATGAAGAAATCTGGCTATGTTAAGTCTTTCTGAAGAAATGATTAGTATGAAATATGCTAAAAAAATCCCCAGGGGGGGTTAATCAATTTATTTTGATATTGCTTAAGGAGTAATGATTTTGCCACTTTCTGTTAACTCAAAAGTCTCTTTATGCCTCAACTCTTCCTTGAATTTATCTTTCTTTTCCTTTGTCCAGCTGTATTCTCCACTATATTGTAATATTGCATTAGTGGTAAAATTAGCATTTCTAAAGTTTGAGTGGAGCTTTACAATTTACCAAACATATCAAACACATTCTGCCACTAGAGCCTCACAATAATCCCTTAAAGGTGCGTTATTATTCCCAATACATTATTAAGGAAATGAATGAGGGCCAGAGACTTAAGTTTGCACCACAGATAAATGGAAGACATATACTTTAAGCACAGATCTGTTAACATTGATTACAGTAAAAAATTCTATTTCACAGGTGTGGCTACAAGTAAACAAGTCATTTAGTCATGTCAATATCTATTTGTTTCTTGTCCAATAGGTGGACATGGTGGACACCTAAGTCTTGGGTCATGACTTGGGTGATCCAGAGTAACTCAAACCCTTGAGATACGTAAATTTTGGAAACATTCATTGTCTTTCTAGCTAGAAAGAGCTAAGGTGGTAGTTCCATATCAATGACCCTATCTCCCTCCCACCTTCCCAATACACAGAGTAACCGAACACTAATTTTACCCACAAACAATTAATCCTAGAGCATGATCTCTTTTCATTAGTCATATTGTGCCACAACTTGGCAGTTTTTTTCTTAAAAGGCAATAAAATAATTTTTATGTTTTCCCAAGACTAAAGCAACTTTCTTACTATAATTCTGTAACCCTTAAGGACTTATTTTTCCTAATATCTAGACAACTATCTGTGTTTCTCAGACTCTCTATGTTATTTACTCTTATAATGGTGTTTCTTTTTTTTTTGTAGTTTCAATATGATACAATAAGCAAATCTATAAAACAATAGATCGATTTATTAGACAAAAAGCAATCAGCATCCATTCTATTGTATTTGACTGGTTTTACAAGTTGCTTCAAGTAAAAGTTACTCATAAGCAATAAATGTAGGCATATACGAATCATTACATTTTGTAACTTAGAAAAATAAATATCATTTCTAAAGACAATTTTCTTAGCACTAAGTCGTAATGCAACACTAGGTGAATTTGGATAAAATGTTGTATAATTCTCCAAAAGCATAATGTAACTTGCAAAATTTTGTTGCTATTGATTTTATTCTTAATTTGAGGAAAGATCAGTGACTCATATGAGAAAATGTTACTCAGTGGCATTAAATAGCAAAATATATACAAGAAAAGTTCTTTGAGTGTATGTACTTATGAAATAGTTCCCCCTTTGTTCTTGGAAATTATATTAGTTGTCATTTTAGATGATTTAAATCCTAATTCATAATTCTTTATTCATATCCATCTGAACCAAAAGTTTATTTTTCTGCAACTCTGTAAACTATGTGATTTTACTTATCAAAACTACTTTAGCTATATAACTACTTTTGCTATATATGTCTACTGTAGTTGAGTTATGACATTGCTTCTTCAGTTAATGGTAGCATTCCAAGCCATTCATCATTAACCAAACCAAAAAATACTGCATAAATATTTGCAATGAAATAGTTTTTGGGCAGGCTATAGTAATATATGTGATCTATATTTATCAGAGGAAAAATATGAATTTTAAAATGAGGAAAAAGTCCTTCAACTGATTCCCTTCCAGTACATTAATGCATTTTATCTTGAATTTCAGTAGTTTCGGAATAGCAACTGATTCTATGTATATACATAGTGGTTTTACCTGTACGTGTTACAACAACTCCATTCTGGGCTGATAATTTTCAGGACCCAAACTAAAGATATTAAAATATAAACTTAAAGCATGTTTTTGCACTACAAGTAGTAGGGGGGAAATCAAATGTTATTAATCATAAAATATAATTTTCTAAACTTTAATAAATTTTATATCCTCAAAACTATTTTTCTGCATTAGTGAGTGGAATAATATTAGTTCTATAAATTAACTTTCGCAAAATTTCCAGCAAATTTTAGTAGATTAGCAATACAGCATAGTATGAATTTCCAAATGTAGCAGATAATCTTGGGTATTATCATGTCCACCAAATTAAATGATGGATCTGTGAGATATTAGTGTTAGGAATTTAGGGTACCATTCAACCCCCTTCCTTATGGTTTAAGGAGATATGACACAAGTGTCATTAGTCAAATGAGAATGAAATATGACTTTATTAAGAGTTATTAAAAACTGAAAACATCATATGGGAAATTTGGCACAGGAAGTGAGGTGTTGAAAGAAATAGACTCTTTTGTAATGAAGATGTGCAGAAGGGAAAGCAGATCTTTGCTGTGCAGTTGTGAAACATTTAGTTCAACTAGTTCAAAAACAATAACGCTCATGACAACTTTCTCTGATTGTCCTTCTGTCTCTCAAGCTGGATGCAAGTGAGGAAGCATTCGGTCCTCACCGCACTAGAACCATCCTATTTGACCAAGAAAGCTCATTTTAGACTAAAGCTAGAACTGTTCATGCCGGTGTACATAAGGAGACTGTCACTGATAACCTTGCTAAGCTACCAAATCTACCAATTTTTCATAAACTCTGTACCTACCACTGGATATTCTACTCCCTTAAACCAATAAATACCTTTTAATATTTAAGTTTTCCTACATAAGGGAAGCCACTTTACAATGCACCTAAGTTTTTGGACAGAACTACAAGATTAAAAGAATCTCTGTCCTTGATATTATTGAATTGTTGCATGAGCCAAAACTGAAACTCGCAGATTCATGCTGGGAGCATACATATAACTTACCTAGGATACAGTGTTAAAGAAACTGGTAGGAAAAATTTAGGAAATTGTGTCTTGAGGCCTGCTTATTGCTTTCAGTAAGGTTTGTAATACCTGTGGTGGTAAATAATAAGCCAATACATTATCTTTAATGATTCAGCCAATTCCAGTGTGAATTTCTATTTAACTGCACTCCAGGGCATCTTAACTGATATATTTTTTTCTCTGTTAGTATGCCAACCATCCTGACCTAAGCTAGCGTCATGTCTAGACCAGTTACTTGCAATAGCCTTTTCTCTTAACTAATTCCAAGTTTGTCCTGCAATTCATTCCTCAAACTGAATCCAAACTCTATGTTAGGGATATAAATCTTATCATGTCTTGCCCTAGCTTAAAATTCCCAGGTTTTCCAAATCTCTGAGGATAAAGGACAAAAGTCTTATTATCGCCCACAAGATCTTTTAACAGACTAGCTCCTGTCTACGTTGAACTCATGAACTCAAAATTGAACTCATTCTTCTATACTCTTTGACCATTTTTTGTGGTCTAGCCAAAATCTTTTCTCAATTTCTTGAGAGTATCTTGATTCTCCTCGCATAGATGCTTGGCACATGATATTCTATGTGTTTAAAATAAGTATAATTGCTTTTAAAAGCCAGTTAATTTACTTAATGTATAGATCAAAGAGATGATCATAAAAGGATTAATGTCCATATAGATTAACTACCATATTGATAAAATCTCTTCAAAGCCTTAGTTAAATTAACTGTATTTAAGACTAGTTGGTAATATAAAATAATTAGATGGGAATGCATTCAAGACCCAGTGCAAACTCAGTTTTTTGTTTGAAAGTAACATCTCAAATTATATTACTCTATTGATAAAGAAGTAGAATCACATTATTTTACAATTTAAAAGCAGAATTCTATCTCTACTCATTTCAACTATGAAGTATTAGATTCTATTATTTACAAACACATTGTGTTAAAATCAATATAATTTTGCTTTGCTTTAGATTTTCATATTTATATGTACAAACATATACAGTGTATGTGTGTGTTTGAGACTTTTCGTACTTTGTCACAACTATTTTCAAGACATTTCTATTAGTTTAATAGTTCAGCAAATATTTCAATTATGTTCTTAAATTATCACCTAGAATAAATTATACTTATTAAATTCTCCAGGAATTAAAAACAAAACTCATAGAGAAAATTTCAACCTGCAAAGAATTTTCTTCCTTAATATTAATTGTACCCTGACCTATATTATCATGGTTTATCTTGAATTATTTGCTAATTAGAATATTTCTTGAGACTATCTTTTTTAAACTTCTCCTCTCCAGGTTCTATACTATATTTTCCAAATAGATGTCTCATTCATGTGTGTGTGTTTACTCCTACTATTTGCCAGCATGGAACATTTCATTGTTAATCCTGAGGGCTTTCTTAATTGTTACATCTTCTGCTAGAGCTTTTCCAGTTGTTGGGTTTTCTAGTGTTTCTAGTTGATAGCAGAGCAGGTCAGGTTTTCTAGTTCTTGGTCAAGTCATTCCTGTACATATGACCTACCCGTTTACAGTTGCTTTATGTTTTAACCTGTTTCCTCAACTACGCCAGTTTCCTCTTGAACTTGGCCATATTTTCTCTCTCTAATGAGTCTATAACATTGACTAACACAAGTCTGGACACATTAAAGACGAAAAGCTTTTTTTAAATTTTTGTATATGAAGTATTTATCTATTAAGAAAATACTCAAAGATGTTAGCCAAAGAATTTGAAAAAAATGCTTAAAGATTCCGTAAAATATTAAATTTTCTAAAAGAAACCTATGTATTATAAATCTTGACCAAAGAAGACGTAAATGGTTTGAAAAATTCCTTCACAAAGTAATTTACACGACAGACTCTGTTGTTTGTCTACTCAGTAACCATCACTTCATTGCACTCATTTCTTCCTTGCTCATGGTCATCAAGGAGTCTGTGCAACCCAGGGGTGAAGGTTAAATAATCTAAGCAAATTATGATGATCTACTTTTTCTTGATGGTGATTGGCTGAAGAATGGGCATGTAGTACAGTGAGACGCACTTCTCAACAGTGGAAAGTAACTGAAGTCTTCTGAAGTGGACGGATGTCTAGAAATTGTTTCTCGTGTAAAGGGGCACAAGACAGGAGTGATTCCTTTTTTCAGCACTTAATACTTCCATTTGATTGTGATGCAGCATTTTGGTTCGTGAAGGTGGCCAAAGGCAAAACATTGAGGTTGGCAGAGTGGAAAGAAAATAGGCTTCTAATGATGTGACAGAATCACTGGAACAATATACCTGAGGAAACGTTTTAAGTACATTAATAATTCATATTGCTTAAGTCATTTAGTTTGGGATTTTTCTGTTATTGTATCTGAAGCCATCTAAACTGGCACAGTGTATTAAGGAAAAATGTGATTGATTACAAATTTTGGTTAATGGCAATTAGTTACTAGTAAATACTAACAGTTCATTTATTCACTATTTTACGTTCAAAGACAGGCATTTCACATCTGACAGTCACTATGAATGATTTTGAGTGTTTGAAAATAGCACGAAGGGACAAATTTAGTTTTTAAGCATCAAATTCAGCAAGTTGACTGCTTGAGATTTCATGTTTGAAGATCTTAGGATACCATTAGCACTCTGAGATTATAGTAAGATGATGGCATCCCTTCAGTCCTTCAAAGGCAGTGATGCTCTCATTCTGTGCAGCAGAATTTATTACATTAACTTTAAATTACATTTAAGAAGTCAAATAAAGCTACCTCCTTAAAATCTGAACCCTTAAAGGCATGAGTTGATCTTTTCTGTTTTCTTTTGTTAAGAACTCTATTATGCAGGGAATTAAATATGATACCCTCTCCAGGGTGACACTTTTATGGCTGTTTTCTAGAAAAAAATGGTGGGAAAAATGTGTTGAAGAGTATTTAAATACAGACTACTTTTTCTTCTGAGTTATTATAATTTTCATTAAATGCTGTTTGCGTATTATAAAATAATATCATAGTAGTTCCTAAAGGAAAGTTACGCAAAAAATGTTTTCTTCTTGTCCACTTTAGCATGTGAAACAGAAGATGATGCTTTGCCCTTAGATATTTGTTAACACAGGTTTGAGGGACATCAAATTCCAAAAAAAAAAAGGAATAAAAATATCTTGAGGAACTATTTTAGAACTTCAGTTCTGTACATTATACAAATATCTGACAAAAATAGAAAATTCAATATATATAGTAAAGCTTAAATTCAAATGTTTATATAGTTACTGCTGATTAATAATGAACATATATTTGGTTTTAATTTCACAAATATAAAAAAAATTGTCTTAACATGTTTCTATAGAAATAGAAGGCTGAAGGAGTTACCTTTCACTTTTTCTCAGGTAGTATCAATATAAATGTTTGATAATTATAATTAAATTCATAATTCTGGTGAAAATTCATAGAGAAATAAAAGGCTGACTTCAATGTACATACATAGTTCATGTACTTGTAGGGAAAAATAATGCGTTAATCCATCTCATTTATAGAGATATTTATTTTTATGAGTATAGTGTGTTATATGGAAGCAGCAGTGAATATAAATCTAGAAGGAAACCGCAATATTTAACACACTTTTCATTTGTTGAATCCGTGTAGAGAAGTCATAATACTAATTTTGCAAATACTTATGAACCTTCAAGTATGTGAAAAAAAATAGACACATCCTGGAATAACAAAAGTGCCATGGTGTAATCTCTGCTCTCAGAGAGGAGTGGATTCCTGTGTTTGCCTGATATGAACATTAAAATATGAAACATAAAGACACACTGCAAACCAAGCAGATAGGATAAGGAAACCTTTGATTGTACACAAAGTATGGAAAAACCTGTAACTCACAATATGACTGGGGGTCCTTGGGCATTCTCTGCTGTCACGAAGTATCAGCCTTACGGTCAAACAGCAGCATATTACATTCCAAGCAATATAAATGCAATTCCAAAACTATAACCAACTAATGTATGTATGTTTTATTAAATATTTGTGGGAATACAGAATGAAGGAATATATAACAGACTAGGCAGCAAACTATCAAATAACCCATGCAGATATCACTGACCCCAGCTTCTCTTCTTTTTTTTTTTTTTGCGAGAGGAGGATGGGCCCGGAGCTAACATCTGTGCCCATCTTCCTCTATTTTGTATATGGGACACCTGCCACAGCATGGCTTGATGAGGGGTGTGTAGGTCCAAGCCCGGGATCCAAACCTGTGAACCCAGGCCGGTGGAAGCAGAGAGTGCAAACTTAACCACTATACCACCGGGTGGCCCCCCAGCTTGACTTCCTGTTGCTGAATCTCTTTCCTTTCCCACCAACACCTCAACTCTCCAGCACTTCCTCCTGCCCATCCCAAATCGCTGAAAGGATTGACATAGACATAATGTAGTCAATTAGATCACTAGGTGCCTGCAGTAAAGGTGGTACAGAAAGAAGGAGAAGCTTTTGGAAGGACAGAATAAGATTTCTCTGTATAAAGATTAAAAACAAAATCAAACGAACATACGAACAACTAAACAAAAGGGCTTAATAGTTTTCTTTATATCATTTTCTAAAAGTAGTTCACTCAGAAATATTTTCTAGATAGATGGACTCAGTAATATGAAGTTTTATTTTTCAGACTTCTTCAATGAAAAGTAACCATTGGACGCTTGTTGAATGAAAAATAAAATGTTCGTGCCCCCCTGCCTTTTCTTTTTCCTGCTAATCAATACAGTAGCTTCGACTAATTTTTGGTTTTTTTCTTTGTTTTCCATTTGGCTCCCCCAAACAGAAATTAACTGGCAAGATAATGAGGTGGAAGCATTTTCTTAGTGAGGGAAGTGGTTAAAAATAACAGCTTCAAGGGGGTTGTTGAGTTTTTGTGGATCAATTAATTTTGAAATCAAAGTTATGCTGGATTTCTTTAAGAAGATAACTTTTCTCCATAGAGATTTAATTAATCTGGTTAGTTAACTTTCTCTCCTTTATGCATCCATAGAACTTCTTTCCTTTTTCTTGTGTTATGACATTTATTAATATCTATTTATCATATGCTTATTTACATACATTATTTAACTCCTTAAGGAAGTATAAGCTCTTTGAAAATGCCATAGATATCTGATTCATCTTGTGTTATCCAGGAGCTGGGCATCTAGAAGTTATTTAATAATAGTATTAAATGAATGTCTCTCAGTGACAAAATCACTTTCTAAATATTACAAACCAAATGCATCATTGAAAAACTAGAAATTAGATGATTTTACTGGAACAGTAGCATTTATCAGCTAGACCCAATTTCTGTAGATATTTGAAGAGATTAAATTGTGTTTATGTTTTTCAAATTATCTCCCACTAATAAGTAAAAACAAGATTTGCATCCTTAAAATTGTGTATGCTTATACTCTTAGAAAATTAGCCACTGGCCATTATCACTTACCAGAGGGAGAAAAACACATATTAATGAATAAAAAGTGAAATGTTCAGTTATGGTGATATAAATACAGATATTTGAGTTTTGAAGTTGAGTGAATTCAGTCATATTGAAGAAAGGGAGTTAGTTCCACCTTTGGTCCACAGCTCAGTTTGAAACGTTGCTTAATGTGTTTGTATTTAGAGACTAAATAAGTTTTTCCTAATTTTGCTTTTTCTCTTTAATGAGTATTTACACTGATGTCAGTGTGGACGAAAGTTTGAAATAATTGAATTTTGTTACTGACCTAATTTCTTGTATTTTAAACATTCCCTTTGCCCCAGATACACTCGTGGTCAAATTCTGCACCATCCTCACATTCACGATACAGCCGTCTGACCACAGACCAAATTCACAAAAGTATTATAAAGAGATGGCATGATGCTAAGGTAACATTAATGAATTATTCCTTTGTAAAATTCTCTGAAACTATTCATTCAGTCAGTCAATTATTGAGTGGTGACTCTATTGCTAGCGTACTTCTAGGTACCAAGGTGCCTGAGTCCCATTTCTTCCTGCCTTGCGGTTAAGTTACAACTCTGCCTCGGTTTGATCCCCCCATTCTTCTACACTTATTTTTCTCACCTGTAGCTTTCTTCTACTGAAGTAAGTCTCCCTGTTTCCTGCTGTAAATTGCCACATAGAAAGACTCCCATGTGGAATCTCAACTGCCAGAAGTTCATCACAAAACTATCATGAACTAAGTAAGTGATTTCCCAGGAGATGCAAAAAATTCGAATGTATATCAGATCTCCTTGTATTACATATGATTCACCCAGAAATCTTTTTGGTTGCCATTTTAACCCCTGAGACAGTTCATTAAAGTATAGCCTTTTCTCCCCATCACTCCTATTCAGGGCATGTGGGCTTCCCTTCTGCCTCTCTTTTTATCCCCTCCCCTAACCTCTCTAACCCATAATGGATAATATACTGAAAACAAAATAAAGCAAAGCTATGTAATTTCATTTCTTCTAAGTCATGCAATACATTTTTTGGGACAAAGCCATATACTCTTATCTTTTAAGCCTTAACTGTGTTGAATTTGAATCCACAAAACGTTTCTTGGCATCAGTTTAAACACCTACTTTACTGCTAACCACAGACTCTATGGCAGCTTATTGGGCCAGGAGAAAGAGGAGAGGAGGGGCATGAAGGTGATGCATTTATAAGGCCACAGGATAAAGGCACTGTTTCTGAAAGCCATCTGATAGAAATAGTATGATAGTTAGCAGAATGTGAGGATCCTACTAAGGAATATCTATTTTCCTTTGTCTAATTTACTCTCTTTGTTATCTAATAACAGATGATCAGGTTTTACCAGGTTTGATTAATAATGATGCAAGTATTGACTCCATTTCTACTCAGTATGTTTTGTCTAAATCAACATAGTATCTTCAGTTCCCAAAAGATGTGTTTTTTTAAAGCTTTAGATCCGTGAGGTTCTTATTTTACTGAATGATTATTCAAACAATAAACATGTATCTAGGCAAAAAATGCAATAATTATGGACTGAATGTTTGTGCACCCCAAAATTCGTATGTCAAGGCCCTAAGCCCTAAAGTGATAGTATTTTGAGGTGAAACCTTTGGGAAGTATGTAGGTTATATGAGGTCATGAGGATGGGGCCCTCATAATGAGGTTAGTGTCCTTAGATGAAGAGGAAGAGACCAGAACTTTCTCTGCCTTGTGAAGATACAGTGAGAAGTCTGCTGGCTGCAAGCCAGGAAGAAGACCTTATCTGGGAACTGAATCTGCCTGCATTTTGATCTTGGATTTCTTAGCCTCCAGAACTCAGAGAAATAAATGTCTATTGTTTAAGCCACTGAGTCTATGGTATTTTGTCACAGCAGCCCGAGCTGAGCAAGACACCAATCAAGGTTTTCTGCCATTATACTCTTCACCCTTCCACGGACATCTACCTTTGGGAGGAAAATACAGCAAAATAAGGAGCTTGTTAAATCTCAACATGTTACATTTTTTGGAGATAATTTCAATCAGTAGAGACTAGCTATGAAAAAGACTTTCTAGAGGAGCAGAAATGTCTTCTTCATGCATTTAATAGACATCGCACAAATATTTTTCATACTCTGCCTAGGTAACAGGCCCATTTGGCATATAATTTAATGGTTGTTTTCATTCCCTAAGTTCTATGTTTCGAAAATGAACTGTCTTTTAAAGATCAAAATATTTAATAAAAATTTAAATATACCTGTAAAAACATATGCTGATAAAGGCCATCTGCATTTTTCTATTAACTTTGTGTATTGATAACTTTAAGAAACTTGTGAAGATATTTCCATTATTCATTTACAAACTCAGCTAAGTGTTACATTTTAATTATTTTACTGTAGTTATCAATTTTCATTGTTCTCTAAAATTTTTCATTTGAATGTGCATATCTAGTTAACACAGAGCCTCATCTATTTCTATGTTATAATTTTTAAAAAGTTCTTTAAATATCTTCTAGGTAAAAACAAATACATGGAAATTTATTCTGAATAATATGTTCATTCTGTACATTAAATTGTTACTTTGTTAGTTTAGAATTTTATGAACCATCATCAGTATAACTAGAATTCAGTGAATCAATTTATATGGGCTACCATCAATTTATTTATTGGCATGGGAGAGCAGAACATGAGAATCTGTTTAATCACTTTTATAGTTACAATGGATGAGGCCGACAACATATTTAGTTAAGTCGTAAATGAACTTTCTTTGTAAACACTTCTTTCTTTTTATAATTTCTGCTGACTTCAATAATTCTGTACCAGTAGGGGCCAGAACATGTCATATTGTATTTGAGAAAAAAATAGGAGAAAGTTTATTTTTATTAATTTTTGTTTTGACTCATTTATGTATATCGTATTGCTGAATTATCCAGACTCATGACACTCCAGATTGTCAGTTAAGTATTAAACATAGACCAGACCTGAGATTACCAAACATTTTCAAGTTCTCTCAAGGCGGGATCTGCCCTTCTGTTTTTAGCATTAATAAAATCTACCCATTGATGGCTACAGAGACAGTTTGAGAAAACTGGTGATGTACCAGCACAGAAAACTAATGCTGTTTAGCTTTTAAAGTGCACTTTAACAGTATGGAAAGAGCTATAGGTAACAATATTGATCATATCTTTGAAGCCCATATTTAATGAAATATGCATTAAAATATCAAACAGAAATTCTCCTGAATTTTTATAAAGTTAGAATTTTTTGACAGGAAAATATGTTTTATTTTTTAATTTTTTATTTTTTGTGAGAAAGATCAGCCCTGAGCTAACATCCATGCTAATCCTCCTCTTTTTGCTGAGGAAGACCGGCTCTGAGCTAACGTCTATGGCCAATCCTCCTCCTATTTTTTTTCCCCAAAGCCCCAGTAGATAGTTGTATGTCATAGTTGCACATCCTTTTAGTTGCTGTATGTGGGACGTGGCCTCAGCATGGCTGGAGAAGCGGTGCATTGGTGTGCGCCCGGGATCCGAACCCGGGCCTCCAGTAGCGGAGCGCGCGCACCCAACCACTAAGCCACAGGGCCAGCTCGAAAATACGTATTTTAAATAGAAAATTTTATCAGGACAAAGCCTGCTGTTATAACTCTATTTTGTCTTTTACTCATTTTGTCTGTATCTATTCTGACAATTTTATCTTCCGTATATGTCTCATATTGAAATACAAGTAATATGAGTTTTGTGTTTGTTCTACACCTGAAGGAGAAATTAATCAATGTTTACCTGTTAATAATAAACATAAATTTATTACTTGCTTACTGACTTATATAGCCATTGGTAATGGATCACTTTCTTAGATCAATCCAAGGCTTTTTACTTGAATTAGTATGACAGTAGTCTCTTTTTTTTCATTATAAAATGCAAAAAGAGAGTAATATGATTATATATTGACAATAATTTTCCCCATTCTCTCATTAAATATAGGTCATTTTTATATTAATTAGAGTCTCTTTCTTTTTTATAATCATGATGGTAATTATTATTTTATGGATTATGCTATCTTCAATTTGGAATATTGGGTTCATATTTGGTAAAGAACTTCTGTGAGCAGACAACTTCGAAGTCTATGCTATCTCTTTCGATATGTCACTTTTAAAATAGTTGTCAACTGTCCACCTAGATAGAAACACAGATATAAGTAAATACCAGAAATCAGAAATAATTGACAGTAGCTGCAAGAATAAATAATACGCTGACCTCTCATGGGAAGATCCAACCTAGACAGTTTTGTCATTCTGCTGATTTTTTTCTGTTTATGCCATTCTCACTCTTGGCTTATCAGAAAGAACTGTATTATCAGTTTGTCTTCTTTTAAATGGCAGAAGAAATACAAATAATATCTATATCTATCTATACACCTATCTACACATAGATACATATTTAAAAAAGGCTCATTCAACCAAAGTTTTCTTAATTATTCAGAAATTCATTACAAAATAATTCCACTGAAGCTGCTTTTCTTAATTATTTTTGTTGTTACAGATATTTTTCTACACTGGAAGCCATCTTTTTCTTTTCCTTTTGTCATACCTTCAGTTTACACATACGCCATCGGGTTTTTAGTTATTTGTGTAAACAGTTCATGTTACCAAGAGAATCATTTGGTCCTAGAGGTCTGAGACTTCATCTCTTAGTTAAAATAGTCTTAAAGTTGTTAAGAGTGTGAGATGTGTACCAAGATATGCTTGGAGTTTATCACAGTTTGACACCAATTTGCCATAGGACCTGAACGAATATACCAATATATATATAAATTATTTAAGACTCAACCTAAGGGCCGGCTCCGTGGCTTAGCGGTTAAGTGCGCGCGCTCTGATGCTGGCGGCCCGGGTTCGGATCCCGGGAGCGCCCTGAGGCACCACTTCTCCGTCCAACGCGAGGCCGAGTCCCACGTACAGCAACTAGAAGGATGTGAACCTATGACATACAACTATCTACTGGGGCTTTGGGGGGAAAAAAATGAATAAATAAAATCTTTAAAAAAAAAAAAAAAAAAGACTCAACCTAAGACAGATATATATACACATACACACATACACACACACATATATACATACATGTATATATAGGTATGTGTGTATATATAATGTCAATAGTTTCCTACAATTGCTATGAGAACTGAAAAAAAATGTTGACGATGTGCTTGGTGCAGTTAAATGTAGTAAATATTTGAGTAGTCATCATTATTATTTTCCTTTCCTGAACATTGTTATCTCTTGATAGTAGATATTCAACAACTATTTGTTAATAAATGATGAATATGTATTTATATTTGCCCGATATAGATAGTGCTTCATAATAAACAGACACCACTTGCTTATAGAAAGGAAAAAATTGATGATGTTAACATTTGGGACCAATTTTGTAAGAAGTCACGTGGCTTACTTTTAGGCAAGCCATTTTGATGATGGCAGATAATGACATGAAGGCATAGTTTGGCTGCAGAGAACAAAACAAGGAGATGGGAAATGGGGGAAAGATGGATAGCAGAATATGTGAAGAGAGTTGGAGTTATATAGTGGGATACTGGTTCAAAAGAATAAGAATACAGACAGATTTAGTGCCATCAAGTCAATTCCAACTCCTAGCGACCCTGTGTACAGCAGAGCAGAACTCTGCTAGGTGTTTTTGCACCATCCTTTCACCTTCTGGCACTATATCAGACAATGCTCCGCTGCTGTTCATAGGACTTTTGTGGCCAATTTTTTCAGAAGTGGGCAGCCAGGTCCTTCGTAGTCTGTCCTAGTCTGGAAGTTCCGCTGAAACTTCTCCACCATGAGTGACCCTGCTGGTGTTTGAAATACCAGTGGCTTAGCTTTCAGCATCACAACAATGCACAGCCACCACGGTGTGACAACTGAGAGATGGGTGGTGTGGTTCCCTAAAAAAGGGGACAATGATCCTGGGCCATGGTGGTGAGAGTGCCAAATCTTAACCACTAGACCATCAGGGCTGGCCATACAGATAGATGGTCAATGATAAAATGGACAAAGGAAATTTAACCACTAGCAAACCTAGTATTCAATTTTGACTTCTTTGTTTTCTGACATGTGGCCTTTGCGCGTCTCCCCAGATAGGCAGAGTTTACTACATATCGAATATGAATGGTTAGTGTTTGTTTGGAAACTCTAGGTAAACGGGGTTGATGTGGATAAAAATCACACAGCTCTAAGAGTGAGATGAAAGTAAGATTAGGAGCTCAGTGGTTGCTGTGATTCAGAAACCTCAGTGATGATGAAAATCAATCAGTCTAAAGATTAGTAAACATATTGTGGAGGCCCACCAGAACCACTCCAGAAAATGGGACAGAAGATTCAAGAAAGGTCTATTTAAATCCCAAGGGCAGTGTGAATTCAGTTGACATTCAGGTTTTTTATTCATTGTAAAGGGAATGAAAAACATATTTAAAAATGACAACTTGGTTGACTTTGTATTCAGGTAAGCAGTATAATGAAAGTCATGTTCATCCAAATGTTATATGAGCTTTCTTTTTCTAACATATAGTGTCATATAAGTAAAGTTTTCAAACCTGTATGATTTCACTGGTCGTTATTAGGGGCTTTCATATTTAGGCAATATTACTATTCTCCCCCAAATTTACATAAATAACACATATAGATTGCCTTGATTTTACTAAGCTCAGAGCAAATACATTTTTGAATTTGGCATTTGTTTACATATGATCATTCTTAGGCTTTGGGCAGTAATGTTTTTGCGTTTGATCATGATGGAAAAGTCTGTCTGACCATTCTAGTTGCTTTTATTTTATTTTGGTTAACTTAATATTAAAATAATAATCAATAGTTTGCTTATTTAATGTGACATTCTCAGTAGGCCAGTAGTGATATATATGGACTGATCATCTGTTTAACTGATTGGATAATCCACTCCAAAGATTATTCCTGTACCTTTATATAAAGATATTTACCAATTTGCATTGTTTAGTCTTAGAGAATTATGACTCCTTTTAAATTACAAAGTTGTGCATGTGTATGTTAGTTGTATGTATTTGTACAGCATTGTGTTTATTGTTTGATTCATACCCAAACCCATGTACACCACCCTAAGGGATCCAATAAGGTGTGAAGAATACCAAATTGTGGAAGATTGGGCGCTGGATGATGATCTGGATAAGATCTGGAACCAGAATCCTCTTTCTTAGAACAGTTTTTTATATACATTGATATGGGATAGCTAGTGTGCATTTACATGGGAAAGCCAGTCCATTTAAATAGATACTGCTATATTTTGATTTAAAAGATACCAAGAAATAGTAAAAAAGATGGTACCTTTTTAAATAAAAAGGCTGGATGAATACCAGTATTTAATGTGTGAAGTTTTGTAGAAAAAACACCCAACAACTTAACCAATGTTTATTATCCTTTAATTACTTTTATTAGTACTTCAGAACATCAGGACTGTTCCTAGGTGACAATTTCAGTTCACTAAAGGCAAGCTATATTCTGATTTCAAGTGTTGCCAGAGCTCATTTATTTAAGGGCATTATTGCTATATAATGAGAGAATTCCCCCTTGGCAGCAAATCGCCCACAAAAAGGAAGATATTACCCACGTTATTTCTACTTCAAAATGCAAATTTGTTTAGTAATGAAAGTCATTATGATGCCCAAATGGAGCAGACATCTAAAATCATTTACAGCAATGAAATTAATCATACTCGAAATGAATGTCTGGCTATAAATCATTCTCTTCACAGGTTTATATGGTCGTGAAAGACAACATGGTACATGGATTGAATAAGGGCGATTAGACTAAGAAGTCTATGGTGTGAGTCCCAGCTCTGTTGGAACTCAAACGGCCTCAATCAATTCAGTTCAATTTCCAGTGCTTCATCCTCCCCTTTTGTAAAATGGTAATGTTATTAACCCTGTGATAAAGATCAAAGACATAGTGCAAGTGAAACTGTTTGAAAATTATAAACCGTTACATAGAAGATATTTGCTTTTTATTTAGGACTATGAAATACAGTGGGCAGATGAAAGAGTTTCTAAATACCTTTAATAAGCATCTATAAATGTCTATTTCTTTTTACCTCTTACAAAATACTTTTCCCCAGTGTAATTCATCTGAACGTGCTGCCTCTGGAGTTGGCTGTAATCAGTTCTATCAAATATGGAATAATACCATTCAATTCTTCACTATTCCTTCCTCCATGGTCACCCTCTATTATGTCCTGGATATCCCCATCTGACTTGGATTTTGACGACCAGACATCTTCTGGGAGCTTTGCTTAGTGCCAGGACCTAGAGCAGACAACCTGTGCTGCCCTTAGGAGATCTCATCTAATTTACATGTGCTAACTGAAATAGTCTGCTATCTTCTATTTGGGTGTCCAAACATCTAGGTATAGCAGATAGCAACTTCCCAAAACTACTGACTCCAAACTTTCTTTTCCCACCACTTTTGGTGGGTGGGTGTGGGATGGTGGCAGGAGACAGTTTACTCCTTTTCAGGAAAGATCCTTTCAGTTCTTTGAGAATGCCCAGCTGCCTGGGTCTCTGGTGCTTATGTGCTGAAAAATTATTTCTTGCTTTATTTTGTCAAACCCATTTCCACTTTTTTCTCACCTACTCTCTAGATTACTGTAATATGATCCAGTTTTGCCTTTGATAACCCAACAGGCAACTGCTCTGAATTCCTGAATCCAGGAACATGGTCCATTCTCAGATAAGATTCACTTCTAGGACAGTGCTTTCCTAGACTTGAATGTGAATTTCATCACTTCCCAAGGGAATTTGCTAAACGGTCTCTCCTTTGTATTAGTGGTTGGGCATGGAATAAAGTTTTCAGCATCTGCAACTTTCTACAATTTACATTTGCATTTCTTTGTAAATTAGTCCTGTCTTCCTTCAGGCAATCCATGTATAATCCACATATACGCAGGGTTGTAGACATGGAATGCATTGTGCCTCTCAGAAATAGCTGTATTTTAAATGTATGTCACTAAGATAGGTTGGTCTTCATTAAGCAAATGTTTCTACACATTTAGTGTAGAAAAATGAGAAAATTTAAATACACAAAATTGATAAACCAAATACAGAATATAACTATCAAGGTTTTGGAGTGTACTCTTCTGAGACTTTCATTCTGCATATATATGTATATTTTCTTATAATAATAATGGGTTCTAACAGTATCCATGATTTTGAAACTTGTCTCTGTGGTTAGTAACATATAACATGTATGCATTTAAAAATATTAAACTATTAAATTAAAAAATATCCACTTTAAAGGTGGAATAAATACCACTGTTTAGATACATCATATTTTAACTAATCCCATAATGTGGTGCATTTAGGAATTATCTAGTTATATTGCTCTTATTATAAGATCATGTGTTTGTTCCTATGAGTTATAATTGTTAGGTATAGAAAACTATTAGACCATACAGGTTAGGCTTAGGAATAGTCAAATTAGAGTCTTTGGGCAGATTTCAGTGGGTCCATTCACTCCCTGTAATTATGTCGAAAATGTTTGTGTCTGTGCATAGGTGATTTATTCGTAGAAAGGAATTCCATATTTCATCAAATTTTCAAAGATTTAAAAAATCAATTATGTGTTTTTTTTCTAGAAAGGGATCCAATGAATATAATAAATAGATAAGCACTATTGGAGAGACCATGATGGTGTAAGGCTTTTGATGACTATAACTTTTATTTTTCAACTGTGTCATAGTACTGTCATGCACTGTGTAACAACATTTTGGTTAATGATGGACTGCATATACAACAGAAGTCCCATAAGATTAGTACCATATTGCCTAGGTGTGTAGTAGGCTATACCATCTAGGTTTGTGTGAGTACACTCTATGATGTTTGCACAATGACAAATTTGCCTAATGATTGCCCATGGTGATGCATTTCTCAGAAAGTATTCCCATCATTAAGTGAAACCTGACTATATTCCAGAAACATCTCACACACTCCATCCCTCTCACTAGCATAAATAAGGAACTGTTGATACCCAACTTTGGCAATACCACTACATAACATAGATTCTGTGGTGTACAGGACTGATTTTGAGCCTCCACTTTATGCTGAGTTATTCTAATTATGATATACCTTGATCTAGTCCAAGTCTTTTAATTTTAATCCTCAGTAGAGTGTGTTACTAGTTCTCACACTGGATAGACTAACTCAACAGTTTCCAAATGTCTATGTATAAACAGTTCCAGCTGCATTTAGTATAAGGTCCAGATGTCAGAGGGGAGAAGGTATACACATTGTCCTGCTGCAGATCACGTAACTATTTCACAAAGACCTCCACCTCCAGTGATTCTATTAATCTCGAACAGAGAAGCAGATGGCAAACTGATTCTCCTTTGTGACATACTAACCATTAATGGTATCCAGAACTTGATTTTATTTTCCAACTCTTGGTGAAGAAGTCTGTGGGTAAGATTTATAACATTGTCTTCTATCTTCTATTTTTTCTCTCATTGGTATTCTTTACGGGGCTCATAAACTCAGCAAGTCGGCAGACCAATCCTGTCAGATTTCAACTTTTTCTTTTCTCTGTAATTCTATTGCTGCCAGAAAGCAACTTTTACATTGTAGTGTTTTTTTCCTTTCTTTTTATTTTATTTTTTTACGATTCTCAGCATCCTGCGTCTCCTAACACTGGGCAACATATAGGAAGAAAAAAGGATCAGAAATATGAAAGAAAAAGAGGATAAGCAACTACTAACACAAACTAATGAGTAACAATAGACTAATAGACTAGACTCAATTTTATTGCCAGCAGGTACTATGTATAAAAATAATGCAGCTTTGTGAAAACTTAAAGAGAGAGCTAGATAATAGAGAAAAAAATTGGCTGGATTTCCAAGTACCAGAACATGGATAAAAATATGATCACAAACACCGTACAGGGTTTTAAATAGCAAATATTTTGATGAATTTGATCTTTAAAATATGTTATTACTTGATAAATTAGAAAGTAAATAATTACATAAAAATCAAATTTGATATAGTGGTGAAATAAAATATCCCTTGTTTCAGTCAGGAATTAACTGCCTTTCTTGTTCAATCATCAAACATGAAATGATTGATGAATTATTTTTCTCTCCAATTAGTACTATCTGGGGCATTGAAGCTGGTAGTAAGGAAAAATTCTACTTGTCAAAATAGTCTAGAACCTTTAATTCCTACCATGATTATGCATAAATGGCAAAGTTCTAAATAGAATATATTCTTTAAAATAATTTAGACGCATTAAATAACTGGAGAGGACAAAGATCCTTGCCCCCATGGATCATGTATCACTATATGATCATAAACAAATTCTATAGGGGAAATATATTAAAATAATATTTTCTATGAATATATTAGAAAACGGTTGCTAACATTCTAATTTTCATAATGCATGCTACTATGGTTTTTGCAATGTATATAAATTGGTAAGACATGTACATGCCGCCTTAAAAACTTGCATTTTAGAAAGTGTGATGGCATCTTATTAAATTATTAAATAATTAATTTCAAAATGGAAAATGACATACCATTTTGAAACATTAAGTTTTTGACTCAATTCCCCTTATCTTCAAATGAGAATCAATAAGCTTTGGACAGTGTGATAAAGCACCCGTTTTTATTTTGTTTCTGCTAAGCCAACTTGTTATTTGAGGAAATTCTGCACGCTTAGCTATTCCAGTTGAGCTCCTTGGCTTGGCAGGGCCATCATCTTTGGTTCACTTGTCCCTCTCCATCACTGCTCAAAGCATGACTTTGACCTCTACCCATTATTCCTTTTTGCTTTGCTTCCATCATCTGTCAATTAACGTATCTAAAGATCTATCCTTATTTATTTCTATCTTTGTTATTTTGTATTTTTCTTCATTCAAACAAACCATAACATAATCTTGGGAAGCTCTTAGATTGTAAGACACTCAGTAATATTTCTATGCAGTTCTACTGCCACTGAGATGTTGCAGCTACTTGGACACAATATATCATTGTGTTAGTAGATGAAAATGGTGGAAGCTGAAAACATTACTCTATAAAGTCTGAATCTGCCTAAATCCCATTGTCTTGAGCTTAGTATTAAAAACTTGTTTAACATGTAACTTAGCCAAAGCTTCTTTTGAGACTGCGGGTAATAACCTTTAGAATCTACTTCTTCGTGAAAACCCAGTCCTCCTCTGTCTAGATTCCCTAACCATTGTCTATAAACGTAAAACCTAAAGCAATTTAAATGGATAACTCAGTAATAATAAATTCGATTTAATATTAATCCACAACATTTTGACAAGTGTCTTGACTGTATGCCTAGCCAATTGTCTGCGTTTTGATTTTCACATTGCTATAACTGTGAATGATGATCAATAATAGTAAACACAAAGGTGGGAGAATATTTACCAAGTGTTATTTTGCAGATAAAAATTAATATAATTGTTTCCCCAACTTTCGTTAGTAAATAAGGTCACATTATGTAATACTCAGTTATACACTGGACACAACCTATAAAGAGAGTTGGATATCGAATAAAAATGTGCCACTGAACTATCTTATGATATTCAAATTAAAAAGAAAAGTAACCCTTTTCTGTTTTTCTTCAATATCTTCTTCTCCTTATGAGTTTACTTCCTGGTACATTTACCAATCCTGTTCTAACTGTGCCATTCCAGTCGGATGTTCATTTCAATAAAATTAATGGACCTATCATTTATGAATGAATACAATAAGGTCAAACTCTTTTTTAAAACTATGATAACTTGTACAGTCTTTAGAGATGATATTTATCAATAAGCATTTTGGTCAACTAATAAATTTAGCTCTTTTATTGTGACAGCTGTGATTTATATAACGTGTTGAATAGAAAAATCAAAATCCTAGTGAATTAAGTGTCTGGAATCATAGAGTTTATTATTTTCTGTGCATTTTTCACCCGTTGTTGAAATGAGGAATTTAAATTGAGTTAAATAAGTAGTTAAATTTATTTCTAGCAAATTAATTGTGAGCTTACAAGGTGTAAATGTGTATATATGTTAAATGTACCTGTATATTAAAAAAATAATAGGAGAGCCCTTGCTCTTAGGAGATTCACAGTCTAAAACTGTGTACACACTCATTTATTTGTTCACTTAGTTAATATTTTAATGAGCTCCTGGTTGGAAAATTCTTCAAAGATTGCCTGGATTAGCCCTATTGTGAGACAGGGATTCTAAAACACTAACATGCAAGTGGAAATGCAAAGTTTGAGGAAAACAAAGAGCATATTTGGGGATGAGCAAACCATCAATCTTGTCAGGTGCAGTAGGAGCAGAATGAGAGAGAAAGATTGTTGAGAAATGCCTTGAATGCCAGGCTAAGAAATAATATTGACATAACATTGAACTGGAGGAAAGAGGAATTGAAATGATGTGTAAGAATCATATTCACTGACCAAAATATAAATTTTGAAACCAAAGGAGTAAGTCTTATAAATGGAATTGAAATGTGAAGAAGGCATATATAAATAGAGAGAAAGAAATTATAATTTCAGATTGATAGAAATTCAGGTATAATATGCTTTACACCATTAACAAGAGATTACCATTCTTTTTTTTTTAATTTTTTTTATTGCGGTAACATTGGTTTATAATATTGTATAAATTTCAGGTGTATATCATTATATATCCATTTCTGCATTGATTACATCATGTTCACCACCCAAATACTAATTAACAATCCATCACCACACACATGTGCCTAATCATCCATTTGACCCTCCTCCCTCCCCACTTCCCCTCTGGTAACCACCAATCCAATCTCTGTCTCTAAGTGTTTGTTTGTTGTTGTTTTTATCTTCTACTTATGAGTAAGATCATACAGTATTTGACCTTCTCCCTCTGACTTATTTCACTTTGCATAATACCCTCAATGTCCCTCCATGTTGTCACAAATGGCTGGATTCCATCGTTTCTTATGGCTGAGTAGTATTCCATTGTGTATGTATACCACATCTTTATCCATTCGTCCCTTGATGGGTACTTAGGTTGCTTCCAAGTCTTGGCTATTGTGAATAACGCTGCCATGAACACAGGGGTGCATGTATCTTTACACAGTGGTGTTTTCATGTTCTTTGGATAAATACCCAGCAGTGGAATAGCTGGATCGTATGGTAGTTCTATCCTTAATTTTTTGAGAAATCTCCATACTGTTTTCCATAGTGGCTGCACCAGTTTGCACTCCCACCAGCAGTGTATGAGAGTTCCCTTCTCTCCACATCCTCTCCAACACTTGTTGTTTCCTATGTTGTTAATTATAGCCATTCTGAAGGGCATGCGGTGATATCTCACTGTAGTTTTGATTTGCATTTCCCAGATTACCATTCTTTTAATCTGGAAGTGCCTTCACCCAGTGGTTCAGTCTGGAGGAAACTGGCATTTATTGAGTGCCTGCTCTTTGCTGGATTCTACGCTAACTCTACTCCTTGCATTACCATCACTGAAATGTAAGATCCAGGGCATTGTCCGGTTACTGCTGAATTCTGTGTCACTGATGAGTGCCTAGCGTAATTGACATCCCGCCTCTATCTGTTAAGTGAGTGAATTAATTTAATCCATATAGTATCCTGCTAGATTGATCCCATTAGTACCAGTTTACCGATGAGAAAACTGAAGCTGAACACTCAGCGTAATAGAGCTAGCAAATCCCAGAGTAACGATTTGATTGCAAACATCCTTGTTTTCATGTATAAAATGCTGTCTCTTTATGGTTTTATATGCATGGAAAAAATAAGTATATGAACAATCACTCAATTTTTTTAGTCTATTCCCATGCTATATTGTTCCATGAAAAAAAATCATTTCTGAGTTGAAGCTTTTAAATGAACAGAATGTAAGTAAAAATGAAAGCCTTTTTTATTCTAATCAAATTAGTGTTGTACTGACTTGGTTCAACAGAGAAAACAACTAAATGAAATAAATGAAGCAGAATACATGATTTCAGGAAATTGACAATAACCTCTATGCCACCCTTAATGTTTCAGAGTAGGGACGTCACTCTCTCTCCTCTCCTTCAAAAGTTCTCAGGCTTAAAGAAGTAATGCTTATTTCAGCAAAATGGCTGGAGCCTGTGCTAGGGGCGGCCACATGAGATTGTCCACATCCTTACTCTCTCAAGGCTGTGGTAGTTTCTGCTGCCTGTAATCTTGGTGCCAGACATTGCACAATGGGCCTTCTCCATAATAACAGCTTTCAGATTTTGTCCCTCACAACAAGGGTCTCTGGGCATGAGCTTCCGTTTTGGTTATTGGGAGATGGAGCATCCTAAAGGAGACCCGAAGAGCCTCACAGGCAGGATGCTTAACTCAAGTCCATGACCTCCACCTCAGAAAAGCTTACTGTAAATCGTTGACATCCACATGGGGTAGCCGAATTCCGATTCCATTACAGGCTACATCATACTGGAAGTGTTGAAGCTTTTATGATTTAATATTAGTCATACTACTAGTACTACAACTAATGCTAATAGTAATACTAATGGCAATACTACTAATGCCTAAAATCATCATCATCATCATCATCATCATATGCCTCAAATAATTTGTGGGTTGCAAATAAGCAATAATAGCATTCAATATTTATCCAGTACTAAACATGGCTTTTATAGCCACAATCTCTTGTATCCTTTGGAAATGAATCCAAGGTGCATAATAAGCTAACTTTATAAATGAGGAAATTCCATCTGAAACTGGTTTGGTCTATTAGTTAAGTAAAATAACTAGTGAGTGGAGATGGAGAACTCAAGTCCACTCCGCACTTCAAGTCTCATTTTCTTTTTATTTTTTGGTTCCTGCCCCATTATCTATAGGTCATCTGAAGTATACGCGCTCCACTTTCTAGTGAGTAACGTTTCAAAGAATCATTAAAATATAAAACTCCCCAGCTTTAGGGGTTTTGACTTTTCCACTGACCTCTTCCAGCAGGTTGTACTATACATGAATAGATTTCTTTGAAAAGAGCTCATAGTGGGCAATCAACCCCTGAACCACTTTCAACTCTTGAGCAATGTCAAGGGCCCCTGCAGTGAGTACCATGTTTCATTTTCAATATTCCTGTGATGCACCAATTCCCAGGTTAAAATTTCTGGCACAAGATATTTTCAATAAATTTTTGAAGTATTATTTTTATATTACTAAAACCTAGAATCTATTAACTGGGTATTGCATTCACAGATTTTTGTGTGGAAAGTGACATATCTATGACATGTTTCACAGTCACTTAGGGGACGTTCTCTCTCAAACTATGTGGAGCTGATGATAGAAGCCATTTGTTTTAAATTTGGATCACAATGGACCAATTAGCGAAGTAGCTTTGAGAGTGATGTGGGGAGAAAATAAATTGTCATTTTAGAAAATTTTTAAGAAATTATTTAAATAAACCTAAAGATGAAAATGATACCCTTTTCAAAAGTGGAATAAAAGGGATTCTGTGAACTAGGGACAGTTAAGGTTGATATTAATCCATGGCAAATCTCTAGAATGGCATATTTTTTTTTAAAGTACGCTTAAGAACTTAAGACACAGTGCAGTAATCACTAACACCGATCTTGGTGTCAGAAGAACATTATGTCAACTAGTTTCATTCTCCTTTTTGATACAATTAGTAGGCTACACAACCTTGAAATTGATATAATTGTACAACGTGTATCTTGATTTCAGTAAACCTTTGACAAAGTTTTTTTTTAATATTCTCTTCTGAAAAATTGAGAAACGTGAACTTATGATGATACAATTGGGTGATTTTAATTGATTGAGCAAGCATACCCAAATAGAACTAATTAATAAAATCTGAGGTCAATAAATAAAATATCTTTGAACCATCCCTGATGCCCTAGCAGTTAAAGTTCTCCAATGCTCCACTTTGGTGGTCCGGGTTCAGTTCCTGGGCACGGAACTACACCACTCCCCTGTCAAGAACCATGTTGTGGTGGCAGCTCACAGAAGAATTTACAACTATACACAGCTATGTACTGGGGCTTTCTGGGGGGGAAAGGAAGGAAAAAGGAGGAAGATTGGCAACAACAGGTACTAGCTTAGGGCGAATCTTCCCTTGGAAAAAATAAATAAATAAAAGGAGATGAAATTAATTTAAATAAATAAATAAAATATTTTTAATATATTCATATTTATTAATGTTAAAGAATACATTTAACATTTGCTTTAGCAACTTACATGAAGACAGCAGTATAAGTTAGAGAATTTGTCGCTAACAAAAGTCTGGTTAGGAATCTGGTGCCTTAGATTTTAGAATTGTGATTCAGAAAATTTCTCCAGATTAGAATGCTGTATACTATTTAACAAGGCATAAGAGAACTTTCCACATTAAATTTCAAAAGGACTAATTTGACAACTACAGGACAGGGAAAGGACAGGTTTAACAGCATTTCCTGTGAAAAGGTACTACAGGTATTGGGCTATAATTGACTGCAAACTCAGTGTGAGTCAGCAGCATGATATGGATGCCAAAAGAAAAAAACACTAAAGTCATTGGGGCTGCATTTATAAAAGAATAATTGTCAGAATAGGAATGTAATGGACCTTTTTACATGATCCTCATCACATCAGTGCTGAAGTGGGCTGTTAAGTTCAACATCCTGTTTTATTTTGAAATTAGCAAATTTCAAAATCAAAATTAAGGACGCTGGCAATTTTGAAATGTGTGTCAATTAGAGAAATAAATCATCTGGGGAAAGATCATATTAAAATAGTTTTGATAACTTAGGTAAGTGACTCCCAGACTATCTTAGGAAAAGACGAAGAGAATTTTAAATTTGGGTGATACATGCACACATTATCTATGCAGGGATGAGGTAGCACATTACCTTATGAACTGGTAGTTACTAGAAATATCTACAAAGATCAGTGTTGTTAATGATACATCTTTACATTTATGTGATATTTTATGCCAGAGTCAAATTAACCCTGGGAAATACATGCTGCTTTTCATGGTTTTTTTAGCTTATTGATATATAATTGACAAATAAAATTGTGTTATATTTAAATGTAAAATGTGATGATTTGATATACATATACATTATGAAAGGATTATCATGATCAAGTTAATTAACATATGCATCACTTCATATATTTACCTTTTTTTTTTTTGCATAGGAACACTTCTACTCTTAACAAAATTTAATAATACAATACAATACTATTAATTGTACTCACCATGTTACACATTAGATCCTCAGATCTTATTCATCTTGTAACTAAAAGTTTGTACCCTTTAAACAAACTCCCCATTTTCCCCACACCCCAGCCAAGCAACCACCAATCTATGCTAAGTTTCTATGAGTTCAACTTTTTTTAAAATTTCACATATAAGTAATACCATGTAGTATTTGTCATTCTCTATCTAGCTTATTTCACTTAGCATAATGTCCACCAAGTCTCCCATGTTCTTGCAAAGGGCAGTATTTCCTCCTTTTTAAGGCTGAATAACATTCTTTTGTGTACTTATATATATATTGTATATATGTATATACACACACACACACACACCACATTTTCTTTATGCATTCATCCATCAATGGACACTTAGGTTGTTGCCATTCCTTGGCTTTTGTGAATGATACTTTTATGAACGTGGGATCTATGAACAAATATCTCTTGAGATAATGGTTTCATTTCCTTTTGATATATATCTAGAACTGGGATTGCTGGATCATATGGTAGTTCTATTTTTAACTTCGTGTGGAACCTCCATACTGTTTTCCATAGTGGCTGTACCAGTTTACATTTCCACCAACAGTATACAGCAGTCTCTACATCCTCACCAACACTTGTTATCTCTTGTATTTTTGGTGATAGACATCCTAATATGTGTGAGGTGGTATTTCATTGTGTGTTTTGATTAGCACTTCCCTAATGTTTAGTGATGTTGAGTACCTTTTATGTACTTGTTGGCTATTTGGGTGTCTTCTTTGGAAAAATGTCTATTCAGGTCCTTTGCCCATTTCTTTAATTGGGTTATTTGAGTTTTTGCTATTGAGTTGTACAAGTTTCTTGTATATTTTGGATATTAGCCCCTTATCAAGTAGCATGTTTGCAAATATTTTCTCCCATTCCATAGGTTGCCTTTTCATTTTGTTGATGGATTCCTTTGCTAGGCAGCTTTTTACTTTGATGTGGTCCACTTGTTTATTTTTGCTTTTCTTGTCGTTTTTTTTTTTTTTTTGGTCTCAAATCCAAAAAATTATTGCAACACCAATTTCAAGGAGATTACCACTAGTGTTTTCTTTTAGTAATTTTACTGTTTAAGGTCTTATGTTCAAATTTGTAATCCATTTTGTGTTGATTTTTGTGTATGATGTAAGATAGATAGGGGTCTAGTTTTCTTCTTTTGCTTGTGGATATCCAGATTTTTCAACATCATTTATTGACAAGACTATCCTTTCCACATTGTGTATTCTTGGCGTCTTTGTCAAAAATGAATTGATCATATATGCATGGGTTTATTTCTGGGATCTCATCTATTCCATTGATTTTGTTGCCTTTGCTTTTGTTGTCAAATCCAGAATTCATTGGCAAGACCAATGTCAAGGAAATTACCACATATGTTTTCTTTTAAGAATTTTACTATTTTGGGTCTTATTTTCAAGTTTTAATCCATTTTGTGGTGATTTTTTGAGTATGGTGTGAGACAGGGGTCCATTCATTCTTCTACATGTGGATATCCAATTTTTATCCCAATATCATAATATTTTGCTTACTAGAGCTTTGTAATATAGTATAAAATCAGAAATTGTAGTGCCTCCAGCTTTGTTCTTTCTCAAGATTGCTTTGGCTCTTTGTGTCTTTTGTAATTCCATAGGAATTTGAGGATTGTTTTTTTCTACTTCTGTAATAAATGCCATTGAAATTTAGATAGGGATTGCATTGAATCTGTAGATTACTTTAGATAGTATGGACAATTTAACAGTATTAATTTTGCCAATCCATGAGCATAGACTACCTTTCCATTTATTTGTGTCTTCTTCAATTTCTTTCATCAATGTTTTATAGTTTCGGTATACAGATCTTTCACTTCCTTGGTTAAATTTATATGTATTTTATTCTTTTTGATGCAATTGAAATGGGATTGTTTTCTTAATTTTTCTTTTAAATAGTTCATTTTTACTGTATAGAAATACAACCGATTTTTCTATATTGATTTTGTATTCTGCAACTTTACTGAATTTGTTAATTTGTTCAAAAAGTTTTTGGTGGAGTCTTTAGGGTTTTCTATATAGAATATCATGTCATCTGCAAACAGAGACAATTTTACTTCTTCCCTTCCAATTTGGATGCCTTTTATTTCTTTTTCTTGACTGATTTCTCTGGCTAGGACTTCCAGTACCATTTTGAATAAAAGTGGCAAGAGTAGACATCTTTGCTCCTATGATTGGATGAATTCCCCTGCCATGTCTTTGAGTTTGCTGATCTTTTCTTCCACTTGAAATACTCTGATATTGAATTTTTTAGTTCAGTTATTGTATTCTTAAGCTTTGACTTCTGTTTGGTACTTTTTAAATATTTTCTATCTCATTGTTGAAATTCCTATTTTCCTCATGCATTGCTCTCCTGACTTAGGTGAACATCTTTATGACTATTATCTTGAACTCTATTGGGTAAATCATATATCTCCATGTCGTTAAGAATGGTTTCTGAGATTTATCTTGTTCTTTTGTTTGGAATATATTCTTATGTTTCTTCATTTTCCTTGACTTTCTTTGTTGGTTTCTACTTGTTAGATAAAACAGCCACCTCTCCTAGTCTGAATAGACTAGTTTCAAGTAAGAGATAAATCTTATTAATCACCCAGACTTGAGCTCCTGGTTGCCTCTCAAACCTTTTTGAGTCCAAGCCACTGTTTTCATTCTTTGTGGCTCCCAGCAGTTGAGTGCTGGGACATAGATCCATCAATGTCCCAAATGGGAGGACTGCAGTCAGCATCTACATGTAGGCTGATTAGAAGCCAGACTCTCAGTCAGTATCTGGGAAAGTATGAGGTCAAATCTTTCCAGGGAAAGACTGTGAGGTGCACATTTTGCTGAGCCCTGTTGGGATAGCAGCAGTGAGTACTTGCGTGCCTGTTAACAACTGCATCTTTGTTTGCTATAGTACTGTGGGACTCATGAACGTAAGGCTCACTGACTATCAGTGTTAAGTGATTTGGGGGCCCATCCTGCCGGTGGCCACCTTAAAAGTTGGAGTGCCAGATGTGTGGTCCAAACCCTTCACTCCTTAGAAAGAAGCTAGAAGTTCCTTCCTGATTGTGTGGCATTGTGCTGAGGGTGGGGTTTATGGGGAGAGTGTCTCTCAGCCTTTCCTACTCATTTTGATGTGGGTATTTTCTCCATCACTCCACGTGCGGGATTCACCGAACTAGTTTCTGAATTTCTCTCAAAGGGAATTGTTCCATGTGTATCTGTATATTTGGTGTCCATAGGAGGAACGAAATTCAGGAGCCTTCTATATCACCTTTTTGGTCCAGTCTGAGTAGAATTTCATGCTTATTTCTAAATGAAGTCTTTAGAGTGTGAGAAATTAAGCCATTTCCCATGTTCACATATCTAGTAAGCAGCTAATCTCTATCTTACCTGTAACTCTCCCTTGCTATAACATAGCTGTCATAGCTACATAACCGTCAGCAATGTATTGCTATAGATGAAATACGAGTCTTATACTACCTTAAATTCCCATAATGAATTGAAGCATTTCTTATTTTATTATGGATTAGGTGGCAAAACTAATTTCATTATTGATTTTCAGATTAATCTGTACTTAATATTGTCATTGCTTTATCCATATACAAATTAGTTCTGATATATGGCATTTTCATGATTGGGGTAAAAAACAAAAACAATGATTAGTTTTTAATTTTTTTCCCCATAGTGCTTAAAATATGGTCATGGATAAGGATTTAAAGTGATTATTTTGTATAACACAACAAGAAAACAAACATTATTTCCTTGGGGTTCGTAAAAATAATTGAAAATGTATGTGGTAACTATATATTTGTGAGTCAGCTATCTTTGATGTCAAGGACCTGAGGCTCAATTTTTCGTTATGACAAGGCAATTCGTTTTGGATGGCTTCCTCTAGACGTTTTTCCCCGTCATAACATATTAGAACTTTATTTCCTCCAAGCAGAAGACCATGATCCATTTTTCAAGCCCTTCAAGTTGTTTCTCAGGTGATTTCCCATATTTAGTCTATCCCAAAGTAACATTGCTTTGGGTATTTACTAAGCATGACAAGTTTCCACTTATTATCCTTTTAAATGAAATAAAGATGCAGTACATTAAGGAGAAAATTAATCTACAACAGATGCCATGGTAAATTGAGCAATTAACACTAGATTTTTGTATTGAGACTTTACTGTTGTTGGATATTCTTGAAAAATTGGAAGTAACTCTCAACTATGTCCAAGATATGCTTTAAAAAGATTGGAGAGTTAGGCTTTCAACTGATCTGTAGCAATCCTCACGAAGAAAGAGAGAGAGAGGCAGCTTCTTTTCCGCTTTCATCACTCTTGATTCTGTGTTGTATGTGTATTATATGTTCTCTTTAAACTGGTTTCTAAGATTTATTTTTGTCTGATTTAAACCTCGTAAAATAATTCTGATAGGTGGAAGAGTGTGAGTGTATGGACAATTTTCCATTTTAGTCTATATCCTACTTTGAAAATACCAGGAGATATAGAAATTTGATAAAACTCATAAGTAGCAAGGCTGTTTCCTGAAGTCTCAAGAACAAACAGTAATAAACTTTACTGACTGCTGTGGAATTTGTTCAAGCCTATGTTCCTACAGGATTTGAAGAGAGATGATATATTAATTAATAGTGTTACTCAAATCTCTGATATACATTGTAGGGTTTCCAAGAGTTGTATAACAATTCGTGTTGACTTATGATACGATATTGAGTAGAACAGTCTCTTTTTCCCTCTCCCCGACTCCTGCTCCCAAACTCAGCAACAGTCCCTCTGTCTCTCTTGTAGAATAAAAAGATCCCGAGAAGAAAGCACTCAGGTTACACGAAAAGTCCTGGGTTTTTGTTTTTGGTTTTGCAAAAAGGTATGATTGCCTTATAGTAAAAATATCTTATCAAAAAGGTTTTGATGTAACGAAAGGTTAAAGCTGAATGACTTAAACAACTTCTATGTGAAATAGTATGGTCCTTGATGTTGCTCAGGGTATTCATCACCTCTGTTCAGTAAACACATCACTGCTGCTGCTCCCCTGAAGTGGCCACAGAGAGAGAGATAAGTGGGAACTGTTACAATAGCAAGCCAACACCCACTACTCTTAGAAAAGTTTGTCATCATGGCTTTTTATACTGGGTTCATAATGAAAGCCATGTTCATTAAATCTTTGCATCACATCTTAATGTGTCCAGTACAATCCTCCCTACCAGAAGTCCAAACGGCATTCCTTATATTTAATTTTGCTAGCTCTAAGGCATGATTGTTTATCTTTCCAGCAACTACTCAAATCCAACATAGCCTTTGTTATAAATCTGACCATTCTTTATATTGAAAGAGCATCTGTTTCTTTTCATGGGCAGCATGATTTCTGATTATTGAGAAATTAAGCAGTTCTTAAAAAGGAACTATTTGTATTAGCTAAAGCTCAAAAAGTATACAGGCTGAAGTAAGAATCATCCACATAGATTAATAGAATGTTTTCAGATCTTTAAACCAAATGACAGGCTGCATGAAAATCCAGACCCAAAACTTAACCTCAAATAAAATTTCTCATTTATATTGCAATTATAAGGAAACCAAGGAATTGACTATTAAGACCACAGCAGATTCTGAATAGTGGTTTTCTTGGAAAATTGTAGGTATTTTTCTTCAGTATCCCAAGTCGTTCTGAAGAGTAAATGGAACATAGATGCTTAGCCGTCAGTAAACTGAAATGGAAAATCTCTCAGATATATCTACTGCTGGTATTTATGATAGTTTAAAATATTTTATAAAACTTTACAAGACTAAATGCAAAACAGAATTATTGTCTGTAGAATATTTGACTTAACTTCTCAAAACAGCCATGCTAGGCATTCAGTTAATATTTGGGAATAAATGAATGCTTGAGTAAATAAGTGAGTAATTCCAAACGAAGGTTTTTTAAAGAGCATTTTCTTGTTATGAAATTCACTGAAGTAGAGTTTAAAAAAACAGTATTTTCAGAAAATGCCATTAAAAATATCACCCCATGGGGCTAAAGAAACTAGGTTTGATAACTTAAGGAAGGCTGAGGGAAAAAGCATTTTCCTTAAGTGTGCTAATGCTTAATATACATATAATGTTCAAATAGCCCCGATTTGTTTAAATGGCACTCTGTAAGTATAAAAATTCTCTAGAGTAAATTCATTTTAATGTCTTTCCTTCTTATAAGTGTTTAAAATAACATAGTTGAACAGATATCTTTGAATATACATATATGTGTGTGTATGTATGCATTGTTTTTATGCTGTGGTATAAAAATTTACCACAAACTTAGTGACTTAAAACAAGAAACATACACACACGTACATACATGCACACATTCATATATACGAGAAAATAAGTAATAAATAATTTTAAGTTTAAATTTTAAGAAATCCTAACACATTATTAAGAAAAATTCTTTTTATTTATATATATAATGTCTATCTCTCACTCTTCTGCTCTTTATTTTAAAGAAAAAATAAATGCTTAATACTGATACTGGTCATCTGTTTTCTTTCATCTGTTTTTTGAGGACCTGCCAGAGCCTTGTGAATTTTGTTTACTAAAATTATTGAATTATATTTTCACTTCTCAAAATGAGGTAAAGCCAGATTATGTTTTCTATAGTTACATTTATTTACCTCATTCTTTACTCTGCATGTTCTCTGATTTCAATTTCTTTCAGGGTTATGTTCTCTAACGATCTCTTTCTCACGAATCATCAGCTTCATCTGTCCCTTCTCCTCACTCCACAAATTAGCTCAATTATTTTTCTTTAAAGAAAAACAAAACAAAAACCACCCCAAACCAAACATTTATAAGCATAACTAACATTTATCTGAGCACTTCCTATCTGTCAAGAATTTAACCTGAATTAATTCACTTAACATTCACAGCAATCCTACGAGATAAGAATATTATTACCTTCTTTGACCAATAAAGTCATTGAGATGCAGAGAACTTAAGTAATGCTCACAACACTAAAAATTGTCAAAACCGGGATTTGAATACAGGCTCAGGTGTGTTTTCTGTTTGTTGAGTCCCTTAGCTCTGATGTCCCCAAAAAGGCACACAAGATTCCTTTCCAGACTGTGTTATTTTTGTACTGTGGTATAAAAATTTACCACAAACTTTGTGGCTTGAAACAAGAAACATTTATTATGTCACAGTTGCCATGGGTCAGGGGTCCGGATACAGCTTTGTGGGTTCCTCTGCTCAGAAATCACAAGGCTGCAATGAAAGTGTCACTGGATTTTGTTCCTTTCTTAAATCCTACACCCTCTTCTAAGCTCATACGACTGTTGGCAGATTTTCTTTCCTTGTGGTTGTAGGACTGAGGCCATAGCTTTCTAGTAGGCTGTCAGCTGAAGGTCACCCTCTGCTCCTAGAGCCCCCTTAGTCTGTTACTTCCCATGCACATGGTCCTCCACAGGCTTCCTCACAGCATAGCAGCTTACTTCTTCCAAGCCAGCAAGAGAATTTCCCTGTCCTGTCTGCTAAGAGGGAGTCATATGCAGTAACATAGTTACAGAAGTTACATCTCATCATTTTTGCATATTCTACTGGCTAAAAAACTCACAGGCACTCAGGGAGAGGGGATTGTATGAAAGTGCAGCTCATTGGGAGCGTCTTAGAATTCGGCCTAACACATAGACCCATCTGTACTCCAAAGCTTTGTGTGTTCTTGTTCACTTCCTAGTCCAGCCTCTTAAAGGAAGAGTCTCTATTTGCAGTCTTAAACTTTTTAAACTTCTCTGTGAATTTTGTCCTATTTAAATCTGACCTTACTTTCAGTTTGGTAGTATGTTCTGTTTTGTTTTCCACCTAGTTTCTATTTAACCTTCCTCTAGCATTAATTGATGTGATATTATTTGACCACCCTACAGAACTGATTATCAAGGTCAATTTTATTGTTCTAAGTTGAATGTCAATTCATTGAGCCTGGAATACATTAACTACTCAATTTATTTGAAAATCCTCCTTTCTTTATAGTTTGTCTTCTCTTATCCTGGTGTATCTGCCTTCCTCTCACTCCTTCTCGGTTTTCTTTACTGGCATGTTGGTGTACCATCTAAATATCAGGGAACTCAGGTTTCTTTCCCAAGACTCTGAGGCTTCTTATTCTTTCTTCTTCCTTGGGACATTCCATATGCAAGAATTCCTAAAATCAAGTCCTAAATCCAGATTTCTTAAAAGCCCGTGACAGATCTGATCCCAAATCCAATTCAGCATCTTCTCTGTTTTCCTCCCCCCAACCCACTCCTCTCCTGTAACATTCTCTGACTGGCTTCTGTTGCCACATGTAGATATTCAAAGCCTCCCTCATTTTTTCGATTCCTCTCCTTACATCTAGATGGATGCCAAATCCAATAGTTTTGCCACACAAATGGCTCAGCCACTTCTTTGGTTCTTATAAACTCTCACCTAGAATATAAAACACTACCTCAAAAAATGTTAGAAGTTTTCTTTCACATGTAAATATTCAAATTTATTTTTAGAACATGAACACAGACAAAAGTCTCCCCCAACATTACTGACTGGATATATGGCTCTCTAGGACTACATATTGGTATGGTACATCCATGAGTTACCTTTTAATAAATGTTGTACAAATAAACAAATTCTGCAATAAGCTCCTCATTTATATGCCTGATATATCTTGTAGCAACAATATTTAAAAGCATAAGTTATAAATTCTAAATGAAACCTTATGACAGTTACCAGTAACCATGTGTGAAGAGTAGTAGAGCTGAAAAGTCTAATCATATATTTTTAAAAAATAGCTGATTTTGGGCCGGCCCAATGGCATAGTGGTTAAGTGCACATACTCTGCTTTGGCGGTCCGGGGTTCGCAGGTTCAGATCCCAGGCGCAGAGAGATGCACTGCTTGTCAAACCGTGCTGTGGCAGCATCTGATATAAAGTAGAGGAAGGTGGGCATGGATGTTAGCCCAGGGCCAATCTTCCTCACAAAATAAATAAATAAATAACTGATTTGGTAAGGTAGAATCAATCACTTAATTGTCAATTAGAAGTTTAAAAGTATAGTTTGTGGGCCTCCATATTTTGTGATTCAAGATAATCTGTGGAAAGCAATGCTTGTTAGCGCTTTATTCTTTTTTCTGTCTAAACCCAGCCTCCCACCTCCATTTTCAAATACTATCAATTAAGCCATAGTGACTATATTCTTAGATTAGACACCCGTGCTTTTTCATTACAGTACCTAAATCTATTTTCAAATGTATGTACAGCCAGCTAACATATTCAACCATTATAGTCCATTTACATTTATTAAAGAAAAATATTCTTGGAATCTATTTACCAGATTAGAACTAGCAAAACCTCTCAAAGGCAGATCATAGGACAAGGTTATTTTGCTTAAGTAAAGACTTCTAAAAATTCAGAGTCCAATGTGGGGAGAGGGGAATGACCTAAGGTATTTTAGTAGGAAATGACTCACAATAGAATGGTAAGACAGAGAAGAGTTGTAGGCTCTTCAAACTTGAGAGGTCATGGAGTGATAATGGGTAAAAGGAGAAATATCTATTCCTTTAGTCTTTACCTAGGATCAGCCCTCTATGACCCTCCAAGGGAATAATTTATTTTACACGGATATATCTTGAGAATATACAGAAAGTATCAGTCTAATTTTATGTAAATTGCCTCCAAAATGCAATTGCAATTTTTAATAGAAAACACACTTTACACACACATTAGACACACACACGTGTAGACACATATTTTGTCTCCTAGTCAGTGGCCTTCTGGGTAACCTGTCATTTCAATACAAAATAACAAAATACTGACAGTTCATGAAAAACATTACCATTTTAATAGATGCTGCTTTTTTTTTGCTTATTTTTATAACAAAAAATGACTTTTTGTGAATGTGTTATGGGAAAAAAATACTATTCTTTCTTAGTAGGTTTGGAGACATTACACCTTGACCTTTCCTTTCACAGGAGTCCCTGAGCTTGGGGACAAAGCCATCTGACCTCATGTGACACCAATTAGACATTTCAATTGTATTAAATGTCTCATGTCAACCATAAAATATATATTTTTCTACTCTTTTGTGCCCTTTACAAGAATGATATTCTTCCTAACAAAATGAGAAATAAGTACTATAAAATGAAATGGTCATTTAATAAAAAGTTTTGCTTTTCCTCCCTCAATGTATTTTTTTCTTTTTGCTAATCAGAAAGAACAAGATTCCATGATTTCCTAGACAATATGATTTGCCTCAACTCTTTTGCTACTTTGCATACTTGAATATTATTTTCACAGTTAGCCTTTGAGACAATGTATACATAGCTGGAGTAAGTGAAACGCAGCATATATTAGTGTCTTTTGAATACTTTGAAGTATTAAACCTTGCCTTTCTATATGATCAGTATCAGTGGTGGAGCTAGAAAAATGACTTGATATGCAGTATATTCTCACTGTCAAATATAGACGCAGAATTTGAGAGGGTTTTACATGTACCATTTTTCACAACTGAAAAGGAAACATTTCTTCCTTACGTCTATTTCTTGTTCTACAATCCAGTCTGTCTAGGACACTTTTGATCATATACTTGATGCAATGTGTTGTTAGATGCCCGGAATGTTAATGCACCACTTCTTTGTAGTTTCATGAGCTGTAAAACCAACTGGGAAATTACAATCCTGCAGAAATAGATAAATCCTTGATTAAAAGCATGAATTTTGTTTTTCTTTGTTTCCAAATACTGACAGTAGGAGGGAAAGGGGAAAAAAAAACTTTTCTTAAATGCATTTAACATCTTGAAAAATATAATATTTCACTGTGATATTAACTATCTGCGCTTGGATTTATTGGTGCGCATTCCCTTCTAGGATCATAGTATGGATTTCCAACTCATTAATCCAATTTATTTATCTTGATGAGCTGTATTGCTTGTGATTACCTCTGTTTGGGGGTTAGTTACACAAATGAAATGCTTCACTCAGATTGGAGAGTGTAGTTCTATGTTTCTGAGTGCTGATCAATGATACTGTCAATTTAGATCTTTAAGTTTGTTTTTTGTAGTTAATGTGATATGGTAGAAATATAAATTTATATTACTTTCAGGATACAGCGTATGTACTTTTTAATAATAGTGTTATATGAAATCAACATGGTAAAACCTTTAACATTTACATTTCTAATATTATCTAATTAGACTTATCTCTCCTTCTAAAAGCAGATTTTTCAATACACTTTCTGGCTTTCTGTTTGTTATTTAATATTATGACTTTTATTTACTATATAACAAAATGAATACAGGTTTGAATGTAATCAAAAGAAGCTTATTTTTGCTATGATTTATATTTTAGCATTATTTGCATATAAACAAATAGACAATTTTTTTTGGATTTTGCCAAATTCTAAGCGATATATTTTGAGGTCGTCAGCAGGTGTAATTCTCCCATGGAGAAGTAGAATACTACCATTTGCTTACGGGGTAATTTCTGCTGATGAGGCATGTGCCCTGGTTTCCACTGACATTGAATTATTACCTACAGCTATAAATCCTGAATCAATTTTCTATGAATGGTATTTTAGAGGTACAGGGTATATTAAGCCTACCTCCCACTTAGATAACAATCTTCCCACCACGCTTTATTAAGTTATCCAGCTTAAGTTTGTGCTATTTAATGTAAACTGACCTCTAATTTTCCTATAAACTATTATATTTGATTACAAGTTAGAGTGATGGAAACCTCATTTTCAGATTTGGGATAAAGAGACTTGCTGCGTTGTTATTAAAGAACATAAGACAAAGGAGGACATTGAAATAATTGTAATTGGATCTAAGTCCTTTTATTTATTTTCAAAGCCTCATTATGATGAAAATAAATATAAATATTTTTTCTGCTCTTTAAAGTTGTGATCAGGTAAAATACTTAACTAAAATGTTTTAACAAATAATACTATTGGATTATTTATTGTGATATGAAAGTTTAAAGTTTTCTAATATATACTCTCTTTTTTGTTAGACTAGAGCTTGAGACCCACTCTTAGTAAAGGTAATCTACAACCTTGATAATTTAGTAACTTTTCAAAACCTGCTTTACACAATTCTATATGATACATTCCAACTTATAAGAAATACATTGTCACTCCATACATTAGGTTGTATAAACCAAGGCTATTTTAAAATACTGCATATGGATATATAAACCTGGGTTACCTGTTTTCTCATAAATAATAGTCTTGCTTTACACAAAAATACATGTGTTAAGTTACCAATGAGATAAAAATTCCATAATCTTAAACAAAATATTGGAATTCACTGTAATACTTCCTGACCTCCTATTTACTGATGATTTTGTAGTAAAATTTGCATCCCTGATCACTTTGACTTATGAGTTGAATAAAATTTCTTCATTAAAATGTTATCAATGCGGGGCCGGCCAGGTGGCATAGTGGTTAAGTTTATGTGCTCTCCTTCGGCAGTCTGGGGTTTGCAAGTTCAGATCCTGGGTGCTGACCTATGCACCACATCAAGCCATGCTGTGGCGGCATCCCACATATAAAGCAGAGGAAGATGGGCACGGATGTTAGCCCAGGGCCAATCTTCCTCAGCAAAAAGAGGAGGATTGGCAACAGATATTAGCTCAGGGCTAATCTTCCTCACCAAAAACAAGCAAACAAACAAACAAAAGGTCATCAATGCAAGAATGGTCCTCACTGACAGCCTCTCTTCATTGTTGTAAATTTTGTGTTTTGCGTTGAGAAAGTAAATGCATTTTATGCCTATGCAAAACTAGCAAAGAATGTAAACAACATTTGACTATTGGATGTGAGAAGTTACAATAAGAGCATGTTTTATTTGAACTAAATTAGTAGGAAATTTCTTTCACATTTATTAATTTGATGGTCCTCATGACTCTTTGAGGTAAGTAAACTACTATTATTTACATTTACAGATGAAAAAATGAGGATTCAAAGAACAAGTAATTTGTCTAAACTTCGAGCAATGCTCTGAGATCTAGACTCTAGACGGTGATATAGAACATGTTTCTTCTCTCTTTCCTCTCCACAATCTAAAGCAAAAGAGAAAAGGAAAATCCCAAAACATACCAACACTCAATCTTGTATTTTCTGTGATGCAACTCCACGTCTTCTTATTTTAATGTTATTTCTTTATTCCTTCATTTTCCGCCTCTCCTGGATCTCGTACTTATAGACCACCAACCATTTGGAAATACGTTGCTTGATTCTTCATCTAGAAACCCATTTCAAATTTGAGCCTTTACAGCATTATTTTCTATGCACATATTAAGTAGCTTATGCCAATAAACATAAGATTTATCATCTTCTATTTGAATTTCTGATCTTAGATGAGTATTTTATAGTCAAATGAAGACCAGTGGATAAAATTTACTTATTTTTCTGTTAATGAAAAAGTCACTATTTGTCAATCTACAGTTGCTCTTAAAAAATTGTCTTAATGAAAAAAAGAGTCAGTGTAAATAAGTAACCCTTCTCCAATACAGCCCAGGTGACATTTTTCCATGTCAGGAGTCATTTGGAAAAAAAACTCTTATTTTTATGAGCAACAATACACATGCATAAATGTTTGTATCTAATATAATTTTTCATTGTAATACTATGAATTGTGATGATTGAAAGTAGATCTAGCTTAATTTCTATATTTTTAAGAGGTAAGGAACATAAAACATATCTTTTGGAGTATAGAACTTTCTAATTCTGAAATATTTTCAACCCTGAGGCTGAATGCTCCATTGTATAAGCTTTCTGATAGTGGTACACATCCTATGAATGATAAAGCATCATGCCATCGCTGATCAATTACAAATGTGACTGTATTGCAGCAAGCAATTGTCTCCTGCCTAAAACTGATTATTCTTATTACCTGACAAGTCACTTGACAAATTTAAATGAGAACTGAGGACCAGCTATTCAGATTGGTTGCACTCTTCGGGTGATTGATAAGTATTTAATTATAAATCATATTTTAATTCAGTTACTCTGTTCAACCAACTAGAACTTATGAAATTTAATGTATAAAATATTAATTCATGCTATAATTGAGTTGGTAGTTTTACAAGGGCTCATTGCTCCAGACTGTGGTGGGTGACATCAAAAAAGGTAGCTCACTAACCTGCCCAGTGAATGAGCCTCGCAAATAAATCCTGCACCATCAATATAAAAAAATCTGTGTTTGCAGTTTCTTCACTTCTCATCAAAATATAGTGGAGACAAAACTGAAATAAATCTGATTTCAAGTTCTTTAGAGAGACAAATTCAAAGTTAAAATGCATATGGACTTCATAACTGATTTTTCAACCTGTGTGTCTCAGAGAAGTTATCATCATCATCATCAATTTCTATTTATTGAGTGCCCACTGAGTATTTGGCACTGCACAGACTAAGCAGAGAAAATAATGATAGAAAATATTTCTGGAGTGCTAACCTTCACAAGAGTATTATTTCATGCATTCATAAATAACATTACATGAAAGCAGATTACGATTTATTTCTTTTAAACTAAAATACATCTATGAAAATTCTAGTATTTTTTTTAAGGATCTTTTTTTCTGCTGCTTCTGATAATATTTTTCCCTTTTAAAGAGTGGCCTTAATTCCATGAGAGGAATCGTAAGCTGATGTCTTTTGAGAATCTTTTGAAGGCATATTGTTATGCTTCTCTTTCAGCAAACCTAAATGGCCTTTTCACTTTTCATTGTCTGCTACGGTTTTTAAGTGCTTTTTAAGTTTTCCTGACTCCCATCCTACACAGGAAGCTTCAGTGAATGCGGAATGTGTGGTTGCAGTCAGGAAAGTCACACTCATTAAAATGATATTCTGAGGTTGCCCATTTGTTTGCTATTTATGAAATGCATATCGAATTTGCTTATTGTGTAAAAGTCAAAGACTGATTGTTCCGTCAGCACTGGAGAGACAGCTTTTGATCTGAAATTTAGCTCTCTACACTTTTCGTCTCTCCTAATCATTATAACAAGGACTTTCTAATTCTGAACTGAACCTATGGTTGCTGTAATGGCAGTTTGCTGTTTGCTATGCTATAGCAGGAGCGGCATGTGGACAAAAAGATCTGCACGGAGCTACTAAAAAAATAAAGTGAAAAATTTAACTCAGCCTGTAGACCAACAAAATGCTATTGAAATATAAAAATGCAAATAATGTATTGATGCCTTTAGTATTGAATTGATTGTTTTGAAAGATAATAATTTTCTTCTTGTCCCCTATCAGTTGTGTGGCGCTTTTACTAAAATTAAAGTTTCAATTCAGAATGAGGATTACTTTATTATTAACCTTTAGTCAAAAATATTTATTTGCTATTTATTTTGTGCAAGCTGATATGGAGCAGCACAGAAGTATTTAGAATAATTTCCTTGCCCTTTGAGAATTTATGATAAAGTTGGCTTGTGATACACTGTATTACTATTATTCAAAATGTGTTCTGACCATCCCTTCAAGAATTATAGACTAGCAACGACTTAGATGGGGGCTCTTACACCATTACACCAGCCTGGAACCCAGAGTAAAGAGAGCGACCAATGATGGACATGGGCTGTAAGCAGGAGATAAACCTTTGTTATTAAAAGCCCCAGAGATTATACAATTCAACCCAAGCTAATTTAATACTGGGAGAAAAGTAAAGAGCTAATGTAAAACTTCTAACTTTAAATCTCTTTCTCATATGAAGTTAAATACTAAGTACAGGTATAGTCAGTGAATAAATATCATGGGTTTTATTCTTGGGGTTTTGCTTCTTTGTATTTCACCCAGGTATGCCCTGCTTTAAGAATATTCAATACATGATCATTCTAATTGACAAATAAAAACCTGGGACATTTATTTTATAAAAGCTCTATGGAAGTTATTTTAAAATAGGAAAAGCAATTCAATTTTTAAAATAATGAATTTATATATTTAAAAAATGCTACGGAATAACTTGGACAACCCCTTTGCAAATTTCCCATCCAAGGTAATTAAATAGAGTGACTTTGATGTATAATATCTCTTATTTATTTTAGCAATATATATTAATTTTGAAATCTCCCTATGTGAAACATAAAATCACTTATAGTTAATTTCTTCACTTTTAGTATTCTATGTTTTCTGGTTTCTTCTCAGGCATTGGTTGACTCTGTGTGCTGTACTTTCTATTTTTCTCACTTTTTCACTTTTTCAGTTCACACATCAGAAACTGATCATGGGAACAAATCTCAACCTTTCTTCCTGGACTAGAATAAGGGAGCACCCAAGTGGTTTTAGTTCTTAAAGGGCTGCTTTAGTTTAAGGCTGAAGACTTGAGAATATGGTCCCCCAAATATCTTCCTACTGTGTCATAGATTTAAATCTCAGTACCTCACGTTCTCTCCTCTCTTCCCTTCTCCTCCTCCCTTTCTTCCTCCTCCTCCTCCCTGCCCTCGTCTCTGTAGGAACCCTAAAATGATCTCAGTGGTAAGGGTGATGTTTTATTACTCTACTTCTCATGCCCTTTATTTTAGTGTGAAATAAAAATTAAACTGAAGGATTCATAAATATAGTTTGCACATATGTTTGAAGAACATTTTATTAGCCTAATCACAATATAGTTTCTATTAATTTCCATTTGCATAATTAAACTCATGATTTTTTAAGTTCTTCTGATCTACCATCATACTTTAAGCTATTGTAGCACTGAGCAGTGAAACCCTGTGAAGCCAACTATATTCTGATAAGTTAAGAAGTTTACCATTCCAGCTGGAAGCAAATAAATTTCCACAGAGTACTGCTAATATCTAAGTCAAGTCTGTTGTCTTTTATCCCTTCCTTTCCACAGAGGACTTTGGTTTTGAGGTGTTTTGTGAGTTCTGTTGTTCCCTTTCTAAAAAGGAGTAAGAGAGATTGACATCCTAGCTTTCCAGTGAAACTTTTGCTTCTTCTAGACCCCACTCCTCGATTCTCTCCTGTTTCTAGAGTATCATGGGTGATTCTATTTCTGTTATAATTCATATAATTGGAGCACTCATCTGCATTACTTATCCTTCCTTTAACTCACAGTGCTGAATTGGCATCTTTAAAACATTTCCTGATTTGCTTTAAATCTAAAAGCCTAAGTAGCTCTGATATTTTCATGCCTTTACTACATAACACAGATTGGCAGTGAGATGTCTATTTTCTCTTGAAAACTGAGGTTATGGGAAGTCATACTAGATAAGGTTGTCATGAATGATCATACTTTTTTTTTCCAGGACCTCAAAAATTTAACAGTTTTTTTTTTCCTAAGCAGTGACATCTAAGTATATAACTGGTGTGTAAAGCCACCAACAACTCTTTCCCTACTAGATATATATTTTTAATGGTTGCTTTACACAGGCATGAGGATTGTCATGTATAACTAATTAAAATAGTTTCAACAAATGAGAAATATGCCTGTACATATAGAGATGTACTTATACAGGCATATATGTATGGACAGACAAGACAAACTGAAAGGGATTCCATCTAAAGGCAAGTTGCAAGGTTGGCCTTGTAGACTCCCTGGAAGAAAATCTACTCTGGCCTGGCCAGCGATGGCCTGAGGGCTGAGAGGACAGTGGCTTCAGGTACAGCTTAATGCCTGTTGCTTGGATTACCTCAACTCAGACACATTAAATTTGGGGAACATTCATTGGAAAACAAAAGGACAATAACTTTGGAGGCCATGCAATCTTCAAACGGAACTTTGATAAATAACACTCATTTAGAAGGACTAAGAGAGCCTCCCTTTACACATTTCACACGGGGGTAATGAACTTTGATTCCGAGCTGACAGTTTGATTACAGCGGTGCACACACACTCCTGAATGTCAACAAATGCAGTGTGCTAATCCTTGCAGAAGATGAAAAGTCAGGAGCTGGTGATATCACAGGCAGCCTGGAAAAGACAAATTGGCCATGTTTATTAGTGCTGTGTGATTTCTCTGTAGACTCTGAAATACCAGCAATAAAGTTAGCTGTACGTGCATATTAATAAGATTTCCTTCGTTCCCGCTGGCTAATGAGACCTAAACACACAAGGACTGCTTTCTAAATTGGTTTGATTTGACAGTCCGCTTGGCACATAGAAGTTACTTTACTGACGGTTTTCAAAATGAAGGGTATTTCTGTTCTTTAATCTCCTCAAAGCAACTGAAACGATTCCTCCCTGTTAAGGTATTCTGGACTTTGTAAATTAAGACGGAAGAAAGAAGAACTTGTAAGGACAGGTTCAGAAAATGCAACGCTTGCCTTAGTTTCTTGGATGATTATGGGACTAAACACTGAAGTGCAGTGCTGACCGAACACACTGATTGAAAGTGAATTTTTCTATGTCAACACATTGGTGCCAGTTCACAGCCGTCTTAAGTACCCTCTGTGCTTTGTGCATAGAAACCAAATCTAAGTGTTTGCCGTTGCATCTAGACAGATTATAGCATCACTAATTTTATTATAATTCTATTATTAGTGGCATTAATGGCATGAACAAGGATTATCTATTGTCCAAATGCTTATTACACTGAGTTTTTCCTATAGCTGCAAGGTGCACAAGAGATAATTTTTTAACAATATGTATAAAAATTTCTCATTTTTTTTAAGTTAAAACAACCAGAATTATAGAGAAAACCCATCCAGATTACAATCAGTTCAACCAACACTGCAAATGTATGACAATCTATGGTGTTCTCCTTTTTAGTATTTGTGGTTGTATTACTATTTCTTTAAATATATATGTATGTATATATGTATGTATATGTGTGTATATACATATGTCTGTATATACATATACATATTTACATTCAGTGTATATATGTTTGTGCACACACAAATACATACATACACAAATAGATATCTATGGGTAAGGATTCTGGTTTCAATTAAAAGATGTAAATAATATTTGTAATAAAATATTTTTTTAGACTCTCTTTTACCAGTTGGTCTATGACCTGAAATTGTCTACTAAGCTCTTTAAGATGGTCCATTTCTATTCTAGTAGAGTAACAATGCACTTCTTACCATCTGGACACATAGATGTTCCAGTAGTGTTATTTTTAAGTAAAGAAAACAAAATTAAATATCCCAAAGCATAGGGAATAATAATAAATTATGTAACTCACCCACAGTTTCCGGAACATATTATTTGTTTAATTTATGTCTTTTTCCCTACTTACTAACAAGTATATATCATGATTATAGAAAATAACCTAATTATAGACTTTGTACACATCTATATAGTGGTATACGTCACTTCTTTATCCTTCTCTTTTTAGTATGTTTGAAAATTAAACACTTATAGAGTTAGTTCAATACAATATGATAGATATAGATTTAATTTTTGGAATCTCAAAACATAAAGTGTATTTATAGAGTAGTGTGCTGGTTTCAAAAGAAAACAATGAAAATAAGTCACAATAGGTATAATTGCTATTCAGGAATCATACAATCTTTTAATCTGGTATCAAAATTCCCTTTAATTCAGGGAAAGTATCATTTAGTCTTAAGGGAATAAAATAAAATGATATTGGAGTTAAATGGAAGTGACAGATTAGAGCCAGTAAGATAAATGAAATTAATGCAAAGAAATATTTTTCAAAATTTTATATGCTAGAATCCTTTTGCAAATTATCTGTTTTTAATATATTTTGTGGTGTGTGTGTGTATGGGGGCTCATTTGGAAATGGATTATTTTATACCTGAACCTTATACCAATGAGCGTATGAATTACTTAATATATTATACTAAAACCAGAACGTTTCTTAGCATTCTCTTAAAATCTTTAATATTACATGAGCATGTATTGGAGATAGTTGAATAGATTTGGCATCCTCAATTCATGTCATTCATTTCTGTCTGGTGCACTTATGAATATCTGTGTGCCATCCTGAGGTGCCCTAGTTCATTAAGACAGATTTGGAGATGGCACATATCACATTCTTTTGTCAGGACATTGTCACTTTTTCACTCCTAGCTGGAAGGGAAGTTAAGATATGTAACCCTCAGCTGGGTAGTCCTGTGCCTAGTTAAACCCTAATACTATGGAAAAAGAGAGGTATTAGTTATCTGCATTAGGATTTGAAAAGATGGAATTTTTAATTCCTGTTTCAAACCTCATTCATGGAGTTTGTAAAAGGTGTTTGGCAATGTAGCCAGCCAGTTCCTTAAGCACAAAACCCAAATGCCATCCTTTATTACTTTACTCCCTGTTCTTCTACCGATTTACACTCTTTCCAAAATATATTCCCAAGTTGTTCCCCAAAAGTCCAGAGATCATTGTCCAAACTTTCCCCCAAGCTCCAAAAGTGTAATTTTTTCTTCAACCAGAATAGAATCCACAGTCCATGTTTCTAACCCCTCGTTTTCATACATGTACTCTTTCCAAACCCTGACCTTTCACCTTAATTTTACAACTCAATGTCTCACGTGCGTATGTCCAACTCCCCAGTTGGTTACGTTTTCTTAATAAATTCACTTTTCACCCTCAGATATGATAGCATGTCTCCTCACTTCTAACGTCTGTGAGCTTCATCCATCTTCTCTCTCTCATTTCTTATTAATTAAGTGAATAGAAACCTTCATATGAAAACAATCTCATCTTCTCAACACAAAATCTACGCTCTCTGCATGCATTCTGTTTTTTCTACCATGATAAAGGGATAAATGATCTTTTCTCTTACATAAAAGAATAGCCCAGAGTTTCCTGCTTTCATCCACTCAAGGATTCAAACATGTTGTATACAAACATATTGTAAAATTAATATTTTCTTAATTAAATTTAAAAAACACTCATTTAACCCCAATGACCTCTTATGTTTATGATATTTCTTCACTTATTTTTTTGGCTGTCTACATTCTCTAGGTTTCTATTCTATCTCATCACTTGTAACTTTTCAATCCTCTTAGACAACCTTTTCCCTTCTTCCTATCTGGTACATTTTGAAGTCCCCTACTCTTCCTCCTATAGGTATAAATTTTCCCCGGATGAGATACCATTGACTACCGTATGTATTAGTCTACTCAGACTGCCATAACAAAACACCACAGACCTGATGGCTTAAACAACAGAAATTTACTTTTTCACCATTCTGGATGCCAGAAATCCACGAGCAAGGTTTTAGCAGGGTTGGTTTCTCCTGAAATCTCTCTTCTTGACTTGCAGATGGCCGCTTTGTCCTCACATGGCCTTCCCTTCACGCATGTGCATCCCTGATGTCTCTTCCTCTTCTTATGAGGACACCAGCCATATTGGATTAGGGTCCCACCCTAAAGCCCTCATTTGAACTTAATTACCTCTAAAGAACTTATCTCCAAATATGGTTACATTCTGAGGTACTGGGGGTTGGGACTTCAACGTATGAATTTGAGGGGGGCACAATTCAGCTCAGAACACCACCATTTTTTACAAACCTGATCACTCCCAAATTTATGACCAGATTCTTTAGTTCCAGATTTATACGTAATGTCTTTTGACAATGCGGTACAATTATATTGTAATACAATATTAATACGATACAATGTTGTAATACACATCTCAAACTTAACACATCCAAAATAGAAAAAGACAACACCTAGAAAAATCACATTCATCTCTTGAATAGATTGTTGATATAATCTCCTAATATCTTACACTTTCTTTCAACAACCCCACCCCCATCGTATGTTCTTCTTAAAACAATGAGAGTGATCATTTTTAAATAAAAGTTATACAGTCTGATCAATCAATCTGGTTTGCCAGAGGCTAAGAGCATTCCTAGTAAACAACATTCAGGCCAAAAATCTAGAAAGTCTCAGGCAAACCAGGATGAGTTGTTTGCCTTAAATTCACGTAATGTCACTCTCTAGTCAAAAAACCTCCAGAGGGCAGTCATCTCACCAGAGTTACTGTCACAATTATTTTAAATGTTCATATCCCCTCTCTGACTTTATTTTCTGCTTTTCTCTTCCTAATTTGGCTTCAGACAACATATTTAGAAAATCATTGCACTTTCTCTCTCCACAAAGTCTAGCTTCAGAACTTATTGTCTTGATAAAAAGATTTAATACTCACCCTGAGCTGCCCTGGGACAAAAATCTCAAGGGTCTCTAAGGCAATGGTTTGCAACCACCGTCTGTCTCTCGCCCAGGAGACGGCCATGTCCAGGGGACTGGAGACATTTGGCAATGTCTGGAAGGAGTATCAGTTGTCACAACCCAAAAAGTGGGTGCTACTGGCATGTAGTGGATAAAGACCTGGGATACCGATGATATGCACAGTACAGCCCCCCACAACAAATTATGCAGCCCACAATATCGAGGGTGCTGATAAACATTGTCCTAAGAGATGGGATGACACAAAGGAGAAGTGTCTTAAGAGGAAAGAAGACTGTATCGCTTAAGTATTTGAAAGTATATTCTCATTACATTTATTAACTTGTTTCTGTGTTCACCTGTCCACCTCTATACCCATACACTTGAATCTAAGGGGAAGAGACTATATTTTCACCACTAGAATCTTCAGTGCTTGGAACAGCTAGTGCCCCAGAATAGGTGCTCAAATACCTGCTGAATATATGAATGGAGACAGAGAAGATATATTGGTGTTAGAAAGCAGAAAACAACTGATTTACAAAGAAGTAAATAAAGACTTTTCCCCTCTAACTTGACAAGACACTGTATATAAGTTTATCATTACTATTATCAGTTTAGGTTATTTACAGCATCCCAAATGCACAATAAAGCACAGTGAATGAAATAAGTCAAGTGAGTAATTTCACAAAACACCTCTTTTAATCAACACACATAAGTAGAGTTAAAAGAAAAACTAAAAGCCTAAGAACATACGAATGAATGAATAATAATGAATGAATGTATTAATGAATAAATAAGAAATTAAAGTTAAAAAATGAGGGTACATTTATTTTTTAATTATTTCCCGGAGTCATCTAACTTTTTGAATGAATGTCTTTATTTTAAGATAATTATAGATTCACACTCAGTTGTAAGAAATAATAGAGACCATGGATGCTTGACCCAGTTTCTCTCAACATCTTGCACAACTGCAACAAAATGTAACATTCAGTATATTTTGATACAGACAAGATTCAGAACATTTCTGTCGTAGCAAGGATCCTTTATGGTACCTTTTTTTGAAATTTATTTTTTTTTGTGAGGAAGATCAGCCCTGAGCTAACATCCGATGCCAATCCTCCTCTTTTTGCTGAGGAAGACTGGCCCTGGGCTAACGTCCGTGCCTATCTTACTCCACTTTATATGGGACCCCACCACAGCATGGCCTGACAAGCAATGCATCGGTGCGCGCCTGGGATCTGAACCCAGGCCGCCGGCAGCAGAGCGCACACTTAACTCCTATGCCACAGCCCAGCCCTGTGGTACCTTTTTATAGCCACACTCACTTCCTACCTGTGACCTATCTCCTTAGTCCTTCCCTAGCAACCATTAATCTGTTCTCCATTTCAACAATTTTGTCATTTGAAGATTGAAGATCATCATAAAATTGGAATCTGAGTTATGTAAACTTTTGGAAATGGCTGTTTTTTCACTCAGCATAGTTGTCTGGAGATCTTCCTAAGTTGTGGCTTGCATCAATTGTCTGTTCCTTTGTATTTGCTGTGTAATATTCCATCACATGGATGTACGAAATTGTGTTTAGTGATTCACCCATTGCAGAACATCTGGGTTTTTTTATAGCTTTTGGCTATTACACATATAGCTGCCATGAATGTTTATTTATGGATTTTTGTGTGAACATATGTTTTCCTTTCTCTGGCATAAATGACCAGGAGTACCATCTCCAGGTCCTATGGTACTTGCATGTTTAACTTTCTTTTGTTTTTTAAGAAACTGCTAAACTGTTTTCCAGAATGTTTGTACCATTTTATACACCGGCAATGTTTGAGGAAGATCTTGTTTCTTGGGAGCCTTGCCAAAATTATTAGTTGTTAATATATTTTATTTTATATCATTTTATATAATTATATTTTTTGACTTTATTGAGATATATTAAAATTGCACATATTTAATTATACATTTTGATAAGTTCAGACATATGGAGACACCAGTGATACCATCATCACAATCAAGGTAATAAACATGTTCATCACCTCCAAAAGAGTTCTTGAGTCCCCTGACCCTTTGTGTGTGTTAAAAACCCTTAGCATGAGATCTACCCTCTTAACAAGTTTTTATGTGAAAGACACCATATTAACTACAGGCACTATGTTGTACAGCAGATCTGTAGGTGTTACTCATCTTGTATTGCTGTGACTTTATACCCATTGAACAATGGCTCATCTATGCTGATAGACGTATAGTGATAACTTATTTTAATTTGCATTCCCTAATGAGACTGTGAAATAGTGCTATTTTTTTTTTTAACATTTGTTATATTTCTCCACTTAATCTCTTCCAGGAGATTTCTTTCTGGGAGGAGGAGGGTTAATTATACATTCAATTTTCTTAGAAATGTAGTGGGCTATTCAAATTATCTGTTTCTTATTGGATGAGTTGGGGTAGATGCTTTTCCCAGGGAAGTGATCTGTTTCATCTAAGTTTTCAAAGTATGTATTTAAAGTTGTTCATAGTATTTGCATATTTTGGTGTCTGCAAGTTCTGCTGTCATATCCCTGTTTCATTCATGATATTGATAATTTGTGTCCTCTCTCTTTTTTTCTTTGTCAGTTTTGCTAGAAGTTTGTCAATCATATTGAACTTTTCAAAGAATCAGCTCTTTGCTACATTTATTTCTATATTTTTTTTCTGTTTTCAATTTCATTGATTTCTGCTCCTATTTACATCATATCCTTCCTTCTGTTTGCTTTGGGTTTATTTTACTCTGTCTAGTTTTTTGAGGAGAGACCTTAGATGATCCATTTGAGACTTTTCATCTTCTCTAATATATTCTCTAGTGCTATACATTTTCCTCGAAGCAATGCTGTAGCTGTTTCTAACAAGTTTTGATATGTTGCATTTCAATGTATTTTATTTTCTTTGAAACTTTCTTTTTAGCCCATGAGTTATTTAGAAGTCAGTTGTTTAGTTTTCACATATTTGGAGATTTTTCTGTTATCATTCTATTATTGATTTCTAGTTTGATTCCGCTGTGTTCAGAGAACATACTCTGTATGATTTTAATTATTTTAAACAGAGTGAGGTTAATTTTATGGCCCAGAGTATGGTCTATTGTTGTTGCATGCCATGTTATACATGTCAATTAGATCCTGTCAGTTTATGGTATTGTTGAGTTCTATATCCTTCTTGATTTTCTGTTCAGATATTCTATCAGTTGTTAAGAAAGGGATGTTGAATTATCTAACATTAATTGTGGATTTATCTATTTTTCCTTTTGTTTCTATCAGATTTTGCTTCACATATTTCGCAGCTCTGTTGCCTACAAATTTAGGATAACTGTATGTTCTTGTTGGATTGACCCTCTAATCATTATGTAATGTCTCTCTCTGTCTTGTGTAATTTTCTTTGCTCTGGAGTCTTCCTCATATGATATTAATATAGCATAGCAATTACTATTTTATTTTGATTAATGTTTATATAATATATCTTTTGCTATCCTTTTAATTTTCAACCAACCTAAATCATTATACATAAAGTGAGTTTTTGTAGCATAGGCATCATGTTTTTAAAGCCACTCGACCAATGTCTGCATTTTTGTGTGCATGTGAGGAAGATGGGCCCTGAGCTAAAACCTGTTGCCAATCTTCCTCTTTTTGCTTGAGGAAAAGTATACCTGAGCTAACATCTGAACCCATCTTCCTCTATTTTGTTTATGGGATGCAGCCAGGTCATGGCTGATGAGTGGTGTAGGTCTGTACCCAGGATCTGAAACTGCAAACCCCAGGCCGCTGAAGCAGAGCGCTCTGAACTTAACCACTGCACCACCAGGCACGCCCCCCAACCTCTGTGTTTTAATCAGTGTATTTAGATAATTTACATTTAACATGATTATTGATATTATTGACATATTAGGACTGCCTTTTTATTTGTATTGTCTGTTTTCTCAGTTTTTTCCTCTTTCTTTTTGGTTTTCTGCCTTCCTATGAGTTACATGAACATATTTTAGAATTCCATTGTGATATATCTATAGTGTTTTTTGAGTATGTTTCTTTATATAGTTTTTTATTGGGTACCCTGGAGATCACATTATCTATTCACAGCTTACCAAAGTCTACTGGTGTAACATTTTACCAGTTCAAATGAAGTGTAGAAATATTACTTTCCTTTATGTCTCTTTAGTTTCTTCCAACTATAATATAAGGTCTTAAATATTGACATATAATTAAAACCATACCAGACAATGTTATAATTTTTGCTTCAACCATCGAAGATACTTTAGAAAACTAATAAGGAAAAGGTAAACATAATATACGTACACATATTTTCATCTTTCTATTATTTGTTCTTCCCTCTTGATGTTTGAAGATTCCTTCTATCATTTCTCTTCTGGTTTGAGATCTTTCTTTAACCATTCCTTTAGGGTAAGTTTTTGCTGATAAATTCTCTTAGTCTGCATTTTTCTAAAAATGGTTTGATTTCTCTCCAATTCCTGGGATATATTTTACTGGATATAGAATTCTGAGTCAATAGTTTTTTTATGTTAGTACTTGAAAAGTATCGTGTCACTTTTTTCTGGCCTGTATGGTTTCTGATGGGAGACCCACTGTCATTTATCTTGGTTTTCTGCTTTAGGTAAGGTATCATTTCTCTCTTGGTGCTTTTGAAATTTTTTTCTTTGTTTTTAGTTTTCAGAAGCTTGACTATGAGGTTTTTTCAGGTGAATTTATTTAGGTTTATCTTATATGGAATTCATTTGTCTCAGTGAGTCCGTAGGTTGATATCCTTTCCAACTTTAGGAAGTTTTTAGTCATTATTTATTTGAGCACTTTTCTAGCCTCACCCTCTTTCTCCTTTCTTTCTGAGACTCTAGTGACATGACTATTAGATCTTTTACTATAGCCCCACAGGACCTTGAAGTTCTGTTCATTATTTTTTTGGGTCTATTTTCCCTTCACTTTTTAGGTAGCATGTTTACAATTGTTCTCTGTGCCAGTCCACCAATTCTTTTCTCTGTCCTCTCCATTCTGCTGTTGAGCCCATCCATTAATTAATTTATTTATTTATTTTGTCTTTTTGTTTTTTTTGTCGTTTTCAGTTCCAAAATCGCAGTGGTCTCCACTGTTGGAGGAGTGGAGATTGGCTTCATTACTATCAGTGAAGATGAAATCTCAGCTCCCTACTTGACTTTCTCTGACATAACCCTCACAGGATGGTTTGGTATATTGTTACAGCTTGACAAGTATCGAAGTCTTGAGTTCCCACTCAGCTTTTCCTGGCATGAGTGAAATGAGGCAATATAGGTTCTGTTCTGTGGTGTTTTGCTGAAATACAGCAGTTTTTATCTAAGTATTTCTGTATCGCTTAGCTGACCCTTTCCTAGTACTTTGAACGGAGAGTGCAGACATTTGTTGGGGCTTTTTCTCCGCACCCATTGGCATTTCCTGGACACCAGCTCCTTCAGCTCCAGTCTAGGATATACTAGGCAAAAGGAAAACCTAGAGAACACACCATTGTGTCATGTCATGAGTTCTGAGGTCTCCCCTTTATTCGCCTTTTTCTCTCTACCTTTCGGCGTCTTCTATGTTCATTTTATATATAATATTCAGGATTTTTAGATGTACTCAGCAGGAGGAATAGGGAAATACACATCTACTGCATCTTTCTGAAATTAGAGATCGGATCAAGTCATTTAATTTTAAAACTTGACATAACTTTAAGAATTCAACATTTCAAAAGCCACAAATAGTCATTTATACTTTAGAAAACCCCAAGCAGTGAAGTGAATTGTCTTGTCCAGTTCTCAAGGGAGCTTGCAAACAGAAAAGATCATAAAATTGGTCAAGAAATTTTTTTCTCTATATCATCCTGTTTCTTTATAATTTAAGATAAAGAGAACTAAAGATGACTGTGCAGTTCCACTAAAGTCAGTTAGCATTGCACAGATTCAGATATGCCATCTATAACTCTTTTATTTTCCTTCTCAACCTCTTCTTCATCCCCTAGAGTAGCTATATAATGCAAACTCCTGATTACTGACACTTTAAGAAAGCTGTTAGTCCTGCAATCCTGCATCCTGGTACCAGAGAATAGAAAATTGAGCCTCTAATGTCTCTTATTCTGTAGGAAATAAGCAGTATCATGCAAAGGCATTTACATTCTACTAGGTCAACCTAGCCCAATTAGTTTATCCCTTCGGATTCTGGAAGCACAGTATAACAAGTAATGTTGCCAGACTTGAGTTTTAGTTCTCGTTCTGTCTGTAGTTTAAGCATGGTCATTATGCAGACCGTGAACCCCTCTTTTCCATGAGGTTCTAATAATGGCTGTCTCCAGGATTATTAAAATGATGAAATGAAATGATGTAGGTTAAGGCCATATAACAAAGTATGTACTTAATAAATGGCAGATATCAGACATTCTAGTCATTTTAAGGGATTTTTAAATTTAGACCATGAAATGACACAGAATGTGAGAAGCTTTTGCTTGGTTTTAAGAATGTTTATGATGTTTTTAAGTAGTACATTTGCTTTAATCTATATTTGCTTTTTCCATGGGGAAATTTAAAATTTTTCTGGATTCATTAATTGGCAGAGGTTAATGATATGAAGCCAACAAGAAAAAAAATTGTTTTCCCTCAGCATTGTTTTTTCAGACTTATAACGATAAAAAAATGCAGTGATGTGATAGGTCATCTCAAAGCAAGTTATAGTCCCTGCAAGTGACACTTACCAGCTGTGCAACTTGTCATTAAAAACAAATTACCTTACAAATAAGTTATCTATCATGTTCATTCATTCAGGGTATACCCACTCCATAACCCAGGCAACAGATTTATAAAGAACATCCAATTCGATAACATATCCATTCAAAATAACGTAGTTGAGGTCATAATTTCTAAACATATTTTTATTTTTATTAACTACAATATATAATCTTTTGCCAATAATGTGTTTCTGAATAAGCCCCCTCTCCTGCTTTTTTGGTGAGGAAGATCAGCCCTGAGCTAACATCTGCCAATCCTCCTCTTTTTGCTGAGGGAGATGATTGGCCCTGGGCTAACATCCGTGGCCATCTTCCTCCACTTTCTATGGGACGCCGCCACAGCATGGCGTGACAAGCGGTGCATCAGAGCGCGCCCGGGATCCCAACCGGCGAACCCTGGGCCGCCGCAGCGGAGCGCAAGCACTTAACCGCTTGAGCCAGCCGGCCGGCCCTGACCCTCTCCTTTTTTTGAGGCAAAGAGTGCATATCTACTTTTGAATCTAGTGTAGTTTGGGAGCTATCCTTGGAATATTCCAAAAAATAACTAATTCGGTTATTTGTGTACGTATTCTTTTTAGCTCATATCTTATAAACTGACACTTCATTAGCATCAAAGTTTAAGGGAAACATCACATTTCAATGTATAGACACCATTTATAAATATTATGAAATTAATAAAACACGATAATGTATTTAAAAATGTATGTTAGAGCCTGCCTTGTTCCAAAATGAATTTCAGGTGAATTTAATATGTTCTTAAAATGTGACAAAATAACATAAAATAAACTGGGGAAGTAATATTTTAAGAAAGTTAAAAAAAAAAAAAGAACTGGCAATAAAATAGAGGGCTTTCCAGCTATAAAATATGCAAATAATCTAAGAATTATATCCACGTAATTAACCAGAATAACATCTGAGTTGCCAAGGAAAATAATTTTCACTTTCATTACTGGGTAGGAAGGAACATCTGAGACTTCAGATGGTGAGTAAGGGTGACTTTGCCCTAATTCATGAAAATCAGGACAGCACATTTCAATGTGATCAAATTAAAAAGAGCCCAGGGAGCATCCATGATGATAAAAGATGGCTACTATTAAAACTTGTGTTATTTAGACATTGTTATTGACACCATAAGTATCACCATGTGCTCTGCAAGCTGCAGTGTGCCCTCAAGGTGGTCATATGGATAACAAGATCAATTTTTTCTCTCTATTAGATGCATGCTATGGGACAGGCTTGCTTGAAATAAAAGGAAATTCTAACATACCAAAAAGGAAAATGTCAAACAGGGGTATTATCAAATTAGATATGATAGTTTGGTGAGATGAGCCACTATATCATGACTGACTGACTTATATTTTTGTCTTTGTTATTTTGTTCTGGTTGTTTTTAAATCTTGATATTTATTTGTTTGTTTGTCTGTTTGTTTATTAATGGGAAGACTTAGGAGCCAGAGGATTTAGGATAGCTTTTTCAATTTGGTTCACTCTCCGCAAAAGAAAAATCTTGTTGAAATGGTTTATTTTGAGAAAATGTTGACTGGCAGAAACTACCTCACAAGGTACTTGTTAGTCCTTGGGGAAACTCACTTGGAATGTGAATTCCTTGATGACCTACTGTAACCTTAAAGCATTATGAATTCAAACAACTATAGTCTGAGGCTCATCAATTACATCTAATAGCTTACTCACCTTTATGTTTTGAATATTCAATGATAGCCATACTTTTATCCACTATTTCCTCTGTTTTGCTCTCTTCTTTCCCTTTCACTTTCTCTCTATGACTATCTGTGATTCTTAAACACATAACATTTTTTGTTGTTGTTCTATTAATCCTCTAGATTCTTGGGATATTTAGAAACATTCATTCTCTTGTGATTTTTTCTAAACCAATAGGCTTATACAACAACTTTAGAGAACAGGGAGTATTTTTTCAACACTCTCTTTGTAACTGAAACTGTATTTTTATGCCAACCTCAACATATAGGCTGAATTTGAATTTGTGTTGAATTGAATTGAATTGTATTGAATTGAATTGAATTGAATTTATATTTCTATGTGAGTTATGGTGCAGTACTATAAATCTTGTTTGTTAAGTGACTTGCATCTCTCCCATTATTGAATATGTTCATCATATTGTATAATTGCTTACCTTTCTCTATGTCTGCTTTTCTCTCATTTAGAAAATGACTTTTTTTTTGCGTATATGAATATTTGCACTTAGGGTATTGTGGTAGGCTGAATAATGGCCTCCCTAAAACGTCCACATCCTAATTCTTAGAACCAGTGAATGTTACCTTATTTGGAAAAAGAGACTTTGCAGATGTGGTCAAGTTAAGGATCCTAAGATAGGGAGATTATCCTGAATTATCCTGTGGGCCCAAGGAGTCAGAAAAGAAGACAATGTGAGGAGGGAAGCAGAGATTGGGGTAATGTGCTTTGAAGATGCAGGAAGCAGCCACAAGTCAGAGAATAAAAGTGGCCACTAGAAGCTAAAAAAGACAAGAAAGGGGATTCTCCTCCCAGAGTCTCCAGAAGGAATCATCTTTGTGATACATTGACTTTAGCCCAGCGAAACTACTTACAGACTTCTGACCTGCAGAACTGTAAGAGAAAAAATCTAGGTTGCATTTAAGCTACCACATTTGTGGGAATATGTTATGGCAGCAATAGGAAACTATTGCAAGCTTTTTTTTTTTTGTTGGTGAGGAAGATGGGCCCTGAACTAACATCTGTGCCAATCTGCCTCTACTTTTTTTATGCGATGCCACCACAGCATGGCTTGATGAGTGGTGTGCAGATCCCCGCCCTGTATCTGAACCCGCGAACCCTGGGCCACCAAAGGGGAGCATGCGAAGTTAACTGCTAAACCACTGGGCCAGCCGCACATATTTTTTTAAAAAAAGAAAAAAGCTTCACTGAAATTTAAATAAATATTACATGTAAGTATAGCATATTTACAGAGTTGTGCAGCCATCACCATAATGTAACTTTAGAACAGTGCTATTACCCTTAAAAGACATCCCATGCTCATACTTAATGATATATTTTTATTAAAGTAACACAACTGCTGCTTGATATAGGCGGCAGAATCCCAGTAATAATTGCTCAAAATAATTCAACTTTTGTTAGGAGTGGAGCAGGGATGGAAACAGAGGTGAAGGTGAGTAGAGACCTTTGGGGAAATGCTTGCTTTTTTCTTACCATTTAGAATAGTGTCCTTCCATCTAAAACATCCGTTAATGACAGTCCAGTTTAATCTTAGAATAGAAAGGAAATTTAGACAGCATCTCTTTCTTTTTTCCACATCTTGCTTATTACAGAAAGAATCTCAGATGACTTCAAAAGAATCTAAAATTAAAGCAGGAAAAAATACATAGAAATTAAAATTTCACTACAAAGTATAGCTGGGAATTAAGCTATAAACTGTACACCGTAGTGACTCATATTAGTTACCTGAGTTGGAACAGAAGTTGGTCACCAAACTTTTGAAAATTCGTGTGAAATGGTACTCTTTTTGATCCCAATCTTCAATGGCCTTGATACAAAAATAAGTTAATTGTCCGGGGAAAACATGATACTTCGTATAATAATTAGAAAAGTATTTATACTAAATGGTCTCCTGATGAAGGCACTATAATGAAGTGGAATCATTCATCCACAGATATTTATTCAGCCTACTATGTGTCAGACAGATACTAGATCCTTCGGATGCATCAAAGAAGAAACAGAATCTCCTGCATTCAAGGCACCAGACCCTTTCAATCAGCCACTCTAATGTCTTTTAAAGAGACTTGGCAACGAGTGACCTATGGTTGGTGGCACCACACCACAATCACAATTTAGTAAAACCAATTATAAAGACAGGGTAGACTTTGTCCTTGAAAATCATTTAGCGTCACAGTTCTTTTAGTAAATTTTGGCTGACGATTTGAGATCTTACTCCCTGGCAAATGCCAGAAATACGGCTCTTTTATCTAGCCATGGGAATTCAGAGCCATGTTTCTTAGGAATAGTCAAGGTGGGGTTAGGGTTATAATCCTTTTATGGAGGCTCAAAATCTCAATAAAGCTGTCTGGGGTGAGCTGTGGACATGTCCACCTTCAGGACTCAAATTCTCCTTAGAAAATTGTTTTGAATCAGCTTCAGCCATAGGGCTGTGGTGATTAGGATTCCAGACCCACTCTATAAAGCAACTTAGTTTTACTCAGAAACGATGTTTATATTAGTGTATAACTAAATATGCTTGCATTAAAATAGCATCTTAATAAAACACCCATAGAACTTTACATTGAAGAGTGATATTTTTCTATACTAAAAAAATAGCCACTTAAAAAAATGTGGCTAAGATTTTAAAACTGTAAGATTTTTAGTGCAGGGGCATGGTACACTTAGAAATTTTTTTTCCTCACCCTTTTATCCCTAACATTTAGCTTGTTGTCTTACATAGCACTGAGGTACTTGATTTTTCACACAAATCTTTGAAATAACTTGTTTAGAACAGGCTAATTATTTTGCCGGTAGGTAGAACAGACAGAAATTTCATTCATCTGACCCCACAACCCAGAGTTATAATAATTATAATTTAATGAGCACAAACTGTGTGGAGAAGCTGTGACTCGAATCCCTATTTAATTTCTATGATGTATTATCAGCAATATTTTACATATTTGGTAAATAAAACTCAGAGAGGTAAAGTAGGTGTATTGACGTTACACAGATAGTTATTAGGGAAGTGGATTATTTAAAGCTCTTCTGTGATTTAAAACACATCATTTTTAACCAGTTGATTCTTCGTACGTCCATCCCCGACCTCTCTTTCTCATGTTCTCATGCTCTCTGAGTCTCATTTTCCTTAAACCTCAAGGCAAAACATATTGTCAGTGCCCACATGTACCAGCCACTTCGCTAGGAACTGTTCACATAGATGTTACACTAGTATTACTACAGAGACAAGCTAACTTGTGCTGAAGTTTTTGCTTCATATGGAGCTGGTTCAAAGAAGAAAATTATAAATTATTGACCATGGGCAGAAACGTTCTTAGAGTTAACATTTACCAGGCTACCATGAGAGAGGCAAGTGAAAATATTAGTATCAGAAGAAAGAGCCTGAACAAAAGGATGAAGACCTTGAAGATCATGGCACAGAGACAGAATTATAGCAGTTCAGTTGGTCAGAGTGTAGGAGAAACCATGCTAGAGAAGTTAGCCATTGTGGACCTATCTAGAGAAGGCAGGAGAAAGTTGCTATGTAATTTAAGCATGGCATAAAAGAAGACCATTCAGCCTTCCCTAGCATAAATGTGGGCAAAGAAATGGGCACAAATATCAAGAAAAAAGAAAAGGCAGTCAGGATTAAGACAGCTGCAGCAAAGCTATAAAAGATATAGATGATAGAAAAAAATTAGAGAGTCAACATTTATTAGACCTAGTGAGTGAGTGCTTGGATATGAGAGTGAGACATAGAATGTGGTAGACATGGTGATACATCCCCAGATGTCCCTTCAAGGAAGGACTTGCTACCCAGCAGACAGCCTGCAACTGGGAGCTCCTTCAGGGTGCCCTAGCTGCACAGAGACACTTCTGAAATCACATCCTTCCCCAGGGCACCCTGCATCCAATGAGTGATCAAAGAGGGGATAGAAAGTTCCAGCCTTTTGAAGCCAGCTGAGGACCACTTCAGAAACCATTCAAGCATCCAGAGCTTTGCAGGAGTCCTCATCTGCCAGCATGGCACTCCAACTTTTTCCTCTGCCCAGTCTTGCTTCTTTCCCTTCCTTTAACAGAGGATGATCCTTAAAAAAATCTTACACCTCAAACACCATCTCAGTATCTGCTTTCAGAGAACCCAAACTGTGATGCCCAAGATGCCCAAGTGCCTGAGTTGAGACTTCATTATCAAAATAGGAAGTATCAAAGGGGAAAGTGGTGAAAAGTAATACAAAAAGTTTTAGAATATTGTATTGGAGATAATAGTGGGTAAACTAGATGAAGATCTCCTGCAGGTAGAAAGATATTCAGGACTGTAGGGGAGCAGAAATTCACATTTGAGTACATTTTTAAAAACATAAATCCAAAATATCTTTCACATTTTTTATATGCTATAGATGTATTTCATAACCTATTTTTTCCAAGATTCTACTGAAAACTAAAAAAACTATTTTGTTTACAATATGAGTAGATTTTAGCAATCTTTTTATCATTTGACTATTTTAATATTTACAAATTAATTCTGCTGTGCAACTTGGCGTCTTATAGTGTTGATGAAGGCTTACAGCAGACAAGTTCAAATTGAAGTCAAGATTCTGTTTCCTTAGCAGCTCTCTCAGGATGCGGCATCTCTTATGTCAATCTATTTTCTTTATTGCCCAATTTATGCATAACTGACAAGGTGTCCCAGTTGCCTGGTTATGATATCCTTGCTTCTTTGATGGGAAAGAGATTATGTTTTAAGGGGCTTTCTACACACACATTTGTCAGCTTTTAGCTGTTGCTTATGTCCTCAGTTAGGTTATAATTGATGCCCAAGGGTAACTTGTACATTTAAATGAGAACACTTAGTGATTATTCACATCATATCATCTATAAACACAGGAAGAGATACAAAAAAGTCACTTTCATCACTTTCATATCTCCTACATATGTATTTGAATGCTGAATGCCATCATCAGGCTTCTTTAGTTCTGATTTAGCCCTTTCACGCCTTTTTCATTTCACATTTCGTTATTTAATAGTACTGGGTTTGTGCCAAGTAAATAATATATACATGTATGGCTTTGAAATTAGACTTGAGTGCATAACAAGAGAGGCATTTACTACTAATAATCAAATGAAAATGACTATGTATGTACTCACATACACACACATACAGTCACATACATCCTTTGTCTTGAAAGGGTGATATGAAGAGCTTACTCCTATAAATAGTTAATATTGACACGAAGAATTAATATAAAGAATGCTACGCTCTCGTATATTTAGTAAAACAGGGAAAGATATTCAAATGAATGTGGTCTGTAGTCGGGGAGACTGTTTGTCCTGGTTTGCCTAGGATAGTCCTGATTCATGCCTGTTGTTGCCACACCATCCTTTATAGCATCCCTGTAACTCTTCAAAGTATCCAGGCTTGCATATCCAGTCATATGGCCTCCTTACCTAGAGTACTTCTAGATTATTTAATAATTTAGCCTATCAATATGTTAGGTAACATGTGACCTGTCATAAATCTTTTATTGAATAATTTTAATCTATGAATCAAATCATTAATCCTAGAAGGAAATGATTTGACACTTGTGGAATTGTTATAAAATGTTTATTATAATTCATTTTGAAAAAATATGAACTTATCATTTAAAAAGTAAAATGATCTTAAAATATATTAGTTCATGAATCCTATGTCATCAACATGATGTGGTAGAATGATCCACATGCAGGAGAGTCAGTGATGTTGATAATTTACTATGAGGCTCTGATGGGATAGCCGACTTCAATTTCAGTATTCTCTACTGACCTGGTTGAACACAGTTGAAATATCATTTTCTAAAGTATCACATAGGCCCCAAAGGTTATAAGTCTATAAGATAATCAGTTGTGAACTGGCTTCTGTGGCACAAATCGCTTCAAAATGTCTATGATTCTGGGGCTGGCCTGGTGGCACAGTGGTTAAGTGCGTGCACTCCGCTTTGGCAGCCCAGGGTTCACAGGTTTGGATCCCGGCTGCACACCGATGCACCGCTTGTCAAGCCATGCTGTGGCAGCATCCCATATAAAGTAGAGGAAGATGGGCATGGATGTTAGCCCAGGACCAGTCTTCTTCAGCAAAAAGAGGGGGATTGGCCACAGACGTTATCTCAGGGCTGGTCTTCGTCACCAAAAAAAAAAACAAAATGTGTATCTGCTCTTTTTTTTAAATCTCTGGTTTTCCTTCTATCTCTTCTTCCCTTCTCAAACAAGTATTGGCAAAAGTAGTACACATTTCTTGTCTCTAAAACCTCAACCACACTCAGATTTCAACATTTATGATCCAGGTTAGCCTTTACCTCAATAGTTAAAATTATTCTCTGAGGATTGCCAACAATCGCTTAATTGAGAGAAGGAGTGTGTGTATATATGGTGGTTCTTAAGTGGTTTGACATTCCTAGAGCATTTGACATTGATAATGATTTCTTCTTCTTAAAAGCTTCTCCTCTTTTATATGTTAGTATAAAGTGTTCATTTTACTCTTATTTCCAAAATCACTCCTTTTTTGGTTTCTTTCCTCTGTATATACATTTTTGAGAAACCAGTGCTGTGACAATGTTTTTGCTCTTTTATAAGCTATCCTTCTTTGAGGATTTCATATTTTCCAATGACTTGAACTTCTATGTAGACGATTCTAAACTTTTTAGACTCGTCTAAAATGAGAATTGCATTCCAAACTGCTTCCTTGACGTCTCCATCTGGAGTCCCTGTAAGCAGCTTAAATTCAACACACCCAGAATTCAATAAATACGCCTTCTCAGAAAAATGTCTACTCAATCTACATTATTTGCACATTTTCCCAGTATCCCAAGAACCCACCTGGGGTACTCTTTGATGACATCTTCTTTCTTATACTCTGCATATACTTGGTTGCCAGCTTATATAAATTTGATTTGTGCACTGTCTGGTTTAAATATTTCCTTATTTCTAATTTCTTGACACATGGACTAATTTGCCTATGCCCATGTGTATGTGTGTATTTTCCTCTCTACTTATACATTCTATAAAGCACTTTGTATATTTCTTTGTTACTGTCTTTTAACTCTTGTTTTATGCATTTTTATTTTCTGGATTGTTCAAATTTAGTTCTCCTTTTTACAAATTCAATCACAATCTTAATGTATAATATCTAAAACTGACAAGATGATTTTTTGTATTTTATGAATTCAATTTTTTAATTTAAATAAATTATTTTAACATATATGCTTGCAAAAAGTAAGCAAAACATGTTTAAGTAGTTAATAAACATTATTATTATAAAATTAGAGGTGTTATTCACATCTTTATGTTTCACTGGAATTTTGCAGTATATTTTATCACTATCTAACCCTTAGTTGGATATTTCATGGAAAGTGATTTTTTTTTTTTTTTGTGAGGAAGATCAGCCCTGAGCTAACATCCGATGCCAATCCTCTTCTTTTTGCTGAGGAAGATTGGCCCTGAGCTAACATCCGTGCCCATCTTCCTCTACTTTATATGGGATGCTGCCACAGCATGGCTTGATAAGCGGTGCATAGGTCTGCGCCAGGCTCCGAACCCGTCAACCCCGGGCCGCCGCAGCGGAACTTGCAGACTTAATCACTGCACTACCAGGCCAGCCCCAGAAAGTGATGTTTTTCATCTTCTTTTAATGACACTTTCTTCACCTGGTGCTTTAGTCACTTTTGTTTATGCATTAGACACCACATATTTGATGACGGTAAATGCTTGTTATTATCCTTGTCATCAAAAAGAATTAAATTAGTTGCGGGCATGACATTGTTACCAGTTTCAGGCACACAGAGTGCCCTTGAAAACTGTTGAATAAATAGATTAATGATTTTTTTTTTCTCTTGATAGGAAGTCTTTTGAGGACAAGGACAATATTTTTATGTGTCATAATATCCACTATATTCTAGCACCTGCCTAACAGATTTTCAATAAGCATGTGTAGAATTTAAATAGTCCTTGATAGAAAATCCTGTTCAATAAAAATATATTACTGACCTAGTTTCTGAAATAAAAGTCAAAATTTATGAAATCCAGACAATTTATTTTAAAGTTTCCTACTGGCTGTTGTGAATGATGTGAATTTTAGTTATCATTTTATGGCCAAGGTTAATAATGTCAAAATACTATTAATCCTATGCAAAATATTAATCAATTTTTATTTTTGGTTTGTATACAAAGTATTATATAAATATTATTTAATTACAAATATATGTATATTCAAATCTCAATTATGTACCTGGGATAATAACTTTTGAGGAAAAAAATGATAAAAGTCAAGAATGCTATTAGTTTTCTACTTCAGTTCTATATGCGTGAGGACAACACTAAACCTATAAGAGATGAATGAGTTGCATATGTGACCATTACGGATTCTGTATGGAAATAACATTACACATACTAAATACAAAAATCTAATTCTTAATGGCCACGTTCTTGCATTTGAGAAATGTTTCATAACATTTCACAATATTATGATGAAATATGTTATACTAAGAATTGAGCTTTATTGCAGAAGGTTAAAAACATATGGCTTCAAAATGGTTGTGATCCACGTTTTTCAATTGAAAACTGTACAAAGGTAGGGCTGGTAATCCGTTCTCTGAAACTGACAGCTGTAATAACCCGGTAGGGAATTCTCAGAGTAGTTCATGAGTTTGACCTTTGGAAGGTATAGATTTAAGGGGAAATTTAATTTGGAGCCACAGATGGAAGAAACATCCACTTTCCTTGGCTAATAGTAGACAGTCATTTAAAAAATCAAGAAGAACCAGTTGTAAGTGTCGCACAGAGGAAAAGAAACACTCTATATGTCTTGTGGGTTCTTAATAAATGTTGTTGTCATGGCCATAGTTTTTACATAGCCAAAGTGCATACCACAGACCCAGTGGCACCGCGCTTTTACTTTGTGGCTTCGGGCTGTCCACATCTTTAATGCAAATACATGTACCTTTTAGGCAATGCTATTTTTGTGTGGAGTAATTTCATTTCCATCCAAATGTCATTCTCTTCAGCATTTATTCTCTCCTGCTACTGTTCTATCTCATAAAAGAACGAATTTCATCTACTTCAGCTTAAATGAATACATATGGATTTTAAAATGTGGGATTATAACTTCTCAATCTATTACCATCCTCAGTTTCTATGCACTTCAGTGAAAGTCAGCTGTAAGCTTCAGCTAATTTGTTTGGGATTTATTTTTCTGAAAAGTGTGTGAATTTGAAAAGAGTACGAAAAAGAAATAAAATGACTATGTACAATTATTTCTAAACCATGTTATATCACCAAACTAAAATTGTTTTCTAAACTACTGTCAAAAAATGAAAGAAAAATGCCTTTCTCCCAAACAACAAAAGACAGTTGGACAAAATAAATAAAATACAACTACTGATTTATCTGCCTAACAACTGGAACAACAAAGCACAGGGAGTTGACTCAGAGCCCAGAGTTATAGAAATTTAGAGCTAAAAGTAACATTTGACATCATACTTGGCAGTCTCTCTCAGCCAATGGGAAGTGGAGGCCAAAGAAACTCAGTGCCTTATTCAGGTTCACAGAACTAATTAGTGTCAAACATGGCAAAAATTCCACATTTCCAAGCTCTTTTAAAGAAGTTCTCTGCATTAAACTATACTACTTCTTTCATAATGATTTAAATAATAATATTTAAATGCTTAGCAGCAGCATTTCATAATTTTTATGAATTTGTCCACAAGTAGCCTGAGATCTCCAAAACTTTCTAAGTTGGTCCTTACCTCTTCTTTGCAACAAACCATCCTTTGGCTCCACAACTTATTCAGAGATAAAGCCAAGGTCTTTTCACTTGCCTACATGGTCCAAAGTGAACCATTCCACCCCTGCTCTCAGTCAGGCTCCCATATCCTAGGGTTTGCACTTCCTCCTTTCTTTTCCTAGAATGCTCTCCCTCCCAGACATAGGTATGATTCAATCCCTTACCTTCTTTAAGTCTTTAAATTTCACATTCTAAATGAGTCTTTTCCTGACCAGTCTACTTAAAGTTTCTATTTTATTCGCTGCCATATCCCGGCCTTCAAAAACAGTATCTGAATGATAGAAGACCATCACACTTTTTGTTGCTAAATTCACAAATGAAAGGGTAAAGAATCATTAGTTTGCTTTCCAAAAAGTACAGCAAACATTGTATAAGGCTAAAAGAGAGTGTGAATCAAATACTTCTTTGTTGATTTGCTAAGGATTTCACACTGAGTATTAGCAAAACACAAATGAAATATTGGAGTATTTAAAAACTCACCAATATTATTTTCCCTGAATAAACTGCTTCCTGTTTCAATCTGTCCCATGGTATTCCTGCTTCTTTTGGTCAATAGTCTTGGCAGCTAAGAGATATTTAAATCTCTTTGTCATCATTAGTATAGCCAACTAGTGATATGATGAGAAAAGTGAATATTTAAAGAAATCTTTATTCTTGAGACGATACTGGTTATATCTATACTAAAAAACTATATATACTCTGTAGAATTTAGTTTAATATTTGGAGATAAAAATAGCTGCAAAATTTATTCAAAGCTTCCAGCTCTGGAATCCATCACTGGAAGAAGAGTAAATAGCTAAAATGTGGTAGCCACACTTCATGGAATATTATACAACAGTATGGAGCAGCAGATTGGATGTGTACACAGAAACATGGATAGAACTTTAAAAAGTACTAGTTATTAAAAAGATAAGAAAGTCAATTATACACACATATATGTATATATGGCATGTGTATATAATGTGTATATTTATGTGTATGTGTGTATATATATATATATGTAAACACATAGGGCTTGCTAAAAAAGTAAGAAAGATCATTATATGTCTGTACATATGTATGTATACATGCATGTGTGTACACGCATAGGTATTCATTCACATAGACAGATATATAGATATGTAACCTTTATGTATGTAAATTTAAAAGCATGAATAAAAATCAGAATATGGATTTTGAAAAACCTATACAAACAAAAAATAGTATTAAATATATGAGAATGTTTATCAATATTTTAAATATGAGACAGAAAATAAGATGATAAAAATGAATAAGCAAATGAACAAATGAAGAAAAAGCACTTCTAGGATAAATGATGATAATATGCCCTGATCTGAGGAGTGTAATTAACTAAAATCAGTCAATCAATCAATGTTTCCAGTGCAATTAGGACCTTCTGATTTCTAAGAAAGAAAATATCAAATCTATATTAATTTTACACTATCAAAGCCATTTCTATTAAAAACAGTACAGCAAGAAACTTATTTAATAATATTTTCCATTTTTTTCCTGTTGATACATATGCTAAATGAATGAATTAGATGTGTATTACGCCATCCTTGCTACTAATATAGATTTTGTAACTCTTTTTACTAATTAATTGTTACTTTGTAATTAAATATTTAACATAGACAATGACTTCCAGATTTATTTCACCCCCCCAAAACAAGTGTGGGAAGTTTCCTGTCTTTTTCCGTAGAAATATTGAACTACACAATTTAGTGAGTTTTTCAGAAGAGAAAGTATCAAATACTGGGACCAACTTATTTTAAGGTTCTGCTATATGACATCTGCCAGTACAGGAAAATGTCATATAATGTAGGAGAATCCTAAATAGCTGGGGAAGTGGGGACAAGTAAAATAGATGCTGCATTAACTAAATGGCCCACTGTTTATAATGTACATAATAATTCACAAAGAAATGGTTTACCAGATTATTGCTAGAGAAAGAGGTCTGAAAACTGAAACAATATCCCTTATTGCTAAATAAAACAGTGATATTCTCTTTTACGTGTTAAACTCTTCATTCATTCATACTCTAAACAAGTATATATTAAGCACTTTTTGTGTGTCATGAAGTTAGATTCTAGGCACTGAAGATACAGCAGTGAAAAAAATAAGAGACAAAATTGCTGCTCTCGTGGAGTGTATACTTAGGAAAGTTAACAAAATAGAAACACCATTTCTGAAAATAAAAAAATAACTAAATTCTCTTTTGAAAAGTAAACAATAACTTAAGTAAAACTATGTTAGATAGTTGTTATGTACAAAGGAAAAAAACACAAATCTTTGGAATTTGTTTAGTTTAAATTTCTTTCCTGCACATGATCATTTGTGGAGAAAATAACTAAATGGACTTGATTCTTTGAAGACTGGGGAGCAGGTGTAAAAACATCCTGATTCTATTAAGGTTTCTCTATCCTGTAAAACCTTTGTCTTAGGAATGGTATATTTCTTCAATAAATTCTCTGGTCCAGCTCTCTATAAGTCTAGGAGCCTGCCATGAATAGTTATACCATCAGAACATTACTACTGACAAGTGAGGGCTCAGAAAAGATAGAATTGTTCTGTAAAGAAATGCCAGGTTATTTAAGTTTGTTGACAATTTCTAACCACTAAAAATAATTCTGGGAATAAAGATTCTAACTTTTAATCTTAAATAATATTTTAAATATGAATTAATCAATATTCAATTAATTTTATAACATTGTTTTTACAAAAAGAGGTATAAAGCAAGGTAAACAGATGTAATGGAAGTGTGGTCGTAAGTCATTGAATACAAAATAACAAGGGTTTATCTTTTTTACAGTCAACATCCAGGGATAATTACATTGTTTAAAAGCAATATCTCCCATCTATGTTTGGATAAAGGATTTATTTCAAAATTTGAAGATAAGAAACAGGAATTACACAGAGATTAAGTGGCTTAACTTAAAATCAACTGTCTGTTATCTCCACTTTAAAATCTTTTCTGATCTTCAGCTTCTATCCAGCAATCTAAAATGACATTTGAAAAATATTTTAATCCCATTTAATGTACTTAATAACTGAAGGTAAATTATGAATGCAAATACAATTCGTGTGTTATAAATCTGGTTTAGAAGCAGCTTCAAGATAATACGGAAGCACTTTTTCTCCATATGGTTATTGATTAACTTAGATCAAATCTAGGAGTGTGGAAGGAGTACAGATAACGTATTGGATTGTGATTGTACTGTAATAAGATATCAGCATAAGTACATATTTTTTAAAAGCTTCACATAATTTAAGTATATGGTGTTATTTACCTCATTTAGAAATGCATACACATACACATATGCACATATGTACTTCAATTTGCAATTAAAATAGAAATACATGTGACAATCATTTGCATTTCAAAAGGGATTATTGTCATCTTGCATGCTTTCATAAAGCTACAGTTCCTTCTGTGCTAATGCTTTAATAATATTAGACATAGGAGTGACCCACAGCTGCATTATCTTCAATATTTAATTGTCTATTGAACAAGTTCGCAAAACTTTATTGCTTAGAAAGTTTTATTGAAATCATTTAGAAGCTCTTAAACCAGAACCAACTTCACTCTTCAAGCAGATTAGCTCGATTTAATTTCCTCTATTAATAAAAACTCAATTTCTCTAAAATAAATAACGTGTACCTGAAAATATAGAAATCATATTAATTAAGACAAACTAACATTTATCCAATAGTTTCTTTAGAAATATTTCATACTTAGTAGTTTCAGAACACTGCTTTTCTACTTTGGAGCTTAATTAATTATAGGAGGTTATGGTAAACTACAAAATAAAGTTTCTCTCTAATTTGGCATGTATCTATCACAAATTGAAGATCATTACATCTAAAAATATTTACTTTAATAATCATTATCTAAACCAAAAATCATATTCAGTTAATCTCGGTTCAGCTAATATGCATTTACCAAGTATTGAAGAAAGTTCATACACAATAACCATTCCAGGTGGTTTCTTTCTTTCTTTCTTTAATGGGTACATTAACAACACTTCTTTATTTAATGGATACATAAATTAAGCATTTAATGAATAGAGGAAGTTCTAGGGATATATTTTGGAATAGTTTCTTTTTTCTGAGTTTCCTGTAAGGCAGATTAGCGAATTAATTCATGTGCCCTGTAGTCTCATAAATTATTAGTTGGATGTTTTGCTACTGCTATGATCAACAATTAATTTGCTAGTAAACTTGTGTTACTGAACAACTGACATATATTACAATTTTTCAAATACGTTTTTATAAAGACATACCTGTGTTTTGTTTTTTTCCCCTTCAAGCACTCTTTTTTTCTATAGGTGTCATAAACTTAGTGTCCGTTAAATGTTTCCGTACAGAATTAGTCAATTCCAACAAAATTGGATTTCCACTAACAATGTTTTATCATACTTTAAAATAACAAAATGATGTGTTTGCTATAACTATGGAAATAATGCAAATTTTTATAAAGAAAATGCAAGTATTACTTGGCCCTCCTACTGTTTCCCTTATTTCCCAGTACCTTAGGAAGCCAATATTGGCTTGCTGAATTCTATCTTCCACATTTCTGTAGAAACATACATAGAGATTCTTATATAACTTTACTAACTGCATATAACATGCAGCAATTTATTTCTCTTAATATTTTATTGATCTCACCTGATCAGTATTTAGTATTTATTTGTTATCAGTATAACAAACATCTAGTTTGTTCTTTTTATTGGCTTCAGAATATCCATGATGTAGACATAACACATATTTATTCAACCTATTGTCACTGAATGGAGCAGTTACTTTACGTGTTCTAGCCACTAAAATAACATTTTAACAAGGTATATTTGTATATATGCCCACAGGCACTGATGCTTTTTTTTCTGTAATCTAGATTACTAAATGTGGTATTGCTGGGTCAATGAGTGTGAATTTTTAATTTTGGTATATATTGCAGATTTATTTTCAAAAATAGTGTAGCAGTTTAGACTGCATTCAGTGATGCCATTTCCCTGTACTATTGTGCACAAAGGTAAACACTAGAATCTTTAATCAATATGATGTTTGAAGTAAGGAGACTTGTGGTTTTAATTTGTATATTCTTAATCAAGAGTGAGGTAAATTCTATTATCACATTATTTTCATAATTCAAGTTTCTTCCCGTGGAATTTATTATCCGTAAAAAAAGAAAACAAAAATTGCACCAGATGGAACAAACAAGACTTTATTCAAGACTATTACAATAGGAAAGAGAGATTGAACTCAACTTCGCTGAAACAAAAGATGGGAGAGCTTTTAAGCTCTGGGGTGAGCTAATTGAAAAGTATTGGAGGACATTTGTGGCGAGGTTAGTCAATGTTATTAGGCCATCTGTGTTTAATAATTGGTGCTTATTGAAGTTAAGCTCTTATCTTCCCACAGAGACTTGGAGATAAGGGCCTTATCTTTCCTTTTTCCCCTCAGCTTTATTGACGTCTAATTGACATATAACACTGTAAAATTTAAGGTGTGCATCATGTTGATTTGATACATGTATATATTGCAAATAATGACTACTATTGTATTAGCTAGCACCTCCTTCCTGTCACATAATTGCCATCTCTTTTTTTGTGGTGAGAACATTTAGGATCTACTCTCTTAGCAACTTTCAAATATATAATACAGTATTATTAGCTATAATCACCATACTGTACATTGGATCTCCAGACCTTGTTAAGAAGTCTATCTTTCTTGATGATTACATTTCAAAGGAATGGTCTGCAGGTCTTGGAGAAAGATATTCCTGGGTTGTAAAACTGGCAAGAGGCTGGGAGAAGATTTACATCTCGAAGAGGCAAAGAAAGAATTTACAAGTGCAAGTATTCTAAAATAAATGCTCTGAAAAAAGGGAGGTCAAGGTGCCTATAGTCAGAAAGAAAGCTGTCTAAAGTTTAGTGAGGCTGAAAGGACACTTAAGGCCATCTTGGTCTTTATATTCAAAGTAACTTGTGCCTGTGGCTCCCTCCTATGAAGACAAGTTACTTGTCTAATCCTGTCTCCTCAACCACCACGTAGATGAGAAATTAGTATCATTTTTTTTTTTTTTTTTTTTTTACTGAGGAAGATTTGCTCTGAGCTAACACCTGTTGCTGATCTTCCTCTTTTTTTGCTTGAGAAAGATTAGCCCTGAGCTAATATTTGTGCCAGTCTTTCTCTATTTTGTATGTGGGTCACTGCCACAGCATGGCTGATGAGTGATGTAGGTCTGTGCCCAGGGCTGAACCTGTGAGCCTGGGCTGCCAAAGCGGAGGGCACCAAACTTAACCACTACACCACAGGGCCAGCCCTGAGAAATTAGTATCTTTTAATCCTTGCTTTACTTCTCCATTTTCCTGAGATTATCTATCTATCTATCTATCTATCTATCTATCTATCTATCTATCTATCTATCTATCTATCCGTCCATCTGTCCGTCCATCCATCCATCCATCTAATCTGTCTCTCATCTATTTTTAATTCTAGACTATTAAATATTTACTAATATTTTAACTCCTCTAGTTCAATAACTTTTAAATAACACATTAAAAATTCTAATTATATGATTGACTAAAATGTGTGTTTATAAATATACTGTAAAATTCATGGTTTCCTACACTGTCTTCTTCATTTTCCATTTTTTAACAACTCTGTTCTGATTCTATAGCTACTAAATAAAAATAATTTCTCTAGTATTGTCCAAAGACACACAGGAGGCACAAACTCTGACTTTTCCAATGTTTTATATTAGCTTCCTTTTAATGTTAAAAATGAAATTGTCACAATTGGCTGTGCATAGCATTCTTGAGCAACAGATACCTTCTTTCCATGACCCATAGATTTTATTCCAATGCCCTTCAGTTTCCACTTTGTCAATGAGAAATCCCACGGTTGGCAGATTTTTCTATCCTTTTTCAGGAAAACTTCTCTTTCTTCCCCAAAGGTTATAAGATTTTCTCTGTATTTTGAATTGAGGATTTATATAAGTGTATTATGAATTGTGTGTCATTTTTTATTAATCCCATCTGAGAGTTGATAAGCACTTTAAATCTTCAGGGTTAGAGAAAACACATCTCTTATTTGGTTTTCCTTTTCTTCATTTCTTTCTCTTTCTGGAATTCCTTCCTCCACTGCCTCTTGTTACATCTATTTTGTGATGTAAGTCTCTTCATATTTCCCTAGTGCTTTTCATTCCTTGTTATATTTATTCGATATTAAGTGCTATTTCTTCTCTCTGATTCTGCAGAACATCAATCAAGTTTTAGTTGTGATTATCCTATATTTACATTTAGTTAAAGAAATTTTAAATTCAAATTTTACTAATACCAGACATTATGTTTACATACTTGGTCCATTTCTTCCAAGTAACAATGACAGCCCCCTGTTAACCCCCAAGAAGACAGACAATTTAGTTGTAGCTCTCGGCCAGGTGCTCAGGACCAGCAGAATCAGGCAGGTCTGCCCAGATTCCCAGGTCTAAATGGAGGCCATTTCACAGGTGGCAGTTGGCAATACAACTACTCTTAGAAAACATGACATTTCCTCCAGGAAAATCCCCTCCATGTCTTCTGGTTTTAAGTCCCTATCTGGTTCCAGGGAGAACAAAATCTTTCCTAGAAAATCCTGAGGAAACTGTACATTTAGATATACTTTTTATATTCTGCCACCTTTCCAACTGATAAAAGAAAAGGGAGTTGCCAACATCCCCCCTATTCCCTTACTTTCTAAAATCCAGATTTCCATTTTAATATTTAAAACATTTCCTAGAGTGAAGATGGAAGGATTTTTCTTGACTAGTGCTGGAAATTCTTTTCAGAGCAAGGCAATAGAGTGGGCAGATTTTTGAAATAGTGATTCTGTTAGTACTATAAATGGATGTGTGCTAGTTTTCAAAGTACTTAGCATAAACACAACAGGGATATTTCTAATAGTCAGGTTATTATAGATCTTTAGTTTAATCCATGACAGTTTCAAGCCAGAACATGACATTAAACAGCAAGGCTTTCTCTAACAGTTCCTCGCCTATATATCTCAGCAAATTCTTCAAAAATGTAAATTATGCACCAAAACACAGCTCCCTCTTATCTATCATTGACTTATTCTCCTTTTCTCTTCCCAAAAAATCACATCTGTCATTTCTAACTTTCATAATATAAATGGAATAGAAAAGAGATACAGAAATAGATATAGAAACCACTCTTTTTCAAAAAATGTATGGTGACATTGTTTTAAAGAGGCATCTGATAAACTATATATGTATATATTGCATTCAACATTAATGTTATAGCTGTACATTTATATCTCTATATAATTTGAATAAATTGATTATATTCATCCTAGATATTTTTTGCTTCTCTAATAAGCAGCAAATTTTTGCTAATCCTCCCCATCCTCAAGTCAAGATAACTAAGGTTCAGATAGGAGACATAAGGAAACATACTTGCATTTGTTCTCAATGAGCTAGAGAATGGATCTGGCTTTTACTTAACAATCGGACATTTTAATCATGGAATCCAAGAAAATCCTCTTATTGTACACTAAAATCTGAAATTATATCTAAAGGCACCCAGACAGTCACAATTAAGTAGAACTTACATATAACCACTTGTACACCGTCCAGGATTCATGTAGTTGACTGGGTAGAATGATCTATAACATTCAAATATGTGTAAACTACAGAGCCTGCACAGAGGGAATAGCTATAATAGTTTCTAGAAAAGGAACTGAGTAGAGTATGGTTCTCTAGAAACCTGTTAATAATAATTATCTTGATAGCAGTCTTTCTCAGAATATGCCATTATAAAGAATCTCAAACCCACATTTATATTGTAACTAATTTATTTTTATATTTTATGTTGTATTGCATACTTTATATAAAATATATTATAAATTTTATTAAATTAATTTTATTTATATTATGCAAAATTTATCTTTGGAAATAGAAATTGGCATTTATATTATCAAATTTAAACCTCTTTCTGAGTTACTTTAACAAAAGTAATATTGGAACACTTAGTGGAATATTAATAAAACCTAATATTATTTAGCTTTCTTTGGCTGCAGGTAAAAGACACCAAAACAACCAGATTAAAATGGCAAAAGGAAAATATTCTTATAAGGCCATAGGGATGTGTCATGGGACCCAAAGGCAGCAATATGGCTAAGTGTTTGGAAGCTAGAACAAAGTATTAGAAGCAGACAGGCTCTCTGTTTCTCGTGAGCACTGCTCTCTGTCTCTCTGCTTCATTAGTCTCTCACGGTCAACCAGCTTCATTTGTTTCTCTCATGTACATAGTGAGTTGAATGATAACCTCAGAGATCAGTATAGGGCCTATTCCATTGCAATGCTTGTTCAACTTTCAGATTCTCCCTGGAGGTCCACCCGGTTATTAAAACAAATTAGAATTTTTTTTTAATTGTCTAATGAGTCACCAAGGGACCTTCTAACTCACAGGAACAGGAAGGCAAAGCCTCCAGAACAAACTGCATTCCATGACACGTCTCAGTATCACCAAATCCAAAATTATATATAAACAATAATTTTGTTAGAAGTGATACAAAATATCTTAACTTTCGAACAACCAAATTCAATCAAATATGTGGTCATATCAACTCAAATGGTCAAATCAATGCTTACTGCAAATTATGGACTCACTGCTTGATCTAAGAGCAAAAAAGAATATATGATTTATTTGTTGAAAATGCTGTGTAGACAAATTTCTTTCTATGGGAGAATTTCTGTTATATTCATCATTTTTGACATCCTGGTGCACATTTCCCTTATATTTCACAATACAGGGATATTACTTTTGTTCCTCACCTTGACCGTTTAACATTATTGCAGAAGATGAAACCTGACTCTGCTTTTCTTTAACCTTGTGTGTCTAGAATTTCATTTATATTTTTAGGTTTGTATAGTAGAAGTGCTACAAGGTAAAGAATGGCGCATCTACTTTAGGTGCCAGCCAAGATGGATGACTTGTCTTAGATGACAGATATTTTTTCAAGCCAATTGATTGTCTGATTAATTGAAGAGGGAAAATTATGGCAAAAATTGCTAGCATGCCATTTATTCTCTTTCTGTTTTGCGTGACTTGCCTTCGTGAGAATTATATTTTTGATTTAATTTCTAGCTGTACTGTTTTGGCCAGAACATTACATCTCAGTCATTTTGATTCTGCAGAAACTGGGAAACAATGTATAAGATAAAGTACAGGAAGAAATCTCTGAGGCCACAAGACATAAGTAACTATCAACATATATTATAAATCAAACTAAGAATATTTATATTGCCGATATGGGATAAAGCTTCTTATTAATTTATAGGATAATTGATAAAGATAATTATAAAAGTAAGGGTAAATGTATAAAGATAATTCTCAGTTGAGTGTATATGCGTTTCTCCCATACATGCCTGCACATGTAAAGGAATGTTATCTCCATGACACAGCACTTTCACCTTCTTCTCTGCTTTGTCCTTAGAGCCAAGAAAGGGGCTGCTACCTAGGGGTCCTCAACTCATAATTGCTAAATGAATGAAGGACCTGACAGTCTGTTAATACCCTCTCTACAATTTCCAGTGCACAGAGAAAGAAAAAAGAACAAATTAAAATAGGACATTTCACAACTGAAATTTGACTTTGATGCCAAGATTAAAATGTTAAAAACCAGATTTTTCTCTCTAATTCAGTTTGATATGGGGTTTATATCATTCGATATAATTCTAATTCATCCATTCAACAGATATTTAGTAGATATCACTTACGTGTTCAACGAAGTGCTAAATAGTTTTGTTAATTCTCATAATACCCTGAAATAATTGTTGATTTTCACCCTTTTACATAAGAGAATGAGGCTCAGCATATCTCTTCCAAAGCTACGCGAATAAATCAATTATTTGCAAAGAGCCATGTACATAATCAAAATATTGAGGAAATGCATGTCTAGGCTTCCCACAATGGAGCCATTCATATACACGAAATTTTGAGGTTGAGTTAGACAAGAACAAATACACATGGCTAACAAATATTCACTTATTTTATAAGTCTTAGAAAAAGTTATTGCTCCTTGAACCATGACCAAAGTTTCTTTCAGGAAAAATAATTTATTTTTCTGGTTTTTAAAATCATGGTTATGATGGCTATAAAATACACGTTTTTATCCATTATTATTCAAGTAGAGAAATATTTATCCACTTATAAAATATTTTCCACTGCTTCTCCCATTTTGAGTGAGGACTAATTGATTTTTTTGTGCCTTGATTCCATGACCTTGTAAGATAAATAACCTATTTCTCAACGCATGCTATTTCAGCCTCAATTTCAGCTATTTAAAATTTAATGATTCATTTTTTATTTACTTAGCTTTAATTGTACTTCCTTTCATTCGTTTTATCGTTTTCTTTTCTCTTTTCCTTCATTTTTCTCCTTTGTGTTTATTCTATTCACCTTATTTTCCTATTCTTCCTCCTCTTCTCCCTTTCTCCTGGCGGTCTTTTATTTTTTTCAACCCTTGTTCTTTCTTTTCTGTTTCTTCTGATTCTAAGTTGTCTCTCAATCTTTCCCATCTCCTGAAAATCACACCTTTTATGGAATCTTCTCCCTGTGAGTGTGGGCTGGTGTAGAAACTAGTTTCTAACCAATAGACTATGGCAAAAGTTTTGGAATGGAATTTCCATGATTAGATTTCGTAAGATTGTGACTTGTACTTGCTAGCAGACTCCCTACTGCCTATTTGGTTTTCATGCTTTGGTGAAACAAGCTGCCATACTGTAGGGGCCCACATGGCAAGGAACTGATGGTGATCTTCAGCTAATAGCAGGTAGAAACTGAAGCCATCAGTCCACTATCTCAAGAAGGTGAATTGTGCCTACAAGCGTGTGAGCTTAGAAGTAGATCCTTCCCTAGTTCAGACTGAAAATGAGACAGCAGAGCTGACTAACATCTTGATTGTAGCATGTAAGAGGACCCAGCTAGATCCATGCCTAGATTCCTGACCCAAGGAAGCTGTGAGCTAATAAATGTCTATTGTTTTACTCTAAGTTTTGTGGTAATGTTTTCTGCAGCAATAAATAACAAATACATAAGTTTTTCTGTGCTACTTGCTTCATTTTCCCTCATATCATCTTTTTAAAAGATAATAGTCCTTCAGAGGCATATTTTAAAATCTGTTTGATAGAGGCAAAGAGAAAATGTTCATGCTTGGACATGCTGAAGTTTTAAATTTTTAATTCTTTTTTGTACTCAACATTGGCTTGCCCATCAAGGTGGTTACCAATAAAAAATGTAGTCATTAACTCAATTTATATAATAAAATCTTTATAAAAGTAACAATAGCTTTTATTTTGAGTGGTGAAATATCATAGTTTATATAGACCTGATTATGAATACGTGTGTACCACAACCAATTCTAATTACATTCTTGATTCAGTAAGAACATTGCTTTTGCCCCAAGATTATAATCCACCTAAATTTGTATTTGTATTCTTGTTGTAGAAACAAATAATTTTATCTTTCATGTTGAATTTTTAAACTGAATGTCCAATAATATTAGATATGTTACCTATGACAGACTGAATTTTTGAAAATTTTCTTTGATACCATGAACTGGATGAAAATATTGAGCTCATTGGAATTAATACATTTTCTCTTTGAAGCATATAACAACCAGGGCTGGGACTAGGGTGAGGCAAGTGAGGTGTTTGTGGCACAATATGTAATGAGACCCTCACTGTAAGCGCCGTGCATGTCGACTCTGCATTTGCAGATTTAACTGGCAAGATCTTTTTTTTTTATGGAGTCAATAATTAACTATCATTACTTGACCTTCTTTACATGTATCAGAAATCAGGAAATAAAAAATAGTGAATTTAATTTAGAGGAAGTATTTGTTTGGTAAAATGAAAAGTCTTGCTCACAAAGCAGTATATAAATACATCTTTTGTGCCTGAACACTTTAAATATAGTCTTGGGGCATAATCTTCTTAAAAAACAACTGGTAGGGCCAGCCCTGTGGCTTAGCAGTTAAGTGCGCGCGCTCCGCTACTGGCGGCCCGGGTTCGGATCCCAGGCGCGCACCTACGCACTGCTTCTCCGGCCATGCTGAGGCTGCGTCCCACATACAGCAACTAGAAGGATGTGCAACTATGACATACAACTATCTACTGGGGCTTTGGGGAAGAAAAAAAGGAGGAGGATTGGCAATAGATGTTAGCTCAGAGCCGGTCTTCCTCAGCAAAAAGAGGAGGATTACCATGGATGTTAGGTCAGGGCTGATCTTCCTCACAGAAAAAAAAAAAAAAAACTGGTAAGTTTTAAGTGATATTAATGCCTCTTCCACAAATTTTTGTCCTCTATTTTCCATGTGACATTATTATCAAACTCATGGCAGACATTGGACAAATATTTTGTGCAAGTTTTATATTCAGCACTACCTTTCTTAGTAAACAGAAATTTAGGACTTAATTTTTCATTAAACATGTACATGTTTAACTTAGTGATGCCAATAGTTTATTGTAGTTTTTTAAACGTGTAACCAAGCAACAAAACAAATATAGATTTCGGTCATACAATAAATGACAAAACCATGTAGAAGAAACACATCCATCATGAACCTTATCTGTTCTCCTGCTCAAATTAGATTGGTTTTCAGGTGTCTTTATTTTGAGATTCAACCTCTACTTCCTTTACCTATTTTAATTACTCTATAATTTCACACTTTTCCCACTGACCATTCCAACCGGCAGCCTGGCTGCTTGATTTGTCTGGAAGTTTGTTGCATGGGTTGCAGGATGACTGTCTGCAGGAGCATCAGATACCTGCCCATCATCATCAGAGGCCGGGGGAGTCCCTATCCAAGCATATTTGTTTTTATCATCCACCATGGTATCTTTTAAAGCACAGAGCATCTGGAAAGGGTCAAGAAATACCATGGGTCATCATTCGCATTTAGCCATGTGTTAAGGTGAGAACTGTTCTTGGCACATGTATCTCACAGACCACTGAGCAAGCCTGTGCAGAACTTGCAAGTACAAAGCGGAGGTCTGCGAGAGCATTCTAGATTGTTTTATTGCAATTATTATTAATAGTCCTTTGTTTAAAAACCTGGTTCAAATATGTGAAACCAGACAGTACACCATGACAACAGGCACAAGCATAGATTGCCCCAGTCATACAAAATGTAGTTTATGAGGTCCATGAAGCCTGTCTTCTTATGCCTATTTTAAAAATAAAGAAAGCATCTTAGAGAAGCCACACATCCACCATATCATTAGTAATAGGGCTAAGAATTGAAATTAGGCTATCTGGGTCTAGAACCCACAGTTTGTTTTAACATTACACTATTCCATAAAAAATTGAATCTACTATTTAGTACATGAAAGGTTATTGCTTACTAGTTTTTCTTTAACTATAGCTTACCTTTCTATAAAGTCATGTTTTCATAACTTTTCATGGATGTGCATTTAAAATTATCATATACAGCATACGTAACAAGTTGCAACGTATTTTGTGACTATTTGTTTTATGCTGAAATATATAATCAAAATTATGTCCTTTAGGAATTAATAATGGGATATAATTAACATATTTTTTCTTTTCCTTTTAGATTTAGAGTAATCATACACACTAAATTAATATAAACAATGTATAGAAAAAAACTGTTATCACTCAATATAATGGAATGACTGGTAGTAGTTTACTATCCAAATTAAGTTGATTCTTCATTTGTTCATAGAGAATTAATAGAAAAATATTAGGAAAAAACAAAAATTGTTAAAAATAATGTTCTAAGTAAAATTTTATAACATCAGAGATTATCATTCATGGTTTCATCAAGGCATAACTTCTATGAACTGTGAACCTAAAGGCTACTAAAAGTAGTAGACAAAGCTAACGTATTACATAACAGTCATGGAGCATAAACCACTCACTAAACTTGACATGCGCTTCTTGTTCAATTTGTATTACTTTTCAAGTGTTTCCAGCTTTTACTTGGAATGCCAGAATTTCTACTGGTGGTGAAAACATATTAATGTTTAAGTATAGATAAATATTTATACATATTGTAAATGTGTAAATATTTGTCTATAAGTACAGATATAATATATATCACATCTGTATGTGTGATTACTTTCTTTTTGCCAGCTATTTTAAATAACAAGGGTTTGGGAACTTTGAAGTGGAAATATCTAGATAAATTTGTCTATAACTTGTGCTGTTTAGCATCCTTGGAGAGCCACTCAAAGACCTTGTTAACTTATCCAAAGAGATTTGAATGATGTTTCTGCATTTATTTTGCTGCTGTTTTAGCTTACTCTGATCTCTTTAAATAATGACCTCAAGAGCTACCTTCCCCTCTGCTCCCCGGAAAGCAAAATTATTTACTCTTCAGAAGTAGGAAAGGAAAATACACACCTAGAGGGTGGGATGTATGTTACATAATCCATCCAAAAATATGTATATTAAGATCAAAGCTGGAAAGAACTAAGATATTATTGAGTAGTAATATGTATTTGTGTTTAAGAAAGCAGATATTCTACATAAGTGAATTTTCAGAGAACATGTATTTATCCTTTCAAGTGCCAAAATCTGACTTAAAAAAGCTACGGCTAGAAAGATTTCTACAATGTCTTACACTCTTCTTCGCTTTCAGCAGAGTCAGGTGATTTGTGTCTCGTCGTTTGTATAACTCAGCATTTTGCAAGGAGGGAGAGTTAGATACTCATTTGAACACTGTCTACATTGTCTCATTTATTTGATTCACTTTCCCATCCTTCTGGCTGACACAAGTTCAGTAGTTAGGCCAGGTGGTAGCACCAACAAATCTTCAATGGAATGTAAAGTGTTGGCAAAATCAACAAAGCTCAAATCTTAAATGTGACACCAGCGTTTCCATTGGCTCTATTGCTTTGCTTTATTCAATTAAATGAGAAGTGACTTGGCTTGTGCACTACTGATTTCTGTGATCCTCTATTTTATTTTTGGTTACAATATTTAAAATATCTCCTTTTAGTAAAGACTATTGTACTGTTCCATCATTTGCTGTTTGGCAATTAAGTCAATAGTTTTTCTTCTCATCTGTTTACAAGTGAAATGTCCCATTTCCAAGAGTTTCATGTTCAAGTTCCCACATGGCAACCATCAGAAGAAAATCAGTCTCTATTTCTGTGAGGCCATTCTTGTATATTTTAATATCCAACTAACCTGGTGTGCTGCTTACTAATGTCAGGACAGAGGAGGCATTCTTATATATTGCATCAACGTTACTTGGATATTTTATCAGAGCATCTGTCCACCACGAAAGTCACTGGCCAAGGCAGAGTAGCACCAAGTATCTAGAGAAGAAATCTCAGGGCAGAGAGACGTGTCCTAGCCACCCCACCTTCTCAGGATATGTTCAGTGATGCGAGATTTCTACCAAACAAGCCAGGACTTTCATGGCCCAAGTCTACTCTAGTAGAACAGGTCGATGAAGTTCTGAGATCTGCCATTTGAGTGGTTGGTGACAGCAGAGTCATTAGGTCAACCGGAGCCAATTTGCCTGCCACTGAGAGTATACTTGGCAGAGGAATACTGGTTATTGTTGTGGGGAAGCAGAACTAGTTTAGGCAGAACTGTCTGGCAAGGCTTGAGGGCTATGGCTGGGAAGCAGGTTTCAAAGTCTATTGTCCAAGGGGTAGTTATTGGGGCTAGTCTACTACTTCAGCCGGCAGTACAAGTGTTAAGGTTAAGGGAGCATAGAGTCCTGAATAAGATTACAAACACTGAACACTGACTTCTTGAGCTGAAATTCTTGCTGTATAACAGCTTCCCAATCTTGGGCAAGTGATTTAATCTTTGCCTCCATTTTCTCATCTATAAAATGGGCATAACATTTATAACCTAACTCATAGGATTGTTGTGAGATTTAAATAAATTATTGAAATAAAATGCTGGGGCCAGCCCCGTGGCTTAGCAGTTGGGTGCACGTGCTCCACTGCTGGAGGCCCGGCTTCGGATCTGGGCGCGCAGTGACGCACTGCTTGTCCAGCCATGCTGAGGCCGCGTCCCACATAGAACAATTAGAAGGATGTGCAACTATGACATACAACTATCTACTGGGGCTTTGGTGAGAAAAAGGGAAAAAATGGAGGAGGATTGGCAATGGATGTTAGCTCAGGGCCAGTCTTCCTCAGCAAAAAGAGGAGGATTGCCATGGATGTTAGCTCAGAGCTGATCTTCCTCACAAAAAAAAAAAAAAAGAAAGAGAGAAAATGGTTATGATGGTGCCTGGTACCTCATAATTACTAAATAAATATCATTATTGTCATTATTATTTGTTTAGATGCAGCATTTCTTCTAGTGTCAATATTCATTTACAAAGTAGAGGATGGTTTCTGCTCATGATGAGTGAATGATTCTTTCAGTTCACTCAGATTATAAATCTTCCATCGGGCCGGCCCAGTGGCTTAGTGGTTAAGTGGGCGCGCGCCACTGCTGGCGGCCCGGGTTCGGATCTCGGGCATGCACCAACGCACTGCTTCTCCGGCCATGCTGAGGCCGCGTCCCACATACAGCAACTAGAAGGATGTGCAACTATGACATACAACTATCTACTGGGGCTTTGAGGGAAAAAAATAAATAAATAAAAATTATAAATCTTCCATCAAGAGTATGGGTTGTAACAAGTGAATGTGCTATTGCTTCCTTTGACATCAGTATTTTATTTATGTCAAATCAGATGCCCCGTATCATAAAATATTAGTTCCAAACACTTTGAGCTGATAAACATATCTTATGGCTGTTTTTTGACTGATTTATCTTTATTTTTCCACATGTCAAACCTTTATTCATCTTCCAATTTAAGACACTATGAGATTTCTTTTATCAACCATCCCCAGAATCTCTCCTTTAATGTCCTATTGTCCAAAGATACAGCTTACACTTTATAGGATGAAGGGAATCATTCGAATGGCAGTCAGAAAGTGAAATGCTTTTTGAAATAATTTAGTTTCAGAACATTTAAAGCTTGATTAATACAACCTCAGTCTAAATTACTTAGATAATGGTTAAAAGGAATGGATGTAGTCCAAACTCTCTATTCAATTCCAAGAATGGTTGTTATCATATTGAAGATCTTAAAAACGATATAATCCTTTTAAAGTTCTCCATACTTCATTACGACACATGTTAATTTTAAGTAGCAAATACATGTGCTATGCGTGATGCTGCTTTGTCATGGTAAAAAAGAGCCCAGTGGGCGAAAAACTAGGTATTTTTCTGCATCCAAATTGGCCTTTCCGTGTCTTCAAACAACTTCTATTAAATATCACACCTTTTTCACCAGCCTCAGGAAATCTGACTTATATAGTTCTTTCTATGACTTTCATGGAAGCTACACAATGAAAGGTCTCTTACCATGCCTTTTCAGTTACTCAACAACTTGAAGGAGTTTGAGCTGATTTCTTAATTATTGAAATGAAGGGATAAAAATAAATGATGTAAACTGCTTACATTAGAAATATTTTTTAGAGCCTGATTCCAAATCTTTTGACACTGCTTTTTAATCTTTTAATGCAGACTCCAATGTTCAACTTCCATGATTAAAAACTAATTGTAAATACCTCTCTTATGGCTAAAGTAATTTTTGTATTCTTTACATTTCCATGACATGATTGGGTTTACTGAAAAATAAAATGTGAGTAGATTCTTAGTTTTAGTGTTTTTTAAATGTAGATGTTATTCTACATTAAGGAAGGTTTTTATTGTGAGATACTGAAAGATATTAGGACTCAGAAGTTGGTGTACGTTTCATAATCTCTAATTTTATTCTTTTACTGAGTCAAAATAGAAAGGATTCTTAAGTGATTCCTTCATATAGGATTTCATACAGTATACTGTAAAGTCTAAGTTTGGCTATTCATTTTTATTAAATCCGATTGTCAAAAGACACCGGAAATTTAGATCAAGAAATAAAAATCATAGATGCATATAACTAAAATCTTGCTTCTGAATTATATTCCAAATTATCAGGTAAATTCACTTTTGGGTAGTGAGATGATAAAATCTACCTCTAGACTAACAGACTCTTATTAGAGTATTTCATATAATTTTCCCTCTAATCTAAAAGACTCTTATTAGAGTCTTCCATATAATTCATCATACAGATCCACGCAGACTTTTGTGTGTATGTTGCATTTTTATGGGTGTGCAATACATAAAAAATATGCATATAAATAAGGATATGTGTATGCCTGAGTTACTGAAAATAGTAGCACAAATATAGTAAAACTGATACACATAAACATATATATATGTTTAATACATTTGTTTGTCATAAGATCTATCCATTAAAAAAAAATGATTGATATTACAAGTCTGAAGTCTAAAACCGAAGCATGTCAAGATCTCAGTCAAGATTTGTTGTCAAATCTGGTAAATTAATTTAAGGGATAGTTCTAAACAGTAAAAAGTAAGGAGAATATGTGGTAAATCCTTTTTTAGTGAGATGAAAAGTTCAATGAAATTGAATTATAAAAATTGTAATATTTATTTTGTTATGGTTTGTATTATTAAAAGTACCTTGGAAATAATTCAAATGGATTTTTCTTTTACTCTTTTCATGTAAAATCCCATGTCCTTGTCCCAAAATAGGTACTTTAATAGAAAATATATGGCATATACTTAGCACATTATAATAACTAAATAATTGCTGACTATTATTGTTTAACTGCTCTTGTAGCTAGGAATAATTGAAATAATGCATACAATGTGCATAATACAGTACCTGGCATAGCAAATTCTCAATATTATCTACTATTATCTTTTTCTTGTTGAGGTTCTAAGTAATTATAACTGTGGCTATAAATTCAAAAGAGTTTACATACACTTTGAAAGTCCCAAGTTATTCTTTTTGATGAGTATTTCTGAATATACCACTTTAATGCTGTGATATTATACAACTTAAATCAAGAAAGATAGAATGATTCACTGCAGTAGGTTTCTATTTCCTCACCTTAGAAGTTCTGATTTTGAGTGGAAATGAGATATATGAGTAGGTGCATAAGGATGAGGAAAGAAGCTAATCAGTCTTCCCATTTTGCTCATAAAAACCAAAGTGAAGCAACACATTTTGGAGACTTTCACAGCACAAACTGAGAAGTAGAGGTAAAAAATTAATTCTATCAATGCAACTTCTTCTTTGGGCAGTAAATGCAGCGATAAGGTGCTAAGAGTCTCCATTGATCAAATGGAAATATACAAGCTATATAATACTTATGATAAAGCTTAATTAATGAGATCATACACATAACATATCCAGGACTGTAACTGATATTATTTGATTTCTCATCTTACGTAAAGAGTCAGATGCCATTGTCTTCATTTACTGCTTTTGGTGTTTCCATGATGCGAGATGTGAAAATACCTTGTAGTCTAATAAAATCCTCGTAAAATGGACTTTAATTAGTCAATTGTGAAAAACATATCCTTATTTGGATACGTTATATGTATCCAAAAATTATATGTAACAGAAGTTAAAAACAACATGCTTATTTGGGATAGAGTCTAGCATAATTTTTGATAAGAAGAGTTTCAGTTAGGGCAAGGATTTTCTCAAGGCCAAAAACTCAGAATTTTACCCAGAATATACACTCTTCTTTACAACTTTGGAACAGGGAAGAATTCTTAAAACAGCAGAAAGCTCAAACTCGAAACGAAAAAGCAAAAAAAAAAAGAGATATATTTGGCCACATTAAAAGAATATAAAATGAAATAATATAAAATGAAGATTTGATAAAATTATAAATTCCTCAGTGCAAGAAAACACCATAAACAAATTTAAAAGTCGAGTCATCTAGGCATGGTTTTGTTATGCACCTTTTCTCCAATTTCACTTAAGTCCTTGTGTTAGTTTGTTAGAGCTTCCACAACAAAATACTACCAACTTGGTGGCTAAAGCAACAGAAATTTATTTTCTCACTGTTCTGGAGGTTAGAAGTCCCAGATCAAGGCGTTGGCAGGTTTTATTTCTTCCAAAATTTCTCTCCTTGGCTGGCAGATGGCCACTTTCTTGCTATGTCTTCATATACTCTTTTCTCTGTATGTGCATTCCTGGTGTCTCCGTGCATGTCCAAATTGCCTCTTCCTATAAGGATGCCAATCAGATGGATTAGAGCCCACCCTAATGGTCTCATTTTACCTAAATTACCTCTTTAAACACCCCATCTCCAAATACAGTCACATTCTAAGTATTGGGGATTAGGGCTTCAACAAATGAAGTGGGAGGGAATGACACAATTCAGTCCATAACAGTAATCTAAAATGATTCAACACAGAGATATATTTTATTTCAAAGTTTCAGAAAACATTGAGGCCAGCCCGGTGGTGTAGTGGTTACGTCTGCATGTTCCGCTTCAGTGGCCCAGGGTTCAGGGGTTCAGATTCCAGGCATAGACCTATACTGCTCATCAAAGCCATGCTGTGGTGGTGACCCACATACAAAAAAACAGGAAGATTGGCACAGATGTTAGCTCAGGGACAATCTTCCTCAAGCAAAAAGAGGAAGATTGGCAACAGGTATTAGCTCAGGGCCGATCTTCCTCACCAAAAATAAATAAATAAATTAATTAATTAAAAAAAGAAACTACTAGTGGAAGTCACACCACCAACATCTTGTTAATTAAAAACACAGTGAGTTGTTTCTCAAACTGAAGGTCTGGTCATGAATCTAAAGGTAAATCCCACTTAGAAAAGAAAAATATGATGAAAAAATATTTGTTCCCATTAAAAAGTGTGCTATTTATACAGCAAAGAGAAAATAAAGTTAAAAAAACATGAAAATATTTTCAAAACTTATAATATCAGACATGAAATATAACTGAAGACAATTGATAATGTTCCTTCTACTTTTAGTAACAGGAATGGAAAGATATGAATGCAACAGAAAGAGGACTACTTATTCTGTAGTTTCCATCCTCAGAAGGTCAGGTTGTTAATGAGTAAAGGTGGATACAGAAAATGGAAAATAAGACGACATTTAAACAATAAGCAGAATTCCAGATTTTCAGCCCTTCCCACAGATGGCTTTAATTTAGAAGATACCTTTATGTAAATGGTGAGTCACATAACATAGAATAAAAAAGCTACTTTAAAATATATGAATATGCATGCAATTATCCACACTGAAATAAGTAGAACCAATCACCATTTTATAATCTGAAGTATCCTTCCAGGAAATGCTTGTGTCCTGATGATGGTAATTGGTTTTTTAAATTAAAATTTGTCCCAAGTTTGTGTTAGACATTTATGTGGTACCAACTTCAGTGTTTTTAAACTATTTCCATTGAACATATTTGGTACTTTTTACTTTTGACTTAATACAAAAATCTAAATTATGTATGCCACACAGAGATGTACAACTATTTCATAATATTCTGTAAGCAGAGTGTCATTTCAGACGAAGGATGAAAACTACTGTCTGGAGTTTCTCATGTCAACTGACTGACTACGTTGCTCCAATCTAAGACCAAGGCACTTGATTCTGTTTTATTCTTTGTGGCTAGTTTTATATTAATTTGAACATGGGGTAAATTGCTTTTATATGGATAATATGAGAAAAATTATATGTAACAGAAGTTAAAAACAACATGCTTACTTGGGATAGAGTCTATATTTAGGAAGAAATTCTACTCAGGGTGCAAACAACCAGGTTAAGTAAATTTAATAACACATGAATAAAATTACTTTAAAATGAGGGTAAATAGCATAAAAAAGTGAGGAGAGGTTAGATATAGCTATGGATGCCAACAATGTAATCTGTGTTAGATATTTTGAAGAATGGAAGAAACTAAATTACGCAAAGAAAATAGCTGCATGTGTGAATTTTGTATCTTCCCAAAACACTGTTTTATTTTTAACCAAGTAATAATAATGTCAGTTAAAACAAAAGCTAAAATAATAGTGCTAATGAACATGTATTTTTTTGCCAAGAAGTGTCTAAGCACATGCATTAATCATTCGATATTCACAGCAACCCTGCATAGAAGATACCATTACTACTCCCATTTCACAGGTGAGAATGCTGAGAAAAAGGGAGGTTAACACATTTGCTTAAGGTCATAAGGCATCCAAGTAGGAGAGCCAGGATTGGGTCCAGGCAGGATGCTCCAGTGCTGATGTTCTCAACCACTATACTAACCAATCTTTTTAACATACGTGTGTGTGTACTTACTCCCTCATAAGATGTATATAAGGAGATCGCACCTAGTATAATGTACAGTGTGCTACATAAGAAATGGTCAATAATTAAAAACACTTAGGATATTACACAAAAAGGTACTCAATAACTGAAAGCTGTCATTTTCCTGAAAAAAAATCTGTTATTTTTACAAGATGAATTTTTCTACTTGCCAAATAATATTATTATGTGTGTTCTGCAGATAATCAAAGTTAAAGCATTATAAAATTAAAAGCAGCAAACAATGCACAATTTAAATAATTAAAATTGGGTAGATATGGACATTGCCTCTACCTTAACATCTTATGATAAGCAGATTTTTTTTCTAAAAATAAAATCAGAAGTATATGTCAAGTTTCATCTTCAGTTTAGACACAATATGTCTTATTTACTTTATAATTTGGACTGAATTGATGATCGTTTCCAACTATACAGATAACACTTCTGTTCTCATTAGAATTGGACTTTCTCTTTTTTTTTTTTTTTATTATTTTTTTTATTTTTTTTTTATTTTTTGTTTATTGCAGTAACATTGGTTTATAACATTGTAAAAATTTCAGGTGTACTTCATTGTACTTCTATTTCTGCATGGACTACATCATGTTCACCACCAAAATCCTAATTACAACCCATCACCACACACATGTACCGAATTATCCCTTTCACCCTCCTCCCTCCCCCCTTCCCCTCTGGTAACCACCAATCCAATCTCTGTCCCTATGTGTTTGTTTATTGTTGTTATTATCTACTACTTAATGAAGGAAATCATACGGTATTTGACCTTCTCCCTCTGACTTATTTCACTTTGCATTATACCCTCAATGTCCATCCATGTTGTCACAAATGGCTGGATTTCGTCGTTTCTTATGGCTGAGTAGTATTCCATTGTGTATATATACCACAGCTTTTTTATCCATTCGTCCCTTGATGGGCACTTAGGTTGCTTCCAAGTCTTGGCTATCGTGAATAAGGCTGCAATGAACACAGGGGTGCATGTACCTTTGCAAATTGGTGTTTTCAAGTTCTTTCTCTTTTTACTTTGGTTTGCTAACCAGGATTAAAACTACTGGTTCTCTGTTTCGTGTGGTTCTAGCAAACAATATTGTACTCTGTTCCACAAAAAATGCTTATCCTCTAAAATACAATGTACCCTATCTGTCCAAGAGGTATGTGTTACAGATACACATACATAGATACGTATCTATATGAAAATTCCTGCGTATGTGTGTGTGTGAGAGAGAGAGAGGGAGAGAGAGAGAGACACAAAAAACAAGACGTTGATTTGAAACCTCTATTCAAAGCAATAACTGGATTCATTCTGAATGACCATTAGTGGATTTAAGGCAATATTTATGCTTCTAACATACATTCCCTCATGTCTGCCCCAATACCCCTTACACACTCCCTTTTCCCTACCTACCACATAGATGTTAATCATTCCCAAGGAGTGGCTAAGGATTGTTCCACTTCCTTAGATGCTCCTAGAAAGTGCTGAATTGATCTTATATAAGTGCAAAGTTTACGTGTAACAGTTGGAAAGCTAAAAACTGCAAAAAACAGAAAATGCAACCTAAAAGCAAAGATTTTTGTTTTTTCACATGCAAAGACTATGCTAAGTCCACCTCCAGGCTCCAATTCTATTTTTTGTGTTTTTCTTGGTTTTATTCTTCTCCATATTTTGATATCTTTATTAAGGTGGAAGTGGTGACATACAGAGAATAAAAAGGCCTCTCTTCTTGCTGCCTTCTTTTAAAGAGCAAGGAAATCTTATATAAAGGATGCCATCCATCCGTCTGTCCTTCATTGGTTGGAGCTGTGAATAGGGACCACCAATATTGGTCGATATCAATCAGAATTTTCTTCTAGAGCTTGATACAAATATACTCTACCCTGAATCAATTGATGGACCTTCCAGAAGTAAATACCCTTTGAATATAGCTGAGGTCCCTCAGAAAATAAAAATGGGATGACTATTTGGCTGGCAGCATACAGTGTCTGAAATGACATATTATTCAATGGTATTATTAAGGAGTTTGAAATAAGGCTGTCTGTATCAGTCTAGAACGCAGCAGTCCAATTTAATAATCATATAGATCAAATAACCAATGCACTAATTTTTCAGTTTTCGCCTAGTTATGTTGGACTCCAGAAGTCATGGCCTATTGACCAACACTCAGTACAGAATTTGGAGTACTGAAAAATTAAAATAGATTATTTATACCCAGTCAATCGATGGAATAAAATTATTTAACTACTTTCTCCAAGAATAATGGATTTTTCCCCTTTATTGCTTTTCCAATGTCTCCTTCCTTTCTCTACAAACACAAGTACCATAATCATGCATTAGCGGAGATAAGATATACCACAAAACAAAGTAGCTTTGGATACATTGGAGGAGGTGGTGGTAAGGGAGTTAAAAGGAGTAAAATTTCCTAACTACAAGGGTCTCACTTTTTGTTGAGAAATTGCAGAAATGTACATAATTGTGAAGCTTTTTACAATTTTGTAGCTTAGAAAGAAAAATGCATAACAATGATAGATATGGTTTACTCTACATGTATCACAGGCAGTCTAAAATATGATTCACAGAGCACCAAATTATGTTTGACAAAAGAAAAAATGTAGTGGTTCTTTCAGATAATGAAATCCTTTTTTTCCCCCCAGAATAAATGGAAATGTAGTGAGTTGAAACAATTCAGTATGTGAAAGAAGCTTTTACTTTTATCTAAGTCACATATAAGTGCTTTTCTTTTAGAAATAACCATCAATCAGTAGCATATATAAAATACATCCTATGGACAGATTAAATCACACTCAACAATCCAAATGTTCATTTATTTCTAGAACAAAATGGATGTATACTTTAAATCCTCAGAGAAAAGTTGAGTAACAAGGACTTTTACATATTTCCCCACTCTAAAAATGGATATATGTAGTAGTGACATGCAAGAAAAGATATTAAGCTTGTGCATTTTGAAGTAAATTTAATTTTATTGTAAAATATATGGCACTATTTCTAATATCCTGTCATCTATAGTTGAGTCTATGAAATCTTCCCAGAACAATATCCTCTCCCAGACAGAACAAATAGTCCATTTAAATAATCACTAGCTTATTGTCGTATGTAACTGTTCCTGAAACCCTATGTTAGTTATTTTAATCTGTTTCTCCCCACTATTAAAAGATGAGGATCTTAATAGCACAAGGTGTTTATTCTTTATCATTGTTTCCACAGCTCTCATAGCACATATTGGACATATGTGTTATGTACATGAAATAAATGTTTGTGGAAGATGTGAAAGAAGGAAGGAAAAAGAAAGGGACTTATCCAATTAAGAAAGATTTATTTTTGTATAACTAACATCATGTGACTTATTAAATGGAACATAACCTAAGAAAGAAACAGTCTGATTCAAATATTTTCTTCAGTGGTTTTGAAGCCTAAAGTGAATTGTGATTTATAAAAAAAGGAAGGCTGGACAATATTTGGGAAATATTAATTCCCCATATATACACCAACTATGGGAATATTTTACACATAAATAGCTGTTTGTCTACATTAATTTTGAAAAGATGTATACAGACCATACGGAATTTTATAATTAACAATTGTTGTAACTGAAAATTAGTAAGTGACTCAATTTTTACATAGTAACTATCCTTGCTGTGAAATTTTCAACAACGTCCCGATTGCCCGTAGACTCCATAGCTTGGCAATCTCGCTGAACTACACATTCCTCCGCCAACACTATATGCCATCCACAAGGCTTTGTCCATGCAGGCTCCCTGCCGTGGGCTACCTTTGCATCTACTGGCAACTGCATGGAATCTCAGAAATCGCACGGGCTGGCCTAAAGGCCACTGCATGACCACGTCCTCCCTCAGTGTTCTCAGCTGGGTGCTCATCCACCTGGCACTGCAGGCACAGGGCCTGGGGCCTGATACTTTTGCAAGGGGCAACAAAATATTTAAATCCTGGAAGAAAATCAAAACGAAACTGCAAATTTGAGCTTAAAGTCTAATGAAAGGTTAACAAAGCATAGCATTATGTCAGGTAAGTAGCACACACATTATATTTAAAGTGAGATGTAACAATACATTAATATGTTTAATATACCATTGACTTAGCCTCCAAAATTAAGTCACCCCAATGAACAAGGGAATTTTTATCTGGCCCTGTTTTTAAGCTTCTTCAATCTTTAGTTGCACTAATTGTGTTTGTATGTATTTTATGTTGCTTTATACATGTTTATATTGTTTTACACACGTTTATATCTTACGTTCTATACTATCTTAGAACTCCTTGAGGATAAGAAACACTCCTTTTGAGTGGAAGCTACTATTGTCCAGAGAGAGGGTGACACAAATTGAGTTAATTTCTATTTTAGTACATTTTTTCCCAATTTGTATTATAAACTTGTTTTCAGAGCATTCTTTTCCAATTGATTGAGAATTCCTGGAAGACAGAAACCATGTCTTCTCATCTACAACTAGTATCCTTTAAAATGAATAGATTTCAGTGAATTAATTGACTATCGTCAAAATAATACAGCCACATACAAGAAGCTAAATATTTTCTCTATCAATGCTATTCTTATATAAGAGAACTAAATGTGAGAGAAAAGAACTTCATTCTTTAAGTTGAATTGTAATTATAACAAGGCTGGTAGTTAAGTATTCCAGCAGTTGAGGAAATTATAACTAAATTGTTAAAATATAACTAAATTGCATCTTAACTGATTATTTCAGATTTTCCAGAGGTCCTGATTTCTTATACTAATGGCAAGAAAAAGTGTTTATGTTATGATCAGTCATTATAATTTCTGCTTAAAAAGTAGCCCATGTTTCACCTTTTTCCAATTTCCTTTTCCTCATATATTTGTTGTAAGCACTCTAACCTTCTGCTGATTGATGTTATACATAATGGATTCCCCACTCATATTTTGTATGTAGCATTTTGTCAGAGACCGAGTCACATACATCTGTTGTTCTCTGGCCAGAGCTCTTGTCTGATTTAATTTGTTGTCCTTGAAGTTTGGTGGCTAGCTTCTCAGGTAGCTAAGAAAACTTCAAGCTAACAGAAGCTATTCAGAGAAAAGTTATTGTGAAAAGATTGTTCTCAGTTTCCAAACTGAGGATCATTTACAGCAGCATGACCTTGACAAATGTCTATAAGTCAAAGAATGTCTCACCATAAACAATTTGGGGAGACAGGCCTATAACACATTGCAGACACAGATTGGATTCCCAGCAGGGCCCATGCCAGCCCACACTTCTCACCTCACACATGCAGTACCAGAAAAAGTTACAGTTAAGGAAGAAGGAATTCCTTTCTGATATCAAGAAAGCAAAATCTTGTATTGCAACCAAATAAGTGAAACATGATCTCATAGTCATATTACTATCAAGTTTTAGTCAAAATCTACCAGTATATAGGTTAGAGGGCATTCAGTGGTACCCATAATATCGATCATTTTCTTTGTGTAAATAAATTTCTGTAAAACACAGTCCTGGACTTTTGGGAGCTGGGCATCAAATAAGATTGGATCTAGTCTTTTTGAAATGAACTAAAACCCCAAATGCTCCCTCTGACCTCACTGAACCAACTGGATATAGAGTGGGAGAGATAATTAGCTCTTGTGCTTTATGATGTGTGACCTGTTGGACATTTCTATCCTGGTCAGGCCCTCATTACCTAAATGTCATTTAAATCACACACTCCCTCAGGGGCTCTTATCCTTCAGGGGTCTGACTCCTTCTCAAAATAATGTTTTTCAATTTATCAAATGAATAATTTAGGATTAAAAAGTCCAGATTTAGGGGCTGGCCCCGTGGTGTAGTGGTTAAGTTCAGCACAGTCTGCTTCGGTGGCCCGGGTTTTATGGGTTCAGATCCCAGGCACAGACCTACACCACTTGTCAGCCATGCTGTGGTGGCGACCCACATACAACATAGAGGAAAATTGGCACAGGTGTTAGCTCAGGGCTAATCTTCCTCAAGCACAAAAAGAGGGAGATTGGTAACAGATGTTAGCTCAGAGTGCATCTTCCTCAATAACAACAACAACAACGAAAAACAACCCACAAAAAAACAGATTTATCTGAAATACGTTTATCAATATCTAAAACATGTTACATAGTAATATGTACTTGTAATTATTAATATATTAAAAAAAAGACCTAGTGGTGGGCCTAATAATTACTACAAGTGAGTGTAAACAGCATTTTGTGGTATTTGCAACAACCGTAGGTGAAATGAAAATAACTAGGATAGTTTAGTGATAAAATCACAGACATTGACACCACTGTTGTGGTTTATTGCCGAAATACTTAATTGAAGGAACCACTAAATTTCTGTTAGAGATTAGGGGGAACAAAGATGTAAATGTTTTCCACCCAAGTTCATGAACCCGCAGTTATGATCCAGGGGCCCATGGAGTGGGGCACAAGTCCTTCCCATGTAGATTTTCATCCAGAACCAATCCTCTTCCCCAGTGCAGCCACTTCACTCAAGATCTGAGCTGTGATTCTGTCTCTAATAGGCTCGGTCAGCTGTGATTCATTATCAAGCTAGCCAAAAGTTCAAAACTGCTGGCACATGAAGACTGTGATGTAGCTGTCATGACCATTCCAATCATATCTCCTACCAATGGCCTCCGACAAATACCTCCACACCTTAGTCCATATAGTTCAAGCCAAATTAAATTTCTGACTTTTTCTTGTATGTACTGAACATTTTCACACATCTATACCTGATTTCTCTGTTCATAAATATAATTTCGCTGTCACTAAACCTAGTAAATTTTACTACAAATGCAAATTAATTTACTTAAGATAATATAGAATTAATAAAACAGTGTGGAGAGAGATTATGAGCAAAGTGAGGAAATACATTTATTTAAAAGTTTAAAAATGTTCAACTTCACAAATCACTAAAAAATGAATGAGATCCATTTCGTGGCTGTTCAACTAGAAATGCATGTGTGTGTTTGTGACTGTGCGTACATACACACATACCTAATTTTATGTTGACAAGGATATAGTTTAATAGTTATATTCTGTAAATAGAACACAATCAAAATATATGTAAAATAGGTGCATACCTCTTTGTCTCAGGAATATCACTTCCAATCATCAGTCCCTAGGAAATGATAGCGAACTAGTAAACATGTGTGTGAGATGTTCAAAGCAATGTGGTTTCTTTAGAGGAATGACAGGAAGTAACCATTCTTCCTAACAGTAGAGAAATAGGTTTCAAAAAAAACAACTAGCAAATGACATTAAAATGAGAAATATCTAACATAGCGGTGAAGAACACATTATATAGAAGTGTTGCTTGGCTTTGAATCCTGGGTTTACTGTCTCATAATCATGAGACCTCGAGCCAGTTACTTAAATTCGCTAACTCAGTTTCCTCTTGTGTATAAAATAGAGTTAATAATAATACTGAACTTGAATGTTGTTATGAAGATGAAATAATGATACTTTAAGCACATAGTCAGAGCTAAGTTTTAGCTATTTTTATTATTATGATTTTTATCATTATTATGGCTTTGTAAACACTATAAAATTTTAAAATAAGAATGTAATAAGATCAAAATAAAAATTGCATCATTACATCTGATAAAAATATGGATGCATATACTCCCCAAATGGAATGGAATTACAGAAAGGCCAGGATGTTATTAGAGTGACGAGATTTTATGTGACTTTTAACATACATTATGGTGCCTGACTTGTATTCAGTAACAAACTTCTGACCTTACATTCTTTATAATAGCTTTTCTATATGAATGGCTTCTTTTGAATTTTCCAGAACGCCAGCACTCTCGTTGCAATAGAATCCTTTTTCTTTCTTTTTCTCCTACTCTTTTCATTTCTTTCTTTTCTTTTCTTTGTTTTATTTTTTCTGTTGTTGCTTTACACGAAAACATTAGTGTGGTTTGAAAATCATTGCTTACAGACTTGCTGAATGATTTAAGTAGGATATATCTTGAAATAGTTAACACCCAACCTTTTTCTTTCTCAAAGCCTGAATTCCTGGATCCTATCATGATATAAATTCACTTCTGTTTGACTTTGTCTTTACTTTTGGAAAGATATCTACAGGAATAGAATGGGAATTGTATCATCATTGATATAAAACTACGGAATGGTATTATAGCAATTGCTACTCTTCAGTAATTTCAATATTATATGACATGAGAAAAACATTTGTGGAGTTTTTACAGTATTTTTCAAATGGTTTTGGAAAGTTATTGATATGACAGTTTCTTTTTCTAAACAGAGCGTTAACATATTTTACATAGTTGTCCATGTGAAATACTGAGAATTGGGTTGTTGTTTGAGGAATAAGCCACCTGCCATGAAGGCAATTTATTTTATGGCCACATATGTTAGTGTTAGTTGCTTGGAAGAAAGCCATCATTTTTTGCCTCCTCTCTCTCCTAGAACTATTCTTTCAACACCTGTGTGGGAAACATGCAAATTTAACAACAACTAAATAACTTGAAAATAAGTATCAGCCAAATGGTTATTATTATTTTGGGGGGATAAATTTCTTCAGCGTTTGATTTATGTTCGCACCACTTAGAGTACTAGCTATGTTTATTTGTTTGAAAATTGGTAAAACCAATTTGCTCCAGGCTATGACCTTATATGCCAAGATGAGCCCAATGTGAATTCTTACAGTTGAGTTATAAACCTCTGAAGAACAGTTTTTATGCTAAAAATGCTGACACTACCTCAGCTGTAGCAGTATGCGTGATCTGGCTATAATTTTGTCAAAGAACTGTTACAGGTAAAGTAACTTATTAACAACCAGTGTATCTTGAAAGTAAAATGACAAAGGGTGGGGGGGGAAGCTGAAAAAAGAGAAATGATGAGAAATAAATTAAGAAAACTTAGATAACTCAGAGGAGAAATAATCAATCTTTTTAATATTTATTTTTAAACCAAATTAGACATATGAAGTATACTCTTCAACTTTTGTGAAAGAGTTATACATAGTATTTTGTATGGGGTCTATTGAAAGATGGACACTTAATAGTTTATGGTAAAAATGTTCTGTAGTATGTGGCACATCAAATTGTTTCAAATTTATATTGAAGGGCTAAGGCTTTAGTATTTCTACAATAAATTAAAGTATTTCTTGTAATGCCCCTTGCTTTATATGTATATAGTTTGACTTAAGTAGAATACATGTACACATATTTTCTTGCAGGATATAAATTTAATCATTTACACACACATGATGATTTGCCTAACCAAAATATACTCTCAGTTTTTGCTGTGCTATTATTACAATATCAAAAGTAAGCTAGCTGTCTACTTTAGAAGTAAATTCTACGGGTCAGAGCTGTTATGCCTTTCAAAAAACTTTCCCAGATAAAATTTGATTTTTACCAAATGATATGGAATATATCATAATCCTAGGCTTAAGTACTTCAAATTTGTCAATTCAATATGCCTTTCTCATTACACATATGTAACCCTATTCTCTAACAAGTAAAATAATTTTAATTTATTGTTTTGATTCTTCTTTTTTTCTTTAACTACTTCCTTAACTCTCTAGCATTTGCACACTTCTAGCAAAAGTGACTTTAAATCTTCAATTGTTTGATTATTGGCATATAACCCCTTATCTTCTTCCTATTTGCATACTATAATTAATTGCTACAGATACCCAAGTAAGTGGATCTGAATAAATACAAGGCAAATACATACACTTAGTGTTTATATGACTATGAGCCCTTGATTTTACACCCCATGGATATAGTTTTCATCATACTTAAAGTTGAAAGGGATGTTTTTCAAAATTAGTTACAGCTCTTATTTACTAGGCACCTATTATGGTCTAGGCAGAAGGCGTCCTGTTTGATAAACTTCATCTTATTTCTCTCACAATACCTATGGATTTACAAAGGAGATACTGAAGTCCAGTGCAGTTCATAATACACTCCAGACGCATAACTATAGATTGGTATTGCCTGGATTTTAATTATCTATTAGTTATTCATTTCTACACTGAAGTTTCTTAAAAGTCCACAAACAATTTTGGTTAAATATTTGAGTAAAATAGTATAGATGGTTCATTAACCATTCAACTCTCAACTATTGAGAAAACTAAAGGCAATTACCTGGAAGAATGAAGCATCTTTGACATTTTCAAATATGTTGCAATTAACCACAGATGTTTAATATACGAACATCTGAAAATAATTGCAAGGCTGCAATTATTATTATATAATAATTGTTTCATGTGTTTATCTTAGGAGCACTTGCATTCCTTAAATAAACATAGAAAGACTGTACTTTTTAGCATAAAAAAATGAAAGGATCATTAAAAGGCAAAAACTAAACGCTGTCCGAAGTATTGACTCAGAGATCTGATTGATCTTTTATAACTTCTGTGATATTAATTTATCTTCCCGGAAGGTGACAACTGGTACCTGCCTTGTTTCGATGTAATCTCCAGAAATTTAAAATTAACTGTGCTGGTGAGAATTACATTTTTAAGTAGTTCCACCAACACTGCTAAAAAGAACAAGGTACAACATAAGTAGCGTGAGTTTTGTTTGTTCCATGTATCTTTTCCCAGAATGAAAATTTCTGAAAAATCATTTAAAATGTGGGTTGTAAAAAATTTTGTCCTAGCCTGAGGAGTTTGGTGTTAGTTGACTTCACTGAAAATAATTCATTAGAGAGACAAATGCCATATTATCTGACTTATATGTGGGATCTAAAAAACAAAACAAAATCGACATCAGAGATACAGAGAACTAATTGGTGGTTCCCAGAAGAGGAAGGTGGAGGGTGGGCAAAATGGGTGAAGCTCGTCAAAAGGTATTAACTTCAGTAATAAAATAAATAAGCCCTGGGGATGTAATGTACAGCCTGGTGACTGTAGTTAACCATACTGCATTGCATATTTGAAAGCTGCTGAGAGAGTAGATCCTAAAAGTTCTCATCACAACAAAAAAACATTTTTAACTATATGTGGTGATGGGTGTTAACCAGACATATTGTGGCGATCAACACTTATTATAAAATATATATATACCAAATAATTATGTTGTACACCTTGAAATTTATATAATGTTATATGTCAATTATATTTCAATTATTAAAAAAAATTTTTAAAAAGACGGTAGAATACATACTAGCTAGAGAGGGGGGTGAAGCCACATTACTTAAAATAATCAGTTTCAAATAAATAAAACAATATTGGATAATCCTGTCTTATTTTTTGTTTATTTATTTTTTTTGTGAGGAAGATCAGCCCTGAGCTAACATCCATGCTAATCCTCCTCTTTTTTTTTTTTGCTGAGGAAGACTGGCTCTGCAATAACATCTATTGCCAATCCTCCTCCTTTATTTCCCCCAAAGCCCCACTAGATAGTTGTATGTCATACTTGCATGTCCTTCTAGTTGCTGCATGTGGGACATAGCCTCAGCATGGCCGGAGAAGCGATGAGTAGGTGTGCGCCCGAGATCTGAATCTGGGCCACCAGTAGCAGAGCATGCACACTTAACTGCTAAGCCACGGGGCCGGCCCTTATTTTTTGTTTAAACTACTGTCTTGATATTAAATTAAAAATCTGTAAGACACAATTGTAAAGGATAATCCATTTTTATTTTCTTATACCACCAGAGATGCTGTTTGATGGTGTCGTTTCTAGATTTAAAAGACACACATGCCAACTTTTGGAAGACATATTTCCAACTGTGTATTTCTAATGACAGTACTGCCCTGTTTCTTCCATCTGTTAAAGAACAGCTCTGCTCACCTTTAGGTTCTTATACTACTAATCTCTGTGTATGTTTTATTATTAATTTGCAAGAATTTTGGTCTAAGGATCCTCCATTCGGTCAACTTCAAAGATTACCCCAGCAGAGGCTGAATTAATTACAGTTGAATAGTTTGTTCTCCAAGGCAAATATCTTAAAAAATACATTAGTGCTAGTAAAAAAAGAAGTCCTTTGCATATCTTAAATTACCTGCAGATCAAGGGATAAAATGAAAGAAAAACAGCAGCAGAGCAAGTATTTTAGGTGTATGTGTGAAAAAGCACTGATAGTTTCGTTAGTCTTAATTTCAGCCCATAAAAATAGTACACTTTCCTTGGGCTCAATAAATTAAAACCTAGACTTGGCAATGTTGATATACCCAATGATCCTTTGTGATGGGTAAATTGCCCATAATTAGAATGATGCCTATTGACATTTTCACTATCTCATTTCAAAATGTTTCAGAGCTAGGAAAGTATTTCTGCAAACTGAAATAATCAACTTATTTATGAAAATAAAGAAGGTTATTTCTCCTAACTATAATGGTTTAGACCAGACTCAGTCTTCAAACGGGGGTATTGGCAATCTACTAGGGCATGGTAAGAAAATTTTTAGACCTACAGTAATATATTTTTTCCCCATCAGCATTTTCTTATTGTTGCAAATTATAATAAAAATAACTTGTTGGTTATGTAGAATATACATATATCTAACTTTAAAAAATCATTCATTGGGCATTTGAGGGTCAAAATTAATGAATACATCTCAGATTACCTGGGTGAAGGACATTTTGCTTGTTTGTGTTCTAATTTCCAGTTTATCATGAGCTAATCTTTGGGTCTATATACTATTCAGTGAGGAAAGTCCACTGATCACTATAACTTGTGCTGTTTGCCTAAAATATCCAAGCAAGCACATTAAAATTTTACATTTGTTTGTAGAGAAAATAAATTTAAGTTGAATGAACCCATCGACACTGACTACATCCGAGATTTGATTTAGAATAATACAGTATGTGATGTAATATCTTAACATGAGATTATTTAATAATACAGTATTTTAAAAATAAAATATAATATTTAGAATATTGTATAATGTGTGAGGTACAGTATAGAATAAAGGTGACTATTATTCCTTCAGAAATATCAATACTTAGCTTTGTTTATAACTGATAAATAAAGCTGTATATCATTTATTTATTTATGATTCTTAAACTAAAATTAGGAAATTTTCAACAATGATACTCAAAAATTAACTGAGGTAAATAAGTGACATAGCTGCCAACTTAATTGAATAATTATAATTTATCACAAAAGTACTTGTCTGAATAATCTGATAAACGACATTGTTACCAGACACAAACAAGGGTTTTTACCCACCACTCAAGAGTGGCCAAATACAACTGGAACACCAGGCTTGCAGCGAGGAAAGAGTTTTTATTTTGGGTGACATCAGCCAGAAGATGAGAGTGAGCCCTCAAATTCATCCCATCTCCCCAAAAGATGGGAGGCAAGGGGTTTTAAATGTTAAGAGGAATGTGGCTGCTTGTAGGGAGGGGGAGCTTATAGCCTTGCTGGTCGGTGCTCTCCCACCAGCCTGTGTTTGGCCTTGTGAGGCTGCTGGCCAGGAGGAGGATGGTGAGATAAGGGAATCCACAGGTGACTGTCCTTGGTTGTCTGTCTCCATGGTGGATGGTGGATTCTGGTACCAGGAAGCCAAGGACTTGAGGTCTGGGAAGCTTTAGCTTCTTGATATTCTCTGGACATCAGTTTTCCTGTGACAAAACTCAAGAGCTAGTAATTAGCCAAAACTTCAGTGTGAGCCCAGGGTGAGGCCACCTGGGCTTTTTAACACTTTGTAACTTCTATCTACCTTGTGAAGTTCAGGGACACAAAGGTTTAAAAAAAACAATATTTACGATATTTACGTATGAATGTAACTTAGAGAAGCAGGGAAAGGGGATGGGTGCTTTTGGTTTTAACCCCATATATGCTGGGTTTAACACAGGGAAACTGATATCAGAGCAGGCATCAATGTGTTTTAAATAATTTACATATCTTTCTGTGCCATTTTTCATTTTGCTCAAAGGCTTATTTTCATATTTTATTCATATACGCCTTACAAAAACACTTTATTTACATTGATTTCCCAAATAATGACACTAACTTAGTGCCTTTCTCAGCATTCTCTTTCAATCTAGTTCCAAAATTTCAGGGATCTAAATACTCCCACCTCCCTTTTCCTCCTCCTCCTCTTCTTTTCCTCTGAATTCTCAGGCTATTCTCTCTGAGTGGAGGTGAATAGAAATGATGGTTAGTAAACAATGCAGCATAAAAATGAGAACAGAGTCTTTTCAAAACAGGCTTTAAGGTCACTGAATGGAAATGATATCACTGAACATGTGCATTGTACATTTACAAGTATTTCAGTGTCTTTCACAAATATCCACAAATTAGAATCTCAACAAGGAATCAGGTATTGGAGATGATTGTCTTTGAAAGGAATCTGAGCAGGAAAATGAAGTTGAGAACCAGCTTAGCTTACATTTGTGATGAAGCTAACTCACTGTTTCCAGCCCCGCTCCAGCTTTTTTCTTCTCTTGCTCTTTAATGCAACCTGATTGTGCTGAAACTTTTAGGCAATACGCTTGAATAATTAGGTTTAGATAAACATGAAAGAAAAATACCGTAATTCTAGGGACTGGACTAAATGAAGGTACAGAATGAAAAATTTCTTTGAACTCTTCTCTTGAAATTTGGTAACTCAAGGTCAGGAAAAAATTACTGGATAAAGAAGCAATTAAACTAAGACTTCACACATGCGGAACAGTTATTTAGAAAAAGAGGGACAGGAAGGATATTCCACCGAGAGGGAATAGCACGCGTACAGGGCCCCGGAGGGGAGAAATAATGGTATATATCAGAGACTGAAGCCAGTGTGGTTGCAGCCAAGAGACTGAGAGATGTGTGGATCTTGAGCGGGCTGAGAAATGAGGCAGGCAGCAGTGTAAGCTGGCCAGAGTCCTTGAAGCTGTGGAGAGGGAGATAATACGCTGAGATTTGACATTTGAAAAACAAATAAATCATTCCATCTAAAGTCTGGAGAACAAATTAAGGAAGGGCAACGTGTCCAAAGGTAGCAGCAGGAAGCTGTTGCTGTAATCTAGGAGAGGCACTGGTGGTTCTGGTGCAGATGAGGAAAAATGGTGGACTTTGGGGGAGATTTATGAAAGTTTTTAAAACTTGTGATGATCTGGATATAGGCTGCGAGAGGGAGAGTAATATAAAAGATAAGCCTTAGGTTTCTTGTTGATTTAGATTGTTGACTATACCATTCAGTGAGAGAAGGATATGGAAATACAACTTTGGAAGAGACAAATACAAATTAAAAATCTGAACAGAAATCTTTATTCAATAAAAGCAAGTGTTGGAATCCAATCATTAATCTCTTCTTAATCTGTGATCATGACATTTCCATAATCGTGCTACAGAAAATTATACTCATCATACATACACAAAATAATGTGTTTCCATTTACTATTTGTGCTCATTCTATTTTTTTCATTTAAACATTTTTAAAATTAGGATGCCTCTAACACTTAATCAACGTTATTATTGTAGTAACTTTTAACATAGTATTTGTCTCTTTTCCTGCTTTCTTTTTTTTTTTTTTTTTTGGTGAGGAAGACCAACTCTGAGCTAACATCCAAGGCCAATCCTCCTCTTTTCTGCTGAGGAAGACTGGCCTTGGGCTAACATCCGTGCCCATCTTCCTCTACTTTTCACGGGACGCCGCCACAGCATGGCTTGACAAGCTGTGTGGCGGTGCGTGCCTAGGATCTGAACCGGAGAAACCCAGGCAGCTGCAGCGGAGCGCGCACACTTAACCGCTTGCACCACCAGGCCGGCCCCTTTCCTGCTTTCTTTTGTTCCTGAAAAGCTCTTCTTAATAATGTATCTTACAAAATATGGCAATTGAGAACAAAGAAAATTATTTATTCATCAACTCATTTGAACAACAAGAGGTTGACCATAGAAATCACCAAATCTATTTGCCTAAATACTGTTTCAAAGAAAAAATTTAGTAGTAGTATGTCTATATGTTAAAGAAAATGTGTTATTTTAAGCTATGATTATATTTGGGAAGGTTTAAAAAGTACCCATATGTTCATTATTACATAGTGTATTTTGGAATATGTTTTAAAATATTTAATCACAAGAAAATGAACTATTTTTTCAGCTGTTTGACAACGTTCAGCTCATTTAAAAAATATTTTGTTGAGTAAAATATTTCTCCCAAAGGACAAGATTAACAGAGCTCTATTAAGATTATTATAATGTAGAGGAGATTGCAGCAACAGTCAACGTTTTCTTTTTTGTGCTCAGAGTCGTTTTGGTTTTATACAACTATTTTCTTTAATTTAATAAGATTGACTAATGTTTATATGGACGTACTATGTGCCAGGTACCAGCCTAAGTGTTTTCCTTAAATTAAGTCATTTAATAAAAAACATCCCTGTTTTACAGGTAAGGGAACCAAGACAAAGAGAAGTTAAGAAAGGAACTCATTGTCATAAGTAGCAGAGTAGTGAGAGATAAGGAAAACGTCCTGTTTGTGCACCTTACTTTTCAAAATATACATTAATTCCAATGTATACTAATGTTTTTCCAAACTCAGTAATTTGCATAATATTCTTAGGCAGATTCCCTACTTCAACAACTTGTGCCCTCTCTCAGCTATGCCTTATGGGAACCTATGCAGCACCACACCACCACTCATCAGTCTCAGTAGAAGACTCTCCAGCAGCTGCCCCTTCCTCTGGTGTTCTGAATCACAGGAGCCTACCTTCTCCAGAGTCTTGCCCTTCCAATGAAACTTCATCCTCTTCCAATGAAATCTCAACCAGACCCATTTCAAAACAGAGAAACAAGGGGCGGGGCCGGCCCAGTGGCGCAAGCTGTTAAGTGTATGTGCTCCATTGCGGTGGCCTGGGGTTCGCCGGTTCGGATCCCGGGCTCTCACCAACGCACCGCTTGTCAAACCATGCTGTGGCGGCGTCCCATATAAAGTGGAGAAAGACAGGCATGGGTGTTAGCCCAGGGCCAGTCTTCCTCAGCAAAAAAAGAAGAGGACTGGCAGATGTTAGCTCAGGGCTGATCTCCTCACAAAAAAAAAGAAAAAAGAAATGATAAAAATAAATGAAAAGAAGTATCAGCTTTTTATCTGACTCCTCTAGCTCCTTATATCCAATCTTGTCGCATCCCTGGAGTCACTAACCTCTATATTTACAGTTCTCAAGTTCCCAGTGTTACATCAGCCTTGGAAAATTGTTTCTATCTAGCTTCTTTCTGCAGTATTTAACACTTATGCTGAAATTGCTTCCCAATTCTGTGACAAGTTTCTGTGACTTATTTTTCTCTACCTGTCTCTGGCATTTGCCTTTGCAGATCCCTTCCTCTTTCGTGGAAGGGCATTGCCATCTGACCTTTTTCCCACATTCCCTGGTGTAATCCAAGGTGTCATTGCTACTTTCTGCAATGACTTTTTAATTTGTCTCCTTCCATTAAATGCAAGCCCTCTCTTATCAGTTCTCCACAAAGCTGCCAGAGAGTTCTACCTAAGCCACGTATCTGATAGTGCCTCCTGTCTGTTTGAAAGTCATTGGGATACGTTTTACTGTTTTCAGTTTAGAAACAAAGCAATAGTACCAAGTTTATTTTTCAAAGGTGGTTATGCAAAAATATCCCTTCCTGGGGCCTGCCTGGTGGCATAGCGGTTAAATTCACGCTCCCCGCTTTGGCGGCCCGGGGTGCGCAGATTCGGATTCCTGGCGCGGACCGACACACTGCTTGTCAAGCCATGCTGTGGCGACATCCCATATAAAGTAGAAGAAGATGAGCACGGATGTTAGCCCAGATCGGCATCTTCCTCAGCAAAAAGAGGAGGATTGGCAATGGATATTAGCTCAGGGCTAATCTTCCTCTCACACACACACACACACACACACACACACACACCACACACACAAATCCCTCCCTACATGCTCTTCTTTCAATGTGTAATTGACATTTATACATTGAGAGATGGGGTCTAATTTCCCTTCCCATGAATACAGACTGGATTCAGTGACTAACTTCTAATGAATAGCATGTGGTGAAAGTAACAGTGCATGACTTCTAAGGCTGGGTGATAAAAGGCAATGTCCGTCATCAGAGCCCAGTACCCACCTGTAGGGATTCTGATCAGAGGCCTAGCTGAGGTCTCAGCTGTCTGCCAGCATCAACCATTCAACACCTGAGTGTTGGAGTCTTCAGATGATTCTGAGTACTGATGGAGAGTAGGGCAGAGACGAGTTGTCCCTGCCATGCCCTGTCTAAATTGCAGATTCATAACAGGTAAATGTTCTCATTGTTTTAAGCCATTAAGTTCTGTGAGGTTTTTCTTATACAGTAATAAACAAAACAAATATTTTTCTTTTTTTTTAATCTTTAGCCTAATCCACCACTCTGTAGTACATCCTTAGCTCAAATTATATTAATTCCCTATAGACACCATGTTTTTTCACATTTCAAGACTTTTGCAAATTCTATTCAGTTCTTTCTAGAATACCTCCCAACCACCCCACTTTTTTGGGTAGGGCTATTGTTTAAGGCTCAATTCATGACATTTCTCCTAAGTGACTTCTCATAACCCCCAGTTTGCGTTAGAATTCCATTCTTTCTTTTACCTTAGCATCATATATAATGCTATATCGATGTTGGATTAATACAGAAATGAATTAATAAGTTGCAAGTTCATTGCAATAAAATATATAACACCAAAATATAAGAAAAATAATGTAGAGAAATTTCTCTGTTACCTTTCTAGTAAAAGTAAACCTTAGTAACTAAGACTAATGTCAGAATCTTAAAGGTGAGCTGACAGCAACAAATGGAGTAATGTTAGCTCTGCTATGTTTCTGTTTCCTATCCTTTGGGGAGATATAGTTGGTTGATGATTCCATTCATGAGTTGTAATCTTATCATTTCAGACACCTAGGAAGTAGTGACAGTACTGACATTTTATTGTCTCTTTTGAATTGTATTAAAAGTAAACCATCTCCTTGAGGCTCTTTGATGTGTAGAAATGTTCTTCTCCTGGATTTGAGTTATGGATACACATCTTGCTTTGTAAACCTAATCTCTCCACAGTTTGTCTCCTCTGTCAGTGCTATCATTATCTCTCATCCCACCTCCACTTCCCCTACCACCTTTTCTCCTCTCCCCGTGCAGCTGTCTCCAATCACACTCTTTCCTGACCACTCCACTTGCTTTCTCCAGTCTCCTAGGAGTTCATACCCTCTGGGTATACCTGTGGCAAATTATTATGCTTCCTTTAACCATGACAGATAATTCACAGGGGTCTGGTGAATAGCTGTATGGCTCTAACATTCACAGCTCTTCTATGAATTTAAAATTAATCGACACCATGGTTCGGTGATACTTTTTGTCGTTTTTTTCCTCAGTAAAAGAGATATCAGTCATGTACAGTCATGCGCTGCATAATGCTGTTTTGGTGAATGACAGACTGCATATATGATGGTGGTCCCATAAGATTACAATGGACCTGAAAAATTCCTATCACCTAGTGATGTGGTAAAGTCATAGCACGATGCATTACTCATGTGTTTGTGGTGATGCTGGTGTAAACAAACCTACTGAGCTGCTAGTCGTATAAAAGTATAGCACATACAATTATGTATAGTACATAACACTTGATAATGATAATTAACGACTATGTTATCAGTTTATGTATTTATTATATTATACTTTTTGTCATTGTTTTAGGGTGTACTCTTTCTACTTATATTTAAAAAAAGTTTACTGGGGCCAGCCCTGTGGCTTAGCAGTTAAGTGCACGCACTCCGCTGCTGGCGGCCCAGGTTCAGATCCCGGGCGCCCACTGACGCACCGCTTGTCCGGCCATGCTGAGGCTGTGTCCCACATGCAGCAACTGGAAGGATGTGCAACTGTGACATGCAACTATCTACTGGGGCTTTGGGGAAAAAAAGGAGGATTGGCAGTGGATGTTAGCTCAGAGCCAGTCTTCCTCAGCAAAAAGAGAAGGATTGGCACAGATGTTAGCTCAGGGCTGATCTTCCTCACCAAAAAAAAAAAGTTTATTGTAAAACAGTATGCAGTGTTATGCCAGCAACAGCCTCAAATATCTCGTGTTTACCACGTCTGTAGATTGCATCATTTTCTCTCTGCTTGATTTAATCTCATGTTCTTTTGTTCGTCATGGCCTCTACGCCATGACGCAAAATCCACTGCTAATGTTGCCGGTAGGAGACCATATCAAGTGATTGAACTGGAATTGAAATTAAAAGTGATTAAGGGCTACAAAGGTGGAAAATCAGTGATGGTTATTGCTTGCCAGTCAGGCATGTCTCATTCCACCATAGCTATGATCTTGAAGAACAAGTAAAAGTGACTGAAGCCATTAAAGGATCTACTTCATTAAAGGCAACAAGGCTAACAAAAATTCAAGAAGGGCCTATATCAGACATGGAGAAACTTCTAACGATCTGGATTGTAGCCCTCTCAGCACCATGACGATCACAACCAAAGCAAAAAATTTGTTTTGAGGTGTTGAAAAAAAGATCTGGACCCAACTATGATGTTGAACTTATTGCTAACTCTGGGTGGTTTAAATGATTCAAGAATCATTATTCATTATACAATGTGAAAGTGAGTGGTGAGTCTGTGAGTGCTGATGTGAAGGCAGCTGAAGAAATTTTTGGAAACTCTAGATAAACTGATTGTGGATACTTGCCAGAGCAAATATTCGATATGGATGAAACCTCCCTATTCTGGAAATAGATGCCTGAAAGGACTTTCACCCATAAGGAGGCCAAGTCAATGCCTAGTTTTAAGGCTTTTAAGGACAGAATAACAGTCTTGCTTGGGGGCAATGTTATAGGCTACAAATTGAAAACTTTTGTGATCTGACACAGTGAGAAACACAGGGCTTTCAAGCATATCAATAAGTACAAAATGCCAGTGTACTACATGATCAAAAGAAGTCTTGAATGACTCAATTCCTCTTCAAAAATGCCCTTCTGAATTGCTATGCCAGCAGAATGAAGAATTACTGTTTGGAGAAGAACATACCTTTCAGGATTTTGCTTATTGTTCGTAATGCTCCCAGACATTCTCCTTTTATTGGTGATCTTTATCCCAATATCAAAGCAGTGTTTCTCCCTCCAAACACCACCTCTTTGAGCCAACCAATGTATCAAGGAGTTATAGGAGCCTTTAAGGCCTACTACCAGAGGTGGATCTTTGCCCAGGCTATTGCTGCAACTGAGGAAGACACTGAGAAGACACTGGTGAAATTCTGGAAGGATTACAACATCTATTACTGCATCAAGAACCTTGCTTGAGCTTAGGGTGATGTCACCAAGGAGTGTATGAATGGCATTTGGAAGAAGACACTCAAGAGGTTTGTCTATTACTTCAAAGGATTTGCCAAGGATAAGGATGTTGCAAAAATCAACAAGGTTGTGGTTGAGATGGCAAACAACTTTAACGTGTGGATGAGGGTGACATTGAGGAGCTCCTAGAGGTGGTTCCTGAGGAACTGCCTAATGAGGAGTTGTTGGACCTGGAACAGAAACACAGAGCTGAAGAAGAGGCAAGAGAAAAGGAAATAGCGGCAGAGAAAAAATAAGAGCCCTCAAGAAAATTCCCAGTGAAGGGTTTAGCAGAAGCTTTTGCAGACCTCAACAAGCTCCTTAAAAATTTTGAAAACATCGACCCCAATACCGGAAGATTTTCCTTAATAAAAGGAATATTCATGGTGCATTATCTGTTTACCAGCAAATCTATGATGAAAAAAACCCAAACCACCGTGGACATATTTCTGAAAAGAGTGATACCTCTTCAAGAAAAGCCTCAGCCAGGTCCCTCAGGAGGTATTCCAGAAGAAGACCTTGTTATCATAGGAGATGACAGCTCCATGCATGTTATTGCCCCTGAAGACCTTCCAGTGGGACAAGACTTGGAGGTGGAAGACAGTGATATTGATGATCCTGACCCTGTGTAGGCCTAGGCTAATGCGTGTGTATGTGTCTTAGTTCTTACCAAAAAGCTTAAAAAGTTAAAAAAATAAATAAATTTTAAAATAGAAAAAAAAGCTCATAGAGTAGGGATACAAAGAAATAAAATATTTTTGTACAGCTGTACAATGTGTTTGTGTTAACAAGAGTCAAAAAGTTAAAAAAAATTTAAAGTTTATAAGGTAAAAAAGTTACGGTAAGGTAAGGTTAATTTATTATTGAAGAAAAATTTTTTTTTATAAATTTAGTGTAACCTAAGTGTACAGTGTTTATGAAGTCTACAGTAGTGTACAGTAATGTCCTAGGCCTTTACATTCACTCGCCACTCACTCACTGACTCACCCAGAGCAACTTTCATGCTGCAAGCTCCACTCATGGTAAGCGCCCTACACAGGAGTACCATTTGTCATCTTTTATACCATTCTTTTACTGTACCTTTCTTTGTTGAGATATGTTTAGATACACAAATACCATTGTGTTACAATTGCTTACAGTATTCAGTACAGTAACATGCTGTACAGGTTGTAGCCTAGGAGCAATAGGCTATACCACACAGCCTAGGTGTGTAGTAGGTTATACCTACCAGGTTTGTGTAAGTACACTCTATGATGTTCACACAATGATGAAATCATCTAACGATGCATTTCTCAGGGTGTACCCCATCACTAAGCAACGCATGACTATAATCACAATTGTATGGGAACATATTATTTTCTTTGGGTATTCAAAGAAAAATTGTAAAGATATTTGTAGACTCATTACTACATATAAGTCCCAAGTTTTAAATTTCATATTTATGGAGTGGTAAAAAAAAAGTAGAAATAAAGGATAAATAAAATGTTGAGTAAAGTTGTATATAATAAGAGGTTAAATTTCTGCATAACATTTTTATTGAAAGCATTCTTACATTTATTTGAAATATAAATGATTTTTAAAAATATAGTATTTCAAGATAATGTTCAGTTATTTTTCTGATAAGCAATAGATTGTAAGTCCAAATTTGAGGTGCACTGTAATTTATAAATTCAGCCACAGTTAATACACAGCTATGAAACTTAGAGAATATGAAAAAAACTTGAAAATAATATTGGGTAGATTCCTCAGCAAACGCAACAAATGTATGATTCCAAAAATAAACATTCTGGTCCCATATCTTGAATTTCTCTTGTTATTTTCATTTTGTATTTCATTCATTGGGGTTAGCCAAAAGTGTGGTATCCAGAAGAGATTATGTCCATACAATCAAGTGAAAATAGACTTTTCAGCATGTATTTATGCCCAAATATCCTTTGTGTATAACAAAAAAGGACTACAGAGTTTGCAGAAACATTATTTTCCCTCTTATTTGAAATATCCCCTCAAATTGTTCAAGAAGTCTGAAAATACTCCTGGGAGTCTCTTGGTATTTAGGGTTTAAAATATTAATAATTGAAATAAGCCAAAATTGGAAAATGAGATGTTCTTGATATTAAAACAACCTACCTCACAAAAGGTAGATTACCAAGTTTAAGCTCTTGGGGCTTCATGTAAAGACGTTAAATTTTTCATGGACCCGTGCAAGATTTGTTCATTTAAATTTTGAGCATATGTCTGCCCACATACCTCTGTGCATTTGTTTAGAACTGAAGTTTACATGTCATTTTTATTTCCTATAACTATTCATTTCTACAGTAAAACAGTGCACTAGACACTAAAAGACTTATGGAACTTTTCCAGTCATAGTTTTTATTAATAAGGAAGAAAACTATAGTTTAAATTTGCCAAACGTTTTAGGCCCATATGCATGTGGTGGTTTAGCCTCATGCATTGTGACGTGAAGCATTAGGAAGTTTTTCTTGGGCTGACTGACCATTGTCGTCACTTAGATTAATGATTACATGAGAAGAGAAGGAGAAGTAGTTGTGTGTTTACTGAACATTCGCAAATTCTATTAGGGCGCATGTAATTTTCAACTCGTCTTAACTCTGGCACTGATCAGTAAATGTCCTTGAATAAGTCGTATAAACTCTTTGGGCTTACTTGCCTACTCTGGGACTGTTCTGAACTGACATTAAAAATCTTTTTAGCATTAAAAGTATGTAAGTCCTGAGGCCGGGTCCGTGGCCTAGTGGTTGAGTTCGGCACGCTCTGCTTTGCTGGCCTGGGTTCAGTTCCCAGGCGTGGACCACCACTCGTTGGCAGCCATGCTATGGTGGCAACCCCCATGCAAAATAGAGGAAGATTGGCACAGATATTAGCTCAGGGTGATTCTTCCACATGCAAAAAGAGGGAGATTGACAACAGATGTTAGCTCAGGGTGAATCTGCCTCAGCAAAGAAAAAAAAAGTATATAAGTCTTAGGTTCTTACCTGTGGATAACCCTAGACATATCTTAAATCTTAATGTTAGTCTAGAAATTTATATAATTGAGCTGATTATATGATTAAATCATAGAGCTTAATCACTCTGTGGCTTTGGAATATGAAATGTTATCCTTTTATCTCTTTACAACAAGACCAACTTTATTAAATGGAAATTTGACTCATTCTTTTGAAGAATACCAAAATATTTAAGGATAAATTGATGCATGTAAAGTTTTATAAGTAAAAAATATTTCTAATAAATAGATGAATGTAACTTCATTTTGAAATGCCTTTAGTTGAAAACCTCTCATGCGTCATTACCAAAGCCAAGTTCATAAGTCTTTGTTGACAGAATGTATTATAAAGGTATTCTATGCAGCACAATTAATAATCTCTTATTAAGGAATTGTGTGTTGAATTGAAATGTAGAACTTGGTTTTAATAAAAATAAAATGTTGAATATTGAGCATTTCCGTTTTTTTCCCAAAGATTTATCCAAAATGACTTAAGCGTTTTGTCTTTGAAATAATGGCTGGTAGATGGAAATTATACCGCATTTTCTTATTGTCTTCATTCTGTATTTCATCATTTTCTTCAGAAATGTGAAACTTGAGTTGCTAAAGTAGGACTGAAATTTCAAAGCATATACCTTGGAATGGATATTCTTTTAGTATTTTTAATTCAATTCTAGTCTATTAATTTCTGCAATTTCCAGACTTTAGGGCTTGACGTTAGCTTTATTAGGAAAACTGAACAAATAATTTTAGACTGTGAAAATATTAAGACTGACATTTGTCTTACTGCTAAATGTATTGTCTCCAGGGCCTTATGCAGAGTTTGTCATTAACAGTCATTTTTACTTGAATTAATTAACACTGAAGTATAATGAAGGACCTAGTCAACTGGACTTCAAAAATATTTCTTCTTTACAACACAAAATATCCCCCGTATGATTGACATCACCAAGATGGCGACATAGGAGGTTCCTGAATTTCCCTCCTCCTGGGGACTCACTGATTATACAGGTACACACTGATTAATTTCCTCTGAGAGAAATCCAGAGACTAGTTAAGTGACTCCTACACATTGGATGACTGAGAAAATGCCCACATAGAAATAGGTAGGGGAGGCTGAGACACACTCTTGCAGTAAACTTCACTCATAGAACAGGGCCTTAAGATTGAGAGGGCACCCTCAAATCCCAGCTTCTCCCTGAGGAACAAAGGGTTTAGACCACACATATAGCACCTCAGTTTTTAAGGCTGCCACCAGATGGTTTGGCCCTCGGTTGGCCTAGCTCTGAAAAACAAAGGGGCTTGCTTCCAGGAATCCCACAATACTATAGGGAACAAAGAAGCAATTGTTAAACAGGAGTGTGAGCACTCCTCACAGCTATGTCCCTGGGCTTAGCACAGAGGGAACAGACAAAAACACCTATCTCATAGTTTTTCCCTGGAGGTGGTTTGACTGCATACACTACTAGCTGCTTCCTGAGGATCCAGCTTCTAATCAACCTGCATTTTAGAGCTGACTGGGTTCCTCCCGAGAGCCTGAAAGAACAGGTGGGCATTTCCCTTGCCTTCCCCCTCCCGCTAGCTTCAACAATAAAACCAAGTTAGCAGCGTCTCCCTGGAAGGAGCTTGTCCACACATCTAGCACTCTTGCTTTCATAGCAGCCACCCGAGGGACAGGCCCTGAGATCAGAGTGTAAACAAAGGAAGCAGAGATTAGAAAGACAATAGAAAAGATCAAGGAAAACTAAGAGCTGGTTTTTTGAAAAGATAAACAAAATGGATAAATCTTTAGCTAGACTAAGAAAAAATAGAAAGAAAACAAAAAAATAAAATAAAATCTCAAATGAAAGAGTAGAAATTACAACTGATATCACAGAAATACTAAGGATCATAAGAAACTACTATGAACAAATACACACCAACAAACTAGAGAACCTAGAAGAAATGGATAAATTCCTAAAAACATGCAACCTACCAAGATGGAAGCATGAAGAAATAAAAAATCTGAACAGAGAAATTATTAGTAAGGTGATTCAATCAGTAATCAAAAACCTTCCAACAAACAAAAGTCCTGGACTAGAAGGTTTCACTGGGCAATTTTATGAAACATTTAAAGAAGAATTAATATTAATTCTTTGCAGACTCTTGCAAAAAATTTGAATGGGAAGGAACACATGCAAACTGATTTTATGAGGTCAAAATTGCTCTGATACCAAAGCCAGACAAGGATGCTACAAGAAAAGACAATTACAGGCCAATAGCCATGAGGAACATAGATGTTCCTCAACAAAATAACAGCAAACTGAATGCAACAGTACATTAAAAGGATCATACACCATGACCATGTCATATTTATTTCTGCAATGGAGGGATGGTTCAACATATACAAGTCACTAAATGCAATACACCTTATTAACAAAATGAAGGGTAAAAATCATATGATCATCTCAATAGATGCAGAAAATGCATTTGACAAAATCCAACATCCTTTCATGACAAAAACTATCAACAAATTACGTATAGATAGAAAATAACTAAACATGATAAAGACCATATATGACAAGCCCATAACTAACACCATACTCAGGGGTGAAGAGCTGAAAGTTTTTTGCTAAGATCAGGAAGAAGGCAAGAATGCCTACCTTCACCTCTCATTTTTTCAGCATAGTACTGGAATTCTGAGCCAGATCATTTAGGCAAGAAAAATAAATAAAAGCATCCAAATCAGAAAGGAAGAAATAAAATTGTCTTTCTTTGCAGATAACTGATATTCTATATAGAAAACCTCATAGATTCCACCAAAAAACTGTTAAAACTAATAAACAAATTCAGTAAAGTTGCAGGATACAAAATGAATACACAAAAATCAGTTGCATTTCTATATACTAACAACAAAGTATGGGAAAGAGAAATTAAGAAAACAATCCCATTTCTGGGGCCGGCCTGGTGGCATGTAGTGGTTAAGTTCCTGTGCTCCGCTTCGGCTGCCCGGGGTTCACAGGTTCTGATCCTTGGCGTGGACCTACACACTGCTCAGCAAGCCGTGCTGTGGCAGGTGTCCCAGATAAAGTAGAAGAAGATGGGCACAGATGTTAGCCCAGGGCAAATCTTCCTCAGCAAAAAGAGGAGGATTGGCAACAGATGTTAGGTCAGAAGTAATCGTCCTCATGGAAAAAAAAAAAAAGAAAGAAAAAGAAAACAATCCCATTTCAATAGCATCATGAAGAATAAAATACTTAGGAATAAATTTAGCCAATGAGGTAAAAGATGTGTACACTGAAAACTATGACATTGATGAAAGAAATTGAAAAGGACACAAATAAATGGAAAGATATTCCATGCTCATGGATTCGAAAAATTAATATTGTTAAAATGTCCATACTACCCAATACGATCTACAATTCAATGTAATCTCTGTCAAAATTCCTATGGCTTTTTTCACAGAAATGGAAAAAAGCAATCCTAAAATTCCTATGGAACTGCAAAAGACTCCAAATAGCCAGCAATCTTGAGAAAGAAAAATAACACTGGAGATACTATAGTTCAAACGATATTACAAAGCTATAGTCATCAGTATGGTATTGGCATAAAAACAGACACGTAGATGAATGGAACAGAATAGAGGGCCCAGAAATAAATCCATGCATATACGGTCAATTAATGTTCAACAAAGGTGCCAAGGATTTACAGTGGAGAATAGTCTCTTCAATAAATAGTATTAGAAAAACTAGATATCCACATGCAAAAGAATGAAACTAGGCCCCTATCTTACACCACACACAAAAATCAACTCAAAATGGATTAAAGAATTGAATGTGAGACAAGAAACCATAAAACTCCTAGAAGAAAACAGAGAGAGTAATCTCCTTGACGTTGATCTTAGCAACGATTTTTTGGATTTGACACCAAAGCAAAGGCAACAAAAGCAAAAATAAACAAGTGGGACCACATTAAACTAAAAAGCCTCCACACAGCAAAGGAAACCATCAACGAAAAGAAAAGGCAACCTGTGGAATGGGAGAAAATATTAGCAAATTACATATCCAATAAAAGGTTAGTATCCAAAATATACTAAGAACTCATACAACTAAACAGCAAAAACACAACCTAATTTACATCTAAAATTTATAGAACGTTATAAACCAATGTTACTGCAATAAACAAAAAATTAAAAATAAATTAATTAATTAATTTAATTAAATTAAATTAAAAAATGGGCAAAGAACATAAATAGACGTTTTTCCAAAGAAGACATCCAAATGGCCAAAGGTACAAGAAAGGGTGTTCAAGATCACTAATAATCACGGAATGCAAATCAAAACCACAATGAGATATCATATTGCTTTTGTTAAAATGACTATTATCAAGAAGACAGGAGAAAACACATGTTGGCAAGGATGTGGAGATAAGGGAACCCTTGGAGACTTTTAGTGGGAATCCAAATTAGTTCAGAGCCACTATGTAAAACGGTATGGAGGTTCCTCAAGAAATTAAAAATAGAACTACCACACAATCCAGCTATCCCACTTCTGGGAATATAGCCAAAGGAAGGAAATCATTATCTTGAAGCGATATCTGTATTCCCATGTTCACAGCAGTATTATTCACAATAGCCAAGGAATGGAAACAACCTACATGTCCACTGACAGGTGAATGGATAAAGAAAATGTATTTATATACAGTGGAATATTATTCAGCCTTAAAAAGGGGGGGGCATCCTTCATTTGTGAGAAAATGGATGAACATGGAGGGCATTATGCTTAGTGAAATAAGCCAGACAGAGAAAGAGAAATACTGCATGGTATCACTTATATGTGGAATCTAAAAAAAAAAAAAAAAAATTGTGGAGTGGTGGTTGCCAGGGGCTGTGGAGGTGGAGGAAATGAGGAAAGGTTGGTCAAAAGGTATAAACTCTCAATTATAAGATGAATAAGGTTTGAGGCTCTAATGTATAACATGGTGACTATAGTTGATACTGTATTTTATAATTGAAATTTGCTAAGAGACTAAAGTGTTCTTACAAAAAAAAAAAGAGAGAGAGAGGTAAATATGTGAGGTGAAGGATGTGTTAACTCAATTTAGAAATCCTTTCACAATGTGTACATATATTAAATCATCACTTTGTACACTTTAAATATCTTACAATTTTATTTGTTAATTATACTTTAATGAAGATTTTTAAAATATCTACTGTATAATTTGGATATAAATTAGTGTTAATAATATAAACAACTAGGGTAAAAATTTTATGTGAAATAGAACATCAAGATAAACTTTCAGATTTAGCTGATATGTCACTGCTAACATGCTACCTCTTCTTACATAGCTATACCATGGATCTCCCCTCCCCACACCAAAGCTAAGTTATATGTTTATCACGAATGTTCTAGGTCATAAATCTTCCCACTATTCTGACTCAAAAAGAATTGATTTAGATTATCATAATAGGAAGGTGGGAAAACTGGACAATTTCCCTGACGTAGGGTTAGTTTTTATCTATATACTTGCTAATGCACACCTATACCTGAGATTTGGACCAGATCCCCCTCGATATTTCCCAGAATGAAAGACTCCCTCCATCCTCAGATATATTAAAAAAATTGTATCTCAAGAGCTAAAGGTAAAAAAAATAAAAAAAAATACAATAAAAAGGAGCTAAATGTAATGATATACATTTAATTCCAGTTCTCATGAAAATTGTGCCCTATAAGAAGAAAGTCTTCCTTGTGTCTTTGGTTTTATTTTATTTCCGCTAATTTTAGTATATATATTTACCTTTGAATCAATTAAAGCATTATATTTTTAAATGTTATAATTTTGCTAATTTCTTTTCATAATCTTGAAGTCCCTCTTGTTCCTCATCTATCCCGTCAATAAGTTCTATTAGGCTTTCTCAGAAGTAGGTCTAGAATCCAAATGCTTTTCATAACATCTACAGATTGACAATGGATCAAAGCCATCTTCATCTTTTATTTGAAAAATATTCTCCAGATGTTACCCAGCTTTCACTGGGGACTCTCTCTACTCATCTTTTTACAGTAGCTAGATTTTAAACCAGAATATATCCTTTCTTTTCTCAGCGCTTCAATGGCTTTTCGTTTCTCTAGGAATAAAATCCAAAATCCAAACTATAACCAATATGGTCCAACATTGTAATCATCCTGCTACTTTTCTGATGTCTTCTCCTAGCAGCTCCTCTCACACCCTATGCTCTAGCCACAATGCCCTCACTACTGTTCCTCCAACATATCAGGTTGCTTCTGCCTCAGGGACTTTGCACTTACTGTTCCTTCTGCCTATAATGCTCTTCTCTAGATACCTGCCTGTTTTCCTTTGACATATCCATGATTGGAAAAGCTCTAATACATTTGTGGTAACTAGGACATTCACTAAACTCACATTTCAATTATTTAGCTGTTCATTTTTCCATATCAGTCCACATAATTCAAAATACCTACTGTTGTGAGTAAATGAAGGGGTCATAGATTGTTATGTCCTAAACAAAGGATAGAAAGAAAGTTTAAGAGATTAATATTTGAGAGAGAAAATCTTTTGCAGTGCTGCAGTCAAGAAATAAACAAAGACAAGTAGATCTATCAACAGAAGACCCTTAATATAGAAGATTATAGGTACTGGATAACTGAAAAACAAATAAAAAAGGAAGATAATTGAGAACTAAAACCTGTAGTAGGAAGCGTCTATCACAGGAGACAAAATGGAAGAGAAATGGAGAAATGGTTGGCTTCATCAAAGCTAGTAGCTCAGCAGAAGTGTCCTACAGAATTGGTTCTTAGCTATCTATGGGAAGAGCTTTTCCTGGATGAGACTGGAGTCTTTGAGAGGGCATGATAGCATGATATGGTTGGTTCAGATGGAGCTAAAAGAAGCTGGAGCCTAGAACCACCTATCATTGCTTGGGATATACTCCTTTTGCTGGAACCAAAATAAGGAAATCCTTCTGTTACACCTTTCCAAAGCCTTCTAGTGCTCCCAATCATCAGCTAGGAAACCAGTTTACAAAGGAGTCAAGCAATGAGGTTTACCAATGATCGATCATCTGTCCTAACATCACAGTACAGACTATGGAAGAGTAGATTTAGAGACAAGAGATTCAAGATGAGAATTTAGACATCTTTATTTTCTATTCTTTTGGCATGACTATGTCAAGTTCAATGATCAGAAAGCTAAGTACCTGAAATTTATTAGTTCTGCCCCTTGCTAAAATGCCTGCAGAAATTTATGATTTAATATCATAGCCTCAAATGAAAAACGTTGAAAGAGGTAGAAGTGGCATTTTAAAATAAGTGAAAATACGTGCATGCATATCTGAGAATCCACGTATAAATATAATTTGGTAAAATGGTTGAATCATCCAGTGGTGTTTAAATATCTTTGTAAATGTTGGAGTAATTTCATAATTATTCATATGTGAGCACCCACTCTTTGCTCTTTAGAACATTCTTCCGGATTGACTAATGTTTAATATAAATGTAGGAAAGTACTCATTTTCTGATTAGGAGTATGATAGTGAGTTTGATAAAAATATATACAAATAAAGCATATAATAGGGGCCGGCCTGGTGGTGTAGGGGTTAAGTTCACATGGTCTGCTTCGGTGGCCCCGGATTCATGGGTTCCAATCCCGGGTGCGGACCTACACACCACTCCTCAAGCTGTGTTGTGGTGTCATCCCACATACAAAATAGAGAAAGATGGGCACAGATGTTAGCTCAGCAACAATCTTCCTCAAGTAAAAAGAGGAAGATTGCCAACAGGTGTTAGCTCAGGGCCAATGTTCCTCACCAAAAAAAACTCATATAATGAATGTCAGTGGTGCTACCTTTAGAGATTTTATAGAAACAACACTGTTTGATTAATCGTTTTGAAAATTAGAAGGGAAAATGTTGGTGAAGATCTTATCACCATACTTGTACCATAAATGACAGTAATAACTATAATTAAATCTTTTCATATATGATGTAGATATTATGCAAATTTATAATTACTCATGAAAAATAATTTGCATATTCTAGATTTAATTTCAAGAAATTAAATACAAAATTTATTCAAAGATTCTATTGTTTGCTTCCTTATTGTAATTCAAAGGTTATAAATTTGGTTGGAATTAGTTTAAACCATATATAATGTGTATTTAGATATTTATCCACATGTTTTAATTAACCCTCTTGTAGCCATAGCTACAAGTAAGCTGGAGTTATTTGTGTTGATAATAGGTCTTGTAATTGTTCTGATACAAAGCAATTTCAAAGAAAGTTGAATGTATGTTTGTCAACCTTTTAGAACAAGAGCTTTCTGAACATTCTGAGTGCAACCCACAATAGGAAAAACATTTTCCTTGTACGTATGTGTGTGTATATATATATTTTTTAATACTTGAAACAATTCTCACTCTTACAAGGTCAAACTGTATTTGATCTAGGAATAGGAGTAGGAAAATCTGTTCTATCTACTCCTATTCTATTCTATTCTATTCTATTCTATTCTATTCTATTCTATTCTATTCTATTCTATTCTTCTATTTTCTATTCTATCTACTCCTATTCTATTCTATTCTATTCTATTCTATTCTATTCTATTCTATATTTCCATTCTTGAGCTATTCCTCTTCCTCTTCCTTCTTTCTTTCCTTCTCCTCCCTCCCCCCTCTCCCTCCTCTTCCTCCTCCTCCACATCCTGTCTTTCCTTCTGTTTCTTCTTGTGTGCTGATCATAACCTATGGTGTGAAAAACAACTGCTCTAGGGATATGTTAACAATAATTACTATAGAAATGTTAGTAGCTCATCTTCTTGCCCATAATGATACAAATTCTGCTTAAATTCTTCAGTGAATTGGAGGAAGGATTTTGTCTGTTTATTTCTTTGTTTACAGCTTTCAAGTTTTGAATTGCCTTGTTTATCATATGCCTGGTGAACTTTAGTTTATCATTTGTGTGTCTACATTAAAACATAGTTACATGACATTAATTATTTTGCATTATTTTTCTAGTGCTCATTTTTATGTATATGAAAGTAATATTGAGGAAAACAATTACAATTCAGTTGTCTAAACAAAAAAAGTACATAAAAAACCTCATTAAAAAAATAAACACTGTTTATCATTTTTATAAGTATCTAAATATTCCAGAAAGAGTGGCTCGAGCTGACTCTGGAGTTAAGAGATTCTAGACTGGTGTTTGAATTTCTATGAGTAAATGAATTCCCTTGAAATGCACATATGGCTATGCACAAAATGAGGGCAAGTAATTTTTAGCTACTTCTTTTAAACACGTACCGCTACAATATTTCATATTAAGGAAAATAATATATTGATTGTAAGAAGCAGTATTGGGGTGGATGTTCTGATATTCTTCTGTAAATGTTGTAGGAGGAACTAGTACCATCATTAATTGACATGAATCTTAAATTTTTAATTAAAGTAAAACAGAAAAGAAAAAATGAACTAAATCTGTTCTTCTGCCCTGTTACTCTGTGTATCCGATACCTGTTGGCCCATTACTCTCTAATAATGGATTGTTTCACTTCCTGATACAGTAAATTCAATTTACCTTAAAATTGTAACTATGCTGGCAGTTCTCACTATATCTATTTATCTCTACCTATCTATCTATCATCTATCTCTCTATACACACACATACATATATAGAGAGAGAGCACATGTGCACGAGAGAGAATGTAAATATTTTACATATATTTTTCTAAGATGCAGTGAATCTTTCAGTCAATTTTAATTTTGATATATTTTAACATTTAAATCTTCATGTAGTGGATATTGTGAGGGCTGCTTAGCACTGATTCTTCCCTTCCTTCTTCCTTACAGAATCCCAGTCTTATTCAGTATCCTCCTCTCCCCCACAGGGCTCTGTCCCTCAGTGGGTGCTTATCAATGCACATCTCTTAAATCATTTTGTCTAGCAGTAATCCTATGTCCTGGAGAGTAATTGGTTCAAGAATGGGCTTATACCCAATTCTCGTCAATTAGGGTTGTTAGGGAAATTCACTGGGAGTTTTCTGAGGAAATATCAATGCTCCTGAGAAGAGAGAGAGAGAGAGAAAAAGAGTAAGCTATAGGAGTAAATCATCCTTTTTCTTTCTATGGATATGGATGAATCTTTCTTTCCCCATCCAGATTTATATGTAGTTATTTTGAGAAGAAATCGTCTCAGAATCTTCTCTAATATCTAAAAATTTTGGCATAACTTGATACCTAAGGCTATTATGCATTTGGAGCTTGCTGAATAGCCTGCTCTCTGTTTCAAAATGAACAAGAGGAATAAATGTGCAATTAAATGAAAATATATACAATATGGCTCTTAACTATGGTATTGTATTATATGAATTTTGGATTCCATGCAAAATATATACATTCCTCCTGGCACATTTGGGCTTGTTATGGCCATATTGACTTTTAAAATTAGCAAAAGCCTGCTTTCACACTTACCAGATAAAAAAGATTTTGATTATGTTAATACCGGATAGGAAAAATCTTCCCAGTGCCTTTTCTTTCCTCCCCACAATCTTTCCCCTTTTCAAGTGGTTCTCATAGTAAGGTCTTGTGCAACTTCACCTGCTTTAAATTATGGTCTTCCTTTCAGGTCTCAAAAATGCTCTAGTGGATTTTGTTTACACCGAGGATTGCTGGAATGGTATATAAGACACACGAGATTGTTAATTATGCATTTGAATTCTCGTAATTATCAAGCCCTGACAAAAGATGCATTCTTTGACTAGAACTCCAGCTGCTTCTTCCAAGAAAACTCAATGTGTTACACAGGCTTCACCAGGAAAAGTCATACAGGTGACAAATGACAATGTTTACCAACTGTTAAACACGTGTAAACTCTTTGAGAAGTTCCCCCTGTTGCAGCAGCAGGTGTATAGCTGTGTTGTGTTGCTTAGGAGCGGAATCTATTTTCAACATTACCGAGAGGTTGGGCTGCTCTTGAAGATCCTTCAGGAGCTGGCATTCAGAACAGGGTCAATCGAGAAGGATGCTGGCTCCATGCCTGAATTTTCTGTTATGTTTAGTTCAATTAGATTCAAATATACAAAACATGCCAGCGAGAAGAGAAGGTCAATCATTCGGAAATTATATTAGCCATATCTTGGAGGTAGTTTTTGCTGTGTCTAGTCTACCTACACTACAAATACAAGAATTACGGAGAGCAATATAATAGACTGTTTGCCATCATATAGGGAAAAATATATTAGAATCAAGACAAAAATTTATATATAATATTAAGGCATCCATGGTGTTATAAATTGTCCTGCTCAGCATTACCTTCATCAACTTCTGTTTCACAGAATGAATTCTCTTTCTGAACTATGCATGTACCTTGTCAATATCACGTTTTCTAAATGATTTTACCCTTAAATTTTCACAAGACAAACTGAGGTGTAAATGGGAAGCATTTTGGGCAGGTCACTTGAAAAGTCAAATCACTAGCATTATTTTATTTCTTCAAACTCAATATGTACCACACTCTTTTGTTTCCTCTGTTATTCTATTATTTTATACGGTCCTCCTTCATTCTTTATACCTGCTATCATTTATTCTACATAGGATTCTAAAATTAGAAAAGTGATGCCAAAATTAATATTTACTAGAAGAGTTGACTTGAAAGAATTTTGTATAAAATAATTTGTTTCTTTAAGATATCGATATGTTTCTGTTTACTACATATACTATATTATGGGACATGTCATATTATATTGATGTATTTTGACTTAGTATATATGCATACGTTCATTTTCCCTGTGATTTGTGAGGTTTTAAATTTTAACAGACAGATTAAAGCAAATCATATAGTATATACGCAAGATGATGATCTAAAATTCAGGTATGTGTAAATAATAGTATATTATTTCTAGAGTATGTTCAGACATTATTTCATATGCTTACAAGCTATTTTAAATGTATCTCCCCCTTACACCATGTACTACCTGTATAAATCTTGTACCAAGTTTTTGACTGGGTTGTTGGACTTTGTTGATTTGGATGAACATCTATGTAACTAAAAAAATAATAACAACAAGACTTCGTCTTTCAAATGAGATTAAAATATTTTGCTTTCATTTATATTTTTGATTCATGATTTTAATTTTTATATTGATATATTTGTCTACACGTTTTATGGCATTTGAGTTTTCTATCTTAGAAAATTGTAGATGGAAAATAGGTTTAGAGATACACATAGACACATACACACAGACACACACATTCGTAGATATATAGATATAGCTCCCTCTGTATATATAATCTTTCTTCTATTATTTTACATTTATATTTTTAAGTATGGTGAGTACTGTTTGAGGTAATTAAATATCCTAAAGTGATACATAATGGGTATTTTTGCAAACAAACAAATGAGTTTGAAACCTACAAATTTATTCTTAAAGGGAAAGAAATTGGTAACTGTCATAATATTTTTTATTCTTCATTTTAAATTTTCCATATCAGCTTGTAAAAATATAAACATTTTACACACTTTCTTTTGTATAAACTAATTCATATTGAGAATATAAAATTTAATAATAAATGGCACTCTTCGGACTATAGATTAACAATTATTTTAATTAATGGAATTTTGTCACTTTCATTGCATGTCGAAGTGTGTTTACTGTGATTATAGTATGGAAGAGTGCCAACCAATTTAGTACCAACTAAATTTCTGTAAAATATGAGTCACATTTCTGTGTGTTGTCTTGAAATTTATAGGCTTTATCTAGCTTTCCTTGTCCCAGTTTATATCATTCACTATCAAAAATATAGCCATGACACTGATAAAATGTTGCTGTTCATGTTGTTCAAAAAATACTGTACCTTAGGAGAGTCTCTCTATAAAACACCATTCTGACTCTGAAGAAATGGCATTTGGTGTTTGATCACTCACATTAATATTGTTTTATTTTTATATCAAACAGTAAAACGGCAGTAACATTGAATTACTGATGACATTTTTATTAGCAAACTGTGGACTTGAGATGATGCTTCTAGTTTAGTGGACACGGTAGCAAGCTAACAAGTTAGATTCCTGGAAACATTCAGGGGCTTGTACATGAGCAAAATGTCTTTTTAGCCACACCCATGAGGTCCCTAAATATCATCTAAAATAAATATATATTGAATTGAAAATGTAATTACTAGGAGTCCAGAAAAGACGGAGAAAGACAAAGAGAGAGAGAGAAGGATGGATGGAAGGAAGTAGAAAGGCTTGACTCTCAATTACGAAGATAAAATATTTCCTTTTTTACATTGTGCTAGAATCACCCAGAAATTAACATAAATTTCCAGCACAATATCCCAATACAAAAACAATTTCATTAGACACTGAGATAACCAGCCATTAAAAATTTGTAATGTTATCTTACTAACCATTATTTTGGTGCCATTGATGTTCTCCCAAAGGTCACTGCTAGATGCAATGGTTCTGTGTTGATTAGGCAGTTATCAGTAGAAAATAGCGGCATTTATATTTAATGTACTGAATACTTTTTATCATTTATAGTTCTTTAAATTTTTATTTTGCTACTATTTCCAGGAAATGACTTATAGTTCTATGATTTTATAAATCAAAATTGCTTTCAGGGTTATATAGGTAATATTACCAAGTAGCTTTTAAAAAAAATATCATTGTTACATACAGCTCTCTGGAGAATAATTAAAATTCACAGAAGAGGTTTTCTATTTCTTTGAAATCCAAAAAAAAAGATTTATTAAGACAAATCCAAAAAAAAAGGTTTATTAAGACAAAATATTAACTAAACATACAAATTGAAAACAGAAAATAAGATAGTGATTTTTCCTTTTACTTATTTCATATAATCTTATGTATGAAATACACATTTTCTGTGGTCCCTAAGCATGTAAATGACTAATCCTTACAGATTATGTTTAGAGGACTCTTACCACAAAAAAGTACCTATATTAATAGCTTAGAGAATCTCTAAAATATCTTCTGGAATAGCTGTTTTCTTGTTTATACTCTTTCTTCTTGAAGAAATTTGCCTGTTTGTTCATGTATGATGTAAATTCTCACCCTTCTTGTTTCATTCGTTTCAGTCATTAGTTTAGATTGGTACATAGATGATGCACTAATAATGGTGGTTGATTTCGTCATTTCAATTCAAGCAGGTCAAGCAAAAGTCTTGTTTTTATTTTCATATGTAGTGAAGCTTCACAGTTTTTCTGTTCTGTTCTTTGAGTACCACTTTTAATATCTCACACAGAGTGTAATTTATGATTTAAAAAACAACATGTTTTGTGTTTGTACCTCTATAGGGAGAAAGGGATAAATATGCCTCATAGTATAATAGTTTTCAAATGAAGTGTTATCTTGTGAAATATGGTTTTCCTGTGTATCTCTTGGTACCTACTAAATAGAGAGTTATTTTCGCACTAGCATTTTTCTTACATGCTACTTTAATGATGCTATATATCTTTTTCACTTAATTTAATTAGTAGTATTAAACATATAATCCCCTAAGGAACAGTATATTGAATACTCATTAAATTAAAAAGAAACAAATAATCATTAAAATAATTAAGAAAACCATAGTTATTTTTCATAAATTCTATATAATCTGTGTTTAATAATATCCCACCCCACAGGAACACATTTGAGCCGCTAGATGTTCTATTAAAAATTCTTGGTCTACTTTATAAGCTATAATCACTATTGTAAAGTGGGAGTTTTCCTCCTTATTGTTAATTTTCAGATAATTCTGTTGTATACTGATGTAACACACATAGACATTAAAATGGAATGTAAAGAGGGTCTATAGATTAAAATTTCATGGTTGTCATAGTTTCTCAGTATCATCAAAATCATTATCTTGAGGATATAGTCTTCACATTCTGTGCACGTTGCAATTCAAGTCACAAAATATGGCATTATGTGAAAACAGTAAAAGAACAAAGGAATCTGACTATTTCAGTGTGATTTACTAACTGTTATTATTGTATTTTATTTATTCATAAATCTAATAAAGATGATGAGTTAGCATTCCACCCATTTGTTACAACAGGGTAGAGGAAGTGAAGGAGATATGCAAATACTTTCAGCAGTCATCTCCCATGAATCATCTTGGCTATTAAAGAATTATGAACTCTCATTTTTGTGACAATAGTTTGTAAACAAAACAGAAACTAGTTTGGCATGAATCTCTTTTTAGTTAATGGAAGTAGTGAGAATATGAACAGGGCAAAAATCTGTCCAATTCTAATGTACTGTTAAGAATATTGGAAAAATAAAGATAACATTATCATATATTGTATTGTAACAAAAAGGTAGCCCAAATAAGCTTCCTTTCCTAGCTGCTCAGCAATTTGCCTTTTGTCCTCGAAAAGCACAGAATAAAAAGGAGCATTAATTCATCTCTTTTCAATGCTTTTTTTTTTGGATGTGTGTGTTTGTATGTAGATTTTCTACGTATTCTTATCAACAAATTGATGTTCTTATCTGAAACAGTGAAATACTTTTGAGTCCTGTATTTTATGTTTTTGACTTTCTAAATTATTGTCTCAAATTGATTTTCTAAATCAGTGTATCTTTATAGCATCATAGTCACACCTTTATTCATTTATCAATAGATGTTACTTTTTCATTGATTTTTATTATTAACCTTTAAAGTGTCATTTGGGAAGATTAAAAATTAACAAAAAATAAGTTTATCACTTACAATAAAGTGTAGTGTGGATATAAAATAGTGTCAAGTGTGGGAATCAGAAGAGGTCAAGTCATCTGGCATTAAGACTTTGGCGTTCTTGACTTCAGTGACAGATTAAATACAAAGACTATCTGGAGTGGGTGCACATATTTGAGACGTGAGCTTGAAATGTAAATTAAATCAAACAAAGCTTTCTAAAAGACCAAAAAGCAATGATCTAGAATTATTTGGGGAGAAATACCTGAACGTTTACAAATTAAGGGGTAGTTGCTTTGCTGAAATCATAAACAACATTAGAAAGCATAATATTTTACCAAGTCACTGAATAATTGGCATTCTGTCTGAGACATTCATGTAATTTCTATGATTTGAATTTATTTTTGCTGCCTTTCAACATGAACAAAGCCAAAATCTTTTTTTCGATATAATACCTAGTAATTTTTTTTGGCAAAAGCAGAGAAAATAAAGTAAATTTAAATTGCATGTGTACTTGATCCTAGAACTCATAGCAAGATCATTAAATAAAAAAATGGGTATAATCATGCATTTTCACTCGAGAAAGTGAGAATGGAAAACACCATAATAAATATGATTCTGGTGGAAGTTGGAATCACATTATTAAAAAGAAGAAAGTCTCTCACAATGACACTGAGTGCACTAAAAGGACAGATAGAATTCCCAAAGTTGCTAGGAGGGGGTGACAATTGCTGCTATGAATTCGATAGTGTAAAATTCTTCAAAAATACTAGCGGTGGGCTGGCCCCGTGGCTTAAGGGTTAAGTGCACGCGCTCCATTACTGGCGGCCTGGGGTTGGGATCCCAGGTGCGCACCGATGCACCGCTTCTCTGGCCATGCTGAGGCTGCGTCCCATATACAGCAACTAGAAGGACCTGCAACTATGACATAAAACTATCTACTGGGGCTTTGGGGAAAAAAAAGGAGGAGGATTGGCAATAGATGTTAGCTCAGAGCCAGTCCTCCTCAGCAAAAAGAGGAGGATTAGCATGGAGGTTAGCTCAGGGCTGATCTTCCTCACAAAAAAAAATAAATAAATAAATAAAACTGTTAAAAAAAAATACTAGCGATTTTGGTTGGAGATCTACGCAATTGCAGAATTATAGTGCCTGTAATTATGAATTGACTACTTCAAGCAGTTTACAATATGAAAAGCAGTTTTATTAATATAACTATTAAAATAGGTTTATATGCAGTGAAACAAAAGGTGTTTCATTGATGAATTCATTTTATCTTTATGATGTGTTTATTACGGAAGCTATAATTTTAATTATAAGAAAGAACAAGATTTTTTTTAGGATATAATAAATTTGGCACGTAGAAGTGGTGACCGGCCTTCGTCTCTCATATCTGATTAAGGGATTTACACTTTTCCAGGGCATATTCAGGCTAATTAAAATCATGCTTGTGTCTTCATTAATGGGAGCAGAACAGTGATTCCTCCAGCTCATGATAAAAATGCATACTACATGATATCAAGTTGAGTTCCAGTTTACATTATCAGAGGTCAGGAGAGTAAATGATTCACAGTCTACCTTTATGAAAAATGAGTAACATTTATTTTTACCAGAACAAAAAGGAAAAATGTCTATACACACAGAGTTAATCTCAGTTTTCCTTCGGAAATATACTTTACCCACGAATAAATATTAAATAGTAACGTTAAAATTCTGCAAAGCTTATTTAACAGGAAAAAGTATTGCCCGTGCTCCCATCCTTGTCTAAAATTTGAACATCATATGCTACTGCAGAGTTATATTTGGCCCATGTCCTTTTCAAATTCTTTTATATTTGCATCTATTTTTTTTCATAAGAATATTGGTACTTATTATTAAAGCTATATTAGTAACAACAGCAAATAATAGCTACCATTTATTAAGAATTCAGTATTAATGAGGCTTTCTTGAATGTTTTACTGAAATTAGCTCATTTCATCTTTTTTATAAAGATCCTAGATGTAGGTACTTTTATTATTCCAACTTTGCACTTATTAAATAGCAAAGCTGCGACCTGAACAAATTCTATCGTTGTCCAAATCTACACCATCTACAAAAAGAGTGACAGATATGGAATTGTTATGAACTTCCACCCTGATCTATGACAATCCAGAAAAGTTCACATCACTTACAGAAAAAATAACTAAGGGTGGCATGTCACTGCAAAGGAATTACTCTGTTAGCAAATGAGAATGGAGTTCTCATTTTGCATGCAGCCTAATGGGGCCATTATGGCAACATAACTGTTAACTTTGGGAAGTGAACATCAGCAGCCAAGGGACTAGAGAATCATAACCTTTCCACAGGTTTGGTCTTAGTATCTTTGAAGTTTCTCAATGTTTTGAAGAAATGAAAGAGAATGTATTGTAAATAATTGCATAAAATGTCTGTTGTACTGAGATGCCCTATGTTTATTCACACAAAGGAATGTTCTCAGAGGATCTACATTATACTAGTTGAGATTTCAAAGGTAGCTGCTCTTCAAAGTTCTCTCTATGAGTAATATGCAAATTAATCAATCTCAAGAAATACTGGGGAAAGCCCCTCAAAAAGTCAAACAAAAAATTCCTTGGTCAACTTATTTCTGAAATGTCCAAAATTAAGTCATTATTAATATATTTCTAATTTTAAAAGAAAATTTATGTAGGACTTTATTCACCTACATAAACTGATTCATTTGATTCTTTAACACCTGGATCTCTGAGTATGTGGATGATCCCCTCCTCCCTCCACCCCCAAGTTATATGTACTTTGTCTGCTCCATTAGAATAGAACACTTATAGTATTGGGATTAGTACTTTTTAAGTACTTAGTAAGTACTTTGTACTTAGAGAAGGTCCTGACTTCTGGAAAACTCCAGTCTAGATCCATCTAGTTCCTTTATAATTCAGTGGAAGGCCATTGGGAGGCCTTTCTATATGATCCCAAATTCCCTAGTCATAATGAATTTAGATATGTTAAATAACACAATATGTCACACACCAAAAATTAAAATGGAATAAGAATGTGCATGGTTATTGATACATCCTCTATGAATGTTATCTGAAAAACTGGAAGTTCCCAGTCTTACTCTTTTTTCTACATGTGTTATATTGAGTCAACACATATCAAAGAGTGGGGCAGAGGGTTGGTCTAAGTAAAGTCATTAAAGGTCTAGTTTTAAGGTCCTCTGTGGCATTCCCTTCATTTGGATAATTAACTATGTACTGAACATATACTATGTGTTGGGCACTGTGCTAAGCACTCGTGATACAACAAGAAATAAAATGTGCTATCAGTACTAGAGAGACTCAGATTTCTTGCAAAGGACAGTGTTAGATTTCTCACGCTGTGTAACAAATTACTGCAAACTTTGTGGTGTAAACGAACACCCATTTATTATCTCACATTTCTGTATACCAGAAGTCTGGGCCGGTTCAACTGGGCTCTTTGATTGGGATATCTCAAGGTGGAAGTCAAAGTTTCAACCAGGCTGGCCTTTTATCTGGAAGCTCTAGGGAATAGTCAGCTTTCAAGCTCGTTCAGGCTGTTGGCAGAATTAATTTCCCATGATTGCAGGATTGAGGTCCCCATTTTCTCGCTAGCTGTCAGCTGGGAGTCTCTCTCAAAAGTAGAGGCTACTCAGAAGGTCCTTTCCACAGGGCCTCCTCCATCTTTCAGCCAGCAACAGTCCCCTCTTGTTTCAAATATTCAACTTCCTCTTTTGTCCCTTGCTAGAGAAAATGCTCTGCTTTTAAATGGCACATTAAATTAGATTAGGCTCACCAGGATAATCGGATAATCTCCTTATTTACTATCATTTGTAACCTTAATTACATCTGCAAAAATCTCTTTTGCTTTTACAGTCATGCTCACGTAATGACAAGCATACCTTCTGAGAAATGCGTCGTTAGGTGGTTTTCTCGTTGTGGGAACTTTATAGAGTGTACTTACACAAATCTAGATGGTATAGCGTGCCACACACCTAGGCTATGTAGTACAGACCTTATGGGACCACCATGATATATGTGGTCCATCATTGACCAAAATGTCCTTATGTGGCACATGACTGTATACAAGACTGAGGGTCATTGGGATTATTTTAGAATTCTACCTATCCCCACACAGATAGAAGGATACGGAGTATAGAGAGGTGAGCCTTTGCAGTGTTATCTTTATGCTTGCGTTTGATGAAGCACTACTTAGTAATGCAAATATCTGGATGTAAAAAGAAATGTAAAAAAAAAAAGGAAAAGGAAGATTGTGGGAAAGTAGCTGAAAGAAATGCTAAGCCTCTTTTTTCCAAACTGAAGCTAATTAATAATCTCTGTCTGATTTGTTATTCCATATTCTGTTTCATGTTATACTCTGGATCCCCTGGTGTTTAGTTTTTGTTGCTGCTACTGTTGTTGTTGCTGTTGTTGTTATTGTTAGCCAGCCACTAAGTATTTGATGTTAACCTCGTAAATGATTCACTTTCCCTTTGGGAATTTGGCAGAAGTTTTAAAATCTTTAATCAAGTGAGTGTCTAGGTGTATCAGTCAGGATTACACCAGAGAAAAAGAACCAGTGGATATATAAGAATTTTATTGCCAGGAATTGGCTTATGAAAATGTAGGAGCTGGCTAGGCAAGTCCTTCATGTGTAGAGTAGGCCGTCAGAGGGCAGGCTGGAACTCTGGTGGCACAGGCTGAAGCTGCTGTCCACAGGCACAATTTCTTTCTCTTCAGAGAAGACTCAGCTCTGCTCTTAAAGACATTTAATTGATTGAATCAAGCCCACACAAATTATCTAGGATAATCGCCCTTACTTAATGTCAACCTAATTATGGACTTTAATCGCATCTACAAAATGCCTTCACAGCAGCACCTAGATTAGTGTTTGATTACATAGCTGGGGACTGTAGCCAGGCCGAGTTGACAGATAAAAAAGACCGTTACTAGTTTTTGCTTTTGTTTTTAAACAAAGAAACAAACAAAAGGCACTTGCTTTCTTTCCAAAGTGTCGTTACAATACACTCTATTGGAACCATCTCTTCCTTTTTACGCTGATTTCCTCAAATGCATGTTAAATCGTCAGATGCAGCCACCCACAAGTGTTGTGAGCAAGTGCTTGATGGTCTTGTGCATGACTCAACCATCATAGTATTTTAGGAATGATCATACAGTTACATACTTTATTTTGATGAGCAAAAGAGGTAGACATCAATAGCACAAATAACATTATCACTACATATTTTATAACCTCATTTTGACACAAGTTTAGAGTCAACTCATGCTACGAGTTTTAGAGTTGTTCATTATGTCCACAGTCAGGGTAGTAAAATCGTTTCAGGTAAAACACAAGGTGGCACACTTTGTTTATTCTTTCTACTCAATGTCATGTTTGCCCATATTCAGAAGAAAGACCTTAAATGCATTATGATGTAGAAAGCCAATGTTTATTAATGTGGCAAAATTTTTTGGCTGGCTTGGTTCTCAGAGCAAATCTACTGTTTTTCAGTGTAGACTCAGATTCGAAGCCTTCTCTATGATTACTGCAATTCATACATTATACTAGAGAATGACAAATTGACTTTGTTTTCCCAAGGTAATTTTTAAGTGTACAAATAAGAGGAGAAAGAAAAGCTTACCCGTTTATCTACAAAAATGTTCAGTCAATAAACTTTTCTCTAAAAAACAATGGTATTGTAACTTTCAAGATAAAAAATATTAAAAGCTTATGGCAAAGCTATAATCCTTTTTAGCAATTGTTAAATGTCATTTCAGTTGTATTACCAATAATTGCTGTCACTGTCTTCAATTCATCATTTATTCATAGAACATATAAAGGCATGGAAAACTAGGAAGACAAAATGACTGGTTTTAATTGTTGTGTGAAAGAGCATATTGACATTTTTTCTTATTTTCCTATTTAATAAAAAATCCCATTTATTTATATTTGAGTAAAAACTCTTTTTTCCAAAGCTTACATGCTCAGGACAAATTCTTTTTAAGAAAAATACTTATTAAAGAGCTATGCTTTTGTATGCTTATGAGCTTAGAATTACTTTCTACACTGCTCTGAAGAAATATAACTATAGTTGTCACAAAGTCATCTTCTGGAAATATTACAAAGTATACCACCATATTGTTACGGGGGAGATTTCAGATAACTCAATGCCTTTGGTTTATTTTTGAAAATGCTGTGAGATGTACTATGTGATTATTTCAATCCACAAATTTCACCTATAGAGAAAAAATTTAAATATAAATCTATTTTACTGCAAATCATGATAGTTTTATTTTGAAAAGGGTTGGATTTGACAGATTTTTAACTGAAATCAAAATATTAATGTATATGAAATCTAGAAATAGAATTGTGGAAACTCTTTTATTTTATAAGTTTATGGATGTCACTATGTTATTTCATAATGTGTTCTACGTAAATCAAGATTTATATGTTTCTTCTACACAAAACAGAACTTAATTACGTAAAACAGATGCACAATGATACAGCACTATTTGACTCATCACTATTAGATTAAGTTGATATTGCAAAGAACTATTCAAGCCAGTGTTGGTATAGTCTGGGTTGATAAACTATGGCCTGTGGGTCAAATCCGACCTACTGCCTATTTTTGTATGGCTCACCAGCAAAGAAAGATGTTAAATTTTTAAATGATTACATTTTAAATTATTATACAAATACCTACATAATATCCTCAATTTTGCTTCTTTGTTGCTAACTCTAAAACATTTACTATCTAGTCCTTTAAGAAAGTTTGTCAAATGAACATAGAACAACGGGCAGTCAGAAAACCTGAATTCTAGTTTATTGTTTTCAAATTATTATCCATGTGACCTCAGCCAGGATGCACTTAATTTATGCTAGCCTCAATTTTTTCACCTGTAAAATGGACATAATAATACGATTTGCTCACCTTATACATTTAGTACTTCTCAAAGGAAATAACGTGTATGCAAACTCCTGAAAATTACATAACATTATTAAATGGATGTGGTATGGAATCAGAACACACATAAGCCTCCACTTTAAGAGCAGGCTCTGGAACAATTGCTGAATTTCAGTCCCAGTTAAGCCACATCCTAGCGTTGTTGATTTGGGGGAATTCACCCTAAATTAATCTGTTACTTTACCTACAAAACTTTCTATAACCTAGTTCTTTGAAAGAGTTGAGGCATATCTCTGTGTCCCTGATTAGTTCTTATCTGCTTCCCTCCTGGAAATCTGCCTCCATTGCTCATTGCCATTGACAAATTTCCAGATAATGATTGGTTTCTTCTGGAATGTCCTTCTTATGGAACTGACCCTCTTTGTGGTTCAAATGTCTGGAAAACACCTGACCCTGATCTTGCTCTGCAATTCAGGCGTAATGTCTTTTATTGCTAGGATATTGTCTCCTGGGCCAACTTTCATGGGTGCGTCATTTTCTCATAGCCCCCTCCCACATTGACTTGAAGGTCTGTCTTCTGACTTAATTTCCTTCTCAATAATCCTGGAATACTCAGGCGCTGTTGCATAAAATGCTTGGGTGGGCCAAGCCCCAACACTGAATTCCGAATAGATTAGAGAAGAGTTCTTATTATAAGAACCCCCCCTTTCCTGTGAAAATGCCCTAAGTCTCACTTGTTGGCATAACAGCAATAGTCAGACAGCCTAATGTAAACCCTAAGAATGAAAACCTTCTAGTGAATGTTCCCGTGTTGTATACCAAGTCACAAAACCCAAGGGTACAACAGCGCTCCTAAGCTTACTTCATCTGAGAACCACACCAGTAAAAATCCCTCATAAAGATGGCCTTTCTGTATGAAATCAAACACAAATGTTTGTCTTAGACTACTGAAATCCTGATGTTTCTTGCTGTCTTCTATATGCTCAAGAGATTGTGTCAGCTCTCAGCTTAGGGCAACTTACAGGACACCTTCAACTTCAGCCAGCTTTAGGGCTCATCTGTGTCCCTGAGCCACTTATGCTCACTACCAAATTTCAGACCTGCCGAGCATTAAGTATTTACTCCTAACACATCATCAGAATTTTAACACATCTATGATCTTGAACAAGCCTATTTCCCTAGCTCTTCTAATATAGACTGAGTTGAGTAGATGATCCTAAGAGGGTTGTCTCCATAGAGATCCTCAGCTAAAACGTCTATTCAAGGATACGTCAAAACTCAATTCAGAAAAGCCTGAATTTTTCCATCAAGTTGCTCACTTTGAAAGCAAAGTTCACTAGAACAAGGATAATTGTCTTTCGATTAAATATAAGAATTGGAGAGAAAACATAGCATTTACATTGTAGTAATTCTGGAATAATTAGAAGTACTTCCAAGTTATTTATAAAGGGGTCACTCTTGTTGTTCTTATTAGAATTTTTATGTATTTAATTATTGCTAAATCATCTTGCTTTAGAGTACTTTTCATAATTATGTGAATTTTTTCTTAATTAAATCTAGTAAAAGCAAAGTGTAGCAACTTAGTTTTACCACAATCCATCATCTTGCAACTAACTGCGAGTATGTCCTCTGTCATTAGTGTAATAAATTGTATGCTTTAATTATAAATGAAGATATGAATTGTGAAATATTAATTTTATCAAGAAATGTTTATTAATAATATATGATTCTGATATTTTCATATCCGTAGCACTGAGTTTAAAATTAGTAAAAATAAAAGCCCAAAACATAAAATGACAATTTTATGAGCTAAAAAATAACTCATTTTTAAGTGGAGAAGAGTACATATTCAGTGAGACTGAAAAACAATCAATTAAATTGTAAAGTTGGCTTGTCATTATGAAATATGACTTACATAAAAAGGCACCTTAAAATAACTAGTGTTTTTTCCATTAGAAATGAAGAACCTAATTCTTGGTACTTAGGTAAGAAAAATAACACTCTGTGATAAAGGTAAATGATCCTTGCTTTGTAGCCCCCTTGATAGAACTGCCCTGGCTGAGATAGTTCTAGTGTGGTGAGTTGTGATAGCTTTTCATATTCCCAAGCAGGGCAGAAGCATCTGGAAATCTAATTCTCCAATAATTCTGTGCTGCTTTTAAACAGAATAGTAAAATGATGGAGCAGGTAAACAGCTGCCAGTTACAGAAAACCAATATTTTGTTCAATAGGGCATTATACTGTGTGTTCAGCAAATATTTACTGGGTATCTATTTTGTATCTAGTACTTAACGTTAAACACTATGAGAGCTATCAAATAGTTTAGGTCCTTTTACATAAACACGTATGTTGAATTGGAAAGAAGTCAGACAAGATCTAGGAATAAAAACCTAGAGATTGGGAAATTATAATCTGATAACAATTAAAAGGACCAGCTTTCATCTTTGAAATAGTGGGAAATCACTTTATAGGCAGATCAAAGAGAATTTTTAATTGTAGGCCGGAAATTTACATTTTATTCAATAAGCAACTGGGGACTATTGAGATTTTTTTGACCAAATGTGTGACATGTCAATTATTAAGCTTTACAATAAATAATATATCTTCAAATGTTGTTGTTAACCATTATCAATGAGAGATGTTGGGAGATGGGGGTAGTAGCTGCCAGAATCAAGTTTAAAATATTATTAGCCAGCTAACTTCTTTGTGAGGTCTGCAATAAAGTAGTATCAACACGCTATAGTACTAGAGGGAACGTGAATGCTGTCCAAATGCTGAAATCTGGTAAGTTAGACTAAATTGTCACAGTAGGCTCATTAGCATTAGTCACCTGAGGCCAAAGCAAAAAAAACACCCTGTGATAATGATATTATGGAAATTTTGCAAAAAAGAAAAGAAGAAGAAGAAGAAGAAGAAGCCCTTATCTTTTACACAGCACACTGAAATATTTACAGATGTCATAATATAATGTCTAGGATTTGCTTCAAAAGTATCCAAGGTGAAGTGAGAGAACAGAGTTAGAGAATAAGAGAAAAACGATTGGCCACAAACAGCTAAATGATGAAGCTGGATGATGGGAACATAGGTGTCTGTTAAGACTGATTCCTCTACTTTTTATGTATGTTTGAAATTTTATAATAAAATGTTGGAATAAAAAATTTGAGACTAAAAAATAGAAAATAGTCTTTGTCTATTTTTACTCCAACACCCAACATGACTCTCAGATTTGACCCCTCCAATACAAACCAAGATCCTTCTAGAGGTCATCCAACAATGAAAAGCATAAAATTACCCAAAAGCATGGTAAAGATTTTGCTGAATACCGAAATATTTGTATGTTTTTTGGCTAGGCATCGTCCTAGAAGCCGTACCCCTACAGAGTAGCTGATCTGTTTCTCTGTGGTATTGGAATCGATTTTCTTGACTTTTACCTATTCTTGATGGAAGGGGATGGAGTGCAAATGAGAATACAGCTAATCCCACTCATCAACTGTAAGGAGTTAGTAATGATTTATTTCAGTTGATACAACTGCCAATGTCATTTGAAACTCAACTATGAGAGAATCAGCATCTACTGTAAAAGAAGTCATATATCTCTTTAGTTTAAAATATTTAAAACTGAATTTTATGAAATTATCTAAATTGTAGCTTCTCCTTCTCTTTGTTTATACAGACACACAAAAAGTAGACAACAATTGGAAGACGAAGGGAGAAATAAAATAAAGAGTATCCCTTTTCCTCATTTTTCTCTAGCTTACACTTCTTACAAATAAGAAATGGTGAGTTAATCTCCCAAAACTCCAACATCAATCAAGAAAAGTTTTCAGTTTCTTATGATGCACAACCTTCGTTTAAAATATATATATATATATATATATATAGGCTTATGTTGTATTATAATCGTCTTCTTCCTATTAAAAAAACTGTGAAAACCTTTTCATGTTAGAAATATATTGCTAGAATACATTACTGGATGCAGTCGTTTATCAAATTTTCATATTATACAATGTTATAAGCCAATGTTACCACAATAAAAAATTAAACAAATAAAATAAAATAATACTATATATTAAGGTTTACAGTTTTCACTATTATAAAAATGATGTAACACACGATATTGTCTCAATAAACATCTGTGGAGTCTATGTACAACCCACATATACATACACAGCCACACACACCATTTTGTTACAAATGGCAAAATTACTTCCCTGAGACATAGTATCAGTTTATATGTCCACCAGAAATTTATTATTATGCTTTGTAACATTCCTGCTAAAAATGGAACAGTATAATTTTATTTTACTTGTTTAATGGCAAAATTTTCCTCGGAATTCACAATATAAACAACAGTATGGCATAGATTTAGCCTATGTACAATTGGCCACAATCATCACAATTAAAAACAAAGTTTTATTTGAGGTTTACATAGTCCCTGTTTAACTAATGAAAATCACTAATATTTACTGAGCCCTCATTTGGGAACAGTTACTTCCTTGGTGCTGTATATCTAGTAACTCATTTAATTTTATTTCTGCATATGCATAAACTCATTTCATACTATTTTATCCTCCTTTCTAATCTGAGGAAACTGAAGATAATATAGTTTAAGCAACTAGCCCAAGGATTCACAATTGCTGTTGCTGTTTCTGTGTTGTTTTAATCCCAGAGAGAAAGTCACCAAAGTTCCTGCTATTTTTATCACTATTTTTACTACTGCACTATCATTACAAAAACTTAAGTCCATATATTTGATGTACACGAGGTGGTAAAAATGTTATTTCGGACTACTCACCAGCAGTCTGGGATATGCTAAAACCCCGTATCACTCTGGAGAGTTTAAATTATTTTAATAAGGAAAATAGAGTCAGAAAGGCAGATGGGAGTCCCCTATTCTTTATGTTGTGGCAGTAAATTATTGACTTTTGCCAAAAGTGAAAAAAAAGCATGTTGACATGAGGGGAAACTGGATGTTACAGTCAGTGTAACTGAGGAGAGAATGAGATAGTCGCCGTGACACAGAGAGAAAAAGTTCAATTTAGTCAATACGTAAGGAAGAGGAAGAGGAAGATCCTTTTAGAGGCACTCTGTGACAATACCAACTTGATGATGCAGCATAAAGTATTTTCATCTTAAGGCCTGCTGAACGCAGTTTAGAGCCTGAGAAAGCCCATTATATTTTTGGAATGTAGAGTCCCCTGTTGTGGAGTAGATGCTGAAGATATGCTATGGTAGGATTTCAATACACATTAAAGAGAACTTAGAAACAAATGGACAATGATATATGTGTATCAAGAAGTAATTAAGCATTTCACAATGGTCATTGTTTGAAATGGAATGGCATTTTATTTCCCTATAAAGATTTTACTGGACTATTATCTCGATAGGTACTAGGACATTAAGTTTAAAGTTGTCTTAAACTTTGATTGAATGGGGAATGTTCTATACAATTTAAGAAACCGTTAGAAATATAAAGTGAGTGATTTTATTCCATTTTCAATATGGTTTCTTTAGAAAATAAGAGCTAGAGTTAAAGGCATGCAGATTTTTATCTTGGTATGGATATAATATGGCATTAACCGTTTAATTATGGTAATGTTTCATTAACGAGGAAGATGTGTGGTTTTACAACTTTCCTGAGGTATAACATACAAAGTAAGCTGCACATATTTAAAGTATAAATAAGATGAATTTTGACAGATGTATACACCTGTGAAACCACCACTGTTATCAAGATACTGAAGATTTTTGTCGTCTCAAAAGGTTTCTTGTGCCCCTTTGCCACCCTTTGTTCCATCCTCATCCTCCATCAACCACGTTCCTGCCATCTGTCACTGTGGTTTAGTTTTCATATTTTCAATTTTACATAAATGGAATTATATACTAGTTACTGGTTTGAGTCTGGCTTTTTTCAGTCAGCATAATGGTCTTGTGGTTCAGACTGTGGGTGTATTAGTAGCTTGTTCCGTTTAATTGGTGAGTAATATTTCATTGTATAGATGTGCCATAGTTTACCCATTCACCTGTAGATGGACATTTGGATTGTTTCTGGTTTTTCGCTGTTATGAATAAAGTCAATCATTTGTGTGCGAGTCTTTGAATGGACATACACTGTCTCTTCTTTGGGGTAAATACCTTGGAGTGAGATAGTGGCTTCACACAATACGTATATGTTTAACTTTCTAAGAAACTACCAAAATGTTTTTCCAAGTGGTTGCACCATTTTATATTCCCATGAGCAGTACATAGACGTATAGATGTTCTGCATCATTGCCAATACTTGGTATTGTTTAGGTTTTTTCTTTTTAATTTTAACTATGTCAGCCAATAGGTGTATGGTGGTAGAAACAAGTTTAAATAATTAAATATATGGTTATATAGTTTCAAATGAATAGGTCTATCTAAATTAGGATTTTTTTTTAATCCTAGGAATTTTGAGTGAACAGCAAATTAATTTAATACTGTTTATCACATTAGCTCGTCCAAATCTTTCCACATTCGATAAATTTACACTGACTCTACTTTCTTCCCTTTCTGACTCTCCAAAAAGGGTAAAAATATCTACTCAGTAAAGAAATAAACATGCCCCTCTTTTTTCTGTTCAGCAATACTATTCATTAAATAGTATTTTATGTATATTTAGTTAATAACTTATTTTTTAATCTGAGAAAAATGTGTATGGTTTGGATTTTATATGTGTAATTCTAGTTATCACTAATTTTCAATAGCTTTAAGTGAATTTAATACAAATTTAAATTAACATTCTTAAAGTTTTATATAATATTTATTTAATTTTGCTTGTACTTAATAATCACATATAAGAGACATAAAATAAAATAAATCTGAGCTAACAGGAAAGAGGTAAAATGCCAAGCAACCGTGTCTACTGAAAGCCATTTCTTTTCTTTTAATTATGCACTATGCTTTTTGGTTATTTTAAAATAACTGCCTAATAAAGTGAAAATGTGGTTTTAAAAATACAAAATATATTAATAATATATGTCCATTTTTCAGTTGTGCTCCCTAGTTTGTTAATTCTCAATCATTTTAATTAAATCACCTTTCATTTTTAACTGAGCAGGACAATAAAGAAAAAGGCTAAGGATCCCGTCTAGGTGTAGTATAATGACTATGTCCTTTAAAAAGAACGCATTATAGTAACTTAAAAAAAAAACAAAGAATATTCTTGACCCTCAGCAAATTTTCTCATCTATTCCACACGCTATTTTAAATCAATGACTCCTGGCTGATTCTTAAATTACTTGAACTATGGAAACAAAATATACTTGCCATAACATCATTTATAGAATAAAATAACGCCATCGGGGCCATGGCAGCGTGGGAGGGGGAATAAAAACTGTATTTGTAGACAACCTTTTCTTCTTGACTGCCTGGTTATTTCTGAATTAAGTAAAGGATATCACAAATTATTATTCAAATAGATAACATAATTTTATAGCTGACTGAAATCTTAGAGATAATATAGTCTAATTTCCTCACATTTTCCAATGAAATTATTAACTGGAAGCTTTTTAAGTGGCTCAAGGTTATAAAGCCTGTTAGTGCCAGAATTTTGACTATAGTCCAAGCTTTCTGAGATCTAGCCTAGCTTTCATTATTTCCAGAAGTTCATAGTATTTCAATTCATGAGTATATATGAGTGAAGCTGGCTTCAAAAATCTGACAAGTTGGGCCCAGCCCCGTGGCTTAGCGGTTAAGTGTGCGCGCTCCGCTGCTGGCGGCCGGGTTCAGAACCCCGCGCACCAACGCACCGCTTCTCCAGCCATGCTGAGGCGGCGTCCCACATACAGCAACTAGAAGGATGTGCAACTATGACATACAGCTATCTACTTGGGGCTTTGGGGAAAAAAAGGAGGAGGATTGGCAATAGATGTTAGCTCAGAGCCAGTCTTCCTCAGCAAAAAGAGGATTGGCATGGATGTTAGCTGATCTTCCTCACAAAAAAAAAAAAAATCTGACAAGTTTACCTTAAAGGTAAATTCAGCCATTCCACCTCCATGACTTAACATAAGCAGAAATATGTGTACTATATGAGAATTTATTAGCATTCAGCAAACATTCCTGCGTTAGTATCAGCTCGATGCTGTTGTTGGAAGACCAATTTGTTATTACTTTGTTAGGCTGCTTGTTTGTTTCTTTTTTTTTTTGTATTTAAAACAATTAACACTAATGTTCTGGGATTTCTTCTCTCCTGATAATTAAATCACCACAAATAGATGTAAAGAGGCAATATTTGAATCTGAAGTTCATAGAGAAGCAAAATGAGATTCATATAAGAATCATAAGACCAACAACTAAACAATTAATATAATAATAGTCAAGCTCAGGAAAAGTCTATAAGAAATCTAAGTGGAGGAATTCTTGTACATATAAATCACAAGCTTCCTACCAGCTCAGAGTAATTTTTCCTTCATTACATCACAATCACAATTCTCGTTCTTTAGAACAACCCCAAGTAAATGAAGAAAGAGTGGCTTCCATTTAGATAACCATTTAGATTCTTTTTTGACTACAACACGATTCAGATAAACATATTTGTTAGACATGGTAGAGAACAATAAGCCTTGTCTGGAAGGGAGCACATCAGGTTTTCCACTAACGTATCAAAAATCGAAAAGCAATCACTTGCTCTTCTTATTCCTAAATTTCCCCATCACTAAAATATGAGTAAAATACTCATCGTAACCTACTTCACAAGATTCCTGTAAGAATCAAATGAGATAATAGATGGGAAAATTCTTGGCAAAGTTTAAGGACTGAATTAATTTGAGTTATCATTTCTTTTGAGACAGAGTTTTTATTAGAAGCTTTGAGAAAGTGTGGTCACAACATTTGTCTGTAAGATTATGAATGTGTCTGAGAATTTCAACAGACCATATGAAATAGTGTGATTCATGTGAGGTTTAAGAAACTTCTAGATAAAGCCTGAAGAAGCTAGAAATGAATTTTTCAGCTCCATAGTTCTTTTGAGCTTTGCTATTAGTTTACTCCTCTTGGAGAACTGAGATATCAGAAATCATTTTAATTTTGGCCTGAATGCATTTTTAGTAAATGTTCTTTAGATAGCCATATACCAGAGTAGTGTCATTTTCCTGCTTTTAAAAAATGAAAGTTACTATTTTTGAGAAGTAGGGGAAATGAATTGCAAAAGAGAGAAAAATTTTTGAAATTGACCAATTTGTGCTAATGAAATTACATCATTGGGAAGTTCTATAATGAATTTATATTTTAGGCTTAAGTTTATTTTTTTTGAATTTCATTTTCTGCTAAAATAGAGATAAGAACTGTGGCTAAACTGTTACAATATAATATTTTATCAGTCACAAAACACGTTTTGAGGATGAAAAAATGTGTTTTGCAAGTCATAAAAAGAAGACAATTTTCCTAATTCTGTTGGAAGCAGGTATTTTTGTTGACTTTAACATTTGATAATTTCTAAGCATCTATTTAAGATTTTACAGTTGAAGTGACCTGAGTTGTAATTCTGGGATTGCTCTGTCCTGGCTATGTGGCATTGGTAAATTTACTTAACTTCTCAAAGACTTATCTTAATTAATAAAAAATTTAAAAACATAATGCCTGTTTAATAGGATTGTTCTAAGGATTCCGTGGACAATAGATACAGTTGAAGTGCAAACAAAACATCTGGCACATAGCAAGCATTTAATATATGGTACCTATAATTATTACTACTGTATCCTCTCCATAGTCCCCCACAAAATATTATTATTTGATTTGTTACTCATGAGTATACTTCCACATAAAATCAATTATGTGTCGAACATAGGTTAAAAAAACTGCTGTAGATTACTCATACTCTCTGTACAAAACATTTAGAGTGGAGGCCAGGGCCAGCTCCATAGCCTAGTGGTTAAGTTTGGCACACTCCACTTTGGCAGCCAGAATTTTGTTCCCCAGTGTGGACCTACACCACTTATCGGTGGCCATGCTGTCGTGGCAATCCACATACAAAATAGAAGAAGACTGGCACAGATGTTAGCTCAGCGTGAATCTTCCTCAGCAAAACAAACAAACAAAAAAGGTTTAGAGTGAAAGACCCTTGGGTTCTCTGAGAACAGAAAGACTGGTTATTTGGATGTATCATCAATGCAATCTTACGCAGTCATGGCTTTCCAGGTAGAAACTACCTACTATGGCACAAAGTTAGCTTAGTGTGCACTTGTTTTAGTTGATGATGATATTTGCTGGTGGATGGTGTTCAAGAAAATAAGCACTGTCTTAAGGTATTAAAAAGTTTTATTTATTTATTTATTTATTTAAATAGAGGTCACTATTTAAGTTAAAATCATCAGAATGAGGCTTAGACCGCTACAAGAAAAGAGTGCTTTAATTGCATGACCACTAAACACCAAAACCATGGAATCCATGAAATTTTCATTGACACGTGCTGCATTAACAACTAGTTAGGATCTTTGCAGAAGAAATTAGCAGATATATTTCCTATTTACTATTTATTTATAATTTATTTATGTGCATCAATTTTTATTTAAACAGCATCTTTTCTGATAGAACACTCTAATGTCAGTCTATAATTGGATAATGGGTTTCCTGCTTAACAGCACAGAAGTTATTCTCCCTCACTTGAAATGTATCCCCTTGCTTTCTTCACTTTCAGCTCTCACCCTCCGCCAGCTGAGGGAGCAAGAGACCTCCTCCGCGTGGAATGCGGGATGGGCTCTCCTGAGGCTTCTCATGGACGCATCTCCCTTTTAAGTTCAATTATCTGCCCTATTATAGTAACTCAGTTACACTGAAGTTTTATTTCGTTCAAAGAGTTTCATTAAAGAGCTTGAGATACTTTTTTGAAATTTACTTAGGGACATATAAGGCAAACAAATTCTCTATTATGTATGTTTTGTGCATCCCTTTATTGAAATTTGGGGTTTTTCTAAGATATATGTAAATATTACAATGCAAATATAGCCTCTCCCTTTCTCTCTTTCTCTCTCTCTCACTCACACACACTCACACACATCAAGGGAATGCCATATGTCTCAAGTGAGACCTAATTGGAAAAAAAGAAATGCTGAACATATCACACAGTATCATTGTGGAGGACATTTGTCAGTTTCTCCCTGGCAATGAGATTTTTCTCGCCCTCAAGACATGCAAATGACTTTTTTCATCTGTTCTTTTTACGTTATTTGAATAATTTTCTCCTATAGAAGTGAGAGCTGTCAAAAATTAACCATTTGGGGCTTTTGCTTTTAGTTATGTGATTTTTTGGAGAGAAGGAGACCTATTTGGGGGAAGTGGTGACTTTTGATGTCAGAGAGGTTGACGAGCTTCTCAGGGGATCAGTGGATGAGTATCAGCAGGTCGTTAATGGCAGGTGACTACATTTAAATGTTTGACATTTTGGATCCTCTCATCCCCTTGCTTGTTTTTGTTTTAGAAAATCAATATTTCAACAAATAATAGAAGAGGTGATTCAGATAGGTGTAAGGTATTCACCTATGTTATTCAGGTTAATAGTATAATGCAAACATTTTTGTAAGTGCGATGCCAACTTAAAATGCTATTTGAAAAACTACACAAGCCATGCTCTATGCTCCATGCCTTGATGTGAGGGCTTGTGTCTGTAAGAAACTGCCAAATACACTTATTTAGTGTGAATACTTCCTTTTTATGAGTCAGAGAGTTGCACTCGGGAGGACTGTGATAAACCTTTAAATTCATTTTACATAGACAAAGGTGGAAGTAGGTACCAGGCTTGGGGCAAAAACAAGTACAGCTCTCTCTCTTATCACATTGCTTTAAACATTTTTCAGCTTTAGGCTTGTCTTACAAATCAGCTCCATCTGTCTATTAATTGTTTCACTGTACCTGATATCTGACACCAACGCACCTTGTAAAACAGTAGGGGAAAGCACATTTGTTTAAGTCCTTCCATGACTTAACACTGTGGCTAACCTCCTTGCAAATTACAGTCGTAGTTGTAGTTCATCCATTAGGCTGGAAAAGACAAGATTCCCAAGTGGTCCTGGTTCCTTTCCAATTCCCAGGAGACCCGCCAACCCTCCGCGTGTGTTGCCTGCGCGCAGGGAGTGTTCCCTGCTAATCAGGTCAATGATTATCGCCCAACTCCAGGGACCTGACAGGAGCCTATCACAGCAGTTAGGGAGCCGCCAAACGCAGCACGCTCGCGGAGGATCTCCCGTTAAGAAACATCGCTTAGTCCTCGTTTACTCACTGGAGCCTCTGAGGATTTCAGCTTATCTTTTTGTCCTCTTAGACAGTGAGGGGATCACCATAAACAGGAAAAAGAAACACAGCATGCAGCCCCTTGGAGGGGGTTGATTGAAAACTTCGATCTCCCCACCCCATTCACGGTTGATTTGACTGATTTCTCACCTCGTTCACAGAGAATATTTCAATTAAGGTAAGTGCTGCTTGGTCTGCGTGACTGCATCGCACTGAATTTCTGCATTGAAAGTTCTAACTGACTAAACTGACATTCTGCACTGCAGCAAGTGACTGTTTATGTCAGGAAAAGGCTTAGTTTATAAGCAAGTGTCCTAGAATGAAAACCGGCATTTGGGGATAATGATATTTCAGGGCAATTTCTTTTGAAATGTAAGTCTTCCGCCTTGTATCAAGAGAAAATATAAAGAAATATGAAGACAAGAGTTAATTTCTCATTTTACCTTTTTAATAATCTAGAGAACTGAGCATCGCTAAGATAGCTTGATTTTGATTGAAGTGTTTTGTTGATGTCATATGGAAAATCTCTGAGGCTAAAAGCTTCAAAGTTAAATTAGATGGAAAGGAAATTTGCAAATGAGAGTTGAGATTTTGTGCAGCTTTCTACTTTAGCAACGTTCCTGAGCTCCCTCTGGGTTTAAGGATTTAAAACTAAATCCCTGAATATTTTAACGGTGTCCATTTAGGAATTAAAATTTAAATGATAAAGTTTCTGGTGTAGCTGTTAAGAGAAATAAACCAAAAAGAATTAATATACCATTGATATTTATAGTTCTTATACAGGTGACATGGATTTCTTTTATGAGATAGATTAATAAAAAAGAAAGTAAAGAAAAATTAACTTCTTTCTAAAATGCTTATTTTTAAAAGGAGAATTCTTCAATAAGAGATTATGTGTTTATTGAAATCTTGGCTTTTATCTTTGAGGTTGCTCTTTGTTATCAAACTAGAGTGAATTGAGGTTAAGCTTGCGTTGTACTTAGTTTGGAGCAATTATCTAGTTAATTTAGATAAACTAGTCCACATTATTTCTTCTGAACCCATTTTCCTCCTAAGGTTGTTAAAAATATCTAGAGAGAATGGAAGCAACTTTTTTCCAAAGTTAGATTTAATTATCTGAACTTTTTCTTTTCTACTTTACTTTGCGCGTGTAGAGTCTGATGGTTTTATTCCACATTATGATAAATTTCTATGTAATCAAGAACAATAAAATAATTCTACCACAATAATTATATATGACTGATTGATTGATTAGCACTCTAAGCATGTGAGTGAATATAGCAACTGCTTACCTTGTTAAAATGTAGTGCTTATATTTCAAAATGATATTCAAATAATGAAACAAATACTATGTAAAATATAAATATTTTATATCACTATAATAAGATTGTTATAAGATAATACATTTATCTTATAAGATGATACATAAATTGAATTTCGATAACTAATCTGTTATGTTAATGCATGTTGTAAATATCTAGCTGCTTTTGTGTAAAGATTTATAATACTATCTTAAATGCACTTTTTAAAATGAGCACTCATATTTCATGAAATGGTGATTCTACCTCCCTCCTATGAGTATCCTGAGATGGGACATTTAATAAAGATGTCAGAACACTGTTTATATTAACTGGCCATCCTTCTGAAATCCTCTGGAGAGCTTTTCAGGCTGATGTTGATGTTATTGCTTTTCCCACAGGAATAAAATATTTTTAGGATACCCGTGGGCACTGACATGTACTTGCTGGTTGTCTAGACGTTTTCTGCCAAAGCCTGAAGACATTTACCTATCTCTGTTACACTGAGACTTCTATCTCTTTTCTCCAGGGAGATGGTTTCTCAACTGATTCAAAGAAACCTGAGAGAGGAGTGTGTTGACTACAGTTACTGTCACTGGGTCTTGGGCTTCTTTTTTTTTTTTTTAATCAATGCTGAAAAGCAGGCAGAGGCAACATTAACCAAACAGGGTCCCATTTGCTAGTAACAAACTTGTACATTGCTGAAAACATCTCGGTATTATAGGCTGTTCCTTGTGCCAAGTTCAACACTGATGATGGTATCCTACCTGATGAACTTTTATTGGATGTACTTACTTGATGTATACAACCACTGAAGGATATATTTAGTGTATACTGAAATATTTTTATTTAAAAATGAAGGCAACTGGGGGGCCCAGCCTGGTGTCGTAGCCGTTAAGTGCATGCACTCTGCTTGGGCAGCGTGGGGTTCGCAGGTTTGGATCCCAGGCGCTCACTGACGCACCCGCTTGTCAAGCCATGCTGTGTCAGCATCCCATATAAAGTAGAGGAAGATGAGCACGGATGTTAGCCCAGGGCCAGTCTTCCTCAGCAAAAAGAGGAGGATTGGCATCGGATGTTAACTCAGGGCCACTCTTCCTCATGAAAAAAAAAAAAAATGAAGACAATTGTAGTTCTTATTCAAAAAGGTATACCTGAAGTTTTTAAAGGGGTTTTATCATTGTAATTTGCCTTATACAGGCTGAGAAGGGAATGGAGAAAATCTTGGGTACAATTGAGAATTAGGAGCTGTTTATTTTAAGTAGTACCTTCCTCCTCCATCAGACTTCCTTTTCTTTTCACTTATTATATTATCCCGGGTGCCACCTTTCCTCTAGATTTTATATTGAATCCATTTTTCACTCATTTGATGGTAATTTATTCCTTCAGTGAGATCGGAAAACATCTTATAGGATAACCTCACTTAGAGTAAGCAGCTGCAAAATTTAAACCAAAAAGTCTGTTAAAACTTTATAAAACTTGCCTTAAGATTTATAACCTGCTCCTCAGTATGTGGTATTTTCAATGAAAGACAATGGGAAGAGGCAGTGTCTAATATGCCTCCTAAATGACAGACAGTTGGTGTATAATCTTTGTATGTACAATTATATAATTATCAAATCAAAATAACATGGAGGTTATTCACCCAAACTCTCTGGATGAGTAGATGCTGGGAGAGGATATGTAACTGGGGCAGGGTGTACCATAGTTGGTGGACCTATGATTCAAATTCAGATCAGACTGTGTTTAAAGCTCATAATCTTTGTACTATGCTTCCTTATCACCTTATATGTGGTGACCTTTTCCAACATCTGGTGTGACAATCATGAATATTTTAAGATGATTTTTAAGATAGTGCAGCTTAATTATGTTACCCTCAGAATAATTTAACCCTGGTCTTACTCAAAATAAATGATTGTGTAATGTAAATTCCATAGCTACCAGTGTTTGAAACAAGCATATCTTTTGTTCTTTTAGGTTCTGAAAGGGGTTAGTTTTCAAGTCTTTGCATTAAGCTGATTCTGATTACTACTGACAGACAAAGCACTCTACTATATGGATAATCAGTACTAAAATTTAGTATCTGTAATATATGTATCTTTCTGCAAGAGGCAGACATAGTCTCAGGATAAAATCAGAAAAAAGCAGAGACACAAATCCAATGCCACTTATATTGAAATGAGATTAAAAAGAATTTAAGGAGAATTCATGTTCATGGAAAAAGACATCCACAATATTAGAAAAGATACAGAAATTAACAGTTGGAATTGAATGTTGGAAAGTGGACTGAAAAAGAAAACCAGATTTAAATGTGTGGGAGTCTATTTGCTCTACTGACTTTATATAAACCTTCTGATATGCACAGAGATTTGCTATAGCTAATTATGCTGATATTGTGACAATATTATCCAAACCAAAATTTGGATCAATCTATGACAAAAAAGGAAAGATCTTATAAAACTAGGGTTGAGCTGGAAAATCGAATATGATTAGCTGTCATATCCAAGCATGTGCTGAGATGGTGACTGGAAGTTAGGTTGCATAGTTACAAAGTATGATCATTTGTTGTGCTCCAACATGTTCTTAAACATTTGAAAAGGTAATATTGTATCAGATACTGCAAATAATGAATTCAATAGTGATTAAAAACATGATCAAGAAATATAAATGCATAATCTCTAACCACCAGTCAGCTTAATTTCCATTCTCTAGGTTTTATGGTAAGCTATTGGCTTATCCTAGTTGCGTATAAGAATAACAGAAAAACAAACTATATATGGATAATCTCCTTTATTACTATTCCAAAAGAATGAACAGGATCTGTAAAAAGCAGTATTCCAGAGCAGCTCCTTATGCTGAGTGTCCACAATGCACAGGTCTCTCCACCCAGAAACTATGACCATGTGTCTAGGCCCCACTGGCCACAGTAGTTTTGACCAGAGATGAATGCACCCAGATTTAAGATAGCCATCCCTAGAGGAGCCAATGAGCACTATTTGGCCTTACAAAAGAACCGTGCAAGTAATGGATGCTCTGTGTTATTAAATAGCAAATATTGAACTTGGTGACTTTAAATATAAAATAAATATGTATAACCAGAAGTCGGTGAGCAGGAGCCAAAGTTGAGAAACATAGAGACGGTAGTCTGCAGAAATTATGAATAAGCTAAAGTCAGGAGATTGGTAGGAAGTAAAGAAAAGAGATATATTCCCTTAGGTCAATTAGAAGAGACACATTTTTGACTCATCATAATGGCTAGGCACAAGAAGGAAGAAGTGCTTCCTTGTGGAGGGGCAATGAATTGGATATTCCAAAAATGCCATGCAGCAATGAGACTTTTTCCTGTTTTCCACGTTTATCTCTGTCGTTTCAGTCCCATTAACAAATTCAAGCTGAGCACATCTGTATTCCTTACAAACTAAAAGATTATAATTGGCCCAACATCATACATATTCATAGTCTTGATAGACAATGGATAAGGTAGAAGTGTAGTGGCTATAAGACAGGTTCTGGGTTCAACTGCCTGGATTCAAATCCCACTGAGGGCACTTGCTAGCTCTGTGACCTTGGGCAAGTCAGTTAAGGTGTCCAAACTTTGTTTTTATGATCTTTAAAATGGAGCTAATGATAGTACCGATAGTACTGTAGTAGTGTTGTGAGAAATAAAGGAGATAACTGATATAACATACTTACAATTACTCAGGTGCTCAGGAAGTGATACTTGTTGTTATAAATAAGAAACCTTGTTATTAGTCCCTCATCCTATCTGTCAAGTAGAGAAAATTAGAGACATTCTCTCTCCTTAGAAACAATGCACACTTGGACCTTACCAGAAGCTCCTGAAACCACTTCCTGACCCTGTGTTTATATGAGTGAAGTTTCTTGGGAAAAAAACAATTCAGTAGACAGGTTATAGAAAACTTCCTGTTTTTGTCAATGGCTGTTTTCATGCTATGAAACCATATTTGAATAGTTGAGTGCAAAGAGATTAGAGAGCCTGCAAAGCTGAAAATATTTGCTATTTTATCTTTTACAGAAAAAGTTTGCTGGCTTCTTGTTTAGAAGAGAAACTAATTCATGCTGCATGATATTTTTGTTATGAGCATAATAAATATTTGGTGTCATATTTTTAAAATATCTTGAAGATAACTATCTAAATGTCTGTTTCCAGACAGATTCAAGCTTATCATTTCCTCTTATCTACTAACTCATCCATATTTTACTATAGGACTTAAATCCTCTAATTATAAATGTTGAAAAGTTATCAATTTCCAGATATATATACAGATATAGATATATGCAAAAGTATTCCAAATTTTGTAAATTGATTCAAGTAACAAGCATAGTGAAAATGTATTTTCTGCAATGGCGTTCATTATTTTCCATCCTCCAAGCCACACATTCTTATATTTTGGTATATATATAGGAATCAACAGCTATGTGTCTTAAAGCAGCAGATTGCTGGATCTCATACCTGGGGTACTGATTCAGTAGATCTGGGAAAGGTACCCAAGAACCAGTTTTGAGACATATGCAGGTTATTCTGATAAAATCAGAATACATAGGAAGGTGGCCTAATCATTGGGATTTAAACAATTTCCCAGGTAATTCCAATATGCAGCCAAGGTTGAGGACTGCTGCTGTAGATGAAAACTCCCAAACTTGAATGGGCCTGCAAATTATCTGGGGATCCAGTTCAGTGGTTCTGGAGTGGGGCCCAAGATTCTGCATTTCTAACAACCTCCCAGGGATGCCAGTGCTGCTGGTCCGAGAGAAATACTACTCTTCTTGTGGCCCCACTCTGCCCTATGGTTGCCAGAGGTGGGTAAATATTCAAGGACCTACCACAGGACGTGACTTACAGCCCAGCTCACCTGGGTCAAAGGTTGATAAAACTTCTCAATAAACTCTTTCCATCACAGAAGGGTGATGGGAAGTTCTGAGCCAGGTCAAAACTGAGAAACATTTTTTTTTTGAACCTATCGTTGATTCCCACTTACCCACTCTGGAGATAGAATAATTGGATGTTTAAGAAAGCAACATATTTAGGTAAGCATTGATAACATTTAATTTTTCACAGTTAAGAGGGAGCAGAGTGATCGTTGCTTTTTCAACCCCACTTCCCAATGTGTAGAAGTTTTTGGCTTTAGCATCACCCTGGATAACTCTGTACCAAAGTTCAAAACTTATCAGAAAATGCTGACTCCTCAGAAATCATTTCAGTTCTCTTCATCCTGGGAATGCAGTCTTAGGTTTTACTATTTGTTAGTTCAACTTTCTACTTCTCTCCTCAAACTAAATGGCAAGGATATTGATTTCATCTCTCTCCTCTAGTTAACCTTTCTCCCTTTCTATTCCCAATGGCCACATTTCTTTGTTCTTGCTAAAATCTGCTAAACACAAAGGGACGATCATATTTCATTAATATAGATACAAATTTTGGACAATTTATATATTATCATTTTTAAAATTACAAACATGCCCATGGAATTCCCCACTACTCTTCCATATTTTTTTCTTCTAGAATGCTTCACATTGCATTAACATACACTTTCTAATTTATTTGATTATTTTTGTCTCCCTGTTCCACATTAGCCATTACAGTATAAGCTCCATGAAGACAAGGTTTTTTGTTTCTTTTATTCATGGTTGCAACTCAGTCCCTAGAATAGTGCTTGCTGTAAGATAGATTCTCAGAAAATATCTACTGGACAAAGAATTAATGGATATTCCAAACTAGTCAATTAGTTATATGGTCTTTGTGTTAAGATTGAGGCCAGTACCTAAATAATGATCATTTTGCTTTTGCTTAGGATTGCATAGCATTCAAGCACATTTCCCAAAAGATTTACATTCATCTACTTAATATACTCAATAATTATTGTGTACCCCTTAAGTGTTAGGTACTCTGCTATATGCTAGGGACACACCTAATTCCTATCCATAATATGTTCTGCCTGTTGGTCGGGGATGGACAAGAGATAGAGCAGTTACAACCCCCTCTGGTGTGCAATCATGGAAGATATGTACAGACATTGTTAATGCATAAAGAGTAGCTCCCGACCTACCTCTGAGGGGCCATGGAATACTTCCAGGCGGTTTCCTGAGCTATAAATTGAAGGATAGCTTGAATTTAGACAGATAGGAGGGGTCAAAAGCTCCAACTAAAAGTCACCTTATGTTCAAGGGCACAGAGATATGATGAGAGAGTTCCTGACACTCTCCCACACCACATTAGTTTGGTATAACATTAGGGTGGAGTGTTGTATGTGTAAGAAGGGGCAACTGTATATTTGCCTCTGTAAGGAGTGTGGACTTCAACCCAAGAGCAATGGGATCCCATTAAAGCTTTTTGAGAATGGGGGAGACCGATATATTGGTATTCTGTTCTTAATCTGGTATTTTATTTTTCACTACTTCAAATTGAAAAGAAAAATATATATATACAGTAAAAGAAAAAAAAATGAAAATTAAGAGCAAAACAAAATATACCAGAGGAGAAAATTAGTTTTTGGTGGGGCAGAATGGAGAGAGTAAGACACTTAAAATACTGTGCCAAGGGTATGCAAAAGTTCAGATATAGGACTTGGAACTGAACGAGAGGTTGAATGAGCATGAATTTGGCCAAGTATGTACCCATACGTGACTTGCAAGGACTTTGCATTGCATAATGAGGTGAACAAACTTATTTCAATTTCAGAGTTTAGGAAAAATGGCAGAGTATGGATGGCCATATCTGCTAGTATTGGCGTGGAGAAGTATTCACATTCTCCTATCTCCTGACTGTGACCTAACAGAAAAGCCCACATTCTTACCTCTACTCTTACTGGATACTCAAACTCAAAAGTGAACTGTTCAAGTTTAATGTCATTAATATTCTTAGGAGGATAACAATTTGACCCTTTCATTTCAGAGGTAGAATACTAGGTGTTACTCTGTTGAGCAGAAACTCTGCCTCTTTTGTACAGTACTTTGTTGTTGTTAATTGTAGCTGAAATTAAATGGATCTCATTTATTCACAGAAGTTTTCTGTTACCATTCTACCCAAAATATCACCCCCCCTCTCTTTTTCTCCTTCCTATTCATCTGGCATTTACTACTTATTGCCTGATGATGGTTTCAGTAGGACCCTAAGCTCCGTGAGGATAAGAACCTTGTTTTGTTCACTGCTGAAGCCTCAGCACCTAGATCAGAGTCTATTATATAGCTAGTGCCTATTTGTTAAAGAATGGAAAGAAAGAAAGAAGGAAGGAAGCAAGGAAGAAATGGAGGAAGGGAAGAAGGGCGAGAAGGAGGGATCAATACAGCTTCTAATGTCACCCGTCCAAACCTTTTCTACCTATTTCTATCTTTTCTTCACTATCTCAGTAAAGGGCACTATAACCTACCCACTGGGTCAAATTAGAAATCCAGCTACCATCTTTGCCTTACCACTTCTCATTCCCTACACAACCAATCAAATCTGGTCCTTTCAATTTTGCCTTCTAAATCTCTCTCACATGGCTTTTCATCCTTGCTTCCCCACAGTTCACGTCACCTTCATCTGTCACTTGCTTACAATCTGTTTATTATACTCCTCCTCTCCACAAAATAATGATCCCTACCGCCAGAAGACTAACCTCTCTAACCACAAACTTGATCATATTACTCTATGCTAAAGGCTCCCCCTTGTAGTGCCCCCTCTCTTTTAGGGTATAATTCAAACCTTCATGAAGTATCCATTTGTATATAAGGTCTGGACGCTGAATCCTCTCTAGTCTTACCTAACCCAGCAGTCTATTTCCCAACCGTCTTTTGGTTCCTTATCCCTGAAATTTCGTGTTTGCTGCCTGTCATATTAAATTAACTTTTTGCCCAGCAAGATCTCTTGACCCTCAGAACACAAGGTGTCACTTTATCCAAATGATTTTTGGCCACTACCAGTCTAGTGGAAACGCCCTTCCTATCAGTTTTCGTAACACATCTTTTTTTTTTTTTTTTTTTTTAAAGATTTTATTTATTCAGTTTTTTCCCCCCAAAGCCCCAGTAGATAGTTGTATGTCATAGGTTCACATCCTTCTAGTTGCTGTACGTGGGACTCGGCCTCACGTTGGATGGAGAAGTGGTGCCTCGGGGCGCTCCCGGGATCCGAACCCGGGCCACCAGCATCAGAGCGCGCACACTTAACCGCTAAGCCACGGAGCCGGCCCATTCGTAACACATCTTATGCCCCTTCCACTCCATCCCTGAAACTCATAACTTCATTTAATAATGCTCAATCCCAAACTATTTGATAGTGGGCTCTATGCCTGTTTCATTAACTACTGTATTACCAGTGACAGACACTTACGGATACAAGTCCTTTGTAAAAAAAGGGCAGGTAATGTTCCTCTTTGAATTCAAGAGCAATCATTTATTATAAGCTTTTTCCTTCCTCTTGGGTAGTTAAATTCCTGCCATTCCGAATAGAATTTGGCTCCTCCCTGTCACCTTCATGAAATGTCAAAAAACACAAAAATATAGTAACAATTCAATCAATTCAAAAATTTGCCATGCCTGTAACCACTGAAATTTGTGTAATGTATTTTATACATCTTATCCACCTTATGGACTATGTAGATATCTTTTCCTTTAATGAACAGTAAAAATTGTTCACACACGTTTGGTAAAGGTCACCTATTTTCAATCAGCTCCTCTCTGTGTAATAACTAGGTGACATTTCTCATCCATTTGTGATCAATGAACATGCATATTTTAACTCAAAAGTCCATGCTCTTAAAAGTACCACTCTTATAGCTTCTCATTTCATAACGAGACGATATTTAGTGGAGGAGAACTACAATGATTCTTGTTCTTAGGCTTTTTGATCTTTAGAGGAAAATAATTGATAATAATTGGTAATAAAGAACAAACAATAAAAGCTGGCTATACTTGAGAATCAGTAGTCAAAAAGCACATCCTGAATAGATATTCTTTGATCTTTCATGTTTAAGAAATGATTACACCATTATATTTAATATTACCATAATTAAACTATATTTTATTACTTGTCCTTTAGATGGGCTGAGGTGAAATGCTCCAAAAATCAATATAGAGTAAACAATAGCATTAATTCTGGAAAGTATTTCTCTCACAGATATTTAGAAGCAATCTTCCCTGGAACTATAATCCTCAAAAGGAAATTGCCATCCTTGCAGAAACACAGGTTGGGTCATCTGGGTCCAGGTGTCTGGATTTTTCTAAAAGCCTTCACAAGACACAAATGACATTTTAAATAGCTTGTCAGGAAAAGAAGTGATTTTTAATGCAGATCCACCAAATATAATGTTTTCTATCAGTGCCCCCAGAGGCAAACATCTGAAAGGCAGAGAGAAACATAATACCAAGATAAATGTTGTGACTAGTGTCTAAGGAGGAACATAATATTAAGATAATAGAGAAATATCTCTTGTCAGGAAAAAAAAGAAAGAATAAACAGGTTTAATATCCCACAATTCTATATCTCCTCAGAAGTATAATTAGATATCAGAATTTTTTTCTCTACTGGATGCTAAGCCATTTTGTTTTTAAGACATTTTTGGAAAAAAGAGCAGACCCAATTATACTCTGGTCTGCAGGCATGGGGAGAGAGGCCAACACACAGTTAAGCGGCAGCAAGCGAACACAGTTAACACAAAATCTTTTAGGAGGAATAATGAAAACGTCACACTGATTCTTTTAAAGAAGTAAAGCTTGCTGTGTAATAATGGTTTATGTTACCCTTGTTCTTGACCAATATACCAATTTATGAAGCTATCAGTCCTTTTACAGCCTCACTCCCTTCTAGATCTTTCTTAGTCCAGTTTTTACAAACCCTTATGTTATTTACCCCTCAGGTCTAAGTAGCCACACAACTATAGAGATAGAGCCTCTTTACTTGTCTTTTGTTTGTGTGTCTGTGGTAGTAGTATCCTGCTCAAGAAGTTTGGAGATTCTGGTTTGAGTAAAAGCAGTAAAGTTAAAATGTTTTGCTTCTCAAAGTAGTTCATTCCATCTTTGGAGGAACCCGACTGGGAAACCTTTTCCCCATTTGAAGCAGAATTCTGTACTCATGGGTACCACACACCTTAGAACCATATAAATCAAATATTAATTCCTCAACTGCATTTAGTTCATTCTGAAAAGTGGGAGTATAAATTAATTAACAAATAAAAAAGCAAGATAAAATTCTCTTCCGTGTGAAAACCGATTTAGTTATCAGTGGTACCCAGGCTCTGCCTCCTCACTGCTTTAGGGCTTCCTATACAATCAGGATTGTATACTGAACCCAGATACAATCAGTGTCTAGGTTCATGCATTTCTCCATTGTCCCCTTTTGGACACAGCGCAGCTTGAGGTTATTAAAAGACCATTCACTCTTGTTCCTTTGACGCATTCCAAATAAAAAATTAGGCCCTATTTTCCTGTCTGCTTGCTTTACAAAAAATTAAACCTTGTCAGGGTTGGGAAACATTTCAAAATCTTGAGAGTTGGTAAGAAGGGTGACCCTCCTAATGTTACACTCATTGAAATGTTTCATAGGCTTTGCATTCCAAGAGGACATTCCAGAATTAAAAGTATTTTTGTCCACATGGAGCCATGACCAATGAAAGTAAAAGATGCCATCAAAAATCAGCCTTGAGGGGCCGGCCCGGTGGCATAGTGGTTAAAAGTTCGTGTGCTCCACTTCGGTGGCCCTGGGTTTGCAGGTTTGGATGCTGGGAGTGGACCTACACACTGCTCATCAAGCCATGCTGTGGCAGCATCCCATATACAAAATGGAGGAAGATGGGCACAGATGTTAGCTCAGGGCCGATCTTCCTCACCAAAGATAAAAAGAAAAATCAGCCTTGAGTTTTCTGTATAAACTACTTGCTAGCTATCACAGAATTGTTGACCTGAGTCATGATAAAAAGTAGGATTTCCATAGGTTCCTGAGCTACTTATCTAAATCCGACAAGAGCATAACAACACAGGCAAATGGAACAAGCTTAGCATTTAGATTGCTAGATATAATTTAAATAGAAGAAACTGTTAGGAATTATGCTATTTTCATGTTAGTTGTGATTCCTACATAAAAATAAAAATATGGAAGAATGTCAGAAATGCCTATTTCCAGTATTTTCTACTAGGTAAATTGTTAGAGAACATAACTATCATCTATATACATGTTCAAAAAGGATGTTCATTTGATGTGCAAAATGCATTTGAAGTCTAGTTTCAACCTTGTTAGTAATTATATAAAATCAAGGTATAATGAAAAGAATAAAAATGTTACAGCATTATTCACTTAGCCAACATTATGAGTGCTTTCCTTTGAGGGGATTGACTGAGAAGGCATACAAAAGGGAGGGTTCTAAGGACCTGGAAATGGGCACCTCAATGTGGATGGTGACACATGAAGACAGACAGACAGATAGAGAGAAATAGATATAGATATAGATATATACACACACATACACATATATACATAGTATGATTTTTAAATATTAAAAAAATTATCCATTCTGCATGGTTAGTTCCGAAGTTTGTTGTAATTAAAAATAAATTATCTGGAGGTTTTTTTCTTTTCCAAATAAGATTGAGACTGATTTTTATTGTGAAGGGAATAATATTCATTTTCCTTGGTTATTTTCATCATAATGAATTTGGTCCCACCAATTTGCAAGTGAAGAACACCAAGAAAATTCTTTTATAGTTCTCAAACTGATTGCACACAGATACATAGGAAAAGAAATGAAGACGCATGTAATAATTTTCTGCAAGAAGCATACAAATTTATAAATCAGAAAATCCGTACTTGTTTTGATACTTTAAAAATTGTAAAGGTAATAATTTTGTGTATGAGGAGATCATCTTGTGAGAGGTTGAAGTAGAAATGAAATAATTGCTCCGAACTTTTTACTATACAGATGCATTTTAGGAAAAAGTGATAATAACATCATAATTTTAGATGAGGACTCTATAAGAAGGACACTTTACCAATACATGATCTCATAAAAAGCAATAAAAGCCAATTTAGAATAAAACAGAAATGTTGTCCAAACAGAATACAAGTAGTGCTGCTGAGAGCTACTTTTCTTCCAAAGCATCTCCCTGGAACTCTCTGACAAAATCTACATTTCCCAATATTATTTCCACTCTTTAAACTGGGATTCTAAAGACTCTTGTGTTAGAAATGCAACTAACAATTTCTTACTAATCAATATCTTGTCATGGTATATTTTTATCTGATTGGCTGGGAATTGAGAAAATGGGACTGACCCACTCTGAACACTAAGTGTTGGTGGAAAGAGGAAAGGTCTATTGACTGAGATAATCAAAGGGCAAGAAGACCCAACAAGGAACTACCCTGTGCCCCAGACTCACAGGTACTTGACACGGAGGAAGAGAGGAGAGCAGAGGCAACAAGGAGAAGGATAGAGAGGCCAAAACTGCACTGAGGATGCTTCCAGAATTTTCTAGGCCTGATTTGCATGTTGGAGTAAATTCCCTTATTCCCTTGGCATATACCCATTTTTATGGGGACAAGTAAGAGGATTTTGAAAGCTGTGTAAAGTCTTCTATTTACTTGAGGTCAGTTCAAGTGACTATATATGTGGCTTGCATACAAGATACTGCCTGGAATGGAGCACTAGAAATAGCAGTAGCGAAAATTCTAATTTTCCCTCAAAAATGAATAAAAGTGTATATATATATATCTCCACATATATGCATATATATACTTTTATTCATTCATATACATGTACACATATATACACACATATTCACACACACACACATACACTATTTCCACAGAACTTCTGTAATATAATGTGCAAAGTGAGATGTAGCATGTTCTTATTTATGTTTTTATTTAATTTTGTCTAGACATCTAGAGTTAAATCCTGTGATCAACATGAATGCATACTTCTTCTTTGTTATTACTAATAGATTAAAACTGAGAAAATGTGATTGGGGCTGTGTGTGTATGAGAGAGTGTATACGAGAGCAAGAGAGACATCACACAGAAAAAAGAGCGAGTATTTAATCCCCAGGCTTTTATTCCCTGATGTTGAGCTACATTCAGGAACAAGAAAGTAAGAGAAAGAGACTGGCAGAACAAGTTCTGTTTTGCAGAGGATTATGGAAGAAGAGAAATCCTCGTAAGAAACAAATTTGGTGGCCATACAGGAAGAGTAAGCTTCTTGGTGTTTAAAAGGTGTAAAATATACATTTTTATATTTCCTCATTGGTCGTTTTGAGAATTAAGTGAGAGAAAATGTGAGAAATCACCCATCATAGTGACTGATGAATAGCAATTTCTCAAAGAAAAATAATAATTGCTTTTCCTAGGCCTTTCCCAACATTAATGGGGTCACCAGGAAGCACTTCCAGGGACTCGAAGTGCATCAGCAAGGGGGAGGGAGGTGATGGTTAAAAGAATGGGTTTTGCAGTTCAATAGATTGAATTTTCAATCCAGTTCACCACTTACTACCTGTGTAGCTGTAGGCAATTTTCTTCACTTTTTAAGGTCCTCGTTTCCTTCTCTAGTATACTACAGATAATAGTCATGACCTCAGGGGTTGTTATATAAGGAGAAGCCATAACACACGTGTTTAGCAAAGTGCCTGGCTTATAGCAAGCCTACTGCTGCTGTGGAGGTTATCATTATTACATTTACTGGGTGGCCCAGGTCCACATATTTCACTGGCCTTCCTCATGTATTCTCTCAAATTCTCTAGGTTTCAGAGTTATCAGGATCTTTGTCCCTGATCCCAGCTACAACCTTCCCCCCTCCCCGCCCCCAGAGTCTCTAATAATTTCAAGCTAAGAAAGCCACTCTTTACCCAGCGGATGGAAAATTAAGTTTTATTGAGACCTGTGACAACCTCAAATGTCTAGCCCTGGGATGCTAAAATAGGATCTTATTTTCATCAAGTACCACCTTTATGATGGCTCAGGACCCACGGCCTTGATTGCTGCACCTGAGCCACTCAATGTCTCGCGTGGCTGTTTGTGAGTGCTCCCAAGGTGCTCGCTCGTGTCCTCAGAAACGAGATTCTCGCGTCTCCCTCTCTGACCTCCTGCCTTCTGCCAGGAGAGACTCCTACTGCCGGTGTCTCTTGGGAGATGGCAGCTCCTCTGGGCAACACTGTCCGCTGTCCTAATCTCTATTGCTCATGCAATCGCAGCTACAGGGAAAGAACACTGTCCTTCTCTTGATCACTTTTTACTGACAGCCTGAGCTTCGCCTTTTCATTGAGGCCACGTAGCACATGCAGATAAAGTGGCACTTTTTTTTAATAAAGTAAAGAAATAATGGTAGGGAATGGATACCAAAGACATAAATCGAGTGTGAGGCGATGTGTCAACTCTCAAGTTCACAGACCTGGTAACTGAATGTCTCATCTCTGTTCACCAACTTTTCAACGGCCAGAGGTCAGCTTTCTTTTCCCAACAAGACTGCATTAAAACATTATCTTCTGGCACAGAGGTCAGGACTTACCTCCGTGAGGTGTCAGAGACATAACTCCAGACTCCATCCTGGGCTTTGATTATGAGACTCTCATTTTCATTTCCAGATTCCGAATCTAGTAAGGACTGGTTGTGAGAATGTCCACTTACTTCATTTAAAAAGAAAATCATTCTTCACTTTCACCCACTAAGCTATTCTTAATAGAAAAATTAGAAGAAAATAAACCTACATAAATTCAGTCTGTATTAGTCATTCTTTTTTTGTGTGTGTGAGGAAGATCAGCCCTGTGCTAACATCTGCTAATCTTCCTCTTTTTTTTCCTGAGGAAGACTGGCCCTAGGCTAACATCCATGCCCATCTTCTTCCACTTTATATGGGACGCCACCAAAGCATGGCTTTCCAAGAGGTGCGTCGGTGCGTGCCCATGATCCGAACTGGCGAACCCCGGGCCGCTGCAGCAGAGCACACGCACTTAACTGCTTGCACCACTGGGCTGGCCCCTGTATTAGTCATTCTTAAATGATGCGTTGTTTAGGTTATCACGAATCCAGTAAGTTGAACTGAGCCAAATCAGGTTCTTAATCACTCTCATCTGCACTGAAAGACCAGCGGAGTCTGCTGGTCCACTCAGCAATCCTCGTGGGTTTTGCTCCTGGAAAGCAACTATATGGACAATCGTACACACATGAATCTCCCCAAGAAAGTACCTGTCAAATTTCGCAGATTAAACAAACGTGCATACATACAAAGAAAAAAAATTCAAAGAAGCAGAAACTTGAAAAAACCTAGCTCTAATCTCTAATAATAACAGAACGATTAGCTTCTTATTCTAAATTGTGTGCATTCAAGAAACAGGTGACATTCAGGACAAAGTGGAATCCTACCCCAAGAGTCTCTCTTCCACCACCTGTAACCCTCAATGTCTAGGAAAGTGACCAGGGAAAAGAAGGAATGAATGGATACGTGATGTTGAAAGCATGAAGGAAATAGGAGTTTTCCCAACGTCTAACATTTACAGCTTCAAAAAACACTGCATCAGTATTTTGTTTCAACCAAGGGACCCCATTACATTTCTTTATGCTCTTGGTTAAAATTCTGAATGTGTTTTCTCCTAGAAACATTAAGCCTGAATTTGGGAAGTTACAATACCTTTAGCTCACATTAGAGTTTACCTGCATACAAATTGGCAGGAACATTTATTATTCAAAAACAAACAAGAGAATTATATGTAGGACTCTAATTTATGAGTCATATAAGATAAAATACATCTGTTAAACCTACATTTTCCCAGCATACATGTTTGAAATCTGAGTGTCTTCCTAAACTGTGATTATTTCTTCCCAAATTTCCTCCCTGTATCATAGTTCTCATTTTTGTGTCCTAATTCCTTAACTGTGTAACCGCATCTGCATCTTTGCTGTTTCTCTCTTATATTCAGGCCCTCATTCTTGCCGGAACTCAGCCTCCTCTTCAGTATGCTGGCTTCTATCTCTTCTTCTTCATGCCCATTCTCCTAGCTGTGATCTGTGTAAAACACAAATTTAACCTTGCCACTTGCTTGCATAAAGCCTCTACTGGCTCTGTATTATCTACAAAATGAGCTCCAGTCTCTCTCACAGGGAATATGAGGCAGCACCCCCAACTTCTCCCACCCTCTTGTCTCTCCCATTCCTTTCCCTGCGCATTGACCTTTAGTCACTGTGAACAATTTGTAGTCACATGAATAAGCATACACACACACACACACACACACACACACATTTAATGGTATTTGTGACCCTCTGTGCCTTTCATCTGTGCTGTCCACAGTGTTTGAAATGTATCTGTACTTCTCCTTCTTATCCTTCTACTCCTCCATAACTCTTCTGGCTAATTCCTATTCTCTCTTCAAAACTCAAAACTGACATCACTTTCACCAGGAAGCTCTCCCTGATCTCCAGCCATCAGCCTAATTGATGGTCTATTTTACTACATTTGCCATATTGCTTCCTAATTTTCTCTTTACAGATTTGTGTTACCTGATAGGTTACAAACTCTGTGCAGGCCCAGACTATGTCTTAAGTTTGTTTATGTCCTCGGTGTCCTGTACCTGATAGGTTACAAACTCTGTGCAAGCCCAGACTATGTCTTAAGTTTGTTTATATCCTCGGTGTCCTGTACTGTGTCTGTCACATGTTAATACTTGAGTACTAATTTTGCAATACATGAACACGTATATGAAAGAATATGTTCTTCAAAGACTATTGATATCTGTGGCCAAGTTATAAATGAACATTGAGTAATGACTTCTGAGACCTCTCTCATCCTTAGTTGCTGAATACACATTTCGGAGGTTTTTGAATATAATACCACCTTATGATTCATTGACTTAATAGTGAGCTGTCTGTTGGTGTCAGAAACTGGGCCAGATCTAGTGTAACTATAAGCTAAAATAATCACCAAAAACGCCTATAAATAAAAATGTGGAAAGTGCTCTGAAAGAAATGTGAATGGTATTAGAAGAGTGTAGAAGGGAGGCCTGGCTTGGTGTAGAGAGACAAAAGAAGGCTTCTTGGAAGAACGGATTCTGAGCAGAGATCTGAGGGTGTATAGTTAACTGGATGGAGCGGGAAGAAGGACTGTGCCGGGCTGATGGAAGAGTTCAGGCAATAGCAAGTGGGATGTTGGTGTACTCAGAGGATCAAGAGAAACTGGGATGGTCAAAACAGAGTTGGAGGGCACAGCCATATGAGAGGAGGCTGTGACAACTTTGGAGAAGGAGGTTTGGAAATGGGACAGAAATATGGGAGGAAAACCATTATGTTACTTAAGAAATATATCTGGAGTCCCCTACATTGTGGTGTTGGAGAGAAATGCGTGGATTTGAGAACTATTTAGAAAGAAAAGTCAACACTGTTTGATGATAGATTGGAATGTGATGGTTGTGGGAGGGAGAGGAGAAAGGAATGAGTATGAAGATTGATTTTCAGAGCTAATGGGTTCTTTCATTGAGAAAGAGATGGATCAAGATGGCCAACTTCCATGAGGGATCGGCAGAGAGGAGAGCTGACAGGTCTGCTTTGGACTGTGATTTTAGGTGTGTTTTAGCAGCAGGGTTCTACCATATGACATTTCAGGAATCACAGATATGGACAGAATGTGGAGAGAGAAGGGAAGGAACTCATGGCCAAACTCTAGGAAATTCTAACATTTGTACCTCTATGCAGACAAAAAAGAGGTGAGGGTGTTATCGGACCAAATGTGGGTCCCTTCTTGGGAGTTAAATCAAACTGTACCAGAAGTGGTTGTTTCACAAAGTAGAAGTTATATTTGCGGCATGCAGCAAAGAAAAATGAAGACCATCAGGAATAATTTCACAAAGCTATGGCCCCCCGGGCACAGGGAGATAAGCATCTTTATTTGGGGCAGGGAATGAATATTCAAAGGGGAATTTCCATCATCGAGTGTACAGGTGAGCATAAGCTTGCACATGCATGGTTTGAAATCATGCTTCTACATACATTGCATGACCTAAAAATGGCTGCTTTGCCCCTCCCAGAGGAGGGGAATTTACAATGTTAATGAAGGCGGGTTACTTTAGTACAACTCACTGCCTATCTCTGCAGGTGTCAGTCCTGTGGTTGTGGTCTGGGCCGGCCTAGTCTGGTTCACAGAGGCTGGGTCCATAGACATTGTCCCTCAGAGCTTCTTCCTGGAACATAGCTGAAAACTGCATGAGCTCAAGGCCCCAAGATATTACATAAAGGAACACTTGCACCTTTCAAGAAGACAACAGAATTGGGTCAAACACAAAGGTTAGAGTTTAGGTAGGACAAGAGAAGTGGGTTAGGGTCCATGTCTGGTGACAAGGGGTCATCCTCAATTTGTTTTTACATATGTGTTTTTTGTTACCGTAAACTTTGTAAGAAAGACAAAAAAAATGGACTCTTTTTTAATGTGGTCACACAGCACCAAAACAATGCAGCAGCCAAAGTGGGATCCTTAAAAAAATAAAAGGTAAAAATGTTGGCATGAATTGACTTGAAATGACTACTTATCATCCAAAAATCATTATAAAATCTACCTGAAAAATGAAAAGTATGTATCTATACATAATGTCATATTTTTTAAAAATACATTCATTCTAGGGGAGAAGCGAGGGATATTTTTAGTAATGCTTTCCTTTTAAAACTAATTATCTCAATTTGAATTAAGTATAGACCAGTGGTCATCACCCAGGACAGATCACGCTGACTCAATATGAGTATTAATTACAAAAGTAATCATATTTGTTATCCAGTTACTCAAATCTTAATTATGACTCTGCTGGCCCAACTAGTCGGAACACAAGGCTAATGTTAGAGATGGGTGGATACTCAGCATCTGTGCCTAAGTGAGAGGCATCTGTTGCCAAGAGGTGAAGTGATGGAAAGTGTCAACTCACCAGCTGTGAAGTGAGCAAGCCTTAGAAAAGCGCACAGGAGCCGGCACAGTAATTCAGCGCACTGGGCCGGGTGGAGGTTAGCAGAGGATGCACCTGTATTCTGGAGGCATTTGCATGCTCTGGGTGGACTGCAGATTGCAAGCCATTGCTTATCTCACTACCAGGTGCTACTATTAAAAACAAAAAGAAAAAGGGGCCGGCCCCATGGCGTAGCGGTTGGGTGCACGCGCTCCATTGCTGGCGGCCCGGGTTTGGATCCCAGGCGTGAACGGACGCACCGCTTGTCAGGCCATGCTGTGGCGGCGTCCCATATAAAGTGCAGGAAGATGGGCACGGATGTTAGCCCAGGGCCAGTCTTCCTCAGCAAAAAGAGGAGGATTGGCAGATGTTAGCTCAGGGCTGATCTTCCTCACAAAAAAAAAAAAAAGAAAAAGATATAAAGATATTTCTGTTCCTTGTCCTTCGCAAGTGGATAATGCTGTAAAAAGAAATGAGCTAGCAGGAAATTTTAAACAAATAAATATATTTTTATCAATTCATTAGAATCATTTATGGCTTCTAACATTTACTTATTCACATTATGTCTAATAAAAGAAATAGGACTCTACAGATGAAATATCTACTTATTGTAAGTACAATTAATAAAATAATAGAGTCCTTGATTGGTACTATTGATTTTGACTTTAGTAGCATATACTATATAACATCTCAGCATCTGCTATATTTATATGCTGTTATTGATTTTGACCATATTATATAGGAAGGATTCTATTAATAACGCTATTGATTTTAAATATCTTTATTATTAATATTTATCAATCTTTCATGTTGGTGTAAAGTCTTTATTGAACTATAATCAATTGTTAGTGAAAGGGAAGCTATATATAAAGTATGACAAAACTGATTAGAACTTTAAGTACATCAACTTTTGACCTAACTTTTGGATTTGCTTTCACTGTTGGTCGGCAGTGTCATTGGTTCAAGTTTTTATTAATTCACATTTTGGAATGTGTGAGTGAAAGAGTGTTTACATTGATTGAAGTCAGAAAATGTTAATTTACATGAAATATATATACATCTTGCTTCTGAGTGTAATGGAAATGATTTCAACTTTTTACTTTGTTTCACAGAAGAAAATTACATTTCAACAAAATTAAGAGTTTGGGGAGCTTTTCAGTAGTGCATCTCCATGCTCCATTGTTATTGAATCACAATAAGAAACCGTGTTAGTTCTCTGCTACTGAGCAAATTGCTTTCCACAATTATGGTTTATGTTTTAATGGGGATAGCTTCACATTACGAGAATTATTCCAAACGAGGATTGCCTCTTGACGCCACACAGAGCAGCACCCTGCCTACTTTACAAAATCGATGCCTCCCGTGTTGCCTCTAAGGAAAATATATAAATAAATGCTTGCCAATCTTGCTTCTGAGAGAGTTTTAATTGAGAATAATGAAACATCCTGAGCTCCAAAATGAGAGTATGATGGCCACAAAACCCTTTAAAATGCTAACAGGCAGAAGACATTTATAGAAGTTTTGTGAGATTATGCAGCATAGTAATCGTGTAGGTAGGTGATAATTTGTCAAATTTAGCTGCAATGATCAGACCTCTTTTCCCTCTTTCTATTTCTGATGCTGACATGAATGAAGGATTTAGGATGGCAGAAAGTTGGCACCTTCTACACGAAGCATCCCGCCCTTTTGACTATACTGCCTCTACATACCACCCATTAAGAGAGGGGAAAATGACCAGCATGAAGCCAAACCGTTAACTATATGTAACTTAATGTTTCTGGGCCCCCCTTCCTCTCTCCATTTCAGTTGTATTTCACCTGAAGAATACCTCTCTCTTTAAATCACAGTGACAACGTGAACAGCACATGTATACTTTAACTAAGAAACTTACCAATTCAAGTGGGTTGCCTCAGCTGTAAGACATGAACTCAGAAGGGATAAAGCACGGCACTACTTCAGTAAAACAGAATAAGAAATCACTTTGACAGAGCCTAGATTCTGGTCTGGGTTGCTAAATGTGGTTTTTTTCTCCTCTTTTTTTTTCTCTTTCAAGGTCGATGCTCTTTATTTTATGTGGAGTATATCTTCTGTGACAGCACAGGAAGAAGTGTAGGCAGCCCAGGTTAATGCATTCGGGGTCAAAATGGACTTCAAAGTGAAGGGAATCAGCCCTCTTGAGATATTCAGCTAACATTCACAAGTTTAAGAGGACTCTTGAATAAATGGCCATTGTTGTGAATACCAAGAGCTGTGAGAGGCATGAAAGGAAAACTTTCAGTTGTTTATTAAACAAAGGGAAACTCTTTATTTTCTTTTGACTGGGGTACAGCACAAAGGCGTAGTTTAGAATAATTCTTGTTGCAGCCCCTTCCACCTCAGGGATTTATAAGTGGGATATTTTCATTTCTGAGTTGAAAGTGTTGGTCTCTGGGATTTGAGATGACAAGTGTCTTTCCCCACCTTCATCACCTGCCAGCAACTTAAGCACCATCTGCCAAGGTGCCAGGCACTGGTCTACTGCTCCTAGGGACTTCACCTGTGCTTATGTGAGTGTTTGCATGAGAGAAATCAGTCACAAACCACATGCCCTATTGGAAAGACCAGTAATTTAAAAAAAGAACACCTAAAAAAAAAAAAAAAGACGACAAAACGTTGAGTTAGCAACTGAAAACCAAAGTCATAGCCTAATGATTGATTTGTATATGAGTTTCCTCTTTTTTAGTAGGAAACTCCCAATGTTAATATTTCCTCTGTTTTACAAATTTATATTTTAAATCAATTCCTGGAACACTGAAACTTGGAGTTTAACAGCATCCCTAAAAGTGTAGTTAAAATTATTTTCTTCAAGAAATTTACTTGGGTGGGTATTTTTCATTAATACCTCTTGTATTATTAAATACTTTTCCTAACATACCTTTATTTCTATCTTACTCCAAATTTGAATCATAAATATTCAAGTTTTTATCAACTGCATCATCAAAAATTAATTTGTTACTGTGAAGTATCTCATGAAAGTTTAGAAAAAGCTATAGATTGTGTCCACAGAATGGCTGCTGTATCTCTCACATTACTGTAAAAAAGATAGGTGAATAGATTTTCATTTTCTTTATCTACAAATATTCAGCAAGGTTTGACTGTATGTTTAGAGATTGACTTCAAAATGTTTTCCTATGAAATCAAATCAAAAGGAAGTAGAAAAACAATTTGGCATTATGAAATTTCATTTCAGGGTTTTCACTGAATGACAATACTTTTTGACTTTAAAAAAGTTTCTCATATATGAGGGTTCTGAATTGACTTTGAAAGAGGCAGCGTTACTTTTGCCTAAATTTTATGCTTCGTGTACAAGAAGGCAGTGCAAAATTAAGATTCTTAATAATGTTAGGCACTTAACTCTGCCAGAGAGATCCTTCTCAAGGGCACTTAAGGAGAGAAGATTCCCATGATGTGATGCCCAGATGAATTTCTATCAAGTGCATTTAGAACCAATTGAATGACTCAAGTGTGTTTTCTCAAAATGTTACGGGAATTATGAATGTGTTCAACTTGACTAGAATCTTCTACTTGTTGCTATAAAGTCCCTCAACATTATTTTGTACTATTTTTAGCGAAAATCCTACAGCAATTTTTTCCTTTTGTGAGTCTTAGAATATACAAACAGTTGCATATATTTGAAAATCTCTTTTGTGGAATGAATGTAAATGGAACTGATCCCTTAACATCCCCTTCATTTCATATTTCAGTAATAGATTATCAGTAAAACTCCTGTTACAATATGAAATAAAATATCTTGCTGCATTGTCAGATATTTTTTCCCACGAAGCATCTTCACTTAACTTATGAGAAATAAGCGCCAGCGTTGTCTCGTTTATACACCTAAATATGCTTGAGACAAGGAATGGTAAATGACGTCATCTGTGTTACATGAAAAGAGACACACTACGAATGTCAAGGTAAAGATCTCTGTGATTCTGTAGTACATGGCTATTTCTTCCAAACAATTTAGGATTCAGGTTGCATGCCAAGAGCTCATGTGCACCCTTTCTGTAAGAAGTAGTTTTATAATAAGCTTTGATACATGCATAGAAGAGAAGGAGGATTCTATTCTTTTATATAGATGACCAAATGGAATATTTTATTTGCAAAGAATATGAGAGAGGAAGAAGATTCATAAGTAAACATCTTGAGATAAACCGAGTCTTGATAAAATAACAAAACAACCAAAAAACATTTCTTGAATCTTAACTATGTACTAGGCATCATGCTAATGAAACTAGTCTTTCAGGAAGAGCTTGATTTGGCTCCATTTTCCACATGGAAAAATGATGAATGGTGAGCTGCTGATTGGGAGCGTGACATTCACAGCAGACTAGTCCCGCACGTGTGAAGCCAGTACAGGAGCTCTAAGTGAGAAGAAGGCATAGTGTTCAAGAAGACATTTTTTTTTTCTCTTTTCCAGTTAATTTTCTCTTTTTTGGGTAAGGACTTGCTGTGTTCATTTTTGTGCATACACATATATCAAAAGTAGTCACTCTTCATTTGCTTTGGGCCACTAGTTATGCAATTACTAGGAATGGAAATTTTAGACCCGGAGAAAATGTCTTGCTCTAGCTGTTGAGTAATAGATGAAGAAGGAGCTCCAGGCAAGGGGTATTTATGGCTCTGAATTATATTCTGCCTTGAACTTCCGTCCAGTGGAAAGTGGATGTTGTACTTTTTTATTAGTGACAATTAAACAGCATATATTTCTGGAGATGAAAAACTATTTTTAGTTTCAAAAACACAGGACCAATTTTATCAATCCATCTCACTCTTTCCTTTTAATTTTGGACTCCATCAAGAAAAAGAATGATTTTATCAATTCTTAGGAATGTTGCATCCTAAGTGTTTTAGGTATGTTGTCTTATTTATTCCTCCCTGCAATTGTAAGGGTAGGCATTATTGCCCATTGCATAAACGAAGAAATGCAGTTAAGAGATATTCAGTGACTTATCTAAAATAAAACCTTTAGTGATTCTCAAAACTGGAAGGTCAGGCTCAGGTCTTTCTAATTCAAAACTTCGTGGTTTTTAAATCACTAAGCTACTTACGCTTCCTTTCCAAACTAGCCACTCTTCATATATTAGATCGGAACATAAAAGTAAGCCATTAATAACTCCCTTTATTCTAGTCATTGTCACATAGTGTCCTCCTTAACTATTGATTCCCTTATTGGCTGGGGGTGGAGGGGGAGCAGAGTTCTGATTTTTTAACTACTTTCTTGATCCTTTCAGTTTAATGACCTTGCAGAATGCCTTTGGCTTTCTGAATTTTTAATATTCCACTTGAACTTCAGTCAGTTCTGTTTTGCTCAACTGATTTAGTTTGTCCCATGGGTTTGAGTGAGAGTCTCTCTGCTGATCCTCCACAGTAATAATACAGTAGCCCCTTCCCTCCCATTGCAGAGTCAGGAAGGGACCTTGGGGACTAGCATGAGATATAATAAATGCTACAGGGGTAAAATTTTTTGATTTTGTTAAATTTTACCAGACGAAACACCCACCTCCTCTGCTTTCTGATCTAGCTACCACCATAGTGCTCTTTCCTTTTACAACCAAAAATATTTAAAGAATAATTTGTATTATAACTTCTGGTGCTTTCTGTTCCATTTACTTTTCATCTCATTTAGCTTCATTTCTATTCATTTACCTCCAATAAGACCACACTTGATAATTCTAGAAAGAAATTTTAATCACCAAATATTATGGATAGTATTTTATTTAGTCCTCATCTTGATTCACCACTCTCTTCTCTAATATCTCATTTGGCTTGTTTGTCATTACCCAACTCTCTTCTTGTTTTCTTTCTATACTTGTAACCATTTGTTATTCATTTCCTTGGGCTCGAATCCTTCCCTTCTCTTTTTAAAATATGGTTATCCCCATAGCTCAGTTTCTGTGTGTTCTCAGCACATCCATGGGTTTATCTGCTGCCAGTACCAGTGACTCCCAAACTTGTTTCAGCAGTCCATCACTTTCTTAGGGCAATATGTACTTATCTTCACGTACTTTTGGACTTCTCCGTATCAAACAACTCAAATTCAGCCTTTGTAAAATGTAACTGAGAATTCACCACAACCTTCTTCTTCTCTACATCCGATTGTAACTTATAGGGCCAATCATTTGCTCATGTAGCTTCTATTTTCTTTGTTCCAGTTCAACCGGTGAGAAACAAGCCCTATGTTAATCTCATAAATATCTTCAATTTCATCTTCTCCTCTTTAAACCAACTGATTTTATCTTACTCACTATCCTCCATCTAGGCAAGAGCCTAGACTATTAAAACAACCTCCTAGCCAATTTCCCTATTTTATAGCAAGCCCTCACTCCTTCAGTTTCTCTTATTTTTCTGCTGTGTATAATTTCTAAAAACAAAAATTTAACCATGTTCTTACCCTTCATAGTTATCTTCAATATCTTTCGTTCCAACATATTAAATATTTATTCTTTCAGGTAGGAACTTATGGAGATTGAACTATCTAACAGGCTAGGTACTAAAGAAACAATGGAGACACTGAAGCTGCCTTCATAGAGTAGGTGAGAGAGACCTTAATCAAATGACCTAGCAGACAAATGTAAAGTTATGACATAATATGTGTCAATAGCATGTAGAGAAGTGACCTGTGCAGTCTGGGAAGCCAGGTAAGGAGACTTTAAGTTGAAAACTGAAGAATGATAAAAGGTAGGTTAGAAAAAAATTCCAAACAGATGAAACAAATTGAACAAAATCCCTTCAATAGGAAGAGGCTCAGCAAATTTAAAGAAATTAAAGGCCGGTATATTTGAACATAGAGAACAAATAGGAGATTGAAACTGATTATTCAGGACTGTAAAAGCCATAAGTCTGGTCTTCATCCTACATTCAAAGGAAATCAATTGAAAGGTTTAAGAGTAGAGGGGAAAGTGATATGATTAGAAAACAGACTGCAAGAGGCTAGAGTGGATGTGAGAAGACAGAAGATATTGACAACAAGAGATAAAGATAGCTTGGGATATGAAGACTGTAGTGACTATGGAGGGAAGTGACAAGACTTAAGGGATATTTTAGGAGTAGATTCTTAATTTGTGCTTAAAAATGTTAGGGTATTTGTTAATGGATTGAATGGAGGAAGAGATAAATCAAAGAGACGGAGATATCAAGGATGACCTCTAGATGTCTAATTTGCAGAAATGGGTGATGTAGATACCATTCACTGAAATCAGGGGCCAGGAAAGAAGACAGGCATTGAAGGGAGAAACAGGATCAGAAGATGATGTCTGCTTTTGTGTACATTAGACTTTAACATGCTTTGCAACATAAAATGTGATGTTGCCAAAGAATATATAGGAATAGTTGAATGTACAGAGTAAAACTGAAAAATTTTATACTGTAAATAAACATATAAACAAAACCAAGATTGAAATATAAATTTTAGAGATATTGGCACACAAATGGTAATTAGAATTGTAGGCATGATATTGATTATATATAGACAGAATATAGATCTCAAAGGAAAGAAAGCCAAAGATGAGTCTTCAAGAATTTCATCATTTAATGTCTGTATAGAAGAAGATAAGCCTCAGGAGTTGCAAAATGGGAGGGGGAAGAATGTTAAGAGGAGAAACAGGAGAGGGCCCTGAGATCCATGTGAGAGGAAGAGTTTCAAGGTGAAGGGAGTGATCAAATATCTTTAGGGTTATGAGTCCAAAAAGCCTGCCAATGTTTATTAGATTTGTCCACTGGAGCTATATGAATGACCTTATCAACAACTCTTGTAGGTAATAGGAAACTGATGGCAAATTAGAGTAAGATGAGAATGTTAGTGAGAGAGAAAGAAGTGGCCGGAGATTCAGATAGCACATAATGCTTCTTGATAATTTTGCCTGTGAAGGAAAGGAGAGGATGAGTTCTATCCATCAGAGGGTCTGTTTGTTTATTTATTTAAATTACTTGAATGGGTTTATATACCCAGAGGAAACATTTAGTTAGGAAATCAATATCAAATATATAAAAGGGAGAAAGTGTAATTAAGATGCCCCAAATTATGTGCCATTAGATGTCTAACAAAAAATGTGACCTTCTACAGGCAAAACAACCAGCTCTAAAGCAGCAAGTTGTTATAGATTCTGTGGGTAACTGCAGTGTATGCCCTAAAGGCATTCCAATTCAAAAAGTTACATTTTCCACCAAGTATTGAAAATCCTTTGGTGAAAGGACTGTTTTAAATAAGGGAATAGATGATTCATTCATCTAACATAAAAGGAAAAATTTAAAAAAAAAATGGTCATTGTAGATTTAGGTGAATTTGTATGTTTGAGGAAGAAAGGTGAGGTAGTTCCCAACGTATAGATCTAATTTTCTCTGGTAAGTAGATAGAGTTCATCTCCTGAATGTGTAGCAGGATGTTAGAAGTACTGAGGAAAATGAGTGACTGTAGGGTGGCTTAGGTAGAAAAAGCAAGTTTAGGAAAATAATTGATGATCTAGGCTACTTCCTGTGTTATCCATAATGTCGTCTATGTTTACTCTAGTAGATGTTATGGGAGAGAGAAAATCTCTGAGAGTTTCCAAGTTCCCTGGTAAATGAGTGAAGTGAATAAGATCCAATCTCCGTCTCATAATCAGTCCTCAACTATCCCTTGGCCTTGGACTCACAGTCTTCCAAGGCAGTCTTCCCTCACAACGAACACAGTTTCTCTGACTGTACCTTGAATTTCACCTCTCTGTCTGCATATGTTAGTTGCTTCCTCTGCTTGGTTATACCTGTCCACTCTGTTTGTTTGGTGAACTAATGCTACTCATTCTTAAGACAGAGATTACATGATTTTCCCAGTCTTAATATTTCCCTAAGTCACTAAAGTCTAGAATTTTGCAGGTGCTCAATTAATGGATGGCAGGACAGATTTTTCAGTCTGAATTTAGGTGTGAGTTTATTTTGAATTTGTATCTGATGCCCTTGTTTAATTCTGTAGTACTATTGATTTTCATCCAGTGGGAATACTAACATGATCAAATCGAGAGATATTATTTAAAAACATTCTATCACACAAGAGCTATGTACCATAAATGATCACTTTTTTTCTTTAAACTTTTAACTTAGTAACAATCTTTTTAAGTTAATTTATTGCATTTTAGAAGAATTATAATTGGAATTTTAGATTTGTATTAAAATAATTAACTTCTGAAACATTTAAGTCTTCAAACTTTAAGATAATGAGCAAAATATAGCGTATATTTAATTTCAACTAAATACTTTTAAGACAAAATCCAAAAAAACTTTAAGTGTTTTCTATTGATAATACTAAATCTCTTATTGGGAAAATGCAATTAACCTACTTCAAAGAATAGTCTATAATATGTCATAAACCCACGTTTGATAACAACACAAGTAATCACTTCAAATTAGTTTTGCTTTCTTACATTCATTATCTTTGAAGACAACACCGTGAGGAATAAAAGTCCGGGCACATAGAGCCATGAGTTCCATTTGCACTGGTGAATTCTTAAATCTGAGATGCTACATTCATCGTCAGTTTCCTTATTGCCACCATTTACTGACTGCCTGTTATATGCTGGGTACTTGTCTAAGTCCTCAACATTTATAACCTTTTTTAACCCTAGGAGGGTAGGTATTATCACCCTCACATTCTAGATAATGAACTGTATTTCAAGTGCATAGGCTTGAATTTGAACTCAGACCCCTTTGAGTCCTCACCTCACCATCTTAACCATGGTGCAAAACTGTCTTTTCAGAGTTAAACTATCAAAGATATTTTCAAGGCAAATAATTTTAGTATAATTGTTATTACTGACGTGTCATCTATTCATTAAATCAAATTTGAAAGCAGATATGTATAAACTAGAAAAGGAAAGTCCGTTTAATCTCAAACTCATAATGATAAGACTTTCTTTTCCATTTTCCAGTCTTCTTTTGGTATAAAAGACCCACAAAACAACATAGATTGTCTCTCAGTATTATGAAGTTAAAACAATTCATATTACCCAGAGTTTTCAGTATTTGGGAGCAAAGGGCACCCCCATGGACTATCAGTAGGAGGATGAATTGGTACAAACTTTCAGAATGGCAACTGACAATGTGTGTTAAATGTTAACACCATGTATCCAGCAACTTTAGCTTCTAATTTAATTAATAGAAATTATCAGAAAAAGGTACAAAGATGTACGTAGGAGATATCCATTGCATTGCAGTGCTGTTTATAACAGAAACAAGAGGTTTTAAACACCAGAAATATGTGGACATTTAAAAAGAAAGTTCCTATAAAGAATTACTCTTTCTACACATAGATATTTATAATTCTGAGGATAAATAATATCCTCTATAATAATAACGTACCACATTAACCCAAGGAAGGCTTTAATGAGCATGTGAATAATTAAGTCAATGATACCTCAGGATATCCATGGTATTTGAGTTAAATCCACGTTTCTATGGATAATTCCTCATTTGGACTAATGGGGAGAAGGTAGCCATCTGGAGGAGTTTAACTTTAGGCTCCGATTTGAAATCTGAATAGAAGTTAGCCAGAAAAAGGGAGAGGTGTTAAAATTCTGCTAGTCAGAGAGGCATGACCAATTAAACACACAGAGATGAGAGAAAGCCTTGAATATTCAGGATTATATTTTAGTGTTTGTAGATCACGCTGTGGAAGCAAGCCAGAGCAGAAAGATAGAGCTGGATAAGTGTAGATGAGTCAAAGCATTTCCTTTCTTTCACTATCAGGAGTGATACCAACCTTTCCTATTGCCTGTTTTTCATAATATGAAGATAGTAAAATGTTATTTTATTATTGGAATTAAGAGTTGACAGAGTTATGTTTATTACTGCTAGCTACTTTTTTATCAGTTAAAATGATCTTTCTGTCATATTTAAAAACTTACAAAGAGCTATAAAAGCTAAGATAGAAAATTCTAGGTAATGTTTTTAGAGAAAAGAACGTGTGAAGCAACCCCACTATAGGTTGTGTTTCTGTGACAGTGTTTGGCTGTGTGGTAGGTGGGTGGTTCCTGTCACTGTTTTCATAGTCTCACAGAGCAAGGTTGGTCTAGGATAGTAGTCACAATGGCTGTAATCCAGCCATGTATGTGATTAATTTCTAAATGCAGAAATCGATCTGTATATATCTTTAATCACTTTCAAAGCTATATACAGATCCAACAGAAAAGTAAGTCCAAATTAAAGTCTGTGTTTGAATATGGATTTTCTTTGAATAGTTGGGCTTCTAAAGAATTCATGGAATTCTCTAGGTTGATGCTATATCTACCATTTGTGCTACATAGTTTAAGCATGGAATTCATACTTCTCTCCCCTGTGAGACAAAGCTTTTCAGGCACCAAGTTCTACAGGGTGATTCCCACACTCAAATTAGGGGAAGTTTCCTCTTGTCTTTCCAATATATTGTCATTTCATTCAAAAGATAAGTACCATTAACAACAACAAAGCAAAGCCATTGCTATATGAAAAAAAACAGATTATAGAGAAATTATACACAATTTGGGAATTTGTTGATTCCGTCATACTGTGACCACGTGATTAACATCTCAATTAGTATATACTTCTTCAGAGCCTGCAATGCACTAGGAACTGAGGATATAGTAATAAGCTAGAAAATAAACTTCGCTGTTTTACAGCATTTACACTCAGTGAAGCAGTAAACAAGTAAATATGTGTTATGTCGGGTTATGATAACTACTATGGAATAAAAATTAAAGTTAGAATAAGGAGATAGAGTACAAATATGTGCCTGTGTGTGAGAGTCAGTGGTGAGGGTAGATTTCTCTAATTAGACGGTATTTGAGTCGAGACCTGAGGAAAGTAAAGGGACAAAGCATGATGATATCTAGGTGAACGGCATTCCGGGGAAATATGGCTGGAGGCTAGTGAGAGAAGCAGAGGGAGGATGGTAGATTCTGAAGCAGAAGAGGTAGAAAACTGCCAGATTCTACTGGGACTCTTAGTTTGGATTTTGCTCCTAGCAGAAGGCATGTGGTATGGTCTGATTAAATGATCACTTTGGCTTCCTTGTGGAAGACATTTGGGTTGATGAGAGGGAAAGTGGAAGCAGGGAGACCAGGTAGGATGGCTGTCAAGGCAGAAAGTGATGATAAGTTGGAGTAGGGTATTTATAATGAAGAGATGGAGCCCAGTGGAAGTATCAAGAAGGTATTTGAATTAGAACCAGCCAGACCTACTAGTGGAATAGATAAGAAAGCAATGAAAGATGGCATCTAGCATTTGGTATGAGAAACTAGAATTTGCTGATTATTTAGGTGAGGAAGCCAGGAAGAAAGCAAAATATGAGATAACATAAGCAGAGAATGTCACATAACAAATGTGATCATATGAACATAGCTATTTCAAGTATAAGAATGACTGTTTCCTAAAACACATTAAGATATTACATATTGATTAGTAAAAACTTACCTTGAAACAGATGTTCAAAAGAAAAAAAGGAAGAAAACAGTGAAGGAATTTGCATGTCTTTAAGTCTTCCACTTAATATGAATGTCAAGATTTTGCTGCTGCATTTAGTATAAGATTGTTGTCCTATATTATAGGAGCCATATATGCACACGTCACTAACACCATAAGATGTATACAGAAAATAGAAATGTATATATAAAATTATTTGAGGAAAATATATAAGATGAGAAGTAGGATGATTCCTATGATCCCTCAATCTCTCAATAATCCATAGACACGTGCTACAATCAGATATAGCTGGACTGGAATCACTTGAGGAAAGGCTCCAGTAGAGAGGCTCTGTCTGTAATGGTCTAGAGATTTTTAGTGGGAAGGAGAAAAAAATTTAGAAACTCTGTTAAAATTGGTGCTTCCTGGTTGAAAAAGTGGCCAAGTTAAAGGGAGAAAGGTCCTGAGCTCTGCCTCTGGTATCAAGTTGTTTTTTTCTTGAGCTAGTTCAGATGAGCTGAACCAGTTGCTTGCTAAATCACTGAACGGATGAAGGAAATGAGCCTCCAGAGGTATCCAGATTTGTCTCTCCTCAGCATGATTAGACTTCATTCTCCCACTGGCATTTTCACTTCCCATTGCAATTTGACCCACATAGATGCCACATCTACAAATTCCTTTTTAAGAAGTGTCCAATTCAACCTATAAACACTTTGCTGCATTTTTTAAAATTGACATAATATTCGTTTTAATTTTAGTTATAAAAATTTACTTTTTCTTCTGATATCTAGGAAAACTCAAACCTAAGAAATAAGCAAAGAAATATATACATACTTTGTTCCTTTCTCAGGTTTTCCAAATACTTTTGTATCAAGTTTCCCTTTGACCCTGAACTTTTGTGTGCTTCCAGCATTTAACAGAATAACTTAACAGTCATAGGAGAAGCTAGCACATTTTTATTTGTATTGTAAACATATGTTTTTCCTACATTTGACAATAGATAAATTGTTCACTACTTGTGTGGAAAGAAAATATGGCTGTACATTATATTTTCCTAATTAATGCTATCACATGTGATGAGTAGCAAAATATTGACAATCTATTAAACAAGGTATGATCAGAGAGTCTATTCAGCCTAAAAAGAAGAGATGAGTTTATTTTTTATATAACTCACAAAGCCAAGGCTGTCTTTTATCTGAAATATCTAATTGATTGAGAAATAAGTATTTTTGCATTACATGATAAATAACTTAATACATATTTTGATTAATTGATAGTTTAAGTTTTCAATTTAACCCTGGGTAATTAGATATAGACCATTTGTAACAATAACACTTACAGAGAGAAAGGAAGACCAATAAATAAAGTAAATAAAATCATTAGAGCATTGAGATGGTTCCCAGTGTCCTATATCCGTAAAATAGCAGAATTTATTTCATAATTGATACAATTTAAGATATTTGATTAAAGCTTCTAGCTTTACAAAGTAACTTGACACCAAGTGTATATGTGGTTATGCATATATACAGCATATTTTAAAATTTTTTTTATTATTAATGACAAGAATGTGGGGATTTTTGTTAATTACAAATCCACATTAATATAGACTTTTTAAGTGTACTTTGGCTCAATCTTTACTTGTCCTCAAGACAAATGGTATTGACTAATTCCTGTGGTTCATTAATAGAACAGGTAGAACTCCATTTATATTCATTATGGTCTGGATTAATCATCCCACTTCTCACCTAGAGCTATGACAGAACTGATTTTCCAATTCATGATTTACATCTGATTTCTCACTAAATTGTAGACTTATAGTTTTGATAGAAAAGAAAACAGAATTTAATTTCAATTTTGACAAGGTTTTGGAAATGCCATAAAATCTTGAACTAATTAAATAAAAATGATTTTGTTCTATCAACATATGCACAAAATATACAGTAATATTTCTTGCTTGCACATTTCCTGTTCTACTAGTAATTTACTATTAAATCAAATGAAATTTGAGACAAGTTTTTTCCCAGCATTTACAACGTACAGGCCGCTGTCCCAGGTGCTGAAGGAAACTCAACAAAAATGAAGATATATGCCTGTGTTTAGAAATGTAGTGAAGACACCACAGGATTTGGTTGAAATTTGAGCCTATTTTAGTATAAATATGGGATGAAACCTATAACTTCAACTTCCTCATCTATCGAATGAGGGTAATATCGATTCTTGATCTAATGAGCTCAAATGTTTGGTGAAAAATCAGATAAAATACATTTTGAAAGTATTTTGTGAATTACAAATGGTGACACTAGCATTTCCCTAATGTATTTCACACAACACTAGCCCTGCTATGAGTTCAACCAAAAAAAGTGATTCTTGATCAAATATAGTTTGGAAATGCAGCATACTATATTCATTCTACTTGGAATGGCATGTTACATATTAACTTTTACAGGCACAACAATTTTGTTTAAACTAGAATTCTCCAGATTTCTTTACCTGAAGTCTTATGTATCATATGATACCTATTAGCACTGCAAAAAATTATTGTACCATGGAAAATACTGAGGAAATTATACATTATGTAAATGTTAGTTTTGTCTTTATTATTACAGTCTAGTAGGAGTAACAATATAATTATACGAATAGCCACAGCACACAGCAGACTCTCAGTATAATAAAAGCAGTACAAGTGATATCTTGCCATTTCACAGAAAGGAAATGTTAAACAACGTTTTGAAAATAAAGTAATGCTTCAACAAATTTGATATAACTATCGTAGAGGGTTAGACTTAGAGTTCTCTAGAGCCCATTCTAATAGTAAGTAGGATAGTATGTATGTATATATTTAAACTAAATATATAAATATAAAACATGCACATCACCAAAACTATGCTAAGTAAAAATTTTAAAAATGTAAATAATATATTAGAGACAGCAGAGACTAGAAATGAACAGACCAGTTAGGGGGAATCTGTGTATGCGTGTGGCCATGTTGGACTCTACATATTGATATGGAATCTAGAAGAACATGCACACCAGATGTAAATGTCATTGGGTCTGTCTATTGAATCTTGGAGACTGTCTGCATTTGAGCTTGAAGAAAGATGGATTGTGGGTCATCTTCAGAGTTATAGAATTAGGAGAAAGTTCAGTTCAATGCAGTGCCACAAAATCTAGTGGACTAAAAATTTCTGTCACTTTGCTGCATAAGCCTTGCACTAAGACATGTTTAAAATTAATAACACTTAAATGTGTTCATTCTCACTTTAGGAATATCAAGGACAGAAAGGAAAAAGGAAGTACATTCAGAAAGTATAAGGATAATAGCAGACTCTATATACTTGTTTACCCAATGCATATCCCCCTTCTTCCTTGTTAAGAGAATGCTAATTGTGTTCAAGAAACCACATTTATGTATGAAGCCACAGGATTCAAGGAAGGATAGTGAAGGCAACATGTGAGAAATATAGAGGAAAAACATGGAAAGAGCCCAGGTCTTTGATGATGATTTTGAAATACTGAATTCAAAATTAAATTAAACCACTTGATCTCTGGGTTTCTTGTTTTGCAAGATAATTTATTTTATGATTTTAAACACATTGTGTTGGAGTTTTATTTTATTTATAGACCAAATTATCCTAACTGATAGAAGATTAGAGAATAAAATATCTGTTTCTTTCCCAGGTGCCATAAAATAACTTCATGTAGGATTTTTTTGTTTTTGTCTGCATTTAAAAAATTGGGGATATCTAAATCCAAGATTACACTAAACTTAACATAACTTAGCCAAGGAATAGGAAGTAAATGACAGGCTTTATGTGAAAAAGGAAGCCCAGGCTGCTACATTTCTGACTCCCACTCTGGCCAGCTTTATACCTCAATCCTCCCTTAAGTTTTTGTCCCTGGTGGCTCTTCCTGAACTAATCTTGGATAGTTTCTCTTCAGTGAGGAAGATACACAGGTAATATATAACCAAACACTTCCACGTTCTTGAGCAAAGAGGGGAATATAATGTAAATGTAAACATAAAAGACATATAGAATAATGGAGTGGTTAAGCTTGGGTGGTCTGAAGTAAGTTTTCTTGAAATTGTGGGCTGGTTCTACTACTCACTAGCTGTGTGGCTTTGGGAAAGTCAGTTATGTGTCAGTGTCCCAGGTTCTGCATATAAAAAATGAGCAAATACCAGCTACACACAAAATTATTGTAAGGATGAAATATCTATAAAAGTGCATGACAGATAGTGAGCACTATTACACATGCAGCTGAAAAACAATGTAGAATGCTGTCCTTTGCTTAGTTCATTCAGAAAGTCTAAATGTATTTCAAAGGATATATTTTTAAATCAGTATGTATTACACTCATATTATTGGAGGAAGTAATTTCCCTCATAATCATTGGAGCAGTCAGTCACTGATGTTATATTGAAGCAACATCTTATAATAACAATGCTTAACAGCCATATAGTACATTTATTCTAAGAAGCTAGAAGCACTTAATATATATTATCCAATTAATCATTACAGATCCCTGTGTGGTAGGTCAGAGTTATTATCTCAGTGTCAGAGATAACAATACTGATACACAGAACCAGTGAGCTACTTGCTAAAGCTAAATGGCTGGTTCAGCATGTAGCCAGGAATAGAAGCACAGGCCTGATTCTCTGTCAAGGATGCTAGGTTTATCATGCTATTTCTTGGACTAGATATTCTTAAATTGTTTTCTTCTGAATACTATGTAAGTGTATCTAATTTTAACTGTTAAAACTGGAAAGAATAATTGTGTGTGTCCCTCTGACAACTTCTATTTTTAAGCATACATCCACTAACCTTTTGATTTGAGATTCTCATGAATTCGAACAACTTATACTGCTGCTTAATTAAAATTTTAATTAACTATAGCTACTGACAATGAGTAAAATAAGATAAATGTTAATTTTATGGTTCAATCTAATTGAAGGTTAGGAAAAAAATCTTACTATTAAGGTTGTCATTATCATAAGGAATGTGCCACCAGTTCTCAGATTCAGTGAACTAGGTGCCAGAGGGAGGATTGTATCATGTTAAAGTAGATATATTTCTTCAATGTAGAAAAGTCAGTCCAGAAGCAGATGGAGAACAGTGATGATTTGGTGGAAATATTGGATTTGAAAATATAATATATATATATAATATATATATATAATAATATATATATAATAATATATATGATGAATCTTCATTTTACTGACCACCTCTCATCTGTTTAACTTTGTACTCATAAAAAATCCCTCCTAGCTCCCATTTAGTAATTTATTTAATTGAGTCAATTATATCTACAACTTAGGGTTGTTGTGAGGCTTAAAAAAATGTCAAAGAAATAAAATTGCCTGACAGAATCCAGCCATTAGATACTCAGCAAATGTTAGTTGAAATGGAATGTGGGAAGTCAATTGAATCATCCAGTATATTCAATTCCCCAAAACTGATATTCCTAGAAAATCAGAACAACTTAAAGCTTTTGATCATATTATTTCTTTTTGCTTTTAGATATTAGTGCCTTTAATGTAATATCTTCAAGAGAAGCAGGGCTGGCTATTATCATCCCTCCCACCCCAACAAACAGCGTTTTTACTATTTTTTGGTGACACTTGGGTTTCTACCCTTATACCTATGTTATTCAGCTATGCATTTCACTCATTCAGAATTTACTGTATGTTAGCTTTTGGGAAAATATACCAATAAATTCAATAATTCAATGATTGTAATGGCAAGTAAAAGCCTAGTGGGTTATTCCAATTAAGCATATTTTTATAAGCAGTAATGTTATACAACAAAGAAATGAAACCCTCATAGGAATTTGGAAGCATTGGGGATAGGCTGATGGAAGAGATATTATTAACAAGGGAAAAAAGGTATAATTTCAGTACCCGTGGCTCTAGAGTTGAATCCAAAACATACCACTTCCTAAATCTATGGTATGAAGCAAGTTAATTTACTTTATTGGAAATCCAGTTTACTTATGTATAAAACAAAATTAGCTCAGAGAGATAAACAGGTGACACAAAAAATAAAAGGAGATATTACATATAAAGTAATTAACATTGTTCTTAGTCAGTAATATGTATTCAACAATCATTTTTTTCTCCTCCTTTCCCTACACCATATAATGTAGGCATAGATGCAACCCTGAGAAAGAATGTCTATGGTGGGTGTAATTTAGACTTGGGAATGCTAGAAGTAAATTATTTTTCTTTCAGGTGTTATTTTCTCAGAATCAGACTTTACTGTGAGACTTGTCAAGGTCACTGTGTTAATCAATTCTGTATGCATTCTTAAAGTCAGAGGTCTAAACGGGCTGCATAACAGTTTGACTGAAAAGGCACTATGCAAATCTAATGCATGCTGTCTTCATTATGGATAAGACTGTTCATTTTCAGACTCTTAGGAGGTTTGTCGACTGTAAGGAAGAAGTTTGGCTCAGTAAGCGGGTTAGTATGATTGATATTTTCCTAGGCAGGGAGCAGAACAGTAATGAGTTCAACCTATAAAGTGTAAATTATGTATCTATATCTCTCTGTATATAAACATGAGGAGAAGAGGATAAAGTGAAAATGAGGAGATGCGAAAGGGTGTGTGTGTGTGCGTGTGGATGTAGAGAGAGACACACACACACACACACAAATACAGGAATAGAGACAAAGAGAAAAACAGAGAAGTAGAGTGAGATCAAGAGCCAAAGAGAGACAAAACAGAAAGACACAGAGAGAGAGACAGACAGACAGAGAGAGGGGAAGACAGACTGACATATACATGAGGAAAGAGAGACAGCCTGTGAATTAGACAAGAGAAATAGGAATTGGATGGGCAGAGAGACAAAGGGGCAGATAGAAAGAGAGAAAATAAAATACAAGTAGTAGTACTTTCTTTTCGTCTGACATTAAGAAAGGATCTTTATTCTTCTGCCTTGAAGTGTAGCTATTATCGATGGGAGGTCACCAGGGAAGACGTGTGCCTCACAGCAAGGACCGCTGTCTCTTTGTGATATTTATTTGCGCAGTGTATGCCCCACTCACACGTTATTTACCTTGATTATTCTTTGAAGGAATGTATTAGACCCTTTATTTTTATAGCTGACATATATCAGACATTGTACCACATAACTCAACACAGAACTTGAATCATGTGTGACACAAATAATATGTGTCCACAGTTGAAAGCCACAAGGAGAGTCAGGATGGAAAGTTGAAAAGCAAAAAGCACACAAACAAAAGCCAATTTTGCTCATTTGCTTTCGATTTTTATGGAATAAAAAGGAAACAGGAAAGAAAGAAACATTAATGTTAACATACATCTGTATCCATCGGTCTTTATTTGCCTTGGTAATGCATGCTAAATAAACTGTTTTAAAATTAAATGACCTCTTCCTTCAAATAGCTCAAGACAGCAAAATCTGTTAAAGATTTCTGATGACAGCAAAATATATGAGCTATCACTCTATAAATAGAAGATATCACATTAGTCAGAGAATTGAGCTCTAACTATGAAATAGATTCAGAAAAAGTGGACAATATCGGAGGCTTTACAGGAGACCAGTAGTGTAATAATGCAAGATGAGACATCAAGAGAAGAATCACATAATTTTAATTTGCCATCTATTCAAAATTAATACATACCTACGCATACACATATTATCTCCATGCATGTAAACATATAGCACTATTATTCCATAAAGTTGAGTCCCACTTAACCAAAACAAAGATGATATTGGTGCAGAACCCACAATGAATACTTAACAAAAAACAACTTCCACCCTCCTCTGACTGTCCTCAGCTTCTCATCTTAATGCTGTGGGAATTCTCTTGTCCTTGTTCAGCTGCCGTTCATGGCAGATATACTGGGAGGAAAATGATGACTTTTAGAGACAATGGAAAAGTATCCATTTTAATGATAGAGTTTTGAGGAAAGATTGAGGAAAATCAATATGATTGAGAAAGTAAAGATTGATGTCACCCTTTGGGTCAGATAGATTTTTGGGTCAGATATGTATTCATGTGCCAGAGGAAAGCTATTAGAAATGGAATGTGGATTTTTTAAAGCTTAACGTTAATGCCATTAGTGAAACCAGACCCAGAGGAGTCATTTACAGCATACTTCATAAGAGAAAATATCCAAACCTATAAAAAATGAGAAAATCTAATTTTCATCATGATATCATTACCTGTTTATAGCACTATAAATTTATAGTATTTATATGTTCCAAAGTAAAATTAAAGATTTAAATTGTGTCTTTAAAAAACATTGCCATGTTTTATTTTCTTTTGGTTGTTTCCAGACCTACAGAAGAGAAATGGAGCATGCCAAAGCCATTGAGTTCAAAGAGCTATATATTTGAAGAACTTGTCATGATAAACAAAAATCAAAGCTTTTCAAGTTATAACTCCCCTGAGTGGGAACAAACCAAGGACACCAATACCATTACCACTGTCAAAATCTGTCCATGGCATTAAACTTTTCAGTCCACTTTGGTTTGGCAGTGTAAGGTCATTCTGGTTCCCTTGGGTACCTTTCTTTTAGCAAGGTATTGGCTCCTCGTGAGTAATTCACTTGATTGGCATTTGTATATTCTGCTGCTTAAAATCATTCATATGACCAGCAGCCCTCAGAATATAAACGGAGAGATTCTAACACATTGTCCCACAAACCACATCTATTCCTGTGTGCGTTTTCTCCTCTGATTGAAATGAGTCTAATCTAAACAAATTGTGGTCTCTATTTTCTCATCCATATGTATGTCTCATGACTACAAAGGGTGAATGATGATTTTTAGACTGGTTTATTCTCAGTTGAAACTCACATTTTCTTTCCGAAATATTTTTATATAAAACATAAAGATTGAGAGTCAACAATTCAAGTTTCTTCTGAACCTCAAGATATTTAGACAGCACTACTTATCAGCTAAAAGGTGTCTTAGATTTGATTTAAACTGACTTTCGCAGTCATTTTTTTACTTTTTTAAAATTGTAAAATCTATCCTTTCTCTCCAGGGAGCTATCATTTGTAAAAGTAAGAGATTTTTCAAATATAAACATTGAATTAAAAATGTATCTGAAATATAACACATTAGAGCAGCAGTATTTCTATAAAATGAAGTTCTTATAATCATTTTACGGTAGTTTTACTATGTAGTTTCCCATCTGTCAAAATATTTTAGAAGTATGTGTACATATTTTGCATAATTTAGCAATATAAGGACTTAGTGCATGATTGTAAAAGTAGTTATTCTTCAGATTTATTATGATTGACCTGCTCTAAATATTTTTTAACAAAATACTTGAAAGATCTTAATTTGGTTTTCCAGTTACCAAAAATTGAGAAAGAGAAAATTTTTTTCAGGGTATCCTAAAAAGATTACCCTAGGAAAATTTTTCCTAGGATAACTTAGAAAAGTTATCCTCTCAATGGACTATCAAGCAGTATGATATGGACATGAGGAAAAGCGTTAGCCTCTTCAAGGGATGACCAGAGACCCAATTAAAATGAGCAGCTATATCATTTCTGGTACAGTCATGTATTCATTTTAAAATATTTAGCATCTGCTGTATACCAGGTCCTCTTCTAGGTGTTTGGTATGCATTAGCGAGCAAAAGAAATAAAAGTCCTTGCTCTTCTGGAACTTGTATTCCAGCAGATTAAGACAGGAAATAGCCAAAAAGAATAAACATAAAGCTATCATTAATAAGGGAAAAAAGTAAACTATGGTAAGTGGGTAGATCACCAATGATTAGAGTGTGTGTGTGTGTGTGTGTGTGAGCATGGGGTGTGTAGGTCATTGTAGTTATAAATATGGTCATCAAGGATCCACCCACTAAGAAAGTGAGACTTCAGCAAAGACTTAAAGGAAGTAAAGGAATTATCCTTGTGTGTATCTATGAGAAGAACAGCAGAAACATGCCTGACAAATCAGGAACATGCAGGAGGCTAGTGGGGCTGCAGTGGGGAAAGTGAAGGGGAGGTTAACAGAGGATGAGTTCAGAGAAGTAACAAGGCCTGATCACGTGGGGCCCTTGGGACCATTGTCAGGAATTTGACTCCCCTCCTGAAAGAAATGTCAAGTCATTGCAGGGTGATGAGCAAAGGAATGACATATTCAGACCAACATTCTAACCAGTCCCTTTGGCCTCTGTGTTGAGAATAGAATGTAGGTGGGGGTGGGGGTCGTGAAAACAATGACATTGTTATGAGGTGAGACATAAATGTTTACACAGCAGGTCTGAGAGGAATTAATTCCCTTTACCCACCCAATGCTTCTGGGAAAGAAACAAATTCAGTGAGGAGTCTGATGTCCTATTAAACATGACAACAACAGACCTCCTGGCAATTAAACTAAATGGTTTGTGCTAGGAGGACAGTCCTTACTATGGAAAGTTTTGGCAGGATTTCTTACTTCTTCTGTGATTGCTTTTGGTAAACAAACCTGGAATCTATGGATTTATAGGACATAGTACCGTGGATAACATAATGTGAATTATATAATTTTTGAGTATGAAATGGCAATGTTTCATAATCTAAACGGCTCTTTCTAAGTGAGATGACCAAATACTTCATTGGAAATCTCATCTATTTCTTGGAACAAATACATATGATGAGATGATAAAAGGACATAAGGAGTCACAGTAGGGGGTCCTGGGATTCTCTCTGCTTCACCTGTATCTCTTGCTTATTTGTATGCTTGAAATTATTAATAAGCTTGACACTGGATCAAATCTCTAGCTCATCGGGGTCTCATTCGACAATCCAATCCTCGGTGTTGTTGCAGATGGCAATAATCCAGGCAAGAAACAATGATGGTTCATATCAGGGTAACAGCAACAAAGGTGATAAAAAGTTTTAAATCATGAATATTTTGGATAATAGTATATTAATGGAATGGGCGTAGAGTGTAAAATAAAGAGAAGATTCAATAATAACTTCAAAATTTGGGGTCTGTTTTTTTTTTTTCTTTTTTGCGTGGAGAGCGGAGAAGTAAAGTTCAGTCTTGTACACGCCAAGTTTAAGATATATTTTAGATATTCAAGTGGTGACTGTTGAGTAGTCAATTGATACCTGAGCCTGTACCATTTGCATAAAATGTACAGAACAGGAAGGAGGTGTGGGGTGGAATTATATATTTGAGAGTTATCAGCATATCAAGGTTATTTAAAGTCCTGACACTAGATGAGAAATCCAATCAAATGTATATAAGCAGAATAAATAGAGGGCCAAGGACTGAGTCCTTGGACATGACATTAAAAGATCAGAGTGAAGATGAGGAACCAACAAAAGAGACTGTCAAGGAGTAACCTGTGTAGTGAGATGAAGAGAATGTGATGTATTGAAAGCCATATAAGGGAGAAGGAAGGATTCAACAATGTCAGATGTGGCTCAGAACTGAGTGATGTGATTTTGACAAGAGCACTTTAGTGGAAGGGGAATCCCCCATTCTATGATAAACATAAATGTTTTTGTTAATCAGACACAATTATTAAGCTACCGTGCATGATGTTTATTTTAAAATATACATTTCTCTAGTATCTCAGCTTTCAGGAATCTCAAATATAAATTTAATTTCTTACTGCAGTTAACCAGTACTGGTTAGATTTTTTTTCTTCAACCTGTTTTTGATTATGCTTACATAATGCATGCTCCCATTTAGTGTTTTATTTTAAGCTTCCAAAGTCATCTTGTTATTTTTTTCATAAGGACCCTTAAATCATCTAATCCTCTCCTTAATTTTCAGAACAGAGAACAGAAGAGTGACACAAAGACAAAGAGGTTCAAGGATAGCATAGAGTGATAACAAAGAACTCATTGGGATTAAAGATAGTTTTATAGAGAAAAGACATGAATGAGAATAGAGATCGTGAATATAGTGAAGCTTCTGTGACAGCTCAACTCTATGTGCACCTTCTTCACCTTGTATCTTCTCCCTGAGTTGTGATATGAAAGCCTAAGTATTTGGGCAATGTCGCAGAGTGTGTGCATTCCAGGAGCCATGTGTGTTACAGGACTCCAAGCAAAGCTATGAACAATATTCCCAAACACAGTTGTCAAGGATCCTCTAGCATTAGTCTTTTTCTGCTTGTGGCATTTAATATTTCTATTCATTTTGGTTTGTTTGTTTAAGATCATGCCAATTCCCATGGGTACTTTCCCATCTGAAAGAATGATTTACTCGGTTTATCTCTTCCTGCTAAACATCATTCATGGAGCTATTCAATATTAGGATAAAAACTGGGAGTTTCTGAAAATATCCAGCCAAGGAGATACCACAGTGTCCCTTGGGAAACACATCTAACACATCAAACATAAAATGTTAATTGTTTGTTTTGTTTTTCTGTAAAAAATGCTGTCTGTGGAGATATTGCTATCAGATTGAACCCATTTTCAGTCTTAACTGTATGTGCCAAATGATGGATACCCTATTGAGAAGAAGATTCTTTGAGGAATTGTAGAACTCTCTGGAACACATGCCTATTTAGATGTGCTAGGACAAAAGAGCAACAGATGGGTGATGATTTTCTAATTTTCATTGGCCTGGGACACATTTTATTCTTGTCACATCTATTACTGTTTGTTGTGTCTAACATTAGACTAAGGGATCATAAAACACACAAACACACATATTTAGTACTATCTTTTCACTTTGGCATGTAAATTGACCTATCTTTTACAGAAAGGAGTAATAATTTTGATCTATTTGATCTATAATTTTGATCTAACTATTAGTTAGTAAACTATTTAAATTATTTCATGATCAAATTGATTCCAGTACATTTATACCCATCCAATAGATAGGCTGTAATGAAGGTTATGTGTTTGAGTTAAGGGAAGATAAGCCATTTGTCTACCAGATAAAAACCTAGCTAAGTTTTTGCTGTAGTAGTTATTAATATGTGCGGTGCAGACAAAATGCATTAAGATGAAATTTTTACTTGGTGAGTAAAGAAATGATCAATAGCGTTTACCAACAGTGATTAAGTTAGACAGAGAGCTGCCAGAGAGGAAATTCATTTGGACTTTGTAGGCCATAAATAGAGATTAGAAAGGAGATAATATGGTTTTGATTAATATATCTGGAGGAAAAAAAATGCTGCTACATTAAAAAAATAATAATTTTCAAGAAAATTGCACCTGTGCACCATTTTCTGATTAAAATAACGAAGTTTTCTTAGCACAGTTGTCAATTATATAATCATAGGCATATCTTTATTATATTAATAAGTTTTATCAAAGAAAAGTAGTCATTTTCATCGTGAAGGTAGTTGGATAATAAATTATACTAAATGAGGGTTGGAAAGTGGTATTTAGGCTTATATTCCCTTCTTTACGTGCCATTGTCAATATATCCCATCTTGTCCTCTCTCTCCTCTGGCCTTGCTGTTGAGTGGTGTGCCTTGACAGTTGCTTTCTCTTTTAGCTGAGTGGTTACCAGGTGTGTGTCTCGCACATACAATCCCTCCTCACCACTGCTGTAAAATCTACTCTGGGAAACCTATGGACTTTTTAGGGAAAGTGAAACCCGTGCCGGCAACATAACTCTAAACAAATTTTTAATTAATGAAGTTTTATTTTATATGCAAACTTTAAAATACTGCCAGTAAAACTATTATTAAGAGTCACAAAGTTTCAGAACTGAGGGGGCTCCATTCTAAATCTTGTCTTTATTATTTTTATTTGTCTTTCTTATTTTTATGTAGCATAGCAATAGTACGTTGGATAATAAAAATGATGACTCTTGCTAGTTCATCAATAAGAAGTGAATCAAACAGTTGTTTAAGTGTATCAGAACATTGGTGAGTGTGCTTGTGTTTATGCTTTTATTTTAACTTGCATTGTGATCACGCAAAAAAACTAATATACACTGTAATAATGATATTAAAATTAAGGGTACAAGGGTTAGGGCTGGAAAACAATGGAAAACAGACCACCACATGTAGTACAGCAGACACTCGATTTAGAAATACTCTAAATAAAGCTGAATTATCACCATGATATTTCTAAAAAACATGCCCATTCAGCTTTTTATTTGCTCCTGTGGGAAAATTAATCTTTCATGAGCGCAAGGTCTTCATGAATGGATCCTTCAATAAAAGGCAGCTGTGCTGTACCAACCTCAGAGTGGTTTTCTGTAGACTAACCAAAAATGCTAAAACATCACTTAACATGACATCTGACTTGTGATCAATGCTCAGTAAACATTATCTATTTTATCATATGCAAAAATAATGAGGGAAGCATGTGTGGAAGAAATAGATGAAGCTATGTTTCCTCTCCAAATGGTGCCCATGACCAATACTATGCCAGAACAATTTTGCAAGATACCATGGGCTGCTTCCAGGAATGACAACTTAGGCCAGGGTTATTAGTATTCAAGTTCAATGATACTAAATTGACTTTTCTGAGTTAACATAGGTGCCTAAATAATGTAATCTTTTTTTTTTGTGAGGAAATTCCCAAATTACAAAGAGGAAAACTATGAAATGGACATACAGAACCCATTTTAAAGTTGTAGTCTCCCTCCATTTTATATATTAGGCCCAAAATACTGGTTTTGAATACAATATAATGAGTTGTAATAATATAATTCATTTACACCTAGACGTTAGCTTTCATGAATACAGGATAAACATTAATATATTTGAATCTCATTATATATTTCCTTTATCCTGTAGAGGAAACATTGGAATAGAGTGGATTTTAGACTCCATTCTGGATATTTATTTAGATTTGTATCCAAATAGACTCACATTTAACTGTGAGATTCAAATAGGTATGCTAAAGACTTAATTATAATTAATACTATTGCATTTTTTGGATACAAAAATATTTCAGCACTGCCTCCTTGGTTTTTATTTATTTTTAAACTAAACTTACTTCAGAAACCAGGAAAATATATTCCAGGTATTATTATTGTATAATAAAATAAACATTTATTTGACATTTAGACTTTGTGAATTTTAAAGGACAAAATAAAATATAGGGGATAATTTTGGGGGGGGGATTTGAGAGGTAACCTAAATATCTTTTCCTCTTGTATATTTGTTGGCAAATGATCTGTGTATCCATCTTGAGACTATATTTCACCAATGACCTTGATGGGACACTTCAATTTTAGTTGGTGAATGTCAGGTCAAATGCATCAAATATTCCTCAATGTATGGTACTTTCATTTCTGGTGTACGTGTATGTCTGAGGATCTATGAGAAAATATTGTCATTGTACGATACTCTTGCACTCTAGGAACACCTACAAAATTACTCTTCTCAGCTGAGACGTAATGAGTTCCTCTTTATGACCAGGTTCAATCTTCCTTCCTCAAGGAACGGGTAAAAGGAAAGAAGAGAAATTGCTCAAGATGCAAATTATGTGGACTCCAGTGACACAGGTGAACCAGACCTTACAAACTGCCTGTCAGGGAGATGTAACTTTCTCAGAAGGAACTAGATCACTTGACTCAAAGGGAGTTATTGATTTTCCTGTAGTGTCTCCCATGCAGAAATGAAAGACTTAGAAGTTTGTGAAGTAGATGCATTCTAGTCTTTCTCTTGTTAAGCTATGTCTTTTCATCTATTAATACTAGAGTTGAAATAGCATAGAGACATATTGAAAAATATATGTTTTCTTTCCTCTGTTTAAAAAGGAAACAAAAATGGAGAGAAAGAAATATTCAATAAGGTCACAGTGGGGAAAATTCCAACATCCTGGCATCCCTGTCTGTAAGTTAATCGATACACATTAACACAGGCTGCATTATGCATATGTAAAAAATGCTTGCCATCTTAGTGAAAAATGGCACAGCAATTAAAATGTCAAAAAGGCTTAGAAGACAATGAGAGATTAAGTGCAGTTATAATTTTACTTTAAAACATCTCAATTCTCTAGTGCTCATTCAAGCGGTTTTTTTTCCCCATGATTTCAAATTTTGAAACACTAGCAAAACCCAGCCATCTACTTAGTATTTTGTGTAAAAATTGTCTGTTTATTGATCACATTCAATCTTCAGCTAAATTAAATGATACATGCAGTCTTTAAAGTTTATTTCTCAATGATTCAAAGATGGCAAATACTGCATTATTTGTTTTTCTTCCTTAAATATAGGTAGATGTGACTTCATAAAATAAAGTGTTCAAACAAGGACTCCCTAACATTTATTATTTTTTTTCAAGTTGAATAAGACTTCATAGGCAAGTATTGTTCAATAATAAAAATCATGCTCACTAAATTGTATTTGAAAAGTTTCTGTCAATTCTCTTGGCCCTTTTTTTTCTCGTAAAGGTACAACTTAAATTTACCTCCTTTTCCTTAATTGCACCAGTTAAATTATGCTTGTTTGCTGGCAATCTCTAAGTAAGCTCAGGCGAGATGACAAAGAGGGAACATGCTTGCCTACTGAATACGGTTAGAAACCAACTTCCGATGAGACATGTAAGACAAAGAGCCTGCTCGTGCCGCATGATCTCCACTTTCATCCTGCTTAGTGAATGCAGAAGTGAACACAGGAGTAGAATATTTAATGTTATCTTTTTTCCCCTTTTTTGTCAGTAAGGAAAGATGCAAACCTGCACAGCTCCATCTCAAGGAACCCCAAGGGGTACATTTGTGCAGGGACTTAACCATCCACATCAAGCACCGAGGAAGCAGCGTAATGAGACCTTGACATGCTACTGGCTGACATATAGGTTTTATTAGATTAAAAGCTCTGAAATGCCCATAAGGCAGAATGAGGCGTTGCATATTCTCCAATTCTCGAAGGCAGAGAATTGTTCTCGTCCATAAAACAAGTGCATGCAGCTCATGTCTATAAATCTTTTTTTAATCAGTGGTGCCTTTGTTTCCTCATGTTTGGGAGTATATTTCCTTAAACACATTAACGATGCTTATGTAATATTTCTCTTCAATATCAACTTCTTTCCTTCTGTAAAAATTTTAACTTTATTTTTTTTAGAGATTTTTAAGTGCTTTAAAACATCTTATGTTTAATGATATGTTCCAACACCCCAAACCTACACAAAATATATCATTCCAAGAAAGTCGTTATGTTTCTCTAAAATATAAAATATTCTCAATTGTTCTTTAATACCATGATTACATGGTACCATGATTAAAAGGTCTCTATGTATGCTTAAAACACTGGATTTCTAACTATGCATGTTTTCAAATATCTTGGATCAAATTAAATTTTTTACTTTTTTACTTGAGAAGAGTTTTCAGCTCTCCAATTATATAATGGTGCTCTTTATGTTTGTGATAATTGATAATCTAACTTGGCCACCAAGATTCCCTCCCACCGTGGCATACTCATTGTGTAATCCTGGGGGTAGTGACTATGATAGATTTTACTCCTGTGATTCAGTCATGTTATATGACACAGTTGATCTTAAATTAGGACACGATTAATCACACAACCCCTTTAAAAGCAGAGAATTTTTTCTGGTAGGGAGCAGAAAGGGAATCAAAGAGATCTGATGTGGTAGAGGTTCATTGTGAGAGAGGCAAATGTGACTTCCGCCGCTTCATTAATAGTTTACCTTGAATTTCAATGTTGAGTCGAGGGGAGGGAAAGAGAAAACAAACATTGTTGAAAGGGAACCAGAAAGTATTATAAACTGAGGGAAAAGTTGGAGACAGATGCCTAACCCGCTCCTTGAGATAAAACGAAAATTACAATTGTTTATCCAATGGAGTTGGTTTGCTAAGAATATGACCCTGGAATTTAATTTGGCTGAAAGGTCTTTTATGGAAGCAAGTAGGGTACAGAATGGAAATAACAAACAATAACTAGTATGGGAATAAAATATTACTTAATTTTTACAACAGATGAATTTCTGAGAAGCTAAGACTGGATGCACAGAGTTAAGTTTCCGTAAGAACACATTTAAAGAAATAATATCATAAAGATGTGTCTATATATATTTATTACACATATCCATTTGCAGTAAACACTATTTCTGGAACTTCCTGAAGGTTATGGCTAAGCTAGCCTTATTTCATATAGTCTTGGCTTGTTTATGTGGGTGTGTAGATAGAAAATTTCCAGCTTCCCAGGAGGCGTTGCTTGTAAGTGATACAAAGTAAAGATGATATAACTGTTCAAGGAAGGGACCATGTCATCACTGCTTTGTTATAAGAACAAAACCACCTATCTTCCCAATTTGAATATATAATTATTTTTTCTTCACCTGTATTAAGAAATATTAAAATTAAGCATTGATTTGGGAGCACTTTCAATGTTTTAAATTGTAGTTGAATAAAAGCGTATCTCCCTCTCACCTGCAGATAATTTACTTTCTAGTTACTAGTATGCAATGCCCTTCTCTTTCAATTTGGTGCTAACGGTCTATAATTATGAGAAAATGGTATAACATAATGAAATGGAGGCCATAAAATGCAAAGTTGTAAGTACCTTTTTGTTATCAAATTTTGTCTGTCTTCTTTTTTTAAATTATACAAAATATTTATTCATTTTGTATTAAACAACTTTAGGCCCTTTATTCAATCTGCTGTTAAACTATATGTAAAGTTGAAAATATAATCCTGATTGATATAAGAGAAAACATTAAAATACCTATAACAAGAATGTTTTTATGGCTTTCTCAATAGCAGATTAACATTTCTAAGGTGATAGTATAGGGACTTTCGCTTGAGTACTTAATATAAGGTAATTCATATGTATTTCATTTCCACCATTGCAAGATTAAAAACTTAAATATACCATAAAGAAGAGAATCTCTATCATGATGGCCACTAAAAGTATTTAAAAGGTCTCGTGGGTCACTACATACTTCATTAACATATATTGATCAGAATTCTAGTGTTAAAAATATATTGCTTGTTTTGCAGGTCATTACAATTAAGTGTTTGAAAACACTAGAATCATGTTTGGGTAAAGGTTATACTTTATAACCCAGGCACATTTTCTTGCTAGAAAAATGTTTAAATGGTATGAGTTGTTTTTTTGTATGATGGAAAGAAGTAGGCAATCATCGTGTATCTATCGCAGGGCCCTGAATTAGAATATATTCAGATTGAATTTCTGAGCTGTGTTGTGCTTCAGAAATTTCTATATTCTCCATCTCAACTCTTAGATCTTCTCTTTCTCTACTCCTCTGTGAGTATGATTGTTCATTCCTTCACCAATGCATTATTTCATTCTGTCTAAAAATATTTATTTTATACCTGCTATATCTCTCCTGTGTGAATGCCTTGAAACTGTGTTGATTCAACAAAGTGCTTTCTGCTATAGTTCACACTATTTTGGAAATGAAATACTTGACTGTATATTCTCGTGTTCATCTTGCCATTGGCCCCCATTCCCCTTCTCTTCTTGCTTTGTCCCTATTCCTATCTAAGTGGGTTAAGAAATAGATAGAAGTGTATTTATTCTTAGGAAGAGCTAGAGAATAGAGATCCATAGGGACACATCAAGGGCAAAAAACACCACAATGGGAATAAGTGCTTTAGAGTTTTACTTGTTTGGAGTCAATATGAATTTGTTGAGTACCTGTCAGGATCAAGGTGGAAGCCTGATTTAACATCACTCACAATATTTCAGTAAATAATTAAGAACGTCCTTCATGAACATGCTGAAAAATCTAATGGAAAAAACAGAGACCTCATAAAAAGGTGACGTGATATGATCCTAGATCCCCTAATAACTAGTTGCATGGCTTTGGATAAATTTTACTAATTTAATTTTATATATTGATGTACATACACACATATGTACACAATTATTTTTACGTGATTGTGTATATATGATTTTAATATATGATTTTGTCACAATTGGCAGTAGCCATTTGCTCACAAAAGGCAACTCTCTTGACGTGCGTTGAAGAAAACTGGATTTAAGTCAATGTTCCCAGAATCCCTCGCATCTTTGGATAAGTAACTGCTCAGAGTTTTAGTGTCTTTCTCTGTAGATAATGAAGGATTTCTGTGCTTCGATAGTTTCGCTACCTAGAAATTCAGTTAAATTTTTCAAGATTGCTGTAATCTGGTTTGATTCTGAAGAATATATAGTTTATTTAACCAGATAGTATTTAAAATTTACATAAAATGTAAATTTCATAGAACTCAAATAAAACAATAACTTCAATTGACACAATGCATACATAATAAGAAAGGATGAAAAATGATTATCATTTGAATTAAGGTAATTTGAATAAAAATGATTACTTTTTGACTAAGATAGTATCTGTTTTTAACTTTATATTTCACTTTGTAAAAAAAAGTCCAAAATTATTAGCTTAAAGTATGAAAAGATTGCCATTTCTTGAATTGGAGAATAGTAGTACAGACAGGCCCAAGATAGGACAATCAGAAGTCTTCAGTGATGCATTAATTCTTTCATGTTGGGGTACATACAACAATAAAAAAGAAAGACAAAGAGCCTGATCTCAAGGAGTTTGCATTCCAGCAGGAGAGAGAAAGAAAGAGGAAGGAAAAAGGAATAAAAATAGATATAATGTGATAGTAAGTATTGATAAAAGCTATGAATAAAGCTAAAGCAAGGTGAATTCGTGACAGGATTTATTTGAAGAGGGTATTTGAGCAGAGGCCTTAATGAACTGATTTGAGAAAGGGTTTTCCTGGCAGAAGGCAGGGCAAAGTCATTGTTGAGAGTCAGGGACGAGCTTGAGCTTGACCTGTTAAAGAAACACGGAGAAGGTCAGCAGAACTAGAGAGCGGGAGCCAGAGGGGAGAGAAAGCAATTAAATTCAGAGACATAGGCACACGCTGGATCTTACATTCTTTTAGGTCACCATGAACTGCTGGATTTTATTCTAAATGTGATGGGATACCAAGGAGGGTGACAAGCAGAGGGAGGACATAATCTGATTTATACTTTAAAATAATGACTGGCTGCTGTAGGAAGAAATGATTTTAGGAAGCAAGAGCAGGAGAAAATTTAGGAGGTTACTGTAGTAATTTACGTGAGAGAAGATTGTGGCTTGCCCTCACATGGAATGTGGGATGGGATGAGAAGTTCCCATATGTTTATAAAAAGAAGTCAAGTTTGCTAATTGATTGATTATTGGATTGGGAAAATGATAAATAAGATCAATGAATTTTAAACACATATAAAAGAAACCTCAACATTGTTGAAAATCTTTTGGGAATGACCTGGAAGAAATAAATAAGATAATGGTGCAGGAAAGAGTAGATAATTGCCATGAAAATAAAAAACATATTTCCCTATCACTTATGAAACTTACTGATACATGAGAAAATAGACAAGTTATTAGAATGTTTCTTTTTCTCAATTGTGTTTTAACCAGTTCTTTCTGGAATCTAGATAAAATATTGAATTCTATGTTTAAAAAGTTTACTTAAGCTGATTTCAAAAATATTTCAATAATCAGATCAAATATTTCAATAAAATTTCTCCAAACCTTTTTAGTTGATGTCACAAATTAGTCATTGATTAATTCATGTATTCACATACGTTTTCAAATTGAGTGAATATTAGCTGAGAAGCAACTCTGTGTCACTCCATACAAGTGCTAGGTACTTTTTGAGAGGTCAAGATAATATGAGATGGAAAACATTTTGAGAAAGGAATTTACAATCTTATGAGGTGGGCAAATCAGAGACAACTGCATGTTCCCGATGTTGGGTAAATTTAATTCAATTTGAATAACATTGCAAGGTATTTATCTACATTTGCTATAAAATTTACCTGATACCTGGTTCTGAATCTATATATTTAACTATGCAAATTTAATTTCTGCTGTGTGGTAAGTTGTTTCTGGCATACATATGCCTAATTGATGTCAGACTATTGGTATCACTATGCAGTTGAAAGATTGACACTTTTACCTTATAACAAAGTTGTAAGTTGGGGAGAAAGTTCTATGTAATTCTTATTAATTAATCTAAACAAGTAGAGCATTACAATTGGTTAAAATTGGATATAGGGCAGATGCCTTTTTACAACAAATAAAATACACTGCATACTTTAATCCCAATTTTCCATTTTACCCTTAGTACAAAAATCTTTATTAAATTTTTGACCATGAGGCAAAAATAATTGAAAGAATTTGTATCTGTGTGTCTCCATTGTACTTGTATATAAAATTGTTAACTAATGCTGGTAACATTGGTAATACATTAGTTAAAATGGTATAAGCTGGCAATAATATAAATCAAAGATCCCTCTCATATATTAGTTGGATAAGATTAACATTAACCCAAATCTGCTTATTTCCTGGAAATCTATTGGACTTTAACCAATAAATATGATTGTCAAGATTTACTGTTTTTAGGTCCTAGTAATTAATTTTATTTCTGAACCACTTATTGGATGGAGAAAGAAAAGAACATTTTATAATTCTAGAGAAAATAATTTATTATTTCTTAAAATTGTGCTGTTACTAGAGTGGATAAAACTACTGACCTTTCCTACATGACAACCTTAGATTTATGCATGAATAGTAGTGATCTGAGAACACTCTAGTAAAAATATATAGAGGTTAAAGTCTAGCCTAATGGACAATCAATGAGACAATGAACATTCCGATAACCTACAATGTACTGGGTGACTGTCCTCTCCTTGACAAAGGTCTTCCTTTGGCTCTTGTGACAGCTTTTTTCCATTGTTTTTTCCTACTACTCAGGCAATTTCTTCTCAGAGTCCTACGTCAGTCCCCCTTCCTCTATTCAGCATAGACTTTCTCTTCTCCTACTGTATAGTGGAAACTGGGATGATCTCATCTATCTCATGGCGTTAGTTATCCTCTATACTTGGATGAGTCCCCAAATGAGATCTCCTGCTCACATTCAACTTGAGAATGCCAGACCTACCATCTCCACTTGCACATCTCAGAAGGCACATCACGTTCAGCATGTCCAAAATTCAAGTCTTATACATTAACCCAGATTCACTCCTCCAGTGTTCTCTGCTTCAGTTTATGGTATCACCATTCACTTGGTTTCTCCTTCCAAAAACCTGGGAGCAATGTTCAAGTGATAGTTTCTGGAGCCAACCCACCAGAGTTTGAATACCAGCTCTACTATACGGCTGTATGACTGTGAGCGTCTATTTAATATCTCTGTGCTTCACTTATCTATGAAATTAGATTAATAACAGTACTACTTCATATGGTTATTATGAGGGTTAAATGAACTAATAAACGTGAAACACTGAAAATTGGTACCAAGTGCTATATGAGTGTTAGATATTGCTTTTATTATTATTTATCTTCCTTGACCCAGACCCTTCACATTCAATCACTAAGTTCTCCCATTTCTAACTCCAAAATATTTTCCAATTCTATTGTCTTTGTTTTCACCATCTTGGCCAAATCCACCATTATCTGTCTTTTAGTCGCGGGTCTATTCATATCACTGATGTGCTTAATGGCTTTCCAATATTCTTAGGAAAAAGATCAAAATATTTAATATTATAAAAACCTTACTGACCAGCCTAGCCATAGTCTGCTGCTTGTCCTTAATATCTGTCTGTCACTCATTGCTCACTAAGCTCTTTACTCCATACACCTTCTAGTTCCACTAAGGAGCTAAGGACCCTCCCTTCTCCTGATGAAGTCCTCTTTACTCTTCTGGTCTCAATTTAAATGTGACTTCTTCCAGGCACTTCCCTAAACACCCGCCTCTCTCAGCCAACTAACTTGCTCAATGTACATATATTGACACTATACACTTCCCCTTCATAAATGTCACCACCATTCTAATTAAGTAATTATCAGTGTAACTTTTGTTCACATCTGTCTCAAACGTAAGGCTATTGAGAAAGAGAGAATCATGCCATTAGAATATATCACTTTACCGTTAGCGTCCAGCACATTGCTTCACCATAGTAGATGTTTAATCAATATCTGTTCCATTAAGGAATAAATGTCTGGCACTGTGCCCTGTCCGCATGAAGACCATAGTTTAGTAAGGAAGCAGAGAGTCAGCAAAAACAATTGTGAGAAGTGTTATGAAGGAGATATGCAAAGTGTCATGCTGTTCACTAGGGAGACAGTCCTAACTTCTCCTGGGTTGATAAAGAAGGCCTCCATAAGGAAGCTGTGTGCTTTCAACGGAGATGAAAGGGGAATAAGAGATGACTAGTGAAAGAGCTGGCGTGTGAGGTGGCCAGGCACCAGCAAACTCTCTGAAGCAGGAGAAAGCGTAGTCTGTGCAGGACTGGGATGCAGGCGGCCAGTTCATGGGGTGATGTAAGTCTGCGTGGAGGGCATTTATTTGGAAACTCGTGTGTTCTAAGCCTGGGGGTTCTCCCAAAATGGTCTGCTCTAATCAAGACTTTTGGGACTTTCTGATTCCTCTGTGATGAAAGGGGAAAACTTAGTTCATATAATGGCATGCTTGGGACTCAGGATCTGATTCAATTTTAGTAAAAACAATAACAGTGATGGAGAAATGTGTTGATTTTTGCTGTATTTGTAGAATAAAATTCTTAGCTTATACAGACAGTCCCCAACTTATAGTGGTTCAATTCATGACTTTTCAACTTTATGATGGTGAGAAAGTGATACACATTCAGCGGAAACTGTACTTAGATTTTGAATTTTAATCTTTTCCCGGGCTAGCGATATGGGTACAATCCTCTCTCGTGAAGCTGGGCAGCACCAGTAAGACACAGGTCCCTATTAGCCATGCAATCACGACAGTAAACAACTGATACACTGAAAACCATTCTGTACCCATCCAACCATTCTGTTTTTCACTTTCAGTGCAGTATTCAATAAATCACGTGAGGGCCGGCCCGGTGGTGTAGTGGTTAAGTTCACGCACTCCACTTCCACCGCCCAGGGTTTGCAGGTTCGGATCCCAGGCACAGACCTATGCACTGCTTATCAAGCCACTCTGTGGCAGGCATCCCACATATAAAGTAGAGGAGGATGGGAACAGATGTTAGCTCAGAGCCAATCTTCCTCAGCAAAGGGAGGAGGATTGGCAACAGATGTTAGCTCAGGGCTAATCTTCCTCACCAAAAAAAAAAAAAATCATGAGCTATTAAACAATTTATTGTAAAATAGGCTTTGTGTTAGGTGATTTTGCCCAACTATAGGCTAATATAAGTATCCTGAGCATGTTTAAGGTAGGCTAGGCTAAGCTATGATGTTCAGTAGGTCAGGTGTATTAAATTAATTTTCGACTTACGATATTTTCACTTTACAATGGGTTTATCAGGACGTAACTCCATCACAAGTCAAGGAGGATCTGTATATGCACACACACATGCACACACAAATACACATAGACACACATACACAGAGAAAGGTCTGAAAAAATACATACCAAAATATAAGACTGGTCTTATGTGAAAGAGGAACTACAGCTTTTTCCTTTATACAATTCTCTCCTGCTTGGTATTATCCATCTGGCTAGATTTATGAGCTAATATTTGTATAATTTTAATCACTAATATTTAAGACTTGATTTTCTATGCTGCTACACATGTAGGATTTCTCTGCTTCCAGCCATCTCAGTTAGCCACGCAGCGGGGTGAAAGTTCTAGGGATTTGTTTGGCAACACGTTGCTGAAAGGCCGTTTGGTGCAGCTGCCTTCCGTTTGGTGCATCAAGAGACTAAGCAAAACTAAAGTAGTTCTCCATGATGAACTGGCAGGAAAGTGCCAAGATAGTTTTATTGCTTAGCAACTTGGCAGTCAGAAATGTTAAAATATTACGATCTCTCATATCTATGAACTGAGACAGGCTTTCAACGGACAGCTCTCAAACTCAAACGTGATTAAGACGCAGCCACATGGCCTTGGCGTGTATTTCGAGCTGGTAGAGGAAGATAGAGAAGTTGGACACTTTTAAATATATTAATAGTAATTTCTCAGGCAACCTTTGCTGGTTTGAGCCAAATGCTAATCTAAGGAATTAAATTGTCTCCGTTTTGATGTTCATAAGCACTGCAATCTCCACTGATCAATGGGATTTTCTTTACTTTTGGGAAGGAGGGCTTCATCTATTGAGAAATTTTGTGCCAAGGAAAATCCTGAGATAAACAACTTTATAGAAGGGAAACTGACAGTTTACTGTACATTTCGAGAATTTAAAGAGTTGTTGTGGTTTGCTTTCTTTTCGTGCAGATTATGGGATGGATGAGAGGGACAGAGTGATGACACCAGCTAAATGGAAGCATAATGTAGACAGTTATTGCAGATGCTTCATTATACAGTTCTGCCAACACACATGCCTCCTGCAAACCTCCTACAATTTAAACACTCCGGCACTTTTTAACTAACGATGCTAATTTTGCCTATTGATTAGTGGCTTTCTGCTCTGAATACTCACCTACAAAAGAGTGCATATTAACTGGTAAATACAGGGTTTTTTTTATTAATATGAAGACTACTTTGATGACTATGTAAATCACAAGGATTGAATTAATAAATCACAGTGTTGTTAAGCCTCCAGAATTATTATTACTGTTTTTTAATGGAGGAAAGTAATATCTGGGGAAAAAATAGAGACACCAAATTTCACCACAACATCAAATTATTAGAAGAAAAATAGTAAAAGTGTATCTGGTTACCTATTTTATCTATAGGATTTCAGTTTATGGTTGATATTAAGGATGAATAGCATTTGTTAATTAATAGGATTTCCGTTTATATCTAGCTTTTCCATGTGCATAGATGTACCCTACTTGTTTATAAGTTAATAATTGAAAATAAAAAGATGGTATTTGTCATCTCAAAAATTGGAGAGGAATAAATTGACAGTAAAACAAAATATTAAATTACAGCTTTTGTCTGCATGATGTTAAAATTAATATCTTGTAGAAATGGTTCAAAATCTGTTTGATCTTACTCATATTCAAACATTCATTTGATGTGTTAAAATTAAACTTAATTCAATTTCCATTAAGCTTTCATTGAGTTCAAAGACAATGAAGTAAAGGACTTTTTTGTTAAATATAAAAGGAACACATTTATTTTCATTTTGTTTTAAATTTCCAAAGTTTAATTTCTTTTAAAACATCAATATAGCCACTTTAGGAGCAATTTTTAAGAAGGAAAAGGAACTGAAAATTTTGCTAACATAAACACACATTTAAATAAATCTACTTATTAGTACAGAATTGTTTGTAAGTATAACTATTTTTAATCTCCCTAGTTTTGTATTATGAAATTAAATATAATAAGGCTTTCATACTTTTCTTCATATTTCCAAAATTTTCACATTGCACATGAGGCACATACACCATTTTATAAATGAGCAACCTTTAGAACCTAAATCTTTACAATTCCTGAGCCAAGCTAAAACACTAAATTATTTTGTTTAAATTGTGCTTTAAAACAATAAAAGACGGCAAGTGCTATTTTTAGTTTTAGAGGACAGGAAAGGTTAAGTTGAATTTAAATAGCAAATAAAAGTTACCGCAAAGGGAGCAAGCTTTTAAAATGTAAAATATCTCTAGCTCTACAGTGGAAATCTCATTGCTCCTATATGAATACTTTTTCCATCAACACACGTTCCAGTTTTTTAGTTAAATGTGTAGCTTAATAAAATACACCTCAAATATCATGTTTCTTTTATTCTCTGTTTGTTTAATTGCTCATATCTTTCAAAATTATCATTTTATGGAATGCACAGTAGTGTGTAAAGAGAAATAAAAAAGGTTATTCGGAGAAATTACACACACCTCTCTAGCCTAACGGTAATGAGAGTTCATTACCTGTCCATCAGGCTCAGTTTTGTTTAAGCAATTACCAGGCTGCTTCATTTATAGCACCCATGTGCCTGTTTTTGGCAATGGATTCTCAATAAATTACCAAAATAAAATAGCACAAGAATAGACTTTACTTTAAAAATAGATGCCATCAATTACAGTGGAAGGAGTATAGTTAGGTGGAGATGTAAATTGGGCCAATTGCTCCCAGGAAATTGATAGGACAGATTGAGAGGAACACACATCCATGAGTGTGCATGGTTATTTTCCAAAATTAAAATCACACATGTTAAGAGGAACCTATAATAAAGGAGAGTCATTGAATCTAATTGTCACTAATCACTGGGAAATAAATAGTAGTATATTTAGTAAATGTCCTAAAGCAACACCCAGGCTGCCATGGTGGGGAAAGAGAGAGAGAAAATGAATGAGTGTCAGTCCCAGGAGACTCAAAAACTTATATATAGATTCAGAATTATGTCAGTTATATCAGTATTGTATTTCTGGTCTAATATAACTTGCATGCAGAGTAACACACACTGGACCATATAAAACGTGGTTGCCAGTTAATGTACAAAATATGAAAACAAAGCCTATAATTCATACAACATGTGTTTGCTATCAAGATTGCATCTTAGAAAAGTTATGAAGCAAGTTCTGAGTTGCACGAGGCTCTTAGAAATAGCAAGTGGGCTTTGCAAATCATATGGGAAGGTCAGGTTAAAGAGTTTCATACAGTGACATTCACAATTAAGACTAATATATGTTGGGGCCAGGCCGGTGGCATAGCAGTTAAGTGCTCGCGCTCTGCTGCTGGCGGCCCCGGTTCGGATCCCGGGCGTGCACCGATGCACCGCTAGTCAGGCCATGCTGTAACAGCGTCCCACATAAAGTGGAGGAAGATGGGCCCAGATGTTAGCTCAGGGCTGATCTTCCTCACAAACAAAACAAAAAAAAGACCAAGAAATGCTTAGATTTTAGAGTGATTCCTAAGTTTGCAATTATTTTCTTTAGTGATGTTAGCTCATATTTGGTGATTTGCTATTCATCATTTCTTGTTCTCTTGCATACAATTCCAGAATCGCTTATTTTTGCCTAGATAAGATTTCAGGTCCCAAATGATACCGCCTGTATCACAATAGCAGATTTTCTCCAATTTCTGTTTATCATTCCAATGATGCTATCACCAAAGTATTTTTTCGCTCCAACTCTGTAGCTACATTACCCAGGTAAAGTTGATCTCTGGGATTTAAAAATCTAAATAATTGATTAATGTGGCACCTCAATGGTAGAAAAATTCTTCCATTAATATGAGTAAAGCAGGAGTTATATCATCAATGGGAATATTAGCTTTTTATATATTGTTGATTATTATATATATATAATTGAAGGTTGACATAAGCATGTGTACAAATAGACATGTACAAGTCCTTCTTTATAATGGTATTTTTGGTGCAAAATATAGGTCTTTAAAAAGGTGTTTAGTGGATAGAATTATTGTAGGGTGGCATGATTAGTCTTTGATGAGCCCTGACCCATATTAGAAAGAGCTGTGTCATATGGGAACACCACACAGCTAGCCATCCCTCTGCTCTCCTGGTAACCAGACTGAAGAGTCCAATCGCCCAGGTTCTTGGTCCATTTAAGAGAGGAATTCAGACACCCACACAATGGCAACAGCAGGCAAGCCGAGATTTATTGAGGAAAGGTTTGATACACTCCAAGTAAGGAGCGGGCAGTGCCAGAGAATGCATCTGCCCTGTGTTTTGGGTTAGTTTTATTTTTATTTGGGCTGTTTAGAAGGGAATTAGCATAACCTGGTTATTTGCCAATAATGATTTTTCCTCCACCCACACGTCGGGATGGAGAGTTCTTGACCTTTTAGGGGAAACTCCGGGACTGTCAAGGCAGTCATCTCCTGCAGAAGGAGCTAATGCATATGGAATTCGTATGTAAATTAAAGAAAGGTCACTGTCCTCTACAGATGTATAGTAGAAGGCTTTGGATGTGTTGTTTGTGTACTTGTTATCTTTATCGTCCTGGTTGAAGGTCTCAGACTCCGGTGGCGACACCAGGTGGGTCTTAGTTCCGCTTTATCTGTATCTTGTGGGATGCCAGCAAGAGGCTTCTTTTATGTAGCGAGGTCTCCAGCTGTGATTCCCCGCTCATGTCTGGATGCCAGCACGATGCTCCACTGATGCAGCAAGGCCTCCAGCTATAATCCCCCGCTCATGTCTACCTAGCTACCTATCTCATATTGAGTAAACTGGGAGTTGTGCTTTCCCCAGCAAATTCCATCCTTTAAGGTAACCACTCCACCTAGAAAGCTTTTCTCCCTCCAAGTGTCCGGACTGCAAATTCCCTCGCTTCCTGAATGCGATTGCTCACATCTTACCTTCTAGTTGAGCTGCTCTCGTACTACCACACCTGCCCTCCCAGTCCGTTTATACCTGCTTTACTTTTTCTATTTTCTCATCACTTACCCCTTTCAAAGACACCGCTTAACTTACCTATGTGTTATGCACATTGCTTTTTTACTATCTCCCTTCTTGAAAAGACTTTTCTCTCTTTAGTTCATCCTTGTATTCCAAAATGCTCAGAAAAAGATCTGGACCATAATAGATACCATTAATATTTCTTGAATGAATGAATCAAGAATATCAAAGTCGATGTACATTTTTTTAAATATCTCACTAGATGGGAGAGAAAATTCCTTCATATGCTTAGATCTTTAACTTGATTTGCATTCACCTTGAAATGTGCTTTGCTTTCATCTTATATAGTTTGTTATTGAAAAGTTAAGGAAAATATACTTTCAAAAATGGATTTAGTCAGGGCCACCTGGTGGCATAGTGGTTAATTTCCTGTGCTTTGCTTGGGCGGCCTGGGGTTCGCAGATTCAGATCCCAAGCATAGACATATGCACTGCTTATCAAGCCATGCTGTGGCGGAGTCCCATATAAAGTGGAGGAAGATGGGCACGGATGTTAGCCCAGGGCCAGTCTTCCTCATCAAAAAAGAGAAGGATTGGCAACAGATGTTAGCTAAGGGCTGATCTTCCTCACAAAAAAAAAAAAAGAAAGAAAAAAAAATAGATTTAGTCATCTTTACTCCCGAGGACCGTATTATTTATAAAACAAAAACAAAAAGCACTTTAGGGTGCTTTTTTTTTTTTTTGTTCCTTTGTTTTTGTTTAGTTAGTTTGGTTTTTTTTCCCTGTGTGTTCAGCCCCTTTACTGTGAATAACCACTCTCAGTTAAACAATCCCACAGCATCCACTGATAGTCTCCGAGTTGCCCTCATATTCTTTGTAAAAATGAAAACTCGGTTAAAGACACAACTTTCTTTATGGTGCAATTTGTTTGCTCTTAGGCTGGATCATTCTCTTTGCCATTTGATTGCCTCCATTGAGCAATTTATGACAGATTTATAAGGCCTACTGTCTATTACAAGCAGCAGGTTTTAAAAACTCCATCCTCATCAGAAGCTTAATGAGTAAATGGCTGAAAGCCCTGCAGCTTGGTGGGGGGAGTGTGTCGGGGTTGACTCTCTGACAGCCGGCTTGCTGTTGCTGTAATTAATAATGAAATGTTACATCTCTTGCTTTTTATGTGGAGACAGGGGAAGTGACAGGGATTACGGAGAGAAATAAATTTACATTGTAGCTTTATAAAGCATCCGTAGCTTTAGGGGCTCAATACATACAAAATTACTATAAGATGACAGTTTCCCAAGAAAGTAGTTACAAAAGTATTTAAAGCTCTAGGCTGAAGAATCAGGACATGGTAAGTATAAAAAAGGAGAAAAGACACTTTCTTTTATCCTGTCCCTTCTTTTCTGCTGCTTAATTCTTTTCCATCCAGCTGCTTATAAAAAGATCAAAGATATATCTAACTTGTCTCCCTGAGTGAATCTATTTCAGTCAATGTCACAGCCCACCCAATGTCACAGCTCACTCACTTTCCAACAGTGACAAAAGTTCCTATCACATTCCCCTTCTCAGCTCTTCTGATGGAGCCCCCAATTGCACCCTCCCGTCCTAGAAAATATTTTATTATAGAGAGGAAGACCTATGGGGTTCTCTGAATGAGTCCTACCCAGTGAAGCCAATGCCATTGCCCATTAGTCATGTTTACCGCAAGCTAACAGCCCACAGGTCACGATTTTTAGCCTTGTTCTTCCTCCAAAACAGTGCACGTGGATTTGCTTTCTCTGCCTATTAGAAGTGATATTTGGAAGCCTGTCATCTTTCTGTTCATGGAATCTGAAGGTGCCACAGGTCAAAATGGTCATTCTAGCCTTGTGAATTGGTGAAAAATAAGCAGAGACTCTCACAATGAGACAAAAGATTATCTAAAGTTAAGGATCTTGGATAATATTAACTCTACATAATTATTTTTATATATCTGATTATTCTTTCTTGGTTTTCCCTATGCAAATTGTCACATTGTTGGCATGGCTATTCAAGAAGTATTAGTTCCTCATCTTCAACCATTCTTCTATTTCAAATCTATCATCTGAAAACCTCACCTGTAGATATAAATAGTCAAAAATGAAATTAACTATCTAGTTAGAAAATTAATAATATTTTATACTGAATTAAATAATCTGATTAAGCAAACTGGCATGATTTATTTGACTTGTTTTTATTATTGACAAGGGTATACATTTAGTTATTTATGTGCATATATATTCATATATAAACCTTGCAATGAACTAAATGTTGTGTCTCCCATAATTTGTATGTTGAAATCCTAATCCTTAATGTGATGGAATTTGGAAGTGAGGCCTTTGGGAGGAGATTAGATCATCAAGATGGAGCCCTCACAAATGGCATTAGTGCCCTTTTAAGAAGAGACTAAAAAGATCTCCCTTGTCCCATGTGGGGACGGTGCCAGAAGACAGTGGTCTGTGAACTGGGAAGTGGGCCCTCACCAGATACTGAATCTGCTGGTGCCTTGATCTTGGACTTCCCAGCCTCCAGAACTATGAGAAACAAACATTTGCTGTTTTACCCACCCAGTCTCTAGTGTTTTTGTTATGGCAGCCCAAACAGACAAAGACGGACTCATATAATACAAACAATTTAACTCTGCTATTAATTCAAATCAAACTGCCTCTTTTGTAGTCAAGATTAATTGTAAGTAAATACATATACAGAAATTGCCCTTGTTCTGATGATGAGATTTACACATTATTATTTTATTTAGAATTTAAAGGTTAAATGTCCTTAATCTAGTTAAAAACTAGATGAAAATTTGTAACAGAAAATGCTTAATTTGGATTGACTTACAAATAAGAGTCTCCTCTGCCTCTTAGTCTTCAATCTATCTTAACTAATTTTTAAAAGGTCAGAAGTGCTACAATTTTTCCATAAAGTTCTGAACTGGATTTAGGGCAATGTGTGAGCTACAACTTGAAAATGATAGATGGATGTGAGCTTTCACTAATGATCACTCTTTACTGTCTGACTAAAACATACTCCCAAAGACAAACTTGCCAAGTTAAATGATCAAAAATACCCAGTGTAATTCTTTTGAAGACATTGATACCTTCTAGCTATAAGATACTAGTTAAAATAAAGGAGCGCCTTCAGAAATATTAAATAGCAAAATCCATTTTACTTATTTGTCATGAATGTGCAAAATGATATTTATATTATATATTGTCAATCTCTAACTCTTTATGTTAAATTTCAATTTATGTGTTTGGGATGATGAAGTATTCAAATGAATAAAATCATTTCAGAATTTCATCAATTTCTAAAATGACATAAAATATTCTCTGGAAAGTGTATTTGTTCTGAGAATAAAATTTGTGATAATTGAAAACAAAACATGTTTTATCAAAATTAAAGTCTCTGAGCAAAGCATGGAGCATTGTAATATGAGGCCATGACTCCTTGGAATTTATGTAATTAGTAGCTGGAAGGAATCTTGGACCTGAGGTGCACAACCAAGCTGGATGAAAACTATACGTAACCTTAATAGCTGCCACTCTTCGTCTTCTTCCGTGGTCTCTTTCTCTTAAAGTATTTGAGGAAAAAAAAGTTTTGCCTGGATCAGGCCCTACTTTTTGTTTTACTTGTATCTGGCTACAAATGTCAACCCCTGGGACTTTCCTTTTTTGACCTGGTAATAGCCTGGAAATTCTTCACTATTATTTGCCTGAAACAACTACTGTCTGCTGTCTCCCTCCTATTGTTTTCAATGAGTTCGTTATTTTTTTCCTCCCCTATTTATTCACAATACCTCTTGCACAAAGCTGCTGTGTATCAGATGTCTCTGAAGTCTGAGATTAACCAAAGGGAAATAAAACTGAGAATCCAAAACCAGCAACAACTTAAAATTGGGGATGCTTACTATTACTGTTCCATGTGTCTAATAGAAAAGAAGAATTGTGTAAACACAACAGTAAAGTCACCCCATGGCTGTACCCTAGTTCCTAGGTTAGGTCCCTGTTCGGAAGTTGGTCCTCCAAGCTCTCTTCATTCTCTCTTGCTCTTCAGAAAATTTTTTCTTCTCCCTCCAGAAGACTTCCTGTCTTCATTCCCTCCTCCCAACCAAAGCAAACTGTCCGTGGGGGCTTCAGCTCAACAATCCAATGGAGTTATAGCATTTCCAGTCAAAGCCTTCAGTATGTGTGTGTGTGTATGTATGTATGTGTGTGTGTATGTATGTGTGTGTGTGTGTATGTATGGATGTATCTTTATCTATCTATCTATCTATCTATCTATCTATCTATCTATCTACCTATCTATCTATGGAAATGGGTTGATTGAAACAGTGGTATAAGGAAAGGAGTTCTTGAAGACAATATGCCCTATAAAGATTTTGCAGGCCCTCCATGGATATACACATATTACATATTTGTAAAGAACAGTTTAAATTCTCCTTTCCATAGCTTTCTGCCTCCTAATCATGCCCATCAATACTGAAGAAAAAGGGACAGTTTACAGTGCCTTTCAAAATACCCCAAGCTCCTCTCAGCTAGTAGAGAACCAGCAAAGGATCTGAGATTGCACTTTTTCTTTATATTGGGCTGGATCTAATTCTTAGGCAGGACTCTACACCCAATAAATATTTCTGTAAATTGAACGAAATCGATAGATGAATTTCTCTTTCCTTGGGTCTGAAAAATCTGAGGGTGCTTCTTTCAGTTACGTGAAACAGATGGAAAAATACTTCCACATGCTACCATGGAAATAGTTCCTTACGGATGAGATCTGGCTGTTGAAAGTGTGCATGGATGAGAGGAAAGAGCCAGGCTCAGGATTTTTCTTTCTCATCAAGGAAGCAGGTGACTTCTGCTACGTAGAATAGTAAGAGTAGAGCCATTTAATCACTCAGGAGAAGAATTTTGCCATTCCAGTTCTAAAACTCTAAGACCATTTTGAGACAGGCTTGCAGGAGGTAGATTACTGATACTAATAGCTAAAACCAGTCTATCCTATCCCATCAACTGTTGACTCAAGATGGATCAAGACTATAGTCAGAGCCACGTGATTAATTGTCTGCAGAGACTACATACCTAAGTAATTGGTGAAGAAACGTTTTGTAAGTATGGTAGTGGTGTCTAATAAATTGGAAAACTAATATCCCATCTAAACATAGTAGCCAATGCTGGGCTTCAGAGGTCTGCATTTCCAGTTTTCTAAGAAAGAGTGATTTTTTGAACTTTTATATTATAAAGCTCTCAGTTCAATCTATACACAGAGGTTTTTACAAGAATATTCATAGTAACTTTAATAATAGCCAAAAACTAGAACTTCCCAAAATGTCCGTCAACAAGTGAATGGATAAATTAGATAAAATGGATAAATTAAATGGCTGTTATTCCTACAGTGCAATACATTTGGCAATAATAAGGAACTAATGACTCATACACTCAGTGATATGGATAAATTTCAGAAATATTATGCTGAGAAAAAGAAACCAGAAACAAATTAATACATACTTATGATACCACTTATATAAAATTTAGAAAAGGTAAATCTTATCCATAGTGAAAGAATCTAGGTCAGTGTTTGCCTGCCTGATGAGGGCACAAGACAACTTCTTTGGGTGGTGGAAATGTTCTATATCTTAATTGTAGAAGTGGTTACCAGGGAGTATACAGTTGTCAAAACTCATGAAACTATATAAATAAATATAAATTTTATTGCTTGTAAATTATACTTCAACAAATTAATTTTTTTAAAAATCATATACATTAACTTAAACTTTTTAGAGCCAAATGTGACAGGTAATTATTTTACATTTATACATGAATCTACTAAGCCTCAGAATTATCTAGTGGGATCTGGGATTGGAACTTAAGTCTACTTCAATTTATCCTACTCTTTCTTTTTGTATGCAGGTTTTTGAATATAAAAACATTTTCCCTCTGATGAGAAAATGAAAATAAACAAAAGCATTATTTTTAAGCTCTTATCCTATTTTGCTTCTTTGATTCTTCTGTGCAAATTTCTTGAAATAATAATTAACACTTATTGCTTCTATGTCCAGGATTCATCCCATCTCTGGCATGCATTCTAACATCCGTTCCTACTCTTATTAAAACTTACTCAAAGAAAAAAGTTACTATTGAGCCAGCATCTCCAAAGACTCTCAAATTTTCAGTAATTGCTTTTTTTTAAATCTCTTCAGAATCTTTTCTACTCTTGACTTAAGATTTCTGGTTCAGACTTCAGATTTCTAGTTCCTTCTTATGTCAAAGATTGCCTTTTGATAATCATTTTGCTTGGCTTTTTAAACTCCTTCCTGAATTCAGGATTCTACCCAAAGTTTCTTCCTCATGCTCTTTTCAATTGATTCTGGGCTAATGCTTTCTAAATATCTATCTCTAGCCTTTTCTTGAGGTCATCCAACTGGTAAAATGTGGTATCTTGACAGTGGACCACAAACTCATCCTATCTCAAATTTTACATACCATATCTTCTTCTACCCAAGACAACTTGAACCTCAAATTTAAACTTCAGCATGTTATTCAACTCCTTCGCCCTTGTATTTATCATGCCTTAGTGAAATCTTAGGATTTTTCTTTGAATGTTCACTCATAACCGCCATATACCTGCAATTGTTCTGCTAAAGAGTTTACATTTACGAATAGCCTTAATCATTATAATAGTGCTCCACTTTTCTCTAATTTATCCTACATACTGCTACTAAGTAATAATATCACTAAAGCACAGCTCAATTTATATCTTTTATCTGCTTGCCAGTTTTCAATATCTACCAGAAAATTTAATTTGAGTCAAACCAAAGCCAGTAAACAAATATTTCCTGGGAACTGAAAAACACCATGCATGTGCTAAAGGCCAAGCATGGATAGATAAAAGGGTGTTCAATATCCTTATCCTTGCATTCAAAGATCTTCTAATTTTCATGTCAACCAGCACTTTTTGTCAATTTTATTTTTACAGATTACTTTCAAGTACCTTTTGAAATAAATCCATTGAGATGATTTTGTCCAGAGCTTGCCTAAGTTTGTATTTTTGCTAGGATTTTTTTTACTTCTTGAAATGATGATAGTATTAACCATAAGCATAAAAATTATAAGTATTGTTCATAGGGTGCTTAATGTAAGCCATTCTGTGTAGCATTTTGCACACATAATTGCATTTCACTATTACAGCAATTTTATGAAGTTAGATTTGTTATGTCCATTTTACAGATGAAGACATGGAAGTTCAGAGATGTTGCATAACTTGTTATGGTCACACAAGTACTAAACTTGAGCCAGTCCGACACATACAAAACCCTTACAATTCTCACTTTTATACACCGCCTTATATTATGCCATCATTTCCAGCTTTGCTGTATGTGTATATATCTGATTCATCCTTCATACAACTTTGTTTGTAAAAATCTTTGCTCTCTCCAAATTGGAAGTTATTATTATTCTTTATCGTCCCAAGTGGATTTTGCAATTTTTAAACTTTTTTTTTGCTACTGGTCACTGAGCAGTTTACATTCTAGTCGTTTGTGCACAAGTTGCTGTCTCTACAAAGATGTTGACAATTTGAGGACAAAAATTATGCCTCATGTGTCTTAAAATCCACCTTTACGCAGAGAAAATAGCAAAAATTTAGAAGATAAAGGGATGTGCAATTGTGCATACTTCTGGCTTACTAGAGCACAGTTTAGAAAACTTACTTGAGAAAAAGGCAAAACGCAGTCTTAATTGCTTTTGTTCAAAAGCAGTTTTTGTTTGTCAATACTAATGCCTTCTGTAAATTTCAAGGACTATGGTTCTCAGTGAGAAAGGAGAAGTGAAGAAAATTTCTCACTAAGAGAATATCTTGAAAGAACAGATATAATTTTAAAAAAATATTACTCTGTTCCATTTCTATTATTTATCTTTTAATATAATATTAATTTATGTTTACAATGAATGGTACTTATAGGAGGACATATTTGTTTATCCTGAGGGATCACGTGTTAAAAACGATTGGGTGACACTTTTTTTCTTTTTACCATTTGTGTGAAACAGGAGGGAGATTTTTAAAATATATAAAATAATATCTGTATTTAACAAAAATAACTTTATGTCCTATGAGCAATAAAAAAAAGAAAAACTAGTTGGATCATTTTCATAGGATTACATATTGCTTGGTTGACAATAATAAAGTCACTTCACTATGTAAAATCGTCAATTTAAGAGTAGAGTGCATCATCTTATTGAGTTTTATTATGCACTCTCAGCATCTGTTATTCCTATTAACTCCAAGTTCACCCTCCACCTTGCCCTTTTCCTCTTTTAATTGGCAGTGGGCAAATCATTTCTGGTCAAGATCAGGAGCTCGTCTGCCCACCTAACCCTGAACATCAATCCAACAAAAGAGCGGGTCCCATTAGCATCAGACTCGTGACTAATAACTGCAAAGGTCCAAGGAAGATTGGTGATGCACGTGGCTCCTCCGTCAATCTCTGGCACCTCAGAAACTAAGTGTAATGAACAGCAGGTCACAACCTATAGCTTTCATAAGATGTGCCAGTAGAGATAGCATATTATGCATACAAAATGGTAATGTCAGGTCATTATATAAGACATTTTCTGAGTCAGAAAGTGTCACTGCATATCTAATTTTACTAGTAAACCAAGATTCAGACATATAATGACTGCTTATATGACCTTCATAACATCTCATTTAAAGCTATTCCCAGGGCCACATACTATATACTGCTGGCTTCTGCGCTACAGAAAGATGATGGCATACCCTACGAAACATACATCATCTCCCTCAGATAACATAGATTTTACCAGTGCTGAAATTCTTTTGCATAATCATATATTCTGAAAGTGTATGAATGAATTTGAAGTTTTAGAATACATGGAAATTGTGAAAGATATGAATATTGTCCAACTTTAAGGTCCTGAGGGGAAGAAAAATAGGATTTTGCTTAATGTTCTGTGGTTCAAAATACATTAAAGTCATCCTTCAACTCTTGTATTTAATATTATTTGCCCTGAAATATTCTTTTCCACTTAATTCTTTTTTTGCTGCTTTCCTCTTTCATTTATGTCTAACATCTTTCTCCGTTTTTGTAGTTTTCATTTGCATGTGCTTATTGGAAAAAGCACAATGTAGTTGTTTTTGATAGGCTTGGAAAGTATTTCTGTGGAGTGCTATGACTATGCACTACCCTTGCCCACATACACACATTTTGAGAATTTTTATCCTTCTCTATAAAATTAGCTAGAAGTCCCCCTTTTAACACATGTTCTTTTGTTCATTCTTTGTTTCATTGAATTTTGTTTTTCCCGTGGCACATCTTTTAACACTGGGATCAATCAACGTGTAGGAAACATTAGGCAAACTGTTTAACAGCCTTTTTATACGGCACTGGGCAAAATGGTCATTTTCTTAAGATCTTGACAATTAGCAGTTTGCAAAGCCTGTAATCAGTTGTTTTGATGTAGTTGCCACTTCTACAAGTGGCTGGGGTGGAGAGGGAGTGAGGCTGAAGAAATGAGAGACAGCAACTGTATTCACTAATAGAGTAACTGCCTACTTTATGAATAGAATGAATTCTGGAGGTGTATCAAATATATACAACAAGTACTCAATAGCAAAGAACATGAAATTTATATAGTAAAACAAATTTTTCTTGATAGCTATTGCTTTTTATATTTTACTCAAAACATATACAAGCTATTTATATGCAAGATAAACTGATGACTTCAACACAATTTGCATTCCTTTGAGACATGTACACAAATGCCCTTCACGGGATATATAGAATTTCTGCAATTCTTTTAATCTCAAATCAAAGAAAGATGCAATGCAGCCAGTAGCTTTTGCTTAGTGCTTCATAATACCTAATGGTAGAAAGCATAGTAGAACACATTAGTTTTTATGTCCCTACGGGATGGAAGGACCACTAACAGAGCTGATGGTTCCAGGTTGACTTTAATATAATCCAGGGTTCCTGCAACCTGCACGGCTGACTGCATTTCCCTAAGTGCTTCACTTAGCACCAAGAAGCAACTTGGAGTCTTCGGAGAACGAAATCCATTATTTTAATGTAGATAAAGAAGTGGCTACTTTTATATACTCAAGTCTATGCACATTTTAATTCTATACAAGCTTTCTTAAAACCATTGGTATTCTTTACGCAAAAAATTAATGTGAATTTTTAGAAAAAATTTTTGGAATATAAAAGAAGTTTCTATAATTTTTTTCCCAAAAACTGAATGAAATCAACAATAGTTTTTTTAAAATTGCAATGAAAGCTGAAACTATGGAAGTGTCCAACTTCTCATTCTAAAATTCAAGAAGTATCATCCAGACTCAATATAATTTTAGAATACATTAAAAGAAGATTCAAGAAGTCAATGCAGGGCCGGCCCCGTGGCTTAGCGGTTAAGTGCGTTTGCTCTGCTGCCGGCGGCCCGGGTTCGGATCCCGGGTGCGCACTGAGGCACCACTCCTCCAGCCATGCTGAGGCCGCGTCCCACATACAGCAACTAGAAGGATGTGCAGCTATGACAGACAACTATGTACTGGGGCTTTGGGGGATAAATAAATAAATAAAATCTTTAAAAAAAAAAAAGTCAATGCAGGGCTTGTCCTTGGAGGGGGTCGTAGTTTGGCAGAGAGTGGGAAGAATATCTCAAAAACCTCACTGTTGTTCTTGAACTGAGGATGGAGGTGAGGCATGCTGTCAACTAGAGGAAAGGCTGGGAGTGGTTTACTTAGAACTCATCTCAATGTGAATACATGGGAACCTCAGGTCCAGGCCAGAACAGTGGTGGAGTGTTTCCTTACAGAGATTGTTAGTAAAAATGGAATAAAGTCTAAGATAAGCCACTCACTCAGTTGGGACTGAGTAAAACCATTAAAGACATGGCTGAGCAGGGAAAACAAAACAAAAGAAACAAAAAAATAGTATGGCTCTATCAAAATTCACATCTTGAAAATGTAAACATTTCAAAAAAAATTACCCACATATCTGGAGGCAAGGAGAGATGTAAATCTCACACAGAAACAGACAAGACACCCTCTTAAATGTACTTATTTTTTTTCTTTTCTTCTTTATGTTTTCTTTTTAATTTGGAGAGAAAGAATTCAGTAATACAATTACTAACTGGTGTCACAAGGCCACATCTTAGATACTCACTTAGCTAAAGATCAGAATAAACTTCTCAGGTACCTGTTCTGAGGGGAATAGTCACACAGAGCCTAAAGTGAGAAGGAGGAAATTCAAAAACAATGTCCCTGCCTATTCTGTGAGCAAAGAACAGGCCTACATAGAACTACACTCAGGTGAAGATTACACCCAGAGGAAGATGAGTTTAAAAAGACTAGTATAGAACAAGATCTGTATTTTAACTAACTAGAAGACAAAGAAGAAGGAAAGCAACATAACAATGAAAAAGAAAACAGGGTCTATTTTTCAAGAATACGTTCCAGGAAACGGAAGAAAATTAAATTGTGTTGATTTTTGTTTTCAATTATATCCAATAAAGTATGAAACCATGAAGAAAGATCAACGGTGAGAAGGAAAGTGTAATGAGACGGCAAGGGCATGTATAGACCTAAAGAAGGAAATTGATGATAAATTCCAATTATTGTAGAAATTAAAAACCATTGAAGAAATCAAGGAAAATAAATAATGTAGTTTATTATTTAAATGCTTCAATTTGGCATGAGAAACCTGGGTTCAGACACTATGTCTGTCATTTTTTACAGATTGTCTAGATTATAAAGACTTTCTAAAAATCCATTTTCTCATCTTTAAAATTAGGATAATAATAGTACCTCATTTAACTGGTTCAATGAGGATTAACTTCCTGCATGAAAATCACTTAGCACAGAGCAAGAAGCAGAAGCAATGTATTTTTTCATTTTAAAGATGTTTTTGTTGTATTTTAATTAAGATTTTATTTTTTTAGAGCAGTTTTAGATTCACATCAAAATTGAGGGGAAGATATAGAGATTTCCCATATATCTCCTGTGTGCACATGCACAGTCTCCCGCATTGTTAACACCCAAACCAGAGTGGTATATTTGTTACAATTAACGGACCTACATTGACACACCAATATTAACCAAAGTCCATAGTTTATATTACAGTTCACTCTTGGCATTGTGAGTCAAATGTATGATGATATATATTCATCATTATGGTATCATACAGAATATTTTCACTACCCTAAAAATCCTCTGTATTCTGCCTATTTATACATCCTCCCATCCCCCAATCCCTGACCACCAATGATTGATACTGTCTCCATAGTTTTGCCTTTTTCAGAATGTTATATAGTTGCAATCATATAGTAAGTAGCATTTTCAGACTGGTTTCTTTCACTTAGTAATATGCATTTAACCTTCCTCCATGTCTTTTCTTGGGAGGGCAGCTCATTTCTTTTTAGTGCTGAATAATATTCCATTGTCTTTATACCACAATTTATTTATCCATTCACCTACTGAATGACATCAGAGTTGCTTCCCAATTTTAGCAATTATGAACAAAGCTTCTATAAACATCTGTGTGCAGGTCTTTGTGTGGACATAAGTTTTCCACTCCTTCGGGTAAATACCAAGGAATACAACTGCTGGATGGTACACTAAGAGTATGTTTAGATTTGTAAGAAACAGCCAAACTGTCTTCCAAAGTGGCTGTACCATTTTGCATCCCACCAGCAATGAATGAGAGTTCTTTCACTCCACATCCTCATCAGCATTTGGTGTTGTCAGTGTTCTAGAATTGGCCATTCTAATAGTTGGCCATTCTAGTAGTGGTATCTCATTGTCATTTTAATCTGCATTTCCCTGATGACATATGATGTGGGGTAATGCTGGCCTCATTCAACAAGTTAGGAAGTATTCCCTCTGCTTCCATCTTCTGAAAGAGATTGGAGAGAATTAGTATAATTTCTTCTTTAAGTGTTTGATAGAATTCACTAGTGAAACTGTGCAGGCCCAGTGCTTTCTGTTTTGGAAGGTTATTAATTATTGATTAATTTCTAATAGATATAGGCCTATTCAGATGGTCTATTTCTTCTGGTATGAGGTTTGGCAAATTGCTTCTTTCAAGGAATTGGTCCATTTGATCTAGGTTATCAAATTTGTGGGCATAGAGTTGTTCATAGTATTCCTTTATTATCCATTTAACGTCCATGAGATCTGTAGTGATGTACCCTTTGATTGCTGATATTAGTTATTTGTGTCCTCTTTCTTTTCTTGTTAGTTAGCTCGGCTAGAAGTTTACTGATTTTATTGATTTTTTTTCACAGAACCAGCTTTTGCTTTCATTGATTTTTTTTCTATCAATTTCCTGATTTCAATTCATTGATTTCTTCTCTAATTTTTATTATTTATTTTCATCTACTTAATCTGGATTTAATTTACTCTTTTTGTTCTAGTTTCCTGAGGTGGAAACATAGATGATTGATTTTAGATCTTTCTTCCTTCCTAATATATGCATCGAATGACATAAATTTCCCTCTAAACACTGCTTTTGCTGCATCCCACAAAATTTTGAAAGATTGTGTTTTAATTTTAGTGTATTTCAAAATATTTAAAAAATTTCTCTTGTGATTTCTTCTTTGGCACAATTGTTATTTAGAGGTGTGTTTAATCTCCACTTATATGGGGATTTTCCCATTTTCTTTTTGTTATTGATTTAATTCCACTGTTGTCTGAGAGCAGACATTGTATGATTTCTATTCTTTTAAATTTACTAAGGTATGTCTCATGGCCCAGAATATGGTCTCTCTTAGTGAATGTTCCATGTGAGCTTGGGAAGAATGTGTATTCTGCTGCTGTTGATGAAGAGGTCTATAGATGTCAACTATGTCCCATGGATTGATGCTGTTGCTGAAATCAAGTACATTATAATAATATAAATCTAATTCCTCCTTCCTTTCCCTTGTATCATTGCTGTCATTCATTTCACTTATACATAAGTGTACACAAGCATTTAAATATATGCTTATATATACATAATTGAATACATTTTTGGTAATATTATTTTGAACAAACTGTTAGCTGTTAGATCAATTAAGAATAAGAAAAATAAAAGTTTTTATTTTACCTTCATCTGTTCTGTCTTCAGTGCTCTTCCTTACATTATGTAAATCTGAGTTTCTGACCTATATTTTTTTTCCCTCCTCTCTAAAGAACTTCTTTTAACATTTCTTGGAAGGTAGGTCTACTGGCAACAAATTCTTTCAATTTTTGTTTTTCTGAGGAAGTCCTTATTTTTCCTTCACTTTTGAAGGATAATTTGATAGGGTACTGAATTCCAGGTTAGTGGGTTATTTTCTCATTATTTCATTATTTCATTATTTCATTATTATTTCTCAATATTTCATTAAATATTTCACTCCATTCTTCATCCTGCTTGGTGTTCTCTGAGCTTCCTGGATCTGTTGTTTGGTGTCTGACATTAATTTGGGAAAATCTTTGGTCATTATTGTTTCAAATATTTCTTTTATTCTTTTCTCTCTTTCTTTTCCTTCTGGTGTTCCCATTACATGTTTTACGTTTCACAGTTGTCCCACAGTCTTTGGATATTCTCGTCTGTTTTTTTTAGTCTTTGTTCTCTTTGCTGTTCAGTTCGAGGATTCCACTGGTATATCTTCTAGCTCAGAGATTTTTTCCTCAGCCGTGTCCAGTCTACTGATGAGCCCATTAGGGGCATCCTTCATTTCTGCTACAGTGTTTTTAATCTCTAGCATTTGTTTTTGTTTCTTTCTTAGGATTTCTATCTCTCTGCTTACTTTGCCCTTCTGTTCTTGCATGCTGTCTACTTTATCCACTAGAGTCCTTAGCATATTGATCATTGTTTTAAATTCTCATACTGATAATTTCAACATACTCGCCATGTCTTGTTCTGGTACTTGCTCTGTTTCTTCAAAATGTGTTTCTTACCTTTTGGTCTGACTTATAATTTTTTTTTTTCTTTTTTGATAGCCAGACATGACTTACTGAGTGAAAAAAACTGCTATAAATAGGCTTTAAGTAATGTGGTGGTAAGGTGGGGTGGGGGAAGCATTCTATTGTCCTATGATGAAGTCTCAGTCATTTAGTGAAACTAAATGGACTGTGAACTTCACAAATGTTTCTCAGTCTTTTTTCGTCCTTTAGTTGGGACTGGATGGCTAGAGTGGGCTGGAGTTGGCTGTTTCTCTTCTCCCACTAGGAAGACTAGAGCCAGCTGAAGTTGAGTATTTCCCTTTCCCAGGTCAGTTAGGCTCTGATAATGTCCCAGTAGGTTAGGCTTTGGTTAACTAATTTCCCCTGAGGGCAGAACTTGTTAAGAAGAACAGAGTGCACTGGCTGGCATATTTCAAAATTGCTCCTTTTCCCCTCCCCCTGCAGGAAGCCTAAGAAGCTTTTTCTCAGATATTTTCTATGGGAACCTGGTGGAGCTCCTGGAGGTAAATGTCACAATATTGTATGGGGACTGCGTACCCCTGGAGTTTTTAACTCTCAGACTTGTTCAGACTGAGCCCCAGCAGTTTATCAATTACAGTTCATGTTTTCCTACCCTCTCACTGTTTTCTGGGGAGGTTTCTGCTCATGAGTCCCTGTCCTGGTAAGCCGGGAACGCCTGTATTCACCTGTGTGTCTCTCCAATGATGGGGAGAGAAGTTTGCCCTATGTCCCCTTATACTTTATGGATCCAAGAAGAGTTGTACATTTTTCAGTCTGGTCAGCTTTTTACTTGTTGTTACAATGAAGTGGTGACTTCCAAGCTCCTTGCTTGAGGAACCAGAAACTAGAAGTCTTTTTCAAAATTTTAAAATAAGGTAAAGAAAAATCAATTATTTGTATGCTTAATAAGCATCTTTAATCTGTGATATCTCAATGAACTTTTGGTCCATTCATAAATGGAAAAGTGGAGAGAGAGGGGTTTGCCCATAACATGGACATAATTATAAAGTCTCAATTCTAAGTTTGGGATTAATTGAAATATAAATCTAGTATTTTACCATGGTAATTTTATAATTTTGTGATAAATTCCACCTCAAAAAATGTAATTGTATATAATAATTTTGCTAGATATTCACTTAATTAACAAAATATTTTAAAACAGTTTTTTGTCACTAAATATTTTTTGTTCTGTTATCTCTTTTAGGATTGTCCAGAAAAAATAAACTTATAACTATAAAATTATTAAATTTGATAAAAAAGAAACCTGTGCATTTGAGGTATAGAAGTGTTATATCAATTGAATAAAGAGAATGACAGTTAAGAAGTAGAAAAAATACACTTCATTCCATTTGAATTCTAAATCCTTTAATGAAGTCAAAATTATTGTCATTAGACAACCAATCCAATGAAAGGAAAGAAAGAAAATTAACAAAACCCTATAGGAAGCCATTAAGTCTGGTTCACTTTCATAAATTAGTTCCTTTTTCCACTAATTTCTTCACATTTATGTATTTTAAAGAACAAGTAATATATGTTTATTCATTAAGACAATAAATCATATAAAATCCATGCAAATATTCTTTTGTATTTTCTATAAAAATATGTCAACATAGCACTTTATTAGAGTGGTTTATTTCTTACTTGTTTTTTTTTTTTTTTTTGCCTGTGACTTGAATAACCAATTGCTTTAAGAACCTCTAATGTAATTTTCCTTATATGCAAAATACTTCAACACCTAATACAATGTTGCCCTTTATTCTTGGAGCACTTTGGCATGTGCCCATGTATTGAAGAGTACAGGGCTAATTTAAGTTCCACTGAATATGTACATATATTTTTTTTCCTGTCATGATATTCATTTTAGTTCTGAATCCTGCTGTCAAGGCAAAAATTAACTTGGTGTTTACATAGTCCAACACAGCTATGATGATACTCCAGAAAAAGATGTTTAACCTCTGAGAATTTGGATCCATAAGTAAACAGTATCATCGGGAGTTTCAGCTACCAGAAAAGAAAGTGATGATTCAGTTCTGTACAAAGCTGAAGGAAATAAAGTATCTGAGATTTTTACCCTTGATTTCCTAGGGGTGCAAAAATAATCAATAAGAGGCAGCAAGGCAAGTGTGTTACATTTTACCTTTGTTCTCAAAAAAGGCAAACTTTATCTTTGTGAAATAGAGTTTTCTTGTTCAAATGCAAATTGGTCTTCCCTTTAATAGAATTTTTATTAGCATCCTTTATTTTGAGAATAATACCCATGTTTAAACATGAAAATCTGTGACCTCTAAGCAACCCAGGGACTCTGATATGTATTTGAATTCATAGCCATTTTAAAATTAGAACATATATCACATTTTCATTTTTCCCCATAAATATTGGCTCTACTTTGTGCGAGGGAATAAAAAAGATAATCAAGGCATAGATAGCTTGTAGAGATTGGTAGTCCTTTTGGCTGTGAAGACATAAAGTACTGTGACAAGAACTTCTAATTTATTCATTCAAAGTCAAGTCCTCCTTTCAATGCAACTTGAGAAATAGAAGATTTAGCAGTGTCCAATATGTCACTGTTCTCTAGTGATATTGGGTACATTGAAGGCAAAAAGAATTTTAATACTTGCAACTTCATACCCAGAAGAGAGGGGATTTGAAACTGAGCGAGATTTAATATTTGCCTTCCTCCTGACAACCAAGTCTGCATCTAATACAGTATATGTGATCTTCACTCTCTCAATGTTTACAGTCTTGGTTAGAGGCCAAGAGATGCACATATAAAGTGAAAAGGCAATCTTATTACTAGCTTCTCACTCTCAGATTGTTCCTCTCCTCACCGTTTTCACTCGTTCAACTTTATGACTTCAATTATAACTCCCCCAAAACAGAGTATTTGGATGTGGACCACAAAACTATTTCAAACCCAATTTCCCCCATACGAAATCTACACCTTTTCCTTATTATAGTAGGAAAAGCAACTAAGGTGGTTGGAGTACTACATTCCTTAAAGAAGCCTCCTATGACATGTTCTGAGATAATGACATAGGAGAGGGTGGCAAAAAAGAAGAGGAAATGATTAATACAAAGTAGATGAAAGTTTGTAGATAAGGAAGAGAAAGAGAGAATATTGTTTGGAAGTATAATGGTGAGAGTTCCTTGAACTTTGAAGATCCTAGAGAAGAAGAAAAAGCAGAAATTTTAATAAAAATTTTTTGTATTCTTTTATTTTTGAAAGGTATATGAGTAAAGAGTGTAAATGCATAATTTGAGCTGTGAAGTCAATCTTAAAATTTTCAGTTTTTAAATACATTTACATCAGGAAGCCATTGCAATGCTTTGGAGCTGTGAAGTGGTGTATGATAGTCTAGGCCAGAGTCAAAAGAGATAATTGTGACTTGTAATGAGATGGTAGTTGTAGAGATCTAGTTAATGAATAGACCTGAGATACATAGAAGACTAAATCAACAGTCTGGGCGATGGATTGGAAATATATTTTGTGGGAGAGCAAATGGTGAAGAATGATTCACTTATGCTTAATTTAAATGGTTCATGTGCAGCTGCTTACATGGAGGTGCCATCCACTGAATAGGATTCACAAAAGGAAGACTAAGGTGAAGTGGAAAAATCATGAATTTGGTTTAGAAATATTTGTAGTTTTTGTGACTTTTTGCATCTAATTATATACACTAAATAAATAGTTAGACATACTTGACCTATATTTCTTAGGAAAGAACTGAAGAAGCTACAGAGCAATGGCTTGATTCTGCATGGTTCTGAGTTGGGAGCCTAGGTTATGAATAATTTTTCCACCATTTTCTAAATATATGACTTTGGACAAATTATTTATATTACCAGTGCTGCTGCTTTTCTATTTGTAAAATAGAAGTCATAATGGTAACTAAAACTTAGTAAGTTATTATAAGAATTAAATGATGTAATATATGTACAGTTTGGTACATAAAAGATACTCAGTAAAGGGAACTTGTTATTATTGGCATTAATGTTATTATTACTAATACACTCATTAGTGTGAATATGTGTTTACCTTCCATCCTGTAACCTCCTCAAGATCAAGGTTTTTCTCTCATTTGTCTTTGTTGTTCTTATGTTGTCTAGCACTTAAGTACTCATTAACATTTATGGATTTAAAGTGAATAACATTTCCATTCATCATTTCAGATCTGAGTTACATCCAACTTTTTAAATCAAGGGCCAATAACCAGTAACAATGATATCCTTTCTACGGGTGTAGAATAGTCCTTGGATTCTGAAGCACACATTCCAGAACTTGATTTCATGTTCTCATTCATTAAGCATTTTTACACATTCCTTTAAGTCACTTCAAATAAATAAGCTATGTAGAAGCTGGTTCTGTGTCTTAAACGTCCTTCATATTCTTTGAAGCTACTAGAAAATAATGTAGTATATAGAAGAAGCTCAATAAATATTTCATAGAATTGTAGCACCTTAACATTGACATGAAAATTAAGGTGACCTTTCATTGTGTACTGGAGATGAAAAGGTGGCCCAGAGAGACTACCCAACTTGAGTGAGTTTACAAACAGAAGCGAAGCAGAGACAGGCCCAGAATCAGACCTTACCACCCCTACCTCTCACTCCGCCATAACATATTGCCTCTCTATTCACTTATTTCTTGACAAAAAAAAAAATTAAAAATCACAGCAATCAAGTCTTAAGAGCGCAGTAATGATGGAAAAATCCACTAGCATCAAAAATGAGTGTTGCAGATGCTCCAGCAGAGCTGAATGAAGATGGTGTCAATCACTGTGTTGGTTACCTATTGCTGCTGTTAACAAACTACCCCAAATGTAGTGGCTTAAAACAACACTCATTTATCTCACAGTTGTGTAGAACAGAAGTCGAGCATGGCATGGCTTATGTTTTGCTTGAGGCATTACTGGGCTAAAATCAAGGTATTGGCTAGGACTGTGCTTCTCTCAGGCTCAGATTCTTTTCCTAAACTCACTAGTTGTTGGCAGAATTCAGTTTCTTGCAGTTGTATTGATGTCCCCATTTCCTTGACACATGACATCGACATGACAAGATGACGTCTTTCATCTACATGACAATAAGGGTATGTAGTATCCTGATGCTCTGAATCTTTCTGACTTACTCCTCTGCCACATTTCTCAGACTTCCTTTTCTGCACTAAGGGGAAAGGAAGATCTGCTTTTAAGGGTCATGTGATTAGATTGGTCCCACCCATGTAATCCAGGGTTATCTTCCTATTTTAAAGGTAACCCATTCGTAACTTTAGTTACATCTGCAAAATCCCTTTTGCCGTGTATCATAACATATTCATGGCTACGACACCAGGGCGTAAAATTCATGAGGACCAAAATTCTGCTTATCTCACTCACAATCCAAGGTTACAATATCAATAAAAAGCAAATGGTACCAGCCCTGATATCAAATTTGCTGTATTTCTAATTGGTCAAACAAAGGCAAACATGTATCATCCTAATACTATAGCCAGTGTATATAAACTGAACTATTTTATGAAGGGAAGATACAAACAGAAATACAACCAACAAAAAAAAAAATGGTGTCATGAGCAGTTGATGGCAATATAATACTTTTTTAGCTACCAATTTTATAATGCAAGTTCTGATCTTATTATGGTATACATTTTTGAAGCAAAGTAGCTGAAGCTAAGTACAAATACATGTTTGTAGCTATGTGAATGTTCTAAAAACATTGCAAATAAATGACAATTTCTAAAGTGAAATTAAACCATCCAAGGAATAAAGCTGTATGCCATAAACATAACTTATGGAAACAGACAACATGATCTTGTGCTTAAAATGCATAGCACTAAAAGGCTGTGTATAAGGGCAGTCCTCGGAGATAACTGAAAGCCATGTGGTCAATATTATCAAGAGCATTAAGACTTGATAGTGTTTGAATGCTATCTAATAGCAACTATGTAAATAAAAGAGTGTTTGTCTGGGTGGTTGAAAGAGAACGTAGATTACCCTGGGATTTACAGCCTGAAACCAAGATGTGAACTTTAAGCCTCCTTTGTTCCTGGGTTGTTAGCCTCAAGATTGTTCTCCAGAGATTTGCAGATGCTGCAACAAATAGGTAATGCTTCAAAATCTTCCCCTCTTTGTCTTCAAATCCACTGGGTTGTTTTCTCTGAGAATCATTTTCTTTCTTATTCTTAAAGGAGAGGCGATTTGCATACTTTTATGTGATTTCTCCCTTTAGGAGAGATAGTACGCAGTTTATTAATGTCCTCGATTTTCTCTTGTGTGGGCCAATGCGAAGAAAGAAACTGATATAATGTGCCTTCAAGTACAAGGCTTTTGTACACACAAATTCCGTATATGGAAACCACAGCACTGCTCTTCCCCAGAATTGAGCAACGACACAGAAAGAAGAACCTTTTACAGCTTCATTTTTTATAACAAGTATCAGAATGTGCAGCAGTTTTCATGGTAACAGTTGCTACATGCTATTTTTTTTTGTATTCTCAATGTAGTAAGCAAACTACTTAACAATTTAAGAAATCACCTTTGTTGTTCTTTTTTTTTAGAAATCAAATCCCCTGTGACTATTTTCCATAGTTCAACCCATTTTAAACATATAAACAATTGTCTAGAGCTCTAAGGCATAATCAAATATAAGATAGTATACGCCCTGAGTAAAGACTAAAGATATATTTTTATATCATCAGGAAATGATCATATAGAAAATGATATATTTTTATATCATATAGGAATAGTGTAGAGAGGAAGATTTCAATTACACACTGTATCGTTCACACTCTAGCCAAGAAACCAAAAAAACATTTAGAGTATTTGAAACAGGGAATTCAGTGCAGGGAACTGATAACAGGATGTAATATAGCGGAGAAGCCAACTGGGTATAGTAAGGAAGCCTAACAAAGAGCTACTAATAGTGTTGCCTGGAGGGACAAAAGGGGAATGTTCTATTTCTAAAGACCGGGGGTTGGTTCACCCAATGGGAGCTGGAACCAAGAAGACTCTCCTCTGAAAACTGGAGCCAGCTGCTGAGAGATGCCACCTCACTTAGTGTTGGAGGGGAAGAAATATCCAGACTTCTCCCTCTTGCTCTCAAGATGCCCTCTGATGCCTCTGATGGGCTGAAGCCAGGGAGGGTAGCCAACTGATAGTGTCCTTGTAAATGCATCCCAGCCAAACAGAAGAGAGAAAAGCTAGTCTATGAATGGCCCTGAGGTCACCAGGCTAAGAACCCAAAGACCCCAAAGAGCCATATCTAATGATCCTTCTACCAGACTGCCCATAAGCTAATGCTGGCACATTGTTTACCATTACAGTATAGTCTTTATTTATTCTTGTTCCAAATCAATATTTTCTCTCTCTATCTTTCTTTCTCCCCCTCCCTAAACCTTAATAGGAGTGGAAGGAAAATCAAGATTTAGAGCTTCTAGGTTTTTTTTTCTTTTTTCTCACAAGTTTTTGTACGTGTAGCTTCAGATAGCATCTCTTAATCTCATGGTGACTCAGTTGACTCAGCTATAAAAGAAAATAATATCGTAGAAAAATAGTCTCTGTAATTTTTAAAATCCATAAAAATCTAGATTATAAATTCTTATCAAATTCTATCTTGTTCAAAAATCCTTTCTCCTAAGAAATGGTGCCCGAGTTAAACCAGGCTAAAATATATAGGAAATTACATTTAATAAAATGACAATATCTAAAAATCTAGAAAGATTACAACTGTGAAATGTTAGCATTGGTTTACTCTGGATAGTAAGATTATAAGAATAATTTATATATTTATATGTTCTACTTTTTGCTATGTTTCTAAAGTTTCTAAAATGAACGTGTATCATTTAATACAAAAATAGAGACAACAACAAGATGATTATATGAGAGCTTAGTATTTGCATGTTTGTGTATATATTCTTGGTTTTTTGAAGTATTCCTAAGAGACAATATATAACACTTTATATAATGAATATTAAGGAAAGGAGAGATTTTGCTGAAAATCAAACAGCAATATGGTTATTTGAATATTTTTTCCTTTAGACCAGGATCATCTCCTCCCCTCAGGGAAAAGCCCATTGGAAACCGAAGAGTAGTGAAAGGTTATTAAAACAGGAATGACCTCTACGTGATCTCAGAGGAAATTATACTAAAGAAAACAAAAAAGCAGAGAGAATGAGAAATTATTCTATTTTGATGTCTATTTAGATAACTGCTTCTTTGGTCATAATGTAATTTTAACATTAAAATAACCACTGTTACCCTTTATTGAAAGCCCACTGTGTGCCATGGACTGTGCTAATCTTTTTG